>NW_026652277.1:173885004-174565134 GCF_009828535.3 Hylobates moloch
GTATGATATATAATAATTATATATAATAATATACATTATAAGTATATATTAGTTATAAATTATACATAATATATTAAATATATAATTATATATTAGAATTAAATATAAATATATAATTCTGCTGTTATAAAAAGTCAGTTATAGTTATATATTTATAATATATACAGTTATATATATTTATATATTAATTTACTTATAATGTATATTTATATATTATATATATTTATATCTTTATATATTATATAAATAAATGTATATAAAATTAAATATATAACTATAAATATAAATAAATATATTACATAACATATAAATATATGTAAATATATAATTTAATATATAAATACATTTATTAAATAAATATATTTAATAATTAATATATGTAAATATATGTAAATGTATTATAAAATATATTTATATAATATAATTATATATTATAACCATATAATTCTGCTGTTGTAAAAATATCAGTTATAGACATTTCACAAAGGAATAGACAAGACTATGTTTTCATAAAACTTATTTATACAACCAGGTGGCAGGATGTGGCCCAGGGGCCATAGTTTGCCGAGTTCTAGTCTAAATAGTGTAGTCAAAAAGCAAATCAAAACATCTATCTAGCTAGAGAGATAGTGATATGTAAATAAAGACACTGAGAGGCTAATAGTAAAATATTGGGAAAAAAACATGTATTATTAGAACACCAATCAAAAGAATGCTGAAGTGGCAAGGTTAACATTAGACAAAGTAGATTTCAGAGCAAAGAATTTTACTGTGAATACAGATCATTTTTTAATGATATAGGAGTCAATTCATCATAAAAACATAACAATGCTAAATTGGTATGCACTTAACCGGTTTTCAAACTTCTTGAGGCAAAAACTGATAAAACAAAAAAGTATATAAATTCCAAGTATAAATGGAGCTTGCAACTCATCTCTCTCAATAATTAATAGAACAAAGAGGCAAAAGAGTAATAAAGTTAGAAGACTTGAGAAGCACTAAATGTCGACTTGTCTTCATTAGCACAGGGAAAACCACCCCCAGTTGTAAACTACACATTTATTTCAAGTCCACATGGAACATTTACCAAGACAGACCACACCCAGGGCCAGAAAAATAAGTGTCCATAATTTAGAAGAGATGAAATTATACAAAGCATATTCTCTGAACAAAATGGAATTAAATTAGAAGTCAATAACAGAAATATATTACGTGGTAAATCCTCCAAATAGTTGGAAATTGAATAATACTCTTCTAAATTCTAATTTCTCTGCATATGAAATCAAAAGGGAAATTAAGAAGTATTTTGATTCTGATAAAAATATAAAAACAGCATATCAAAATGTGTGAGATGCAGCTAAAACAGTGCTTAAAGGAAAATTTATAACATTAAATGCTTATAGTAGAAAAAAAATGTTTCTAATCAACTACTGAAACTTATATATTAAGAAAACTAAGTAATGGGTTAGGGCTTCTGGTAGGGCAGAGAGAGAAGCTCAACAAATCCCCTTCCCCCGCCAAAAAACCCCAGCGACATTGTATGTAACTATTTAAAAAGAAAAAAAAAAACACTAATTTCAGGGCCCTGGAAATTGGCCTGAAGCACACAACAAATTTAGAAGATGTGATTCATGAAAACTTGTGGAACTTCAGGTCAGACAGTGGAAGACCTTAGGATTTCTGCCTGCGCCTGACCCCATCCCTTCCTAGTTCTGTTGGTGGGGTGGTTCTACCAGTTTGGGGCTCGTCCTAGAAACCAGTAAACTTTGCTGCCAGAGGGAGCTAACTTGATTTGGAGTAGAATGCAAAACAAACAAACAACAAAATCCTACCCCCAGTGACATTGTCAGTAACAGCAGCCATCTCAGTGGCAAACACTGAGGAAGACGAGGTTGCAGTCCTGATTGGGACAAGAAACAGAGCAGCAGACTAGCCAGAAAATTAACCATGTCCAGGAAATGAGACTGCTTAGATACCATTGATCAGCCACATGGAGAGACTGGAGAGAGCCTGAGCCGCCCACTGGCTGGCCATGAGCCTGCACAGATACATACACAGAGGAGATGCAGCAGGGCCCGGCTGAAAGATCAAGCCAGGACAGACTTGGAAGCTGCCTGAACTTGGAACACTCCCCGAACCACATACTGACCTATTGGCTCAGGCTGTTTGAGCATAGCCTCTTGGCAATCAATCATTGGCTGAACACTAAGCTATGCAGACACACGGGTGACCCCTAGAAACCATACTTAAAAATGAAAACAAGAATTTAAAAACTGAGCAGAGACATCAGTGGTCACACACTATAGGGGAAACAGACCTCATAAATTTACTCTAGACAAGTACTAAACAAACAAAAAATCAGCAACAGCTGTATAACCTACAAGGAGAACAATCAGAATTCATAGTTGCTAAATTATATATATGAATATATACATTTATTTATCTAAATATTGGATAAGTCTATCGTAGTTTTTGAACTGCACAGTTTTCAACCAGAAAATTATGGAGCAAACAAGGAAAGAGTAAAATTTGATCCATACTCAAGGTAAAAAGCCATCAACAGCTATATTTTCCAACTCCAGAATTTCTATTTGATACTTTTTAATAATTTCAAATCTTATTCGTTAGCATGAGTTTTAAATGCTCTTCATATCAATTCCTTATCGGTTACACTTTACAAATAGATTCTCCCAGTTTGGGGTTTATCTTCACTTTCTTAATTTTAACATAATGATATTCTCTTATTTTTTCTTTTTAGAGGTTGTGTCAGTCAGGTGGAGTTAGTAAAAAAAAACAATGCACAAGAGGTGTTTCCGCAGAGAGAGGTTTAAGAGGGGAACTTGTTACAAAGGTGTTCGAAGAGCTAAAAAGACCATGAGGATGGCAGGACAACCCAGAGGTCAGCAACGTGGAAGTCCACCAATATCCCCAGGCCTGGGGAACAAAGGAGGGTATGATGTTACCAAAGCCCAGGAATCAGGAGCACCTGCAGAGGATCTCCTGCAAAAGTGACACCTTGGAGGATACACAGCCCTTCCCCAGACACCACTAGAAGCTGAGAAAGGAGGAAATGCACTAGATTCTCTTTTTCCCTTCAAGTGTCTGCCGGTGCCTTCTATTGGCTCAACTTACGTGGAAGTCAGGGATCAGGGAGCCTGGGAAATTAGTTTCCAATGTCAACCCTCTGAGCTACAGAGCAGAACTTGGAAAGAGGAGGGAACTGATCTGAGAGAAAACAGGCAAGGGACTGGGACAGAGGATTAAAGTCTTGCTTTTAACATTTAGGTTCTTAATCCCTCTGGAGTAGATTTTTGTTTATGGTGTAAGGTATGGATCAAATTTCATTTTTCTTCCATATCAACAACTAATTGTCCCAGTTACATTGAAAGTTAACATGCAGATACTGATATGGTTTGGCTGTGTTGCCACCCAAATCTCATCTAGAATTATAGTTCCCATAATCCCTATGTGTGGTGGCAGGGAGCTGGTAAAGTAATTGAATTATGGGGGCAGTTTCCCCCATGCCACTCTCATGATAGTGAGTAAGTTCTCATGAGAGCTGATGGTTTTTAAGTGGCTCCCCGCTTTCCTCTGCTCTCATTCTTCTCCTTCCTGCCACTATGTGAAGAAGGATGTGTTTGCTTCCCCTTCTGCCATGATTGTAAGTTTCCTGAGGCCTCCTCAGCCCTGTGGAACTGTGAGTCAATTAAACCTCTTTCCTTTATAAATTACCCGGTCTCAGGTATGTCCTTATAGTAGCATGAGTATGGACTAATAGAAATACATATCTTTCTAGACTCTCAATTAAATTATTTATTAAATACAAAACTATGGTTTCTTAAAATAAATGAAAAACTTAACCTTAAAATGAATCTCAAAATTATTCAAATTTTGGTTAAAAATATAATTTTAAGAATTAAACTTTATACAAATTAGCAACTCTTGATTGCCAAAAGCTCTGTTTCCCCTCTAGACATGGAGAGAATATTTGGAGCACAAAGACATCAATATTTTTTAAAACAAATATGTCATTGTCTTTTATATCCCTACTGTCCTTCACAGAATTGTGCAAATACAGAAAGTATTTATTTTTGTAAGAGATGAGGAAAAAACCTACAGGGCAGGGTGCAGTGGCTCACATCTCTGATCCCAGCACTTTGAGAGACTAAGGTAGGAGGATTGCTTAAGGCTATGAGCTCAACATCGGCCTGGGTAACATAGTGAGACCCTGTCTCTACAAAAAATAAAAATAGCCGGGCACAGTGGTACGTGCCTATAGTCCCAGCTACTTGGGAAGCTGAGGCAGGAGAATCACTTGAGTGTGGGAGGTCAAGAGGCTTCAGTAAGCTGTGACTGCACCACTTCGCTCCAGCCTGGGTGACAGAGAGAGACCCTGTCACCAAAAAAAAAAAAAGAGAGACAGAGAAAGAAAGAAAAGAAAAGAAAAAGAAAAACCTACATTCACTGGAAAAGTTTTGCCCCATAGAAAAGTCTATGCAGTCTCAGCTTCTTATCCCCCATAACACTTTCTCCTTAGGATGTTTGATTGTCTTGAAAGAGTTTTGAATACTAAGGATTTGCTGTGATCGAGACAAGCTTCCTTCTACTTCTTCAGATTATTTGGTCCTTCTATATTTCACAGTTTAAACCAGTTTTGGAAAAACCAGCTATTGAGGAACAAGGATTCAAAGCAGGAAAGACATCAGAGAGACCAGGGCTACATGGTGCAAAGGAATGGGCACCTACCGTTGGGGGTCTGCGTGGTGGTCAGGGTCCTGGCTTCCTTCATAGACCCAGCAGCTGCGGATGTTCTGCTTTCAGTATCTCAGAGCCTTGTTTCTAGAGAACTAACTTGAGTGTCCTAAGCTTGTTTTATGAGCCAATTAAGAACAGTAGCAGAGTCATTGCTGGTTATATTTCTGTCCTTGAATATGTTTCTTCCATTCTTTATGGTCTGAGATAAACCAACGTATTCACTAACATTTCAACCAAAAACTAGTAATAGAAAACTCGAAAGCACCATACCATTCTCAGATATCTCACTTTTATGTTTGAGAGTTATATTGCTTGTGTGAATTAAGTTTATATTAAAAGCTTCCTGTGGCATAGGTTCTGAAAATAACTTTTGGATGTGAGAGAACATCTAGTCATTTATCTAATAACTGTTTATTGAGTATCTACTATGCTCCTTCTGAAACCTTCTCAACTTATTGAGTACTTACTATGTTGTTTCTGTTTAATTTTTAGGGAGAATTCTTTCTTATCTCTTCCAGCTTCTGGGGTTTGCTGGCAACCTTTGGTGTTTCTTAGCCTGTAGAAGCATCACCCTAACTTCTGCTCCCAGCATCCTATGGCTGTCCTCTCCCTGTGTGTCTCTGTGTCTTCACATGCCATCTCTCTTAAAAGGACACCAGATGTATTGGGTTAAGGGCCCATCTGACTCCAGGGGACTTCATCTTAAGTAATTACATCTGCAGCAACCCTATTTCCAAATAAGGTAATCTTTTGAGGTACTTGATGTTAGGACTTTGACATATCTTTTGGAGGGCCACAGTTCAACTCACAACGCCAAGGTCTGGAAGGATGAAAGTGAATAAAATATGTGTAGTATGTTTTATGTTATTAATTTATTTTTTATTTCAATAGGTTGTTTAGGGAGCAGATGGTGGTTGGTTGCATGAATAAGTTCTTTAGTGGTGATTTATGAGACTTTGATGCACCCATCACATGAGCAATGTACATTATACCCAATGTGTAGTCTTTTATCCCTCACTCCACTCTCACCCTTTTCCCCCGAGTCCCCAAATTCCGATGTATCATTCTTATGCCTTTGCGTCCTCATAGCTTAGCTCCCACTTATGAGTGAGAACATACAATGTTTAGCTTTTCATTCCTGAGTTACGTCTCATAGAATAATAGTCTTCAATTACATCCAGGTGGCTGTGAATGCCATTATTTCATTCCTTTTTATGGCTGAGTAGTATTCCATGGTATATATATACTATATTTTCTTTATCCACTCATTGACTGATGGGCATTTGGGCTTGTTCCATATTTTTGCAATTGCAAATTGTGCTGCTGTAAACATGCATGTACAAATATCTTTTTTGTATAATGACCTCTTGTCTTCTGGGTGGATAGCAAGTAGTAGGATTGCTGGATCAAACAGTAGATCTACCTTTAGTTGTTAAAGGAATCTCCACACTGTTTTCCATAGTGGTTGTAATAGTATACATTCCCACCAACAGTGTAAAAGTGTTCCCTTTTCACCACATCCACACCAATATCTATTTTTTTTTTATTATGGCCATTCTTGCAAGAGTAGGGTGGTATCACATTGTGGTTTTGATTTGCGTTTCCCTGATTATTAGTGATGTTGAGCATTTTTTCATATGCTCATTGGCCATTTGTGTTTCTTCCTATGAAAACTGTCTATTCATGTCCTTAGCCCACTTTTTGATGGGATCATCTATTTTTTTCTTGTTGATTTGTTTGAGTTCATATTTGATGGGAGTTGCATTGAATTTGCAGATTGCTTTTGGCAGTATGGTCAATTTCACAATATTAATTCTACCCATCCATGAGCATGGGATGTGTTTCCATTTGTTTGTGTCTTCTGTGATTTCTGTCAGCAGTGTTTTGTAGAGGTCTTTCATCTTTTTGGTTAGGTATATTCGTAAGTATTTTATTTTTTAGCAGCTATTGTAAAAGGGGTTGAGTTCTTGATTTGATCCTTAGCTTGGTCACTGTTGGTGTATAGAACGGCTACTGATTTGTGTACATTAATTTTGTATCCTGAAACTTTGCTGAATTCATTTACCAGTTCTGGGAGCTTTTTGGAGGGGTCTTTAGGGTTTTCTAGGTATACAATCATATCATCAGCAAACAGCAGGAGTTGGGCTTCCTCTACCAATTTGGACACCCTTTATTTTTTTATCTTGTCTGATTGCTATGGCTAGGACTTCCAGTATTATGTTGAATAGAAGTGGTGAAAGTGGGCATCTTTGTCTTGTTCCATTTCTCAGGGGGAATGCTTTCAACTTTCCCCTGTTCAGTATAATGTTGGCTGTGGGTTTGTCATAGTTGGCTTTTATTATCTTCAGGTATGTTCTTTCTATGCCAATTTTGCTAACGGTTTTAATTATAAAGTGATGCTGGATTTTGGCAAATGCTTTTTCCACATCTATTGAGATAATCATGTAATTTTTTTTATTCTGTTTATGTGGTGTATCACATTTATTGACTTGGGTATGTTAAACCATCCCTGCTTCCCCGGTATGCAAACCCATTTGATCATGGTGGATTATCTTTTTGATACGCTGTTGGATTTGGTTTACTAGTATTTTGTGGAGGATTTTTGCATCTATGTTCATCAGGGATTTTGGTCTATAGGTTTCTTTTTTTGTTATGTCCTTCCCTGGTTTTGGTTTTAGGGTGATACTGACTTCATAGAATGATTTAGGGAGGATTCCCTCTTTCTCTATCTTTTGGAATAGTGTCAATCATATTGGTACTAATTCTTCTTTGAATGTCTGATAGAATTCAGCTGTGAATCCATCTGGTCCAGACTTTTTTTTGTTGGTAATTTTTTAAATTACCATTTCAATCTTGCTGCTTGTTATTGGTCTGTTCAGAGTTTCTAATCTTCCTGGCTTAATCTAGGAGGGTTGTATATTTCCAGGAATTTATCCATCTCCTCTAAGTTTTCTAGCTTATACGCATAAAGGTGTTCATAGTAGCCTTAAATAATCTTCTGTATTTCTGTGTTATCAGTTGTAATATCTCCTGTTTCATTTCTAATTGAGCTTGTTTGAATCTTCTCTCTTCCTGGTTAATCGTGCAAATGGTCTATCGATTTTATTTATCCTTTCAAATAACCAGTTTTTTGTTTCATTTATCATTTGTAATGTTTTTTCTTGTTTGAATTTAATTTAGTTCTGCTCTGATCTTTGCTATATCTTTTCTTCTGCTAGGTTTGGATTTGAATGTATTTTGTTTCTCCAGTTCCATGAGGTGTGACCTTAGGTTGTCTATTTGAGCTCTTTTAGACTTTTTGATATAGGCATTTAATGCTATGAACTTTCCTCTTAGCACCACTTTTGCTGTATCCCAGAGGTTCTGATAGGCTATGTCACTATTATCATTCAGTTTAGAAGAATTTTTAAAAAGAATTTTTTAATTTCCATCTAGATTTCATTGTTAACCCAACAATCATCAGGAGCAGGTTATTTAATTTCCATGTATTCTGCATGGTTTCGAGGGATTTTTTTTGGAGTTGATTTCCAATTTTATTACACTGTGGTCTGACAGAGTACTTGATATAATTTTGATTTTGTTAAATTTACTGACTTGTTTTGTGGCCCATTACATAGTCTATCTTGGAGTAGGTTCTATGTGCTGATGAATAGAATGTATACTCTGCAGTTTTTGGGTAGAATGTTCTGTAATTATGTGAAGTCCATTTCTTTGTAGGGTGTAGTTTAAGTCTATTGTTTCTTTGTTGACTTCCTGTCTGATGACCTGCCTAGTGCTGTCAGTGGAGTATTGAAGTCCCCCACTATTATTGTGTTGCTGTCTATCTCATTTCTTAAGTCCAGTAGTAATTGTTTTGTAAATGTGGGAGTTCTGGTGTTGGGTGCATTTGTATTTAGAATTTTGATATTTTCCTATTGGAGTAGTTCTTTTATCATTAATGTTGCTCTTTGTCTTTTTTAACTACTGTTGCTTTAAAGTTTGTTTTGCCTGATATAAGAATAGCTACTCCTGCTCACTTTTGGTGTCCATTTGCATGGAACATCTTTTCTCACCCCTTTACTTTAAGTACGTCGTGAGGCCTTATGTGTTAAGTGAGTCTCCTGAAGACAGAAGACTGCACCACATTGCAGCAGAGGTTCTCAATTTACTTGCTTATAATATTACTTATGATGTTATTTGAGGAATAAAAGTTGTACATTTTATGTTATTACATAAAAAATATTTTATTTCTTTCATTGTTTTCTGTTTAAAATGTCCTTCCTTATCCAATAGTTTAAAATATTCTGTTACTTTTCTAGTTTACATCGATTATTTTTATACTTAATTTCTTTAATCCAGATTATACTAATTTTGATACACTTAGTGAGATACAGCTCTAAAAAGTTTTTTGAATAAAGAATTTTTCCAGCAATATATGCTGAATAATCAACCCTTACCCATTGGTTTGATATAAACTTCATGTATGCCATCCACTTTTTCCATCACAGCATTTAACACATTAATAAATAGTTACCTTAAGGTTGTCTAGCAGGCCCCCAAGCATGAAAATGAAGGAAAACCCTGAGTTCCTTCAAGGGAAATTCCAGGTATCTAGCTAGCCCTGAGAAGTAAGGAAGTAACTTGATAAGCAAGGTAGCCTAAAACAATAGTCAAGGAAATTAGACTCTAGAGATGTTTGCTTTCCCTATGGAAACTGAAGATAGCATCTTAACATATGTCCTTGAGTTGTCTTTCAGAAACCCGGATCCCTACCAAGGACCCCCTGCCCACCCACTGGCACATAGACCTCAGATAAGAGGGAAGTGAAGACTGAACTCTGACCACTGCTCTTTGTTCTAAATTTTGTCCTGAGGGACCCATAAGCCAGAGCTGAGGTTCTTTTCTAGTGACCCCACATTTTTAAACAAAGCTTCTCTTTCTTAACCAATTGCAAATCAGAAAATATTTGAATCGACCCAAGACCTATAAGCCCCTACTTCAAGACATCTTGCCCCTCTTAGGCCAAAACCAATGTATACCCTCCATGTATCAATTTACAATTTTGCCTGTAGCTTCTTCCTTCCTGAACGTTACGCATGCCTTTAAAAGTCCTAACCTGCAAGCCATTGGGGAAGGTGGGATATGAGCATTAGCCACTTGGTCCTCCCTGTTTGGTGCCCTGCAGATAAATGATTTCCTCTCTGCCTCTGCAAAACCTCTGTGTGGATATCTGGTTTTACTGCACCAGGTGAGGAGATCCAGTTTGGTTGTATAACAGTTTCCTCTTCTGGGTTATCTGAGTCCAGTTTTGTTGATTGCTCTATCTCTTGAAAAATATTAAACTTGCTCTATTTTGTATTTCATAATCTTCTTAAAGAAAATTGTCTTATGTCAAAACTGAATACTGGACACTGTATGAAAGAGTAGACTCCTTTTGTGCTAGAGACCCCTCCAGCCATTCCAAAAGGACCCACTAGCCCATGCTTTAATAATTTGATGAAATTTTGGTGATTTCTCCTTATACTTTTTGTAAACAACTCTTTCTCCTGTGCTACGCTAAAGGGAAACACTCCACCTCTCCTGGGAGCGCTTTGTCAGTCTTTGGAATCTGGATTACTTGGCAGCCTTGCAAAGATAGCTGTCAGCTTGACAATAAGCTCAAGAGAAGTTATGATTCTGCAGATTATCCAGGTTCTTCTTATTACTAAGGTGAGAATGGCAATCTTTACAACTTTCTACCTCCTGTGTGGAAACGTGTTTCTAGGACAGATATCTAAAAGTGGAAAAACTGGGTCACATGACATGCATAGTTTTCATAGGCAGGAAAAAACCTCATAATTTGAATGTCTATGTGTATTCTTTCCCCAGTAATAACACCTTTAACTGAAAACTTATCAAAGTTATTTTTCTTGCTCCCTCAACAACATGTGAGGGGACCCTTGTTTTCTGGTATACACATAGGACACTGTCCTGGGTGAGCCCAGAGAAGTGACTGTTCAGTCTAAAAAGAAGCTTAGCATCTAAGGAAAAAGACTCAAGAGAAACTGGAAAAAGTGCTGACAGTAAGGGTTTAGCAGAGAAATTCTTTTTTTCTTTTTCCTGGTGAACTGCATAGAGAATTTCCTTTTCCTAGGTCCCCAATAAGGTCCCCAATAAGGACTTGTCTTCCATCTCCTGTATATCAGACATGTCTGAGGCAGTCTTTCTCAAATTCTTTCTCATTAAATTACTTTAAGAAGATTGATGACTGCAGAAGCTGTTTTTCTAAAACAACTACAGACATGAGAACGCTTGCGTTGTTTTAGAAGTAAGGGTCAATTAAGCAATGGGTCTGATAGGTCCTTTTCCGTGTCTAATGCTAGAGATGTTCTACCCTCGTAGGTCAGCGGCGGAACTCAAAGTACAACAGGGACAGCCAGAGAGTCTCGGATCCATCCGCATGTCTTGGTACATGCGTTTCCCACCAGCCGCCCCCAAAAAAGACCAGGGAAGCGGATTTGATATTTAAAATTGAGAAGGACTTAGGGCACTGTGGTAGCAATATAAAGACTAATGCCCACCTGTTATAAAAGGAATGGTGAGGGCTGAGCGCAGTGGCTCACGTCTGTAATCCCAGCACTTCGGGAGGCGGAGGCAGGTGGATCACCTGAGGTCAGGAGTTGGAGACAAGCCTGACTAATATGGTGAAACCCCGTCTCTACTAAAATACAAAAATTAGCCGGGTATGGTGGCACGTACCTGTAGTCCCAGCTACTCTGGAGGCTGAGACAGGAGAATCGCTTGAGCCTGGGAGGTGGAGGTTGCATTGAGCCGATATTGCACCACTCCACTCCAGCCTGGGTGACAGAGTGAGGCGCCTTCTCAAAAATAAAATAAATAAAAAATAAAAGGAATGATGAGGAAAGGAATGAGTCGAACCAAACTCACGCATGATAAACCCTAAAATCCTACGTGTTTTCCACAGGGCGTTTTCTGTGATGCAACTTGGTTCCACTGAGAGGGAAAGAAATCTAAATAACAGGAGTAAAAGTCAGGGAGATGAGGAGGGGTGGAGAGGCTGGGGAGGGAGGGAGTGAAGAGAAGTGAGGAGAGGAGGGGGCTGCCATGACTGGTACTTGGGGGAGCTGCTTGTTTTCTTTAGACTTTGTTTACCTGGTCTGTAAAATGAAGCTGCTGGACCCTATCATGTTGAAGGTTCTTTCCTCCTTTAAGATTGCATTTCCTCTTTGTTTTAGATTAAGCTAAAGTAAGCCCATGCTGTTGTGTCACGGTGAATTACCGTTTTGGTAACCAGGTCTAAGACACTGGGCATCATCTACCACACCAAGAATCTGAAGTCCTGGGCAGTGAAACTTGGAGAGATATTGGGTGTCTTTTCATGGGGATTCAGTAAAATGCTGAAATCTGAACTGGAGGCTGCCTGTAAGGATCTTCCTTTTCTCAGGACAGAAAACAACCTAAACATATTCTCCTTCATCCTCGATTTTCCCAAAAGCAAAAGGCTTTTAATAGAAACTCTTAAAATCCACCATAAAATGGCAAAGTATGTTTCATGTCCATTAAATTTTGTTTGGAAGGGGAAGAAACTTTTTCTTCAGCATTTGTCAGAACGTTAGAACTGCGCAACTTGAGGCTAAAACAAAAATGTCAAATTTTGAAATGTAAGGAGTGTAAATCACTAGTTATGATATTAGTAACAATGATAATCATGGCTGACCTAACAGAAGTCTCAATAACTTGAGAATTTTCAAGTAATTATCTATTTATTATCTTAATGTTTTCTCATCAAATCCCTGTGGGGAAATGGGCTAGGTGATTACATTCTACAGATGTAAAGGAAGGAAGTGGGGCCCAAGGTGGTGGTGATCTAGGACCAGACTCAAGACATGCTTCCCAGTCCGGGGCTTTGTTCCCCAGACCAAACGTCATCAAGTAACGAGGCAGTTGCCACTGGGTAGGTGCGGCTAGAATCCACTGGGGCAATACAGGCCCCTCCCAGGACATGTAATTAGTTGTTTCCTCAATCTTCCCTGCAGCTTTTTGTCTTACTTTTCTTCTTTTTATCTTTTCTTCTTGTCTTGATTTTCTATTTACTTCATAGGATGTCCAGGGCTCAGTATTTATAGTGTCCAGCACAGGGTGCCACAGATAGAAGTTGTCCTGTAAATATTTGTTGAATGACAGTTTAACTAAATGAACAGATAATTGAATGTTTATTGTAGCTCTGAAGCTATACAGAGAACCTGTTGTGTCTCAGTCATATTATTTTATTTTATTTGTATAATTGAACATTAGACAATATGTACAATATTATCCTCTTCATTTATTTATATCCGGAAAGGGTAAATAGGCAGAAGCACATGAACACAGCACAAAAGCGAAAGCTCATTGAGCATTTCTCAAGCACCAAGTTCTAGTGCTCTTGAAATGCATTATTTCATTTAATCCTCATAAACATTTTATATAGTCAGGGTTCCTAGTGGCTACTCACAGGGACCAAAGGCTAATGCATAGAAATGGAATATTTTGGATGCCTCTCATGTATCCTATAAAATTGGTGTTAGAGGATTAGAGGACAAGGCTCAGGCAATGAGGAGAGGGAAGTTAAGTTATAGGGCACAGCTCACAGTCATCTCCAAGAGCCATCTGGTTAGGACTCCCCGCTACTGACCCTACACTGCCTAAGCTGCCCCAGCCACGACCAACAACCTCCCAACTCTCCTCTCTTCTTTGTAACACTCCCTTGGGATCAATGTCCCGGAAGGTCAGCTGATTAGTTAAACTTCAGTCATACTCTCATGTCTTAGCTGCTGGGGCTGCAGGGAGAAGGTTGATTTGTCACCTTGGGCTTCCCTCCAGTGGGAAGCCTCCCATTATGAGACATTGGTCTCCAACAGGATTCGTGTCCTGGGCAGGGGAAAAATAGACTAAGTTGATTACATGTAGGTACTATTTTTATTCACATCTTAGAGATGAGGAAACCTAGGCTCAGAGAGGTTCTGTAATTTATCCAAGGCCACACAGCTATTAAGTTGGTACTGCAAGGTTAAGTGATGAGCAAAGGCACAAGGCACAGGGGACGAGTATGTTCTGCATTTTTATTAACCAGTTAGCTCATTCAACAAAATATAAGTTGAGTCATTATTATGTGCCAAGAAGTATTCTAGATGATGCAATATGATGGTGAGCTGTCTTCTTCTATAGTGGTCCTTATCCTCTTGGTGCCTATGATCTAGCAGAGATGCAGACATCAACATAGAACTATGAAATAAAGTATACAATTACCAATTTGTTAAGTAAGATTAAGAACAAAAATACAGAATACAATAAGAGAACCTACATTGGATTTTTTATCTGTATAGGAGTTAGCCAGAAGAAAAACAGGAGAAATAGTGTCCCAGATAATTCACTGTACTCAGAAACCTGGGGGAGGAGGGGGCTTGATGTGTTCAACATGACTGCATTCTTGTCTATATGTTTTATAAATGATTTTAACTAGAGCCAATTTGCTGACTTGACAAGTTAAACTTGTCATATGTACAACGCCAGAGCAAACGTGTAATTAAATGAAGACTGGGATTATGGATCATTGATTATTTCATGGCATGATGCATTCCTAAATTCTGAGTTTTAAAAAAAATTAATAATTAAAAATCCCCTGAAATAAGTAACAAAATCTCTCTGAATGATGAGGAAAGCCGTATGTCTGCAATGTCCCATGAAAGGCCTCTAAACTCTGGCCTCAGTGAAATCTTCACTCTCCTGAAGTTGTCCTCAAATGTGCAGAGATTTTTTTGATGCCAGTGTGCAGGCCAGGAATGCAAAGAAGAAAGAGGCAGACCTCTGAAAGTTATGAATTTCATCTTACAAATAAAAAGATTATCTCACACAACCCTCTGATGTGATGACACAGGGAGAAGCAACTGCCTTGGAGATGGTCACTTGCTATTCCCAATGTCGACAGCTTGAACTTCTGCGTGTCTTTAAGAAATGCAAACACTATGCATATAATGGGTCCCAAAAAAATCCACCTCCTGTGAGCCAAGTTGGAAGGGCAGGAAGCAAGTATGTGTTAACTTTACAGAAATAGCATGTTTATATAAGAAAGTGATTTTGCAGCCTAGTCCAAACACACTGCAGCTCCGGAGATGAGCAATCCTTAGGAAGTTTCAAGTCCATTGTTAGTGTATGAGTCAGGTTAGCCTTGGTCATGCTAATGTGACAACGAGCTCCCATAGCTAAGTGGCTGGAAACAACAGTATTAATTTCCTGCTCATGCTTCATGTTCATTGTGAGTAGAAAGTCTTTATTCATTGTGGTCTTTTAAGAACCAGACTGAGGGCTCCCATGAAGATGTGCTTCCACCATAGCCAAGGGAGGGATTGTGCCCTGGTTTTTAAGACTTCCTCCTTGAGGTGTCTCTTAGCCAAGCAAGCCACATGGTTATTCTTAACTTCAAAGTGGGTGGAAAGTGCAGCTCCACCTACTGTACCTGGCAAGAGAGGAGAACTGGAATATTCATGAATCAACCTGATGAGAAGCCCAGAGCAAATGAAGATATCCGTCTGGCCTAGACAGACATTGTAGGGCCTCAAGAGTATCACCAACAGTCACAGTGAAGCCTTTGCTCTGTCCTCCGCTGTATTCTGTGTATCAGCCAGGATCCAGTCCAGAAAACAGAAATTAAGTACTTCAGCTCTAGAGGAAATTGATTAGTGATACAGTGTTGGAAGAACTGAAAGAGGAAAAGGGAGGAGAAGGTTGGAAGATATAAATGAACAAGTGATTCCCAGAGGCTACAAAGCTAATGCCCCTGGGATGGAGTCCCTGAGCCCACGACTGCCCTGCATTGTTGGAGATGCTGTCGCAGTTGGTTCTGGATGTGCCACTGAAATGCCACCATACCAAGGGCTGAAACTGTCACCAACAATGTTGACACAGCTGCACAGCTTCCATTGGCAGAACTTGAATGCTGTCTGCAGATTAGATAGCAGTGTCATTTCATTTCTTGGTGCTAATGGTTCCTTTGTGGTTATATAGGACAATTTACCCATATTTTAAAAATACACACTGAAGCGTTAGTGGGAAACAGAACATCATTTTGGCAAATTACTCTCAAGAGATTCAACTGAAAAAAATCCTTTGTATTTTCTTAGTTGCAACTTATTTGTAAGTTTGAGATAATTCCATTTTTTTCAATTTAGAAGTTGAGCATAGGACCACTAGTGGGTCACCTGAGCAACAAACATATTCTTTTCTTCCCCCATGTAAAGTGACAGGCCCAGCTCTTCTGAAAGTCAGTCCATTGCCCAAGCCAACATGAGTCCTCTTTCCTTGCCTGCTGGTCTCTTGACACAAGGATCCTAAACTGACTGGGCAAGAGCCATAGCCTGAAATCTAGTGGGACTCTTATTGTGTTTCCACATGGAAATATGGAAACATTTGCCCTCTGAGAACCAGGACCTCTAGAATTGCAAAACCTAAAGTTGAAAGCACACATCATCCTTGGGTGATTGATTGGGACATTCATTGGGTTCTCTGTGGTGATGTGAGGCAACACCTCGTTCTCTTCCACCCCCTTGTTTCCTAGACCCATATATCACACTTGGAAACGTAGCACCACATAACAGTTATTGATTAAGGCAGAGACTCTCAGTAATAATGATGCTTCTCTTACCATTGCATTTTTTATTTTTTTAAGTCAAAAAACAATTGCATGTAGTTTACATGCAATAAAATTCAGCAGTTTAAGTGTAAAGTTGAGTGTTATCATGGCACAGAATTTTATTACCTCAAAAGGTTCCCTCATATCACTTTTCATTCTGTGCACTCCCACAAACCTGGGCCATGGCAACCATTAATCTGATCTCTGTCCCTACAGTTTAGCTTCTCCTAGAATTTCACAAAAAAAGAATCATGCAGTATGCCATCTTTCATATTTGGCTTATTTGACTTTGCATACTGCTTTGAGATTCAGCCATATTGTTGTGTATATCACACAATATGTGACATGCTCCTTTTTACTCCCTGATAGTATTCTGTGACACGCATTTGCCACAATTTATTTATAATAACCCTGAAATTAGGTAGCACAATTCCTTCAGCTTTGTCATAAATTTTCAAAACGTCTTGGATATTCTAGGTCCTTTGCATTTGCAAATACAGTTTAAAATCAGCTTGTCGATTTCTATAAAAATGCCTGCTGGGATTTTTATTGGGATTGCATTGAAGATATACGTCAGTTTGGAGCAAGGAAACATCCTGATAGTATTGATTTCTCTATTCCATGAGTATGGTATCTCTCTACATTTATTTGGTCTTCGATAATTTTCAATAATGTTGGTTTGTTTGTTTTTTTAGTTTACGGTATAGACTTCTTCAATGTATTTTGTTAAATTTATCCCCAATATTTCATGTTTTTGATGCTCTTGTAAATGGTATTGCTTAAATTTTAATTTCCAATCAATCACTGCTAGTACGTAGAAATATGTGAATTCTGTGTATTGATTATGGACCTGCCAGCTTGCTAAAATCATTTAACAGTTCTAGTAGTTTTACATAAATTCCTAGGAATTTTTCTATGTAGACAACATGTAGTATGTGGATAAATTCAATTTTAATTTTGCCTTTTCAATCTGTATGCTTTTATTTCTTTTCCTTGCCTTGTGGCATTGTGTAGGATCTCTAATATGACCTCGAATAGAAGTGACAAAAGTGAACATTCTTGCCTGGTTTCAGATCTTAAGGGGGAAAGCATGCAGTCTTTTGACACTACATATAATGTTGGCCGTAGGCTTTTTAATGATGTACTTTATCCTGTTGATAAAATTTATTTATATGCCTTGTTTTCCAAGAACTTATCAAAAATGAATGCTGAATTTTGTCCAATGTCTTTCCTGTATCTGTTGAGATGATCTTATGGTGATTCCCTTTCGGTCTGTTGATATGGTCAATTACTTTGGTTAGTTTTCAAATGTTAAATCAACCCTTAATATCATTAGATTATAACCACGTATTTATGATGTATTATTTTTTATATTAGGCAGGATTTGTTCTATAAATATTTTCTTATAGATATTCACATCTCTGATAATGAGATATATTAATCTACTTTTGATATTATGGTCATATGACCTCATAAATTGAGTTGGGAAGTATTACATCTTTTTTTTTCCTGAAAGGGTTTATGTACAATCGGTACTATTTCTTCCCTAAGTGTATGATAGACTTCACCAATGAAGTTATCTGAGCCTGGAGGGTTTCATTTGTTTGTTGGAACATTTTAATTAGAATTCAATTGCTTTGTTGATATAGTGCTATTTGGGTTATTCATTTCTTCTTAAGTTTGCTAGTTCATGTCTTTAATGAATACATCTATTTCATCTACACTAACATATTCATTTTTGTGAAATAAAGTGGTCCATAATATTTGCTTATTATCCTCTCAATGCTAACAGAATCTGTAGTGATGGTCCTCTCTTTTATCTGACTTTGGTAAATTTTGTCTTTCCAATTTTACTCTGATCAGTCTGATTATATTTCATTAATTTTATTGACTTTTTCAAATAACACAGTTCTGATTTATTGATTTTTCTTTACTGGTTTTTCTGTTTTCTATTTCACTGATTTATTATTTTATTTTTAATATTTTTTCCTTCATCTTGCAAAGGTTTAATTTATTCTTTCTTTCTTTCTTTTTTCTTTCTTCCTTTCTTTTCATTCTGTCGCCTAAGCTAGAGTGCAGTGGCACAATATCGCCTCACTGCAGCCTCAGCCTCCTGGGTTCAAGTGATTCTCATCTCAGCCTCCCAAGTAACTGGGATTACAGGCATGCACCACCATGCCTGGCTAATTTTTTTACTTTTAGTAGAGACAGCGTTTCACTATGTTGGTCAGGCTGGTTTTGAACTCTCGACCTCAGGTGATCCACCAGCCTCAGCCTCCCAAAGTGCTGGGATTACAGGTGTGAGCCACTGAGCCTGGCCTGATTTCTAGTTGTGAAGGAAGAATATATATTTATGCTTTCAGCCCTCTTAAGTTGATTTAGCGGATTTCCTTTACAGCCCAGAATATAATCTATCTTGATAAATATTTGTACTTGAAAATAATGTGTTGTCCGCTATATTGGATGAGTGTGCTGTAAATGTCAATTACAGCAAGTTGTATGATAGTTGTAGCAGGCTGAATAACAGCTCATAACCATATCCAGGTCCTAATCGCTGGAACCTATGAATGTTCCCTTATATAATATCAGGAACTTTGAAGACATGGTTAAATTAAGGACTTTGACATAAGGAGATTATCTTGGATTATCTGAGCCCTAAATGTAATCATAGGAATCCTTGTAAGAATCAGGAACAGAGAGATTGGCAAACAGAAGGAAAAGGCTATATGAAGACAGCAGAGAGAGATGTGAAGATGATACCCTGCTAGTCTTGAAGATGGAGAAAGGAATCCTGAGCCAAGAAATGCAAAGAATGCAGCTTTAGAAAGTGGAAAAGGCAAGGAAATGAATGCTCCCTAGAGCCTCTGAGGGAGGTAGTCCTGCTAACACCTTGGTCTCAGCCTAGTGAAACTCATTTCAGAATTCTGACCTCCAGAAATCTAAGACAATAATTTTTAAAAACTATTTATTTGGAAATCATTATAGATTCAAAGGAAATTGGAAAGATAGTACAAAGAGATCATTTGTACACTTCCCCAGCTTCCCCCAGTGGTTATGTCTTGTATAATGTAATACAATAGCAATTGTGTAATACAACACAATACAATACAATATACAATATGTCTTATATAATACAGTACAATAGCAAAACCAGGAAATTGGCACGCATGTAGTTTTATTTCTGTGTCATTTTACCACATGTGTAGATTCACATAACCACCACCACCACATCCAAGATACAGAACTATGAGGCCAGTCTAGGCAACATAGCAAGACTCTTATCTCTACAAAAATAAATAAATGAATAAAAATTAAAAAGTAGCTAGGCATGGTGGCACGTGCCTGTAAGTCCCAGCTGTCCTGGAGACTGAAGCAGGAGGATGGCTTGAATCCAGGAATCCGAGGCTGCAGTGAGCGATGTTCCTACTACCACAGTCTAGCCTGAGTAAAAGAGCAAGACCCTGTCTCAAAAAGTAAAAATAAAAATAAAGAAGAAGATTTAAAAAAAGATACACAATTATTCCATGAATCACCACAAAGATCTTCCTTATACTGCCCCTTATGGTCACATCCATCCCCTTCTTCCTACCCTCCCACACCCCCCACCATCCCTAACCCCGGCAGTCACTAACCTGTTGACCATCTCTTGGCCAATTGATTTTTTTAATACTTTATTTTTTAGGGCAGTTTTAGGTTCACAGAAAAATTGAAATGAAGATACAGAGAGTGCCCATATTTTCCCTGCCCCACACATGTATAGCCTCCTCCATTATCAACATCCCCCACCAGAGTGGCACACTTGTGACAGCTGATGAAACTAATTTGCCGTGTTTTAAATGGCCAAGTTTGTAGTGATTTGTTATAGCAGCCATGGGAAACTAGCACAATAATGTTGTTCAAATCATCTACATCCTGACTCATATTTATTTCATTACTGAGGGAGAAATGTAGATGTTTCCAACTAAAACTTTAGATGTGGGTTCTTTTCTTCCTTCCAGTTCTATTTGTTCTTGCTTTATGTATTTTCTATCTTTGTTATTTGTACCCCTGTTAACACATTTTAGACTATCATGTTCTCTTGATGAATTTCTCCTTTCCTTATTGTAAAATGTTGATTTTTGTCTCCGGTAATATTACTTGTCCTGATATTTACTTTGACTGTCATTAAGATAGCCATTCAAACTTTCTTTTGATTAGTGTTTTCATGAGATATTATTTTCATCCTTTTCCTTTTAATTTGTGGTTTCATATCTAAAATGGGTTTCTTATAGACAGCCTATAGTTATATCTTGCTTTTATATCCAGTCTGACAGTCTCTGACATTTAATTTTAGCATTTAGGCCATTTTTATTTCATGTAATTATCAACATGGATAGATTGAAAATGACCACTTTGCTGTCTATTTTCTATCTGTCCTATCTCCTCTCTGTTCCTTTCAGATTAAATGAGTTTTGTTAATAATTTCATTTTATTTTCACTATTGGCTTGTTAGCTATACTTTTCTGTTTTTTTTTTTTTTTTTGTAGTTGCTCTAGGATTTACAACATATGCATTGAACTCACAATCTACATTCAAATAACATTATCTTACCTTATGGACTACATAAGAACCCAAAAATAGTCTACTTACATTAAATCCTTCTGTTCTTTGGGCCATTCTTTTCATACATTTTACTTCTCCATATGTTATACATCCTTCAATGTATTATTGTTAGTTTTGCTTTAAGCCATCAATTATATTTTAAAGAAATAAAAATAAGAAAAAGTTTACATATGTTTACCTATTTACCATTTGGGATACTCTTTATTTCTTTGTTTAGATCAACTCTGTATCTGGAACTATTTTTCTTTTGCTTGAAAATTTTCTTTTAAGATTTCTTGAATTCCTGCTCTGCTTATTATAAATTCTATCATCTTGTTTGTTTCTCTGAAAAAAAAGTTTTTAACTTTAATCTTTGAAAAATTACTTTTACTCTTAATTTTTTCTAATTATTTTAACTTTAATAGTTTTAAATTATTTTCACAATTCCATTGTTTTCTGGCTTGCATAGTTTCTGATAAGAAGTCTGATGTCATCCTTAACATAATTCTCCTGTGTGCAATGTTTTATTTTTCTGGCTACTGGTAAGATTTTCTCCTTATCTCTGGTTTTTAGCAATTTAATAATAACATATCTTGCCATGGCTTTGTTTGGTTTTCTTTTCTTCTTACTTTTTGTTTTCTTTCTTGGTTGCTTCGAGCTCACTGGATTTCTGGAATTTGTAGGTTTAAAGTTTTTCTTAAATTTGTAAATTGTTTTGCCATTATTTTTTTAAATACTTTTTATTCTCCCTCCCTGCCTAAACTGCTTGATATTTTTCATTGGCCTGTGATGCTCTGCTCATCATTTTTCAGCTTTTTAGTTCTCTGTGTGTTTCAGTTTAAATAGTTTCTATTGCTGTGTTCTCAAGTTTACTGTTTTTTAATACCAGCAGGATGTAGCATTAATCCCATCCAATATATAATGAATTTCATATATTGAATTTTTACCTCTAGAGTTCAGTTTTGATTTTTTAAATATCTTCTATTTCTACATCATGTTCATATTTACCTCCACCTTCATGGTTGTATGCAGTATATTTGTAATATCTTTTAAGTCTCCTTTTCTGATAGTTCCATCTCTTTTTACTTCTAGTTATGTTTCTATTGATTTGTTTTCCTGATTATGACTCATATTTTCCTGTTTTTTGCCTACCAGTTAGCTTTATATTATCTCCTGGATATCATCCATTTTAAATTGTTGTTTTCTGGATTTTATTCTATTTTTCTAAAAACTGTTGAATTTTTTTCATTTATAAAATTACAATTAGTTGTATCCTTTTGAAGCTATCTTTAAAGCTGAATTAGAGTAAGTCCAGAACAGTCTTTAATCTAGGGCTGAAATATAGCCCCAGTATTAAAATGGGGCCCTTATGAAGATCTGTCTGATGCCTCATGTATTAAGAGGTCTTTCAGTCTCGTTAGTGGGTACATTAACTAGTCCAAGTCCTGTGTGAGCTACAAAAATTGTAGTATGTACTCTTTTTATTGGCCATTGTTCTGATTTTGGCCATAGGTAATTGCCTTTCATGTATGTACAGATCGGTATTCACTCAATGACCCAGGGGAACCCCTCTGCAAATCTCTGAAACTCTTACTTTCTCTCTGTAATTCCATCATTTCTTATATTTTGCACATGCACATTCTAGCCTCCTTGACCTTCCTGAAGTTCAATATATGTCTCCTAAAGTTGGTATGACTCCAGGCTCTCATTGGTTTTTCCTCCCTGCCCTGCAGTCTGGGAACTGCCTCCAGACCATGTGCTGAGGCAATCACAGAGCTCACTTCATTTGTCTCCCTTCTTTCTGGGATCTCATTCCTACCCTGCCTGTGGTCCAATGTCTGTAAACCATGGTTTTATGTATTTTATCTGTTCTTATAGTTACTAAAGTGGAAGGGTAAATGCAGTCCCTGTTACTTTATCTGGGCTAGAAGTGGAAGTTCCTTGCACATTCTATATTAATAGAGTAAATAGGGTGTCCTATGGGCATTCCTCAAAACATAGTCAGTTTGTGGGTTTTCTGGACTTAGGGTGTATATTCACTTGTGACCACTTTTCTAAGATCTCTCCCTTCACCATCTACCATGGAAGTTCTGGGATTCCTATTTCACTTAATAGAAAAAGCAATCACCTCCAAAGTCCCAAGTCAGCCTGGCTTTATGTTTGCATTATCTTCCAGAGTTCTTGCCAGGGTATTAAATTTTGTCTAGGGGGAAAGAGCTCCTGGGAAAGTATAAGATTAGCAGGGAGACACTCATGGGAAAGAAAATAGGTAGGCGACTGTGTCTGATCACTTTTTGAACATATTTATAACTGGACCTCCTGATAATTACATTTTCCAGAAGAGTCCTCATCTACTGAAGGATGTTGGCTTAACATAAACCTAGAAGCTATGGATTTATGGTGCATAGTTCCTCGAAAAATGTCACATAAGCCATGCAACTATCTATCTGGGTATAAAATGGAGATATTTCCTAACATCCAATGCCTCCTGTTGTGTGAGATAACCCTCACCTCACTCAGAGGCCTCACCTACTACTCTGGCCAGCACCACATGGAAATGTGACCTGAGAAGACTCATTTGATCTAGCAGACCCTTCCCTGGTTTGCACAGGCCACAGGACCCACCAGAAGGTATTTTCTTGATCTTGTTGCTCCTCTTTGTGCACACATTGCCTCTATTGTTTTGGCAAGCTCAGCATGTCATCATGACTTCAATAGGATTTGGCCCTTGATATTTGCCTCATTTCCAGAAGAAGAAGATGAAGCTTTTCATTGCTGAGGCCTCAGCCCATCCTCTGGTGAGCCCTGGAACTGGGTTGATTCTCCTGATACTTACCAAACTGAACTCAAGAGGTTCGAACTTGTACCCACATCAGTCAGGCACTGGCTGTGCTTCTCCTTAAGGCAAGTGGTTCACTGTGGTCACGGGTGATAGCCAATGAAAAGTGCAGCCATGAGCCAGCAGCAACAGATATTCCCAGCAGCACTTCAGTTGTCTTGGTGCAGCACTGAAGTATCCACAACATTATTCCATTTGATTTTTTAAAATTCTAGTTAAGAATCACTAACTTGTAAAAACCAAATTGGTCATGACCTGGAGATGAAAAAATACTGCTTAGTTCATGCTTAGGGATTTAGCCCCTGGCCCTGGGCTTAGCACACAGTAGGTGACAGAATAAGCCTTTAATCCCTACTTCTGCTGATGGAAACATCTCTCTAGTAACTCCGGCCAAAAACATCAGGTTATGCTTAACACATCTTTTTCTCTCACATCTCACATTCTTTCCTTCACCTTGTCCAGTTGATGCCACCTTCAAGATGCAATATATTCAGAGTCTGGATCTTCTTTCCCTTCTCTGCTGCTGCCCTGTAAATCGGATCACCCCACTCTGGCTTCTCTGCTTAAAACTCTCTGATCATTCTCCATTTTATTCTGAGTAAAGGATAAGGCTTTACAATGGCCTCAGGTTCTGATGGGTTTTCTCAGCGCTCTCCCTGATCCCGTCTCCCGCTTTTCTGCCCTGGCTCCCTGCTACAGCAACACTGCCCTTCACTGTTGAATCCCCTGAGTGTGGTTCAGCCCTAGGGCATTTGCAGCAGCTGCTCCCCTGCTGGAGAGCTCTTCCTATGAATGTCTGCTCAGCTCAGTCCTTCACCTTCTTCAAGTAGTTGCCCAAATAACTATCTCCCAAGGAGACAAATACTCTATACCATTCTGTTAAAATTGCCACCTGTCTCCCAGCCCCCCAACACCTCTTCCAAATACTCTCACACTGCTTTTTTTAAAACACTGTTCCCATCTTAGACTAAACACTTTTATTTATTTATGTCTGTTTTCTTATTTCCTGTCTCCTCTACTAGTCTATCAGTCCCATGGGTGCAAGGAGTTCTGTTTGTTTTCTTTTGTGGCACTGAGTTTGTTCCAGTGCCTAGAACATAGCCTGGCCCACAGAAAG
Source organism: Hylobates moloch (assembly GCF_009828535.3). NCBI lineage: Eukaryota > Metazoa > Chordata > Mammalia > Primates > Hylobatidae > Hylobates > Hylobates moloch. The sequence goes on from NW_026652277.1 coordinate 173,909,941, forward strand.
CGCCCAATAATTATTGGCTGGATCCATCGATGACTGACTTCGAGTCTAGGTGGCTGAGCTTTAAGTTCCCCTTTCTCCAAATGTTATTCCCAGTTTTAAAAAATCTCCTGATTCTGCTCCATATACTGAGTGTCATATTCTTGAGCCCTACGATATGAACTTACAAAATAATTTATTTTCAAAAGCTGTTAACTCATTTATCTGATTACTAAATTCAAATCTGATTTACAATTATAAATTCTTCTGGCTTACATAAATGACAAAAATGAATTCAGGAAACTATCCTTTCTCATAGGAGTTTAATCTCCAAGGCTTCTGCTAGCACTGAAAACAGTCTGTGATTCTAAGAGTCAATTCACTCCCCATGGCCATATCCAAATATTTTAACACCAATTCCACAGCCTGCACAGTTGGCCGGCCCAGCTGGTCTGCAGAATCTGGGGGAGGCTCATGGCAGGCTGACGTCAATTGGCAGAGCCCGGTCTGGAAGGAGCTCCCAGTCAGCCTACTCCCACACGCTCCTCTCTCTTCCATCCAGTGTTATCAACTCACTTTTCCTTCTCAGTATTCAAATTCATCTTCCACAATTTTCTCCATAAAGAAATCTGTGGCCTTTACAGAGTCTTTGGTCATGTTATTCTCAACCTATAACCATACCAACAGAAAATATGGGAATTAAGTGTGAATTATTCTAATTGATACTTTTAGTTATATTTTTATTTCTCAATATATTAATGTTAATTTCTGTAAATGTCTGAATGGACTCTGTTATGGTTTTACATTTCTTTATCCAAAAGGAAGATGAAGATGTTTGCACAGAAGAGCTGCCCAAGCAGTACAAAGCAATTGATTACAGACATGGTGACAATTGATTTACCAATTCTCTTTACTTGCATGCCAAGGTCTGTGAATTAATCTTTTGTTTTGCAGTTTGTGTGTGAAGACGAATCATTACCTCAGTTAGGCTCATTAAACAGTACACCTCTTTGCCACCATAGTGTGCAAGTCAATCAAATAGAAAAATTCCATAACAAAACTAGGGGTATTTTTGTACACAATTGGGTGGAAAAAACAAAATGAGTACAATTCATGATATAAATAGAAAATGTTTTCTGAAAATAAAAAATCTCATTTATGCTAGCATTTACTGTAATCTGAAATTTCTCCTGTTTTGTTGGCAATCTAATGTAATGATAGGATATGAGAGCCATTCTACATCTCCAAAAATAGAGGCAGAAAAAGGAAGAGAGAAAAACCACATTGCTGACCAGGCCGAGTTCTGAGTCCTTACGTTCTCAGCCTTTCTGTGCTGCTAAAGTATGGAATATCCCACCTGTAGGAAGTATTTTGCCCATATTCTAAATGACAATTTGACACCTTTCAATTTCTCCTTCAATTTCCTCATATTCCCTCATGCTCACTCTATTCTTGGAATTTGACAGGTATTTACTAATTTTTAACTTGGATATACAATTAATATCTTCCCTAACTTCTCCTGTCGTCTTCTGTCCTGTAAATACAGCAGGTGATTAGGGGCTCCCCCTGGACCTCCCCTCCCCTCTGTGCTTATTCAGCCCCGTTTGGTTCTCAGCCTGCAAGGACACTCGCATCAAACCTTCATTTCTTTGAAGTCTCTGACTTAAATCAGCCTCTCTCTCGTTCCTCCCTTCTGCATTCCTTTAAAAAAATACTGACCTCAATTCTCTCACATTTATCCACTCCCAAGTTATATCTGGTTGGAAAAGGAACTGGAGCGCATACAATTCTTAGAGCATTAATTTGAATGGTATTTATTAGGCTCACAGAGTGCAGAGTAGTCAGCCAGGCCCCTCTGTTATCATCTCAAACCTGATGAATGCACCTTCTGTTTCTAATTCCTCCCGCTCACTCTTGAGCTCTAGAAATTCTGACTCACTGAAACATTTTTCACAGAAACAACTCCACAGCTTCCAGCAGCTCCTCTTCATCCAAATCGTGTCTGCACATCACCACGTGGCTCTGTCAGAAAATGTGTCTGTCAGTGAAAATTTATACACAGCCACATTTTCCCATTAATTTTCATTTTCTTTTTTTTTTCTTCCTTTCTTTTTTTTTTTTTTTTCTTTTTGAGAGGAGTTGCTCTATTGGCCAGGCTGGAGTGCAGTGACACGATCTCGCCTCACTGCAGCCTCCACCTCCTGGGCTCAAGTGATTCTCCTTTCAGCCTCTCAAGTAACTGGGATTACGGGCACCTGCCACCACACCCGGCTAATTTTTGTGTTTTTAGTAGACACGAGGTTTCACCATGTTGGGCAGGCTGGTCTCAAATTCCTCACTTCAAATGATCCACCCGCCTCAGCTTCCCAGAGTGTTGGGATTACAGGCATGAGCCACCGTGTCTGGCCTAATTTCCATTTTCATTTCAAACATGCACTCCTATGGAAAGAAAAAGTACATGAGGGTATAGTAAAAATTATATTAACAATCATAAAATTTACCTCTTAGTACATTTGATATTTTAAAATTTACAATTCTTGTCTATGAATGGAAACCATGTCTATATAGGGTGGATGTTTGTATGACTGGGTGTATCCATGAGGTCAGAATACTAATTGATGGAACAATACTGTGTGGAAGGTGGTCTCTAGTGGAATGCCACAGAGTTTCCAATACAGTCTTAGAAAAGAGTGTTGAAAGATCATGGTCTGCTGGTCACATTCATTCAGACAGAAAACTCTGATAGACAGTAAAAATGTAGGTTGAATTAAAAACAAGCAAACAACAACAACAAAAACCCAAGCCTCAGCAGTCTGAAATGATGGTCTAAGTCCAATACCAGTACTTAACAGTGCTTTATAACTAAAGGATTTTGTAATTTAGAGACTTTGAAATTTCCCAGGAATTTCTAGCATAATCCACTGCGCAAAAACCTAAGTGAGTCTGCTCTTGGACCACATTAAAAGAAGTTCAAGAAGCAAGGGAGATGTTAATTCCAATGTACTCACCCAGAACTGTGGCAGGGTCTGTTGGCTCACTGTGGGAGGGCATTGGCCAACTCATACAGGTCCAGGTGTGAGCAAACAGGATGAGGGAAAGGTTAAAGAAGCTGGTGATGTTCAGCTTAATGCTGTCTTCAAATAATTAAGGATTTTAATGTAGTAAAAGGAATAGACTTTTATCTCCAGTGTCAGTACAGCCTGATGCTGGAATCGCCACACTGTCTTCCACAATGTTTGAAATAATTTATATTCCTGCCAACAGTGTAAAAGAGTTCCTATTTCTCCACAGCCTCACCAGCATCTGTTGTTTCTTGACTTTTTAATAATCACCATTCTGATTGGTGTGAGATGGTATTGCATTTGGTTTGGATTTCCATTTCTCTAATGATCTGTGTTGTTGAACTTTTTTTTAAGTGTTTGTTGGCCTCATAAACATCTTCTTTTGAGAAGTGTGTGCTCATGTCCTTTGCCCAGTTTTTAATGGTGTTGTTTGTTTTATTCTTGTAAATTTGTTTAAGCTTCTTGTAGATTCTGGATATTAGACCTTTGTCAGATGGATAGATTGCAAACATTTTCTCCCATTCTGTAGGTTGTCTCTTCACTCTGATGATAGTTTCTTTTGTTGTGCAGAAGCTCTATAGTTGAATTAGATCCCAGTTGTCAATTTTTGCTTTTGTTGCAGTTGCTTTTGATATTTTCACCATGGTATCTTTGTCTGTGCTGGTATCGCCTAGATTTTCTTCTAGGGTTTGTATAGGTTTGGGTTTTACACTTAAGTCTTTAATCCACCTTGAGTTAATTTTTCTATAAGGTATGAGGAAAGGGTTCTGTTTCAATTTTCTGCATATGGCTCGCCAGTTCTCCCAGCACTATTTATTAAACAGAGACTCCTTTCCCCATTGCTTGTTTTTGTCAGATTCATCAAAGATCAGATGTTTGTAGATGTGTGGTCTTATTTCTGAGTTCTTTATTCTGTTCCATTGATATATGTGTCTGTTTTTGTACCAGTACAATGCTGGTTTGGTTACTGTAGCCTTGTGGTATAGTTTGAAGTCAGGTAGTGTGATGCCTCCAGCTTTGTTCTTTTTGCTTACAAGTGTCTGGGCTATATGGGCTTTTTTAGTTCCATATGAATTGTAAAGTAGTTTTTTCTAATTATATGAAGAATGTCAATGGTAATTTAATGGGAATAGCATTGAATCTATAAATTACTTTGGGCAGTGTGGCCATTTTCATGATATTGATTCTTCCTGTCCATGAGCATAGAATGTTTTTCCACTTGTTTGTGTGCTCTCTAATTTCCTTGAGCAGTGGTTTGTAGTTCTCTTTAAAGAGGTCCTTTGCTTCCCTTGTTAGCTGTATTCCTAGTTATTTTAGTCTCTTTGTAGCAATTGTGAATGAGAGTTCATTCATGATTTGGCTCTCTGCTTGTCTGTTGTTGGTATGCAGCAATGCTTGCAATTTTTGCACATTGATTCTGTATGCTGAGACTTTGCTGAAGTTGCTGATCAGCTTAAGAAGCTTTTTTGCTGACATGATGGGGTTTTTCTAGATATAGGATCATGTCATCTGCAAACAGAGACCTCTTCTCTTCCTATTTGACCTCTTCTCTTCCTATTCAAATACCTTTATTTCTTTTTCTTGCCTGATTGCACTGGCCAGAACTTCCAATACTATGTTGAACAGGAGTGGTGAGACAGGGCATCCTTGTCTTGTGCTGGTTTTCAAGGGGGACATTCCCATTTCAAACTTGAGAAATAGGAAAGAAGAAAAGAGTAGCAGTTCGTAAGCATGTTCAAAATCCATTAGGGCAAACAATATTACATCTCAAGGCTTGAGAATAATCTTTGTTTGATTCTGTGTCCTGCTATCTGGACTCAGTGATGGTAGGGAGGTTTGGGATTGGGCCCCAGCACTTTAGCCTTATTCTAACAGCTTTGTTGGGCTCAGTCCACCCTGCAGCTCTCACAGGTTGGAGTCTTGTGTCTTTCACTCTCCTATGCTGGTGTTTCACAATGGTAGCTCTACAGGTCTAAAGTCTCAGGGGTGGCTCTGACCCCACAGCTCCACTAGGCATTGTCCTAGTGAGGACTCTCTGTGGCAGCTTAGGCCCCACAGTTCCTCTGGTCATTGCTCTAGTGGGGGCTCTCTGTGGTTGTTCCATCCCTGCGACATCTCTGTCTGGTCCCCAAGCCTGTTTGCAACATTCTTTGAATTCTAGCTGGTGGAAGCCATGCCGCCACAGCTCATGCATTCTATGAATCTGCAAAACTAGCACCATGTGGCCATGGCCAAGGTTTACTGGTGCGCGCTCTGCAGCTGTGGCCCAAGCTACATCTGGGCCTGCTTTACCAACAGCTTGAATCGCTAAAGAGCACTGTTCCTGAATGCCAAAAGTAGAGACTTAAGGTGACCTTCGGTTGGGAACTTCAAGTTCCTGAAGGCACTCTAGGCCTCTCTTTTGCCATTTTCCTTGCCCTGGGTTTTGGCACTCTGGACCTGGGATAAGAGGGTCAGTACTGGTGGTCTCTGAAGTACTTTTGGGGTCATTCTTCCCTTGTCCTGATGAATAGCCTTGGCTTCATTCTGTTCATACTAATCTCCTTATCAAATGGCCACTTGGCCACAGCCTTGATTTCCTCACCTGAAAATGCTCTTTCATTCTCTATTAGGATCAAGCTGAGAATCCTTCAGATCTCTAAATTCTGTTTCCCTTTTAATTATAAATTCCATCGTTAAATCATTTCTTTCTTCTCGTATTTTCCCACATACAGTTAAAGGAAGCCATGCAATATTATGAGTATTTTACTGAGTAGATATTTCTTCTGCCAGACATCCTAATTCATCACCCTCTACTTCTGCCTTTCATGAAGTCCTAGGACATGACCACAATTCAACCAAGTTCTTTGCCACTTTATAACAAGGATGGCCTTTTCTCTAGTGTTCAATACCTTGTTCTTTATTTCCATCTGAGACTTCATCAGAATTGCCTTTACCATTCATATTTCTACCAACATTCTGATCACATCTATTTAGAGATTATCTAAGTAATCTCTAGGAAGTTTCAGACTTTCCCTACAGCTCTCATCTTTTAAGCCCTCACCAGAATCATTCTTAATGCTCATTTTCAGCAATACAGTCTTTTTCTCATCTGCTGCTCCAAATTCTTCCAGCCTCTGCCCATTATCCAGTTCCAAAGCTACTTCCCCATTTTCAAGTGTTTGTTATAGAAACAGTCCCACTCTCTATACCAATTTCTGCCTTAGTCCACTCTGCTGCTGTAACAGAACAGCTGGGACTGGGTAATTTATAATGAATAGAAATTTATTGGCTCACAGATTTGGAGACTGGTAAGTCCAGTATCAAGATGCAGGCAAGGGCCTTCTTGCTGTTTCATCACCTGGGGGAATGCAAGATGGCAAGGAAGATCAAAAGGGGGCTAAACTTCTCATTCTTTTATAAAAACAACAATTCCACCAATTACTAGGGAGCCTTCATGGCCTAGTAATGTCTTAAAGGTTCCACATCTTAATACTGTTACAAAGGCAACTAAATTTTAACAAGAGTTTTGAAGGGAACAAACGTTTACATGACAGCAACTTCTATCATTGCCTCCTTGGTCAGTTGAAGGAAATCCTATCTATGCCAGATACTGAGGGTTTTGGTTATTACAAACATCTTCCTTCTGATCTGTCAACTTTGACTGTAACACCATTAGAATGTAATAAATTCATCAATTTTTTTGCCTAAAAATTGTGTTTTTGAGATTTGATCTAAGAAATTTGTCCCCAGCTCTACGTCACAAAGATAATCCTTGATATAGTTTGGATATTTGTCCCCACTCAAATCTCATGCTGAATTATAACCTCCAGTGCTGGAGGTGGGGCCTGGCAGGAGGTGGTCAGGTCACAGGGGCAGGCCCTTGTGGCTTGGTGCTGTCTTCCTGATGGTGAGTTCTAATGAGATCTGGTCATGTAAAAACATGTGGCACCTCCCCCCACTGTCTCTCTCACTTGCTCCTGCTTTTGCCATGTGATGTTCCTGCTCCCTCTTTACCTTCTGCTATGATTGTAAACTTCCTAAGGCCTCCCTAGAAGCTGAGCAGATGCCAGCACCAAGCTTCCTGTACAGCCTACAGAACTGTGAGCCAATTAAACCTCTTTTCTTTATAAATTTCCCAGTCTCACGTTTCTTGATAGCAATGCAAGAACAGCCTAACATAATCCTCTACATTATCTTGTATGAACTTTAGAGTTTAGTCTTGCACATTTATGTATTTAATCCAGTTGAAGCACACTTTTGAGTGTGGTATTAAGTAGAAATTCTCTCATATTTTTCTCCATATAGTGAGCCAATTTTCCAAACACCATCTACTGAATAATCTACTTTTGTTGACTTGGGTTGCCAGGTTTATTATATACTAAATGCCTATACAAATACATGAATCTGTCCTTAACATAATATATTATTCCACTGGATTATTTATCTGCTCTTGGTAAAATACAAATTCTTTAAAATCTTAACACTATAGTATGTCTTCATAGACTGGTAGGGCAGGTCTCATCTATTGGTGTTTCTATTTCAAATTGTACTTACTTTTATGTGGACCTGTAAGCTTTCATATTAATATTATTGTAACATATTTTCCTTCCTCAAAAAAATTCAACTGGAATTTGTATTGAATTGCCTTTAATTCATACTTCGATTTGGGGAAAACCAGCATCTTTATAATACAAATATGTCCCATCTAAGAGCATGGGTTGTCTCTCTATTGAACTTTCTGTGTCACTCATTAACTTTTTTTTCAGCTCTTTCCTCCTCCAATTCAGCAGACAGCCACATCTTCTCTCGCATAGCCAGCCACATCCCTGAGACACCATGGTGAAGGTGAAGGTCGGAGTCAACGGATTTGGTCATATTGGGCGCCTGGTCAGCAGGGCTACTTTTAACTCTGGTAAAGCGGATATTATCACCATCAGTGACCCCTTCATTGATCTCAATTACATGGTCTACATGTTCCAGTATGATTCCACCCATGGCAAATTCCATGGCACCATCAAGGCTGAGAACAGGAAGCTTGTCATCAGTGGAAATCCCATCACCATCTTCCAGGAGCGAGATCCCTCCAAAATCAAATGGGGCGATGCTGGTGCTGAGTACATCATGGAGCCCACTGGCATCTTTACCACCATGGAGAAGGCTGGGGCTCACTTGCAGGGACGAGCCAAATGGGTCATCATCTCTGCCCCCTCTGCTGATGCCCCCATGTTCATAATGGGCGTGAACCATGAGAAGTATGACAACAGCCTCAAGATCGCCAGCAATGCCTCCTGTGCCACCAACTGCTTAGGGCCCCTGGCCAAGGTCCTCCATGACAACTTTGGTATCGTGGAAGGACTCAGGACCACAGTCCACGCCATCACTGCCACCCAGAAGACTGTGGATGGCCCCTCTGGGAAACTGTGGCATGACGATGGTGGGACTCTCCAGAACATCATCCCTGCCTCTAGTGGCACTGCCAAGGCTGTGGGCAAGGTCATCCCTGAGCTGAACGGGAAGCTCACTGGCATGGCCTTCTGTGTCCCCACTGCCAAAGTGTCAGTCATGGACCTGACCTACCATCTGGAAAAACCTACCAAATATCATGGCATCAAGAAGGTGGTGAAGGAGGCATCAGAGGGCCCCCTCTAGGGCACCCTGGGCTACAACACCGAGCACCAGGTTGTCTCCTTTGACTTCAACAGCGACACCCATTCTTCTACCTTTGATGTTGGGGCCAGCATTGCCCTCAACAACGACTTTGTCAAGCTGATTTCCTGGTATGACAATGAATTTGGCTACAGCAACAGGGTGGTGGACCTCATGGCCCACAGGGCCTCCAAGGAGTAAGACCCCTGAACCACCAGCCCAGTGACAGCACAAGAGGAAAAGAGAGGCCCTCACTGCTGTGGAGTCCCTGCCAGACTCAGTCCCCCACCACAGTGGGAATCTCCCCTCCTCACAGTTTCCATGCAGACCCCCTGAAGAGGGAGGGGCCTAGGGAGGCCCACCTTGTCTTGTACCATCAATAAAGTCCCCTGTGCTCAGCCAAAAACATAAATAAAATTTTTTCTATAAAGTTTCTATGGATTAATGATTAATTCTTAAATATTCTAGTTTTGACTGGTATTTGGAATAATATTATTATTCCTAGTTTGTATTGTCAGTGTAGAAGATATCAAGATTTCTTAAGTTGTTCTTATCTAAAAATTTTGTTCAATTCTCTTACTAGTTCTAATAGTTGGAAGTTTTTTTGGACAGATGATTATATTATCTGCAAATAATAACAGTTTTATCTCCTTTCAAGTCTTACCTCTCCTACTTATTCTTTTTTCCTTATAGAATTGGTCACTAGCTTACATACAAACGTTAATAGGAGTGATGGTGGGCATCTTTACATCATTTACAATTTCAGAGAAAATATTTACAATGCCCCTAATCTGTGTAACGTTTAACATCACTTTTAGAGTAGACAACTTTAAGAAATTGAAGAAGTTCCTTTCTATTTCCAGTTAACAAGTTTTATTAAACTTTTCAAACAGCTAAAAATGCAGTAGAGCTGACAGCCTTCTACAAAATTTCCATGATGACAAGTAGTGTGGAATATAATAGAGGCGTGAACAAAATATTTAAATGTGGATAGTCATGTGAATATTCTTATATAAATCTGCCTTTATTCAGAAAAAAAGTCCTTTCCTAAGCTCCTTATAATTCACCTTTCTATCTTGTTTTAATGAGAATTGCTGCTATTGAAACTTTTGATTGACCAAGATTTCAGAGGGGCTGTTGGCTTTTCCTTTGTCCTTACCACCTATTAGGTATTTGTTATGATCAATGAGCAGACTATAGAAGGTTCAAACTAAAGTTTTATTATTAACGTGAGAGACAACATTGATATGGATGGTTTTCAGCATAAATACTTATCTTACTCGTATGTACTAGGTAACTGATATACACATGAGGAGTGCCTAATAGGGTCTGGCTCTGTGTTGCCACCCAAATCTCATCTTGAATGGTAATCTGAATTGTAATCCCTACTTGTTGGCAGAGGGACCTGTGGGAGGTAATTAGATAGATCATGGGGGTGGTTCCCCCATGCTGTTCTCATGATAGTGAGTGAGTTCTCATGAGATCTGTTGATTTCATAAGAGGCTTTCCCCACCTTTGCTTGGCACTTCTCTCTCCTGCCACCACGTGAAGAAGGACATGTTTGCTTCCCCTTCTACTGTGATTATAAGTTTCCTGAGGTCTCCCCAGCCATGCAGAACTGTGAGTCAACTAAACCTTTTTCCTTTATAAATTCCTCAGTCTTGGGAAGTTCTTTATAGCAGCGTGAGAACAGACTAATACAGTGCCTGCCCTGGGAAGAAGCCAGCACAGAGGAAAATCAGACATAAATAACAGAACCAGAGATGGATTTTTTTATTTGAACAATTGCTTCATATGTCCAGTCATGCTACAAAAGCCAGTAAACATAGATTGATCTGTACTAATTTTTATTTGTGCATTCCTTGTACTGTAATAGTCTTAGGACTATTTCTGTTATAAAGCAAACTATTGGAAAGCTTTTCATCATATCTACTATTCTCTGAAATAGTATATAGGGCACAATAATTTTCTTTACATTTTTGAAATTATTTGCATAAAACTACCTAGTATTGGTGAATTTTGAAAATTTCTTCTATGATTGATTACAAGTACAAAGACCAGGCAAGGTGTTTTCTGAAGTGGAGCAGTTTTGAGGGTAAAAATGAGTGCTAACCAGGTGGATGCAAAGAAAACAGATATAAAACAATATACTCCTAGACAAACCAGGGGATATTGTGGATTTTGGCAAGAAAAGGGTTAGCTGCTGCTCTGCAACCTGTTCTTTCTCTCAGAGACCCACGGAAGATAAAGAAACATTGAAGAAACCACCTGGTCAAATCTCCTTGTAAAGATATGAATCAGATTTCTTCATATTTACTTGTGGAAAGATAATGGAGCATCCTCAACTATAGAATGCTTTTAGCAGGCTGTCCCTGGTCTACCACAGTAAGTAAGCACAGGATATATAGATTTATATTGCAATGGGGCCCCTGGAAAATGTTAATGTCGAATGTGTAATTATCATAGTATAAAATGGAGATGTATTCATGATTGAAATCCTTTCTTTATGAAAGCAATGCCCAGCATGTGACTAGAGCTTTACATGATAAATCTTGGCAATTAAGAACTTGTGATCACACTGGTGGTCTTAGTATTCTTGCTTCAACAGAGCCTCGTGATTATCTGTGCCTTTTGAATCACTAGCAAAGCTTCATAAGGGTACAATTTATGATTTTTTTATAAGTCTGATTTGACAATTTGACATAATTTTCTAATTTTCTTATTAGGGAGTTGTGCAGAATATATGCTTATAATTTTCCAATCTCTTCTCTACCTTTGCTTATATAGCCGTCCCTAATCCTAACATAATGTACTTGAGCCTTTCTTATTTCCTTGATTGTCTTTGCCTTTAGAATTCTGACTGCCACAATTGCATACATAATGACACAGATGTAATGCCATTTTACCCATAAATACGTCAGTGTGCATTTTCTAAAAGCAAGTACATTATCTTATGTAACCACAGTCCAATTATTAAAATCAAGAACTAACCTTGATAGAGTACTGGTATCTAATCGACAGACCTTTTCCAAATGTTGCCAGGTGTTCCACTAACTCTCTCTATAGGGAAACTAACAACAGGCAGGCTTCCAGTCCAGGCTGCAGACCAGGATCTCATGCTGTGCCTGGCTGTCTTGTTTCGTCAGCCTCCATTAATTGGAAACATCTCCTTGGTCTTTGTCTTTCACAACCTTGATTTTTTAAAGAGTGTATGGCCAAAAATCACAAGCATTCTTGTACACCAATCACAGACAAACAGAGAGCCAAATCATGAGTGAACTCCCATTCACAATTGCTTCAAAGAGAATAAAATACCTAGGAATCCAACTTACAAGGGATGTGAAGGACCTCTTCAAGGAGAACTACAAACCACTGCTCAATGAAATAAAAGAGGATACAAACAAATGGAAGAACATTCCATGCTCATGGGTTGGAATAATCAATATCATGAAAATGGCTATACTGCCCAAGGTAATTTATAGATTCAATGCCATCCCCATCAAGCTACCAATGACTCTCTTCACAGAATTGGAAAAAACTACTTTAAAGTTCATATGGAACCAAAAAAGAGCCTGCATTGCCAAGTCAATCCTAAGCCAAAAGAACAAAGCTGGAGGCATCACGCTACCTGACTTCAAACTATACTACAAGGCTACAGTAACCAAAACAGCATGGTACTGGTACCACAACAGAGACATAGATCAATGGAACAGAACAGAGCCCTCAGAAATGATGCCGCATATCTACAACTATCTGATCTTTGACAAACCTGACAAAAACAAGCAATGGGGAAAGGATTCCCTATTTAATAAATGGTGCTGGGAAAACTGGCTAGCCATATGTAGAAAGCTGAAACTGGATCCCTTCCTTACACCTTATACAAAAATTAATTCAAGATGGATTAAAGACTTAAATGTTAGACCTAAAACCATTAAAATCCTACAAGAAAACCTAGGCAATACCATTCAGGACATAGGCGTGGGCAAGGACTTCATGTCTAAAACACCAAAAGCAATGGCAACAAAAGCCAAAATTGACAAATGGGATCTCATTAAACTAAAGAGCTTCTGCACAGCAAAAGAAACTACCATCAGAGTGAACAGGCAACCTACAGAATGGGAGAAAATTTTTGCAACCTATTCGTCTGACAAAGGGCTAATATCCAGAATCTACAATGAACTCAAACAAATTTACAAGAAAAAAACAAACAACCCCATCAAAAAGTGGGCAAAGGACATGAATAGACACTTCTCAAAAGAAGACATTTATGCAGCCGAAAAACACATGAAGAAATGCTCATCATCACTGGCCATCAGAGAAATGCAAATCAAAACCACAGTGAGATACCATCTCACACCAGTTAGAATGGCCATCATTAAAAAATCAGGAAACAACAGGTGCTGGAGAGGATGTGGAGAAATAGGAACACTTTTACACTGTTGGTGGGACTGTAAACTAGTTCAACCATTGTGGAAGTCAGTGTGGTGATTCCTCAGGGATCTAGAACTAGAAATACCATTTGACCCAGCCATTCCATTACTGGGTATATACCCAAAGGACTATAAATTATGCTGCTATAAAGACACATGCACACGTATGTTTATTGCAGCACTATTCACAATAGCAAAGAGTTGGAACCAACCCAAATGTCCAACAACGATAGACTGGATTAAGAAAATGTAGCACATATACACCATGGAATACTATGCAGCCATAAAAAATGATGAGTTCATGTCCTTTGTAGGGACATGGATGAAACTGGAAAACATCATTCTCAGTAAACTATCGCAAAGACAAAAAACCAAACACCGCATGTTCTCACTCATAGGTGGGAATTGAACAATGAGAACTCATGGACGCAGGAAGGGGAACATCACACTCCAGGGACTGTTGCGGGGTGGTGCGGGGGAGTGGGGGAGGGACAGCATTAGGAGATATACCTAATGCTAAATGACGAGTTAATGGGTGCAGGAAATCAACACGGCACATGGATACATATGTAACAAACCTGCACATTGTGCACATGTACCCTAAAACCTAAAGTATAATAATAAAAAAAAAGAGTGTATGGCCTATACAGTTTTTCAAAAGACGCTTCTTAAACAACGTGCTGGACTTGAAGGAGAATATACTTAGGATCAGTTTCGTTAGAACCATTCACTCCTATTGAAAGACAGAAAAGGCCCTACAAACGACAGGCACAAATAAAAATGATAAAAGCAAAATATTAAAATTATACAATAAAAAATGCAAGGTTTTTATTTTTGTTTGCTTTATTTACTGTTAAACATTCAGATCAAAATAACTTCCTGAAATAGCAACATAAAAATCTGAGTAAGCATGTCACTATGAAGAAAAAATTGTATTTTCTAAGAACAAATTTTTCTTCTCAGCTCCTTTTTATTTGATGTTGATCAAAACATACAGTTGACAACTTAGAAGATAAAAGAAAATTTTATACCTGAACACATGCACACCCGTTACTTTACCGTTTAATAGAGGAATGGGATAGGTGTTGGGGGATAATCAAAGACTAGAAAAAAAACAGTCAGAAGATGGTGCAACCAACTCACGCTCTCCCATCAGTGAATATACTACTCTCCATGCACACCTAGCTCTGAAAAAAATAGCAAGTTGTTCATTTCCTTGTGTTGTGGTGCTTTGGGTTTTTACTAGACACCTTTGACTAGCATGGAGTGTAGTAATCTTATCTGCATTCTCTGTTTCCACATGTGCTGTTTCCTGGAATTGCTGGTTTGATCCTACTGGAATTTGATCTAACGTAATTGATTCTTCTTCAGGCTCTTTGATTTCTTTTGCGGCACATTCTCTTTATAGTCAATCCCACCATAAAAGCATCTTGCCCACCACCTTCAAGTAAACAGTATCATGGTTTTCCATCCTACCTCCCTCCTTTGGCTTAGTTCCCACCCCACTCATCATGGGACTCTCCCCAGGAGCTCCTTCACTGTGAGACTCCCTCAACTTGCAGTCGTGCACACAGGGTCTGCACCAGGGATGCAGAAAACAGGGCGGTGCCTCTTGTGCGCTTTCCAACGTGTTTGTGTATTTATTGCACTTTTCTTTCTAGTGTATCAGATGCTAAAAACATCTGTTTCTTGAATGCTGAAATATTTCCATGGATGTAGTCACTTTGAGGGTACAAATCTCCACTGTATATGTGCGTATCTACATCATCATCCTTATTAGTCACAGTATTTAGACCCTCAATCAGTTAGTTTATCTCTGTCTCCCAGAGTTTGGGAGGAGTGCCAAATGCACCACCACACTCCAGTTTGTTTCCTCTTGTTCTGTCTTCGTGAGTGAGCCCTCTCAATGCACATTCAACTTCTTTTCCAGAAACTCTTCTTACAATTACCTCAGATTCATTTGATTTTGTTTTCTTCATTAAGTTGGTTCTTCTCTCTCTATGCCCATGTTTATTAACTAAGCTCTCATCTTTCTTTCCACTTCCCCTGGATTTCCACGAGCTTTCCAAGGGCGTCCTCTGCAGTCCCTACTAGCTGCCCCACAGTGTCAGTCTCCTCCCTGCTTCTATCATGCATTGCAAGAATGTGATTGTGCTTTCAACTGCTGTAACCCTTTCTTGGGAGTTCATTGCAGATTGTAAAATCTGATATTTTATTTTTACCTCATTGTCTTTCTTTTTAACTAAATTTGTTCTTTCCAAAAACTTTCTTGCTCTTGACTCAAATGGGATTTGTCTTCTCCTATATACAATACAAAACTTTTAAAATATCTCTGTTGAATCTTGGAGTACATCATTTTTAGATATGTCTACACTTTACCCTTCAGCCACACACACACACACACACACACACACACACACACACACTCCTGAATCCTGTTGCCAGCGAAATCACCTTCCCTCTGCACACCCAGCAGGCAGGTGACTGTGCAGAGCCAACGCCTGGCTTCTTCCCACGTCACCTGGTGCAGCCCTGCTGCTCGCACTCACGCAGTCCTGGGAGGCTGCACCAGGGGCACCTTGAGAACACACGCCCCGTGTGCTCTCTTCACCGCCGACTGGAGGGGTCATCAGGAGCAGAAGTGGTGACAGAACCCAGCATCTTCATTCCTTTTCAAGTGGCATCTTTCTTTTCTTTTTTTTTCTTTTTTTTTCTTTTTTTTTTTTTGACGGAGTCTCGCTTTGTCTCCCAGGCTGGAGTGCAGTGGCGCGATCTCAGCTCACTGCAAGCTCCGCCTCCCGGGTTCACGCCATTCTCCTGCCTCAGCCTCCCGTGTAGCTGGGACTACAGGAGCCCGCTACCACACCAGGCTAATTTTTTGGTATTTTTAGTAGAGACGGGGTTTCATCATGTTAGCCAGGATGGTCTCGATCTCCTGACGCCGTGAACCACCCGCCTCAGCCTCCCAAAGAGCTGGGATTACAGGCTTGAGGCACCGCGCCCGCCGAAGTAAGGCTTCTTAATTGACTTCCATCTACTTGGCAATTATTCAAGATTTCTCACCGACACTAAGTATAGGTCATCTGCTAGCTGTCACCTGGGCCAGTGCCCTCACACTTGTCACAGAGCGGGGCTGGGCTTGTGAGAGTCCCTTGCATGCCTTTCTGGGACCCCCATGGAGGGATGTTAGGCCATATTCATTCACTACTCGCCTCTTTCCTGCTCTGTTTTCCATCCTCCATTCAGGCTATGATGCCTTTGGCTAACCAGGGACAGGTGGAGGAGCCATTCTTCCAGGTGCTCAGCTGACACCCGGGAGACCATCGGGCTTCCGAGGCAGGAAACGGCATCCCCTGAGGCAGAAGCGGTGGCTGGGGCGATTTCCACTCACGAGTCCCACGGCGTCTGAGGTGCCAGGAGGCCCTGGTGTCCTCCAGCAGAAACACTGTGGGTGTCGTGGGTGAGTTATCACAGAAAGCATAGGGAGACGTATGGATATCGTTTTTTAATTTCATTTTCTTTCCGAAGAGAGGAAAACAAAGCCATCGATTAAGGGGTTCATAAGCAAGTCTCCAGAAAGGAATCTGACCAAGAGTTTCCCAAATGCTTACTTTAAGTTTTCATCTTCTTCCATATCTTTTTCTAGAAATTGAGAAATATCTGCTGTTAGCCTGGTGACATTTTTAAACCCCAGAACAAGTGCAGCTCCCTTTCATTCAGGAGCTAACTTGTTTATCAAACTGACACGGAACATGAGCAAGAACCACTATCTGGGGCTAAGAGGCGTAATTCCCCTCGGGTCCTGAAACTGCTCTGGACATGTCCTAAGTGATCCAGAATTTATGGGCTTGAGTGCTGGGGTTCACTGTGGTAAAGACGCCTGAGGACCGGTAGAGGGCCTCAGTCTCTTCTTGCACCTTTCTTTGTTAAGCAAGAACCATTGGTATCAGTGCCAAAGCTGAACAAATGTCCAATCAACTTCTGAATTTAAAATGAACTCAGAGAGCATGGCTGCCTCTGGAAGGACGGGGTCTGGGAGGCCACAGCTCAGGCTAACCTCATGTCCCCAAATGCTTGCCTGGTTCTCTTTCTACCAAGACATAAAAATAAAACCCTTCTGTAATTTTTCCACATTTTTTCGCTATAAAATAGTGGCCATCTACATGCCTGCTTTATGCAGTTTTCTAGAAGTGCTTCATATCTACAAAATTTTTAGGATTTTGACACAAACTAAAAATTTCAACAATACCGTTATTTTAAAAATAAGCCATTTCTTTGTTTTTTCCTCTTTACCTAAAAAGCAATCTCAGATATGCATTCTTAAGCAATTTCTAAATGCATCTATGTGGTACTATGAAGTACTGTCAAACTGAGGATATTTATTAAAATCATAAATACATAAGTTTGTGAAAGCTAAAAATTTCAGTCACCAAGCACTTTTTCTCACAAATTTTTCTAAGCAAAACATCTGTAGCTGAAATAACCAGAATCGCATGTATTTCCAAATTTTGTAAACATCTCCAATTTCCTGGATTTCTTCTCCTCTGGTATTTGAGAACCAACTCTTTATGAGAACACACGAAAATGCTGAATGTGGCAGGCATACAAATGGTCTCAGCTTACAGAATTTAACCTGGGTATTATATATTTCAGAACCATATGGAAATAACTAGCTTAACAAATATTACACATTCTACAATTTCAGCATTTGCACATGTAAAGGGATCGGAACTAACTATTGAAGCTCTTGGGAAACTCTTGTCTGTTGAGTAATTTATTGCATGGAAAGCATCCACACAGCCAAGAACAATTTACTGAACCAGAAATCCAGAGGCTGTTTATAAAACTTTATTATAAATCCCAATGATAATAGATACATTTTAAAGGCTTTTTTGGTGATTTGGCTCACAGTTTCAGTGGTGTGCAAAGCAAATAACATACTACCACCGTTGGGTTTTTGGTTAGGCGGAAGACCCGACTTTTTCTGTGTCAACATAGATATGGACGTAGTATGGAATTTCCCTGGGATAGTCTAGGTGGAGCTGCTACAAGATGTGGCAGAGTGGGCCAGGCGCGGTGGCTCACGCTTGTAATCCCAGCACTTTGGGAGGCTGAGGCGGGCGGATCACGAAGTCAGGAGATCGAGACCACAGTGAAACCCCGTCTCTACTAAAAAATACAAAAAATAAAATTAGCCGGGCGTGGTGGCAGGCGCCTGTAGTCCCAGCTACTCAGAGAGGCTGAGGCAGAAGAATGGCGTGAACCCGGGAGGCGGAGCTTGCAGTGAGCCGAGATTGCGCCACTGCACTCCAGCCTGGGCAACAGAGTGAGACTCTGTCTCAAAAAAAAAAAAAAAAGATGTGGCAGAGTGATAGACAAGAAGCCAACAGCTGCCATTAGTAGTGGAAAAAGAACACTCACACTTCTTAGCGATGTGAGAAATAGATCATGTGTAAACTACATTCAGCAAAACTATGATCACTCAGTCGGTCATCCTACTGTTATGGGATGCTTGGGGTGTTGCTTTTTTGACTGGAAACCTCTGTGGCTGGTGGCACATTTGCCTGAGTTTTGCTGAGGCCCACTCAGCCTGGCAGGCTGTGCTCAGCTCACACTACCAGCCTGGGTCCCACACCTGCCAAGGGCAAGCCAGGCATGGAGCAGCGAGGGGTGTGTGAGCAATCAAGCATGGGGTCTGCCCACGGGGCACAGTCAGGCACTCTGGCTGCTGCAGCAAAGTGGGCAGCTCCATGTGCTGGCATGGGTGCCAGCTCTCTGCAAGGCTGCAGCTGGACTAGGCGCACCACAAGCAGCTTCCACAGGTGCCACTAGGGAATGCAGTGGTGCCCAGAAGCCTGGAGACCACAGGGCCCCAAAGAGGGAGTCACAGCCCTGGTTTAAGGAGCTCCCAAGTCTGGGCTCCCTGAAGGGCCACAGCTCGTCTCTCCTTTTCTTCACCCACAACATGGCGAGCAAGGGGTGTGTTTCAGCCCTGTTTGTGTTAAAGCTCTTTCAGCCCTGCCATTCAGCTGGTCCCAAGTTCTTGTTCTGCAACCAGGAAGAACTAGGTATGCAGACAGGTGGAAGGTGAGCAAGGTGAAGAAGAGCTTTATTGAGTGACAGAATAGCTCAGAAGAAACCCTGGAGAGGGTAGCTCCTCTCTGCAGCTGGTCATTCCCATGTTTGCTCAGTTGTGGCTGAGCCCAGAGCTTTTATGGGCCTCAGGGGTGGAAGTGCTTGCTGATTGGTCCATGGACAGCCATGCGTGGTGTGGAAAACGCAGTACAAAGTTCCCACTCCAGTCTGCAAGACCAGCAGCCCAGCCTCCAGTCTTCAGTCTCTCCCTGGCCTGAAGGTGGTGCTTCACCAGGGACCTGTCCCCTTCTACCCAAGAACTTGTCTGCCTCTTGCTGCCTTTCATGGCACCCAGGCTGTAGGTGCCAAGGGGCACCTGTAGGCCAGTGCCAAGCTGCCCTCCACATTCCCTCAGCTTCACTCCTATGCTCATTGGCACCCTAAATGCCAAGGGGGCTGAGGAGGCATGGAGCTGGCTCTGTGGAACCAGAGGCCCGAGTCTGCAGCCAGGATTTGGGTGGCCGCAGCTGCACCCAAGGAGCTCCTGCCCCACCAACTTGGAAGGGGTGGGGCTCCCACTTGTCTCTGGCTCCTGCCAGCTCTACAGAGTGTGCAGCCCTGGCCAGGCCTCTCTGCTGCAGCCAGTGTGATGGTAGCAGCTGCTCAAGACCAGCTACCACTGCTCGAGACAGGCCGCCACTGCCATCACTACAATATTTGTTACGCAATAATTATGAGTCAAGCATTTAGGTTGAGAGGTGAGGAATGAAAACAGGGAGCACAGGAGAAGGAGTACCTGTCTCTTTCTTAGAGTTACAAAAACTTCACGAAGGTTCTCCACCATCTTTGAACTGTTACTTGAAAAGCAATTAAACATTTCTAGGTGGCCAAGCAAGAGGAGAACATCTCTGGCACAAAAGTGACTTTTAAAGCGCACCCTAGGACAGTTGAAGACATTAAACAGCTAATAGGCAAGGAACATGTATAATAAAGCATTTACCGTGTCTAAGAAATTACACAAGAAGTTATAAGAACAAAAGGACAAAGAAAAGATACACATATCATTGGAAATGACTAATAGGAATGTAAAGACATCAGACAATAGGAGAGAAAACATAAAAGAGTGCAGCCAGTACTCAAAATGTATATCATATATTTCCGAACACTTGGAAACTGGGCACTGTACTTGCAACCAGCCGAAGAAAAAAGGAAAAACAATTTATTACCCAACTGGCAATGCAAAAGAAAAAAAAAGTTTTTTTTAAAAAACACTGGTTGTTCCAGAGAAGCACAGATTAATTTAACTAAGCCCTGACATATATTTCTCCAGAACATAGCGATGATCCCCTGTGGCATAGTAAACAAGGTACATAACAACATTAGCATTGTAAGAAAAGCTTGTATGGAAAATGGTGCCCTTTACTGTCAATTTAAGGCACAATAACCAAAACACATTTTAGTAAATTAAATTCTATTTGGGGTCAAATTAATGCAACCCAAGGCATTTCTCTTTCCCAGGAAGGAGTTCAGAGGCAGTATCCAAAGACAGATTCAAAGTTTTCCTCAGAAAGTAATTCTGGATTGATTACAACACAGAGAACGGCCAAGGTGATTTTAGCTTAGTAAACCAGACAAACTCACAAAGCCCAGTTTGGGTTCCAAGACCAGCTAGAATGGAGATTTGGTTCAAGGTTGCTTGCACTGGCCTTCCTACCAGACCAACAAATGAGCAGTGCAGAGAATTCATGACCGGCCAAGAATACAACTGTGTGGATGAGTGCATTCCTAATCCCTCTTTAGTTGCTCACTAAGAAGCAGCTGAAGTCTGACACCACGTAAAGAGGAGTGTCTAGGCTGCTGGAGAGACCACGTGGAGAAAAAATATTTGGCCAGCTGTCAGCAATGACAGCCATTCCAACAGAAGCACCAAATATGTGAGTGAAGTCATCTCGCAACCACATGAGTAACACCAAGTGAAGTGAACAGAACTGTCCAGCTGAGCCCCATCCATACCACAGAACGTGACCAATGGTTATTGCTTTCAGCACTGAGTTATGGGCTAGTTTGCCAAATAGCATTACATTACTAAAATAGCTCCACACTTGGGAAAAATTTAAAACACATGCATTCAAACACCTTCTAAGACTCCCCCTCCCCCAAAGTCCATAAAAAGCAATAAAACATCTCATATGGAGCATCATTTCTTTCTGGTTGACTAAATAAATCAAAGGATTATATAGGCTATTACCTCTCAACTGGTTAAACGCTAAAGAACATCATGGCTATTTATGGCTAACAGGATCAAAAACTGCTTCCAACAACTGTACAAAACATCCCCAACAAAACATATACATCCACCAAAAATGAGAGTCTTGCTTTTGAAAAAATTGCTCTTAATTCCTTCTCCTGGGTTTTGTGTAGAGCCCCTAAATAAATCAAAGAGCTAGAAGCGTGGGTGGAAGAGAGTATGGGAAGAGAAGTTCCGTCTAGGTATAAAAAGCATCATGAACAAGGTCTGGAGGTACCTGGAAGTGTCCATGCTCCAGGACAATGTAGCCTTGCGGAGGACAGAGTAACAGGGCTGGAGGCATGGTTGGAACTGTGGCAGAGAACAACACCTCTGTAGCTGTTTCTAGAGCCACTGTAACAAACTATCACAACCTGAATGGCTTGAACAAGAGAAATGTATTGTCTCACTGCTTTAGAGGCCGGAAGTTCAAAATCAAGGTGTCCGCAGGGTCATGCTCTCTCTGGAGGCTCCAGGGGAGGATCCTTCCTGCCTCTTCCAGCTCCTGGTGTTGCTGGAAATCCTTGGTGATTCTTGGTGTGTGGCTGCATCTCTCCAACCTCTGCCCCCACTGCCAAATGTGCTCTCCCGGTATGTTTCTGTGTCTTTGCCTGGGGTGCCCCTCTGTGTGTCTGTGTCTCATCTCCCTCTTCTTACAAGAACACCAGTCACTGGATCAGGACCCACCCTAATCCAGTATGACCTCACCATATCTTGACTGATTATACCTC
The DNA here is from genome assembly GCF_009828535.3 of Hylobates moloch. NCBI lineage: Eukaryota > Metazoa > Chordata > Mammalia > Primates > Hylobatidae > Hylobates > Hylobates moloch. The sequence goes on from NW_026652277.1 coordinate 173,932,130, forward strand.
AAAAACCCTATTTCAAATAAGGTCTCATTCTAAGGGTCATGGTGAACATGAATTTTTGAGGGATACTTTTGAAACCAGTACAATCTTCATTTGCAAGTGCAGGTGCTTGGACTTTTTCAGCATACAACCACCCCATTGGAGCTGAGAGTTCAGTGAATTGCTGCAATGCAGAGGACGATGTCTGGACCTTACATGAATCGAGGGATGACCCTGACCCTCCTTTCATGATCAGAGATATTTAAGGTTTGCTGTTCGACTCTCTTGTGTGTAATGTGTGTAATTTTCTCCCTAATTAGAATGTTCCTGAGGGGCTGTGACCTACATTTTTTTTGTCAATGTATTATACAGTAAGTATTTTTTGACATGAAACATTTTGAGAGGAGTGAAAGGAAACCAGGAATAGAACAACATGTATTGAGTCCCCACTGTCAAGCATGATTCATACATTATCTCATTAGGCATCATTAGGCTCCTCTGAAAGAGGAGAAAATGGATGAATACAGAAGCTTTGAGGCTGCCCCAGGCCATGCACAAATACACGGTTTGAATGTTTAACACACCCTTAGGGGACCCAGGACGTGCACCATAACCGCATTTAACAAATAAGACTCCAAAGTGTTGTGGGAGGGATCAGTGTGGCCACAGGCTATGAATTTTATCTCTTTTAGAGTATTTCAAGAAAAGCTATTAGATGCTGGATTTCCTTTCCTTTCAAATTATTTTTGGTTACTAGATTGTACTTCTATAAATGCAAGTGGCCCACATGGGCACCAGAATTAAAAAGTTATGAACATAAAATATAGACACATTAAAATTCTGTAAGAAAAGACTATTTGGTAGAAATTTGTATCTTTTTTCCTTCCTCATATTTTTCTGAATTTCTAAATCAACACTTCTATAACAGAAAAAATAACCATCAAAAATAAAAATTAGGAAGAAGAATTTTGACTTTGGCATTTTAGGCCAGGACTTGAATACCGACTTCACATTGACTGGCTAAGTGACTTGTATGACATCACTATCATCTTGGCCCATATCTATAAAAACGGATGAAAATGTCATCTAATTGTCAAGACTGTTGAGACTCAAATTAGGTCTTGAAGTTTCAAGTGCCTCACGTGGAGTAAAAGACATCACACGTGGCACGCATGCATGGAGCTACCACATCCTTTCTCTCCCTGAGCAATGAGTCAGCTGCCGGTAGATGTGACCGCGGCTCAGTAGTGTCCAAGATGCTTCTTGCACACCCCAATGCAACACTGTCCACAGCCAACGCCTTGTTTGCAAGTCAGTCTCCCACTAGAGTATTAGTCGCTATAAGCAGACTGCATATTCATCCTGTGCGAACATCCCCCAGAACAGCTCCCAGCATGTGGTAGGACTCAATATATTTTGAATTCATAAACAAATTAATATTACTCAACAACATGGTCTTATCAATTTTAAGAAACACGAACATTTTAGAAGCATAGATCTTTTCTTTAATACTATTTCACAGTTTGGAATCTTAACAATGCATTTAAAATGCAGCCCTCTAAATTTGGGGAGGAAGGTGTCACAGGACTGATATCTCTGGACTAAAAGGATCAAGATATTTAAATAGAAAAACAAGAGCAAAATATAGAAAAAAAAATGTGAAGACATGAAAAGAAGAAAAATTAACTTTTGGCTAGCTCTTCTACCCGGAGATAGTCTGGAGTCCTGAAACACACATACTACGTGAACTCCATGCTTCAATTATCTTGGAAAACATCAAAAGTTTCCTTCATGCCACATTGTCATAAGTGGAGTTTGCAGTGTGGTTTGTTAGTTTTTAAACAGCCCAATAAGTCAATGCCCATACTGCATAGTTTGCTGAAACTTGCACACCTGTTTAGAGTAATGGACAGTGCAGATTTTAAGGCACCAACTAAAAATGAAGCCATGGCAAATATACCAAACAAGCTCCTTAGGCTTAGAATTCTTCACCAAGTAGTTACATTACCCACTTGAATTATATTTTTAAATTCTGTATAAGTTAATCTCTAAAATAGTAAAGATTAATATAAGGATTTCAAATTTTCAGAGCGCTACCATGGCAAAGGGTCCTGCTGCTTGTATCCTTACAAAAGTGCGTGAGTTTCCGCCGGGCGCCGTGGCTCATGCCTGTAATCCCAGCACTTTGGGAGGCTGAGGCAGGTGGATCACCTGAGGTCAGGAGTTCAAGACCAGCCTAGCCAACATGGCAAAACCTCATCTCTACTAAAAATACAAAAATTCGCTGGGCATAGTGGCAGGTGCCTGTAATCCCTGAGGCCTCATGCCTCAGCCTACACTGGAGACTGAGGCATGAGAATCACTTGAACCCAGGAGGTGGAGGTTGCAGTGAGCCAAGATCATGCCACTGCACGCCAGCCTGGGGGATAGAGGGAGACTCTGTCACCAAAAAAAAAAAAAAAAATGCATGAGTTTTCTTTGCTGTGCAGAAGCTTTATAGGTTCATATCATCCCATTTGCTCATTTTTGCTTTTGTTGACAGTGCTTTTGACATCTTATTCATAAAATATTTTCCCAGTCCAATTTTCTGAAGCATTTTACCTATGTATTCTTCCAGTGGTTTTAGTTTCAGGTCTTACATTTAGGCCTTTGATCCATTTTGAGTTAGTTCTTGTACAGGGTGAGAGGTGGGGGTCTAGTTTCATTCTCCTGCATGTGGGTATGCAGGTTTACCTGGCATTTAATGAAAAGACTGTCCTTTCCTCAATGAGTATTCTTGGCACCTTTGTCAAAAATCAGTTGGCTATAGATACATGGATTAACTTCTGGGTTCTTTATTCTGTTCCATTGGTCTATGTGTCTGTTTTTAGGCCAGTACCATGCTATTTTGGTTTCTACAGCTTTGTAGTATATTTTGAAGTCAGGTAGTGTGATGCTTCCAGCTTTGTTCTTTTTGCTTAGGATTGCTTTGGCTCTTCAGGCTTTTTTTGTGGTTCCATTCAAATTTTAGATTTTTTTTTCTATTTCTGTGAAGTATGCCATTGTTATTCTGATAAGGATTGCACTAACTCTGCAGATTGCTTTGGGTAGTATTGTCTTTTTGATAATATTAATGCCTCCAATTCAAGAGCATGGGATGTCTTTCCATTTGTATCCTTTTGAATTTCTTTCATCAGTGTTTTGTAATTTTCCTTGTAGAGGTCATTTTCACCTCCTTGGTTAATTTGTTCCTAGGGATTTTATTTTTTATAGCTATTTTAAATAGGATTGCCTTCTTGATTTTTTGTTTGTTTGGTTTGAGACAGAGTCTCCCTGGAGTGCAGTGGTGCAATCTCGGCTCACCGCAACCTCCGCCTCCTGGGTTCAAGCGATTCTCCTATCTCAGCCTCCTGAGTAACTGGGACTACAGGTGGCCACCACAATGCCTGGCTAATTTTTTTTTGTATTTTTAGTAGAAACAGGCTTTCACCATGTTGGTCAGGATGGTCTCGATCTCCTGACCTCATGATCCACCCACCTTGGCCTCCCAAAGTGCTGGGATTACAGGCATGAGCCACCACGCCCAGCCTTGATTTCTTTTTCAGCTAGCTCATTGTTCATGTATAGCAACACTTCTGATCTTTGTATATTCATTTTGTATCCTGCAATCAACAGACTGAAAACACAGCCTACAGTATGGGAGAAAATATTTGGAATTTACACATCCAACAGGGGGTTAATATCCAGACAGGGGGTTAATATCCAGAATATACAAGGAGCTCAAGCATCTCAACAGTAATAAAACAATTAATCCAATTTAAAAGTGGGCAAATGAGCTGAACAAACATTTCTCTAAAGAAGACATACAGATAGCCAACGAATGTATTTTAAAATGTTCAACATCAGTAATCATCACGGAAATGCAAATCAAAACCACAATGAGATATCATCTCACCCCAGTTAGGATGGCTGTTATCAAAAAGACAAAAAACAGCAAATGCTGGCAAGAATGCGAAGCAAAGAAAACTCTCATACACTGTTGATGAAAATGTAAACCAGTGCAACCCCTATGGAGAACAGTATGGAGGTTTCTCAACAAACAACAAATAAAACAACCTTATGATCTAGCAATCCCACTACTGGGCATTTGCCCAAAGGAAAGAAAATCAGTATATTGAAGAGATATCTGCACCCTCATGTTTATTACAGCACTATTCAATAGCTGAGATATGGAACCAAACTAGGTGTCCATCAACAGATGAATGGATAAAGAAAATGTGGCATATATCCACAATGGGATACTATTGAGCCATAACAAACAATAAAATCCTGTGATTTGGAGCAACATGGATGAGCCTGAAGGGCATTATGTGAAATGAAATAAGCGAGGAACGGAAGATTAAACACCACATGTTCTCACTCATATGTGGAAGCCAAAAAAAAAAAAAAAAGTGCCTCTCACAGAAGCAAAAAGTAGAACAGAGGATGCTAGAGGCTGGGAAGGGTGGAGGGAGGAAGGGTGGGGGAGATTTGTTAAAGGACACAAAATCATAGCTAGACAGGAGGAATAAGTCCGAGTGTTCTATGCCACTGCAGGATGACCAGAGTTAACAGTCATAGCTTCAAACAGCTGGAAGAGGATGTCGAATGTTCCCAACATGAAGAAATGATAAATGTTTGAGATGATGGATATGCCAGTTACCCTGATCTGATCCCTTTATATTATACATCAAAGCATGACTGTGTACCCATGAGTATGTACAATTACTATTTGCTGATTAAGAAAATAAAATAGACAAAATTTAAAAAGTTCATGAGTTGCTGTTTCCTATGCATGTATAATACACATGTACATATAAACATACAACATACATATACATGTGCAAATATGTACACAAGGTACATATACAGTCAGCCCTCTGTATTCAAAGTTTCCACATCCATGAATTTGGATGTGCAGATCAAAAAAATTAATAATAACAATGCAACAAGAAATAATGTGAATTTAAAAAACAATACAACATAAAAACTATTTACATAGCACTCACATTGTGTTAGCTATTATAAGTAATCTAGAGATTATTTACAATATACAAGAGGATGTACATAGGTTACATGCAAATCCTACATGACTTTGTATCAGGACCTTGAGCACCTGTGGATTTTGGTATCTGCAAGGAGTGCTGAAGCCAGTCCCCTGCAGATACTGAGGGATGACTGCACATATACAACATACACGTATGTTTGCATGTACATATACATATCCAGTGTAATTGTACGTATGCTATGTAAGTATACATATGCAGATACAGACACGTTTATTCTCAGACTTCCAAAGTCAATAGATAGAATTTTGTTTTCAGTCATGCCACATTCTCTGTATTGAAAGGGGGAATTCGATTTAATACTGCTTAGTGGCAAGGGAGTAACATACCCATCTGATTTTTTTAAGATGGCGTTTTTACCTGTATCAAGCATTTTTTTAAAAATCTAACTGCTATTAAACATGCAATATATTCTGCCCTTACATTTTTCAGCCATACCTCATATTCATAAATGGGCAGATTCTATAGCTGACAGGAAAGTGACAGATCATTCAAAACATACACTTTAAAAACAAGTGATTCTACAGACCTGCTGCTTATGAATTAGACAGGCAAGCCACTTATCCTACATAAATGTGTTTATGCATCTGTAAATTTAGAATAGCAAGTGCTGACTTCCAGAATAAGGGTTAGAAACAATAATGAATATGTGAGCAATTTCTAAATTTTAAGGTTATTTACAAACACAGGCATTTTATTATAAATGCTAGTCCTGGAAAATCGATGTCATGTTTGTTACGGGACTTCTATTACCTCAAAGTCCTTTCCATGTCCTATCCTAAATCGAAGAGCCTCCACTAATATGTCTTCCCGAACCTTCTATTTTTCTCTTTTTCTTTCTCATCTGCATCTGTTTCTAACAGATGATGAAAGCCTTACATCTCTTTAAGAATTCTGCTGGGCTGCTTAGCAGGCTCCTCTGACCAATTTTATTGACTGTTGAGACAGATTTGAAAAAATCTGAGTTTTAGAATCAATGTTTTAAAACGCAGTACCTTTCCAAAACTTTGTAAGCTGGCCCATAGCTATTATGGTTGATAAAGTGCTGACTCACACCTTTTTTGTGGAAGAAAGAAGGCCGTATGTTTTAAGAGACACAGCCATTAGATTTTTTCATAAATGTAGGTGGAATTTCCACTTGGAAAAGTAAATACCTCCAGCATCCCCCCAAACCAATCATTTCATATAACTGGCTATTTTTACAAGACTCCAAATACATATTCAGGGCCAATTTAGAGGTGAAAACCTGCGATTCTTCAAACCGTTTTATCACTTTTTCTTTTATGGAGAATTAAGGCAGAGAAAGCTGCTCTGTCCCAAGCTCAGGTGGGATGCCACGCTCAGGGCAGGCTCTTTAGGAGGACCCCATGCCTGCCACAGCTGCCAACAGGGAGCACGCAAAACAGGTCATCCAACAGCCACATTTCAGGGAATCAGGGGCTCGCTGGCGGTTTCCAGACTGTTCTGTGCTCTCACAAAAAGAAACACAAACCAACTCACTGTGGATTCGAGCCAGTCAAAGATACGCTTCCAAGAGCCAGAGAAAGGCAATGAGGTGATGGCAGGACTTCCAGCGGTGCCACAGCTGGGCGTGTGCTCACTTACCAGCTTGCATACTGCCTGGGTATTGTTTATGGCCATTGCTTTTCTATGTGAACACATGATGAAGATTGATGTAAATCTATGTCAACCATATAATCTAATAAGGCAGGAGCTGTGTTTTATTAAAAAATAATAAAATTAAAGTACTTTATGTCTAGGGATAAGCTCATGATCTTGGGAGGAAATATATTTTCCCAGTGTCTCAATTTCTTAGTCCATGAAATGGGTGGCAAGATACCATGATGTTATAAGGTGTTGTAAGACAGAAAAAAATTAAAAATTCAAATTTAATTGTCTTACAAATCACCTGAGTCTCTTGTTGAAAAGTAGGTTCTGATTCAGCAGGTCTGGGGTGAGATCAGATATTCTGCTCCTCTAACCAGCACCCTGGTGATGCTGACGCTGTATTCTGGGGACCACATGGTGAGTAGCAGGGAGATAGAGGAGAACACTATTCCTAGGAAGCATGGTGTGTTAGGCTTCCTAGGGTTGCCTAGACAGATAAATTGAAGAAAAAGAACTTTACAGTGAAATATAATCCAAATGCCAAAAGGACTATCAAAAGGCAAAGTGCATTAAAATATTTTATTAGAAACAAGATAGAACAATGGGAAGACTCGAGTAATTGTTTCCAGTCTACTTTCAATGTGTTTCCTGATGACCAACATCCAGCTCATTCCTCCTGGCTCAGTTCAGCTAGTAAGGACTAAGCAGAGGTGTGTTATTCACACCTATTTAGATGCTGTGCCCTGCATTGTCGAGCACAGCCCTCATTTTAAAGTTCTGCCTCATCGCTCCTTTTAGCACATTCTATTGGATCATAAATCCTTAGTTTTGGTTCAGAAAACATGGCCACTATGGTAGTTTAGGCTGTCTCATTGCTCTAACAGCTACAGTTTGTCTTATGCTGGCTGGCGTCGAGTTGGGGCTACACACTGTCTTTCAGGGCCCAGCTCTCTTCTTTCTAGTGGCTCTGCTGTTCCCTACAGTCTCAAGTTCCTTGAGTCCTCTGCATTTGGGTGATGTTTTAGAGACCAGGCCTGAAAGTGTCAGACATTGCCTTGTCTCCTGGTGGGAGCCCAGCTCCATGACACGCAGAGCCAGACACAGGGCCAGGAGGGAAGGAAACAGCATTCTCTCTGCCCAGCTGCCCAGTTAGCACTAGGTGGATTATTAACTCTCTGAACAATGAAGAACACACTGGACTTGAAGAGTGAGTCCCAACAGGGAAGGGAAGGGACGGCAGTGGAACGTGAGCTCGGGACAGGCTCTAAGCTGGGCCTTGGGACCCATCTCCTGCTCAGGGAAACGGGGTCTTTGGAGAACCGTTAGCTCCCTCAGACCAAATGCATTCCCACCACAGCCGAAAGGCCTCCCAGGAACTAGAGCAGCCCGCGAGTGAGGCCCAGGAAGGGGAGTACAGGACAGTCTGCAGATATAGGGAGTCTCAGGTGCAGCTCAGACCTTAGGAATCTGAATATTCCCCAAGGCCCATTCCACCCCATCCATGCCTGATGAAAACACTCCGCTTCTTGATGAGGAAGGAATCATTACCCAGGGCCCAACTAGACTGCCCCCAGGGGTCTGTGTGTGGGGGGTGGGGGATGAGTGTGGTTGTGTGTGTATTGTGTGGGGGAGTGTGGTTGTGTGCAGGGTGTGTGGTTCTGTGTGTGGTGTGTGTGATGTGTGTGGTTGTGTGGGGGGTTGTGGTTGTGTGCGGGGGGTGTGTGTCATGTGGAGGGGTGTGGTTGTATGTGGAGTGTTTGTGTTGTGTGTGGTTTGTGTGTGTGTGTTGTATGTGATGGTGTGTGGTTGGGTATGGGATGTGTGTGTGTTGTGTGTGATGGTGTGTGGTTGTGTATGGGATGTGTGTGTGTTGTGTGTGTGGGGGGGGGGTGTATGTGGGTGTGTGTGGTCGTGTGTGGGGGTGTGCGGGAATGGCAGGAGAGGGTGGTCACAGTTAATGTATATGTTACACTCAGAGAAGACTCTTAACCATCAAGGCTCAATTATTTTTCAAACTCTAAATGCAGAAAATGTAGCCATATGGAAAAATTGGTTGATGACAACAAAATGGGTTGTTGTTGTTGTTGTTGTTTTGTAGTTTGGTAGATCATCTCTACCTGGCTGAGTATTGTTCAGACCGTCTCCTGAGCCTCACCCATGGACTGCTGTAACTCCTGGAATGCCACGTGGCTAGAGCTGGAATGGATTTGGCCCGAGAGAGCTAAAGGTTCTCCAAAGAGAATCTTTGTCACAAATGTATTCCTTTAGCACCAACTTACATGACATGGCTTTCGGGTCAAATGTAAGTGACAGTGACTGGTCTGTGCCTCCCACAGGGTTCCCACCATCTGCTTAGGTTTTAAGGTGAAACTGATTCTAATGATGTTTTCAGTCTGTGTGTTTTGTGTGTGAAACTAAAGGCTTGCTCTAAAAAAGTACATGGGCAGGCTAATGATGATTTTGTCTCTGAGTTTGAAGGAATTCAACCAGTGGACCGAGGGAAGGTCCTCATTGTAGAAATCAAATTTATATCCCAAGGAAAGTCAGCCTCTTTTTGGAAAATCTCAGGTAACATCCAAAATTTAGCAAATGGTTTGACCACAAACAGACACCACATGGAAACCTAGGAGCAGTCAAAAGACCTGGCAGCCTCTATCTGAGGTACCTGACTTTGTTCCTTTGTCACCACAGAGCTACCTGCCCAGGGGGCCTTCCCCACTCTCTAACAGCACAGACTACCCTGAGATGTAGCTCTCAGATTTGCATATTTTTGTTTGACAAATATTTGGAATTATCCTTTTTTAATTTGAATGTCTCTTCATAACAAAGACAGGCCTAGAAAAAATTGATGGGTCAAGAGAGTGGTATAGATTAAAAAGATAAAAAGTACCCAGTTGCAGTTCTTTTGTTTGCCAGAGAAAGAAGGAGGAAAGGGAGGCAGGGAAGGTGAGAGGAATCGGGAGTACAGATATGTTTTCTAAAGGGCACCCAAAAATGACACACACGCAACTCTAATCATGGGTTTATGTATAAAGTACCTTAGAATTAAGTCAGAGTCACTGTAGGCTTGGAAACGTATTCAAGGGGAAATTTAAAATGCATTCACCTCAAACTTTTGTTAGTATATTTGAAGCTATTCCACTTTAAAACTTGCCATACATTCCCATCTCAAATAACCTAAGGACTTTCAGTCTGCTAAAGGTTCTATTTCAGGTCCTCTAGTTTCCACCACAGTCTTTCACTGAAGTCTGCAGAAGCTCCTTCAGTCAGTGGCCTGGAAAACAGTATGGACCTAAGTGTGCCTGTCTCTCCTTTACTCTGATCTTTCTCACTCCTGTCGCACACGGTAGCAGCAGCACCCAGCCCCAGTGCACTCTGCTGGGGGAGCAGAGGGTGAAGCATAAGCAAGAATAGGGTGTTTCTCCTTCTTTTCTGCCACCACCATTGCTGAGAAAACTTGTAGGGATGTGCCCATCCCAAATGTTCATAAAATGCTCTCACATTTATAGGGCAGGCCCCTGTGTGGAAGATGAGGAAAAAATACTGGAGTTGAAGAAACTGGCTCTGAATCCTGCTTTCCAAGTTACAACTTTGGGCAAATTATTTAACCTCTTTAAAACTCAGTTTCTTAATTGGTAAAAGGGGCATTATCACAGTTCATTCAGCACTGCATTGAGATTTAGCGAGCTGGTTGTCAACAGCAGATAATCAATTGCATCCATGTATTATGTCCCATCACAGACACATTCTCAAGGACAGCAGCTCTGTGATCACCCTGGCCCTCTACTGCATTAGAAATTTCTATATTTCTTTTTTTGTTGTTGTTTTTTTAGACAGAGTCTTGCTCTATTGCCCAGGCTGGAGTGCAGGGGTGCGATCTCGGCTCAATGCAACCTCCACCTCCCTGGTTCAAGCAATTCCCCTGCCTCACCCTCCCAAGTAGCTGGGATTACAGGCACACGCCACTACGCCCAGCTAATTCTTTTGTATTTTTAGTAGAGATCGGGTTTCACCATGTTGGTCAGACCGGTCTTGAACTCCTGACCTCAGGCAATCCGTCTGCCTTGGCCTCCCAAAGTGCTGGGATTACAGGCATGAACCACTGCATCTGGCCAGAAATTTCTCTGTTTCTAATGAATGATTCCCGTCAAGACAAAGTCAATCTCCAGTATATCTCTGTTTAAAACTCTGTACCTTGATTTTACCCCCCCATTTCTGTTTTCTTCATAGACAAACTGTCTTAGTCCATTTTGCATTGCTATAACAGAATACCACAGACCACCACAATAGTTTAAAAGCAAAAGAATTGTACTTCTCACAGTTCTGGAGGCTGGGAAGTCTAAGAGCATGGCGCCGGCATCTCGTGAGAGCCTCTTGCTACATCGTAACACGGCAGAGGCCATCACAAGGCAAAAGGGGAAGAGGGTGACTGTTAGCTCAGGCCTCCCTTCCTTAAAAAGCCATCAATCCCATCACAGGGGCTCCGCCCTGATGACCTCATCTAATCCTAATTACCTCCCAAAGGCCCCACCTGCAATCAACACATGAATTTGGAGATTACATTTTCAACACATGAAATTTGGGGAATACATTCAAACCATAGCACAGCTTTTCAAAGATTTATCTACAAATGCTGCCTTCATTTTTACCACTGATTCATTTCTCTTCATCCTTTAGTTTAGCTTCCACCCCCAATATGCCACTTGTCATGCATAACCTCCATTTTATCAAATTTCTGTCCTGATCTTACCTCAGGTAGCAGCCTTCATAGCTGAGACTCCATCCTAAAAACACCATCCTTTCTGGCTTCTGCCATTTTGCTCTATTCTGGGTTTCCTTTCACCTGGATAGTTATCCTCCTCTGTCTTCTTGGTGAGATTCTCCTCCCTTTTTGAACCCTAAATATTCTGTGATCCTAAGCTTTCTCATTTTTCCTAGGAATTTAATTATCATCTTTATGCCATGAACTCTAATGTTAATCTCTAGCCCAGACTTTCTTCCAAGCTTCAAACTTTTATATCCAACTGATGTGATATCACAGCCATCTCAAACTCAGCATTTCTGAAAAGAAACTCTTTGAAATGTACAGCCAGTACCCAGACCCCTCCTCAGTCCCCAGAGCACCATTCATTCAGTTAAACCTAGCCATTGCACACGAATTCCCCCTTTGTTTTCAGGTTCACATCCAATTCCAAGCAAACCTGGTCAATCAACTTCCTGAATGATCCCAATCCTCCTGGTTCTGTCTCCAGGTGTCCAACGTGTCCTCTCATCTTTCATGGAGATGAATGCCAACACCCAACAGGTCTTTCCGTACTTACTACTGCGTCTTAGCCCCTTCAGTTAACCTCTTTTTCTTTCCTGAAAATCACTCAATGATTTCCCAAATTTCTTATCATGACCTTTACGACCCTGCATGTCTTACAGGTTTTTACCTATCTTACCTCTCTAACCTCATCATAATCTACCCTTTCCCTCAACTCACTCACATGACATTTGGTTGGTTCCTAGAATATGCCACATATGCTACATTTTTTTTTTAACTGAAGGGTTCTTCATACAAGCTGTTTCCTCTGTCTGGATTTCTCTTATCCAAACAATTTGTATGACTAGCCTTTTTCATGCTTTGTGTCTAAGAAAACATCACACTCTATGAAGTTAGTTCTATCTCCCACATTCTATAATGACAGCCTTGTTTGTTTGCTCTAGAGCAAGTTCTGTTAGCGTTGGGCTCAGTCTGTCTTGTTTAACATTGTGCCCAGCACCTAGCACAATGCCTGACACATAGTAGGTCCTTAATAAATATTTGAAGAGTAGATAAAAATTATTATATTTAATAATAAAACTTGCACTGCCTACTTCATAGGGTAAGGAAAATCAAACAGAACATGTTATTGGAAAATACTTTGTAATTGTAATACAATTAAAGTAAAAGATATTAACATTTTACCTACTATGCATATATATTGGTACATTTCAATATATGTGATATCTCATCCATAAAGGCCATTGATATTTTTTAAAGGAACACATATGTATATTTTTTAAAAATCCTCTTCAGCAAGTTAACTTTAAGTGCTAATATCAATATGGGAGCATGTTTTTATTTATCTAAAATTATATCTATTTACGTTCTGGCAAGCTGTGTTTTGCCAGTTGGAATGCTTTTGTCTGTAAGTAACAAAAAAACTACCATCAAAGCAACAACAATAACAACTTGACTCAAGCCAACTTAAAGTATAAAATAATAAGGGGCTTTATAATCTCACATAACAAGAATGCCAGAGGCAGGTGTACCGCAGGGTTGGTAAACACGGTCCCTCAGAGAGCTCATCTGAGGCTCAGGGTCTCAGATGGACATATCTCTGCACTCTGCTATCCTTAGACAAAGACTCTCCTTGACTCAGGCTCCTCTGAGCCCGCTCTTGGCTGATGGTACAGACGAAGGTGGTGGCAATGCATATAGGGGAAATTGGGAGTTTTAAGATATCTTTTAAAACTTGAAACCACAAAACTGACTAAGAATAGGATGACGGGAAAAGGGAGGAGTCAGGGCTGACCGTCTAGTTTGAGAAACTGGGTGTATGATTGGTGATGCCACTTACTGAGATGGGGAGGAAGCAGTTTGGGAGGAGGAATCAGGAGTTCCATTTTAGACAGGTTACATTTGAGTTGCCTGTGAAACGTCCAGTAAGAGGTGTTCCTAAGATGATGTAATATTCAGACTTCATTTCAAAAGAAATATCTGAGTTAGGGATATAGTTGGAGTCCTCAATTTGCAAATGACATTTATAGCTCTGGGAATGAATGAAGTCACCTAAGGAAAGAGTACTGCTAAAGAATGGAATGTGGTTAAAGAAGGCAAATGATTTCTTTCTGTTTTTAATTTAGCTTTTATTTTAAGTTCAGGGGTACATGTGTTATAGAGGTAAATTTGTCTCATAGGGGATTTGTTGTACAGATTATTTCCTCACCCAGGTATTAAGCCTAGTATCCAATAGCTAGTTTTCCTGATCCTTTCCCTCCTTCCACCCTCCACCCTACAATAGGCCCCAGTGTGTGTTGTTCCCCTCCATGTGTCCATGTTTTCTCATCATTTAGCTCCCTCTTACAAGTAAGAACATGCGGTATTTGGTTTTCTGTTCCTGCATTAGTTTGCTAAGGATAATGCCCTGCAGCTCCATCCATGTTCCTGAAAAGGACATGATCTCATTCTTTTGTATGGCTGCATAGCAGTCTATGACGTATATATAGCATATTCTCTGTATCCAGTCTACTAATGATGCACAGTTACGTTGATTCCATGCTTTTGCTATTGTGAGTAGTGCTGCAGTGAATATATATGTGCATGTGTCTTTACAATAGAATGATTTATATTGCTTTGGGCAGTATGGCCATTTTAACGATATTGATTCTTCCCATCCATGAGCATGGAATGTTTTTCCATTTGTGTCATCTCTGATTTCTTTGAGCAGTGTTTTGTAGTTGTCCTTGTAGAGATCTTCCACCTTCCTGGTGAGTTGTATTCCTAGGTATTTTATTTTGTGTGTGTGTGGCAGTTGTGAATGGGAGTTTGCTCCTGATTTGGCTCTCAGCTTGACTGTTGTTGGTGTATAGAAATGTTAGTAATTTTTGCACATGAATTTTGTATCCTGAGACTTTGCTGAAGTTGTTTATCAGCTGTAGGAGATTTGGGGCGAAGACTATGGGGGTTTTATAGATAAAGATCATGTCGTCTGCAAACAGGGATAGTTTGGCTTTCTCTCTTCCTTTTTGGGTGTAATTTACTTCTTTCTCTTGCCTGATTGCCCTGGCTAACACTTCTAATACTATGTTGAATAGGAGTGGTAAAAGAAGGCATCTTTGTCTTGTGCCAGTTTTCAAGGGGAATGCTTCCAGCTTTTGTCCATTCAGTATGATGTTGGTTGTGGGTTTGTCATAGATGACTCTTATTATTTTGAGGTATGTTCCTTCAATACATAGTTTATTGAGAGTTTTTAACATGAAGGGGTGTTGAATTTCTTTGAAAGCCTTTTCTGCATGTATTGAGGTAATCATGTGTTTTTTGTCTTTAGTTGTGTTTATGTGATGAATCACATTTCTTGATTTGCCTATGTTGAACACCGCAATCTTGCATCCCAGGGATAAAGCCTAGTTGATCATGGTGGATAAACTTTTTGATGTGCTACTGGGTTTGGTTTACCAGTATTTTGTTGAAGATTTTTGCATCAATGTTCATCAAGGATATTAGCCTGAAGTTTTCTTTTCTTTGTTGTGTCTCTGCCAGGTTTTGGTATCAGGATAATGCTGGCCCATAGAATGATTTAGGGATGAATCCCTCCTGCTCAGTTCTTTTATAATAGTTTCTGCAGGAATGGCACCAGCTCTTCTTTGTACATCTGGTAGAATTCAGCTGTGAATCCATCTGGTCCTGGGCTTTTCTTGGTTGGCAGGCTATTTGTTACCAATCAATTTTAGACCTCATTATTGGTCTGTTCAGGGATTCAGTTTCTTCCTGGTTCAGTCTTGGGAGGGTGTATGTGTCCATGAATTTATCTATTTCTTCTGGATTTTTTAGTTTTGGTGCATAGAGGTGTTCATAATATTCTCTGACTGTTATTTTTGTATTTCTGTAAGGTCAGTGGTAATATCCTTCTTGTTTCTGATTATGTTTATTTAAATCTTCTCTCTTTTCTTCTTTATTAACCTAGCTAGTGATCTATCTACTTTATTAATTTAAAAAAAAACAGCTCCTGGATTTATTGATCTTTTGAGTGGTTTTTCTTGTCCCAATTTCCTTCACTTCACCTCTGATTTTGGTTATTTCTTGTCTTGGAGGCAGATGATTTCTTATGGAGGTGAATATTTGCTTATGTAAGTTCCAGCCTTCTAGGGACCCCATTTCTACATATCTGTCCGAGAGAAATGAAAAGCTTATCTTTAACTGAAAAACCTGGACATGCGTGTTTATGGCAACATTATTCATAATTACTCAAAACTGAAAGCAACAGAAATGAGGCCAAATCTGGAGGCTTTATCGGACCGTTATGATCCACTAACCTCCCATCGTGCAGAAGACCGTGTGTTACTCTCACCTCTGCACCCAAGGGATCGCATTGTGCAGTGGAGATCACAACTGCCTCACGGAGGCAGAGATTAAGAAGATAGGCAGAACATGCATTGTCACTCCCAGAAGGGTGGTTGTTTATAAATCTGAAACCAAACTATTAAATAACAACAGCTGTAGGGCTGCTCTTAACCAATAACATAACGAAAATATCCCCAGTTATTCTGACCAAAGTCTGCACAGAGTCAGCACTAGAATTCTCATGCAATCCCACTAGAAAATACTGGATAAGCTTTTCTACTAAAATGTTAGGGAATTTGAGAAACAGTCACATCACATACTTAACAGAGTACAGTTCAACAAACTCCACCTATCTTCATCACACATTTTAAAACCGAATTATGTCTGCAACTCCTTTCTGTAAAACAAATACTTTCTTTTTTCTTTTTTTTTCTTTTCTTTCTTTTTTTTTTTTTCTTTTGAGACAGAGTATCCCCCTGTCGCCCAGGCTGGAGTGCAGTGGCGCCATCTCGGCTCACTGCAACCTCCGCCTCCCGGGTTCAAGCAATTCTCTACCTCCGCCTCCCGACCAGCTGGGATTACAGTGACGCGCCACCACGCCCGGCTAATTTTTGTATTTTCGGCCGAGACGGGGTTTCACCATCTTGGCCAGGCTGCTGTTTAACTGCTGACCTCGTGATCCACCTACCTCGGCCTCCCGAGGTGCTGGAATTACAGGCATGAGCCACCGCGTCCGGCCAAAACAAACACTTTTACGACAATTGAAAAATAGAAGTTTCCAATTAAATTTTGCAACTAAAAAATAATAATAATGTGGTGGCTTCATGTTAAACTTTGGAAAAAGCCAGGGAAGTTGCTTGCTCTGGTGAATATATTCTGTAGAACCTTAAGGCTGTTCGCAGCGTACACCAAGATTTCCGAGGCAAGTGGGGGCTCCGTCTGGCGGCTGTTCCGGATGGCTGCTCCGGGATTGTGCAGACCTCCAAGCTACACCGTCTCAAACCAGCAGAAGCCAGCAGGAACCTGCCTTAGATGTGGTAAATGATCTAGCTAAGCGCCGTGGACAGAGAGAGTTGCAAGAAAAATGGTGGCATAAAGTAACTGATCCTAAGATTTCACCTACGAATTGACTCCTTGCAGGGAATGAGACAACACAACTTCTCCCATAGGCCTGGTGGTCAGAGAGGCTGGATCAAGAATCTCCATAGCCCAGCAAGAAGCCACGCGAACACACCCCTGTGTGGGTATCCGTGGCCTGGCAGCCTGCAGAATTCCTGGGCCAGAGACGTCCTCATCCTGTTGGAATATCCAGGTATCACCACTCCAAATGTCCTCATCTTCCTGGAACCCCTCTTTTTCTCCTAACATTCCTCTAAATGAAATTCCATATCTGCTACAACACAGAAAGAGAGGAGGAACAAGAAAAACTAGTGATCCACTAACAAGAAGGCCCTGGAGCCGCTCGATGTTTAATCTTCTCAAGGGGTGAGAATGTGTCTGGTACTTCTCAGCATCTGAAACGCAGCCCTCACTAATGGCTCAGTTTCACTGGACGTACTCCCAGGATCATAGATGGCAGCCGGCGAAGGCAGTGAGGGTGGAAATGTCTCACTAGGCTGACTTGAAGTGAGGCCTACCCATTGCCTCCTTTGCATGTGTTTAAGTATTAAAAGAATCTAGTCATTTGCCCATAAGAGATAATCAAACAAGAAAACAAAGGTGTATGTGCAAAGATTTGAATCTTAGCTTTATTTGAAATAACAGAAAATTGGAAGTCAATTCATGTCCATCAGCGTGGGGTGCCGGTGGGTTACATCCCTGGAGGGAAATGACCCAACCATGGAGGGAATGATGTTCACTGATGGCACTGGCATGGCAAGAACTCTATGGCGTATTGCATCATGAAGAAAGCTGCCCCACAAAATGAGATGCGATTGACGTTGATGTGTCTGTACTTGTGCAAAGAGAAATTTGGGAAAGGAAGTTTACTGAAGTGTTAACAATGGGTTACAAGTTTTGAAGTGATTTTAATTTCTTTTTTTAAGTTTCTGTTAGGCTGGGATTTTCCCCATAGATATGCATCATTTACGTCAGCAGTCCCCAACCTTTTGGGCACCAGGACAGTTTTCGTGAAAGACAATTTTTCCATGGACCAGGAGTGGGAGGGATGATTTCAGGATGATTCAAGCACATTACGTTTATCATTAGATTCTCACAAGGAGCGTGCAAGCTAGATCCCTTGCGTGCCCAGTTCACAACAGGGTTCATGCTCCTATGAGAATCTGATGCTGCCACTGGTCTGACAGGAGGTGGAGCTCAGCTTCGCTCACTTGCCC
Organism: Hylobates moloch; assembly: GCF_009828535.3. Taxonomy (NCBI): domain Eukaryota; kingdom Metazoa; phylum Chordata; class Mammalia; order Primates; family Hylobatidae; genus Hylobates; species Hylobates moloch. The sequence goes on from NW_026652277.1 coordinate 173,950,222, forward strand.
CACCACTCACCTCCTGCTGTGCAGCCCGGTTCCTAACAGGCCACAGACCAGTACCAGTCCGTCACCTGGGGGTTGGGGATCCCTGACTTTTGTAATTGGAAATAAAGTTGTTCTCATTACTTTAAAAGAAAGACAGTACCATCGTTATAAAGTATTCTCTAAGTGCAATTGTAGGGAAAAGTTCTGCTGAAAACTCTAGGGATGGTTAGTCGTTTTAGGGAAATACGGGGAACTAGATGGATTCTGGTTTTTATTTATCTTCCTTCAAAACAGCTACTAGTAATCTGCAGAAAAGATGCATGGGAAATAAAGGTGCAAAAGTTCTAAAAGGGTCAGTGGTCAATGATGTCGTGGCATGTATTAGCTGAATCCAAAGTTGATGTGAGTTCCAAAATTATACTGAGACTTTCGGGGAAAACAAAGGCTCAGCTATGCTCATCCATCAGATTTCAGTTCCTTCATCAGTTCCTTGAGTGGCCACCACTTCTACTGTGATAAGTCACCACTGACCTAGGCCAGTGCTCTGTTCTTGTCGCAGTTACAAGGTGAGCTTTCTTTAAAAGATTATTTGACCGACAATTGGCCTCACCCATTTGATTGTGAGCTTCGTGAACACATGCATCATTTCCTTTTTTTTGAGACAGAGTCTCACTCTATCGGCCAGGCCGCAGTGCAGTGGCACAATCTTGGCTCACTGCAACCTCCACCTCCCGGATTCAGGTGATCCATCCACCTCAGCCTCCTGAGGAGCTGGGACTACAGGTGAGGGTCACCATTCCTGGCTGATTTTTGTATTTTCTGTAGAGACAGTGTTTCATCAAATGATCCACCTGTCTTGGCCTCCCATAGTGCTAAGATTATAGGCATGAGCCACCATGCCTAGCTATTTTTATTTTTACTTAGATTTTGCTAATAATTTAATCCTTGGTGGCTGACACATATTAGGGGCTCAAAACAAGTTTGAGTAAATGCATAAAAGCACTGCAGTGTGAGCTTAAAAAATAATTGTGACACTTGGACTGTGGAAACACAAATTACCTTACCGATCTGAAAATTGCATTTTGTACTTTTTGCTTTAATTGCATATTTTGAAAAAAGAAATGCCTCATAATTTTTCCTTGACTGTTATTTCATTTTCTTTATTCCTCAAAGATACTGTAGACATTGGAGGAAACACCAGAGCCCATACAGGGATGGTTGATTGTGAGAAAAGGTAAGACAAGTAAGTCTCTCTATCTGAAACCCTGAAACTTTTGTGAGAAAAGGTAAGACAAGTAAGTCTCTCTATCTGAAACCCTGAAACTTTGGTTTAAAAACAAATTTTTAAAAAAATGGTGGAGGATGAGGTAAGGTTTCAGGTCAGCAGTAGTAAAATTCTCTTTTCCACTAAGGGCACTTTATTCAGAGTCTGCTTAAAATGTGAGAAGGCATCACACACATTAATAATGAATAATTCCATTTCCTTTCTTTTTTAAGTGATTTACAAGAAACTTGTTGCATAGATTTTTTAAAATCAACCAAATGTCCTTGAAGTGTAATGGTTGTTTACTAGAAAGCATAATTACTGAAAATGTTGGGCTACATTAATAGAGGCATATTGGTCAGATTATGGAAGGTCATGATCCCACTATAAGAATCGCAACTTTGAATATTTTTTATTTCTTAATTTTTGCAACAACTGTGAAAGGCAAATAACCAAGGAGGCCCTGAATCCTAGTTGTTAGAGGAACAGGCATCCCTCAGCTTTGTGACCTCGGGAAATCCTTTCACCAGCTCCATAGAGTTGTTAATAGAAGAATTCCTGAGCTGATACATAAAAAGCACTTACTTCGTGTAGGGCTGAGACTTAGTAAACAATAAATAGCAGCAATCATTTGATTATCTGACAAACGAGAAACATAGATTCCTTTCCTTATGTGACTTGTCCAAGATCCCACAATTGGAAGAAGTTGAGCCAGGGCTGAAATCCAGGCTCAGCTCTGTTTTAAATTCCAAGTCCCTTCTTCACTCACTTCTCAGCTGCCTTTTCCCTCGATCTTGCCATAGTAACGTCCCAGACAGACCTTTGCTTTGCCAAGATCTGATGTTGACATAATACCCCATGCTATCCCCAGGCTTCTTCCTTGAGAGATTGAATGTTTCCATGTTGCTTACGTCTCCAGTAGTCACTTACATCTCCCTGACAATCTACTCTGCTAAGTACATTGCTTGCAAAATACTTAAACAACAAACAAACAAATATGCAGATAAACACACCTTTGCACCTTCCTGCCAGCTCATCATCCGGGTCTATCTTGTTCCTTTGCCGCATGCACAAGTTAACGAAGAGCAGGCCCCTGTCTACACCATGCACCATCCTCTCTCTTCAGCCCTCGCAGTCTGGCTCTAACCCTCCTTTGTGTGGAAACCCAGAGGTCTGGTGACCATTGCTATAGCTGAGGCATTGCTCTGTCTTCTGTTTGTCAACCTTGACATCACCAAGAACCTCTAAGCACCCCCCAAGCCTGCTGCCCTGGGCTTCTTGACTCCATTTCGTACTTTCCTGCCTCACTCCAGCTCTGCCAACTTGTTTGCTTTCTTTTCTTGACTCTTCTTCCTACTCTCTCCAGACTGGCTCAATTTCTTTTAAGAAATCAGAGAATTTCAGAATCATAAGAAATCTAAAAAGTTATCTGGTTCAATAGCGATCCACTGTCTCCTCCACTGCCGCCAGTATCTCTGGCTAGTGCCACTCTAGGCCCTGCAGTGCTGGCGGTGGGCTCTCCCTGCCCCGTGTGCCCATCAGCGCACCTTTATGTGGCTGCCGATGTCGGGGAGCGCCTATTCATTCCAGCCACACTGCCTTCCCACGGCTCCTTTTACTCTGCCCTGTGAGATCCTCCCTGGCCCCTGCACCATCACCCCAGACTCTGAAGGCTCTCACCTCTCCCTGATCTCCCCCTACAACCCTGAGGTTTCCTCTCTGCAGATAACAGCCCAGTTTCTTCACCTGCAATTCATTAAATATGCTTTCTTTTTCTCCACTCTCCTGTCACTGCACCCATTCCAATTTACCCATCCGTAAACTCGGAATTTTGCTTGCCTCAAAGAATCTGCACACAATAGAGCAGAGTGCTCACCACTCCAGTTCTGGAGCAGACACAGGTGGAGGTGGGTCCTCAGCTGGAATGAGGTCCCAGGAGCTAAGTTATTGGGTAGCTAATGCGGAAAAGTAGTGTTCTACCTAACATAGAATAGATCGATGATGACAAACTGATGGCCGGCTGGCTGGCTGACTGACTGCTTAGGTGGCTGACTAGGAAGGCTGGCTGAATGGATGGATAGATGGATGGATAGATATGGATGGATGGATGGATAGATGCATGGATGGATGGATATGGATAGATGGATGGATGGATGGATGGATGGATGGATGGGGGATGGATATATAGATAGTTAGATAGATATATAGATAGACTGGATTCATACATAAGAAACAATGTCAGAATCACAGATAGGCAAAATAAGTTGTTTACTGAAGTGTGCAGAAAGCTGACCAGAAGCAGTAAATGTGAGTTTGAACCTAGGTGCTCCACGTGGGCATGGAGTTTGTCCCACTGCAGTTATGAGTAAGATGTGAGGGGCAGTCACTTCTTGTCATCCTGACCACGTGGTTGTGCCATGTCTTGGTCCAGGTCTCTGCTTCTCCGTCTGTTTTTCTCAAACCCTTTACCACACTCTGAAATTATCCCTTTTGACTTCCTTTTTTTTTTTTTCTATACCCCAAGGCCACTCCTGGGAAGGCAATTGTCTTGTTCACAGTAGTAGCGCAGTACCTGGCATGTAGTAGCAGCTCAGTGAGTATTGGTTGGGCCTGTAAGCGGTTTAATAAATTGATATATTCTGTGCACACACACAGGAGGGTGCACTAACACAGCGAAATTAAAAATGCAAAGGCATGAGCAGCTTTGCTGGTGTTGTCACGCCATCGTGTGGCCTTTTTGACTATTGCAGCTACAGGCTCATGGCTGTATTTATACCTTTAGGGTAATACCGGTTTGCCTCGTTTGCAGGTGGGATGAAGTCAGAGGCTGATAGGATTTACTGCACTCACCTGCTTCTCTTGTACCTATCTTGCTATCCTTGTGCTCTCATTAGAACTGATGTTTCTCGAGGTGCACGTTTGGCTTCTGCTTTTCTCATTGTGAAGTATTTGTTGATCCATTACACCTGGCTGCAAATGACTACTAATTCCAAATCTCAATCACCAAGTTCACATTCCTCATATCAGCATTTAAAGTGACAAAGTTCTCTAAACACTGCTTCAGCTGCATCCCACAGATTTTAATATGTTGGATTTTTGTTGTCATGCATATCAAAATATTTGCTAGTTTCCCCTTGATTTCATTTTTGGCCTATGAACTATTTAGAAGTGTGTTCTTTAATTGTCAGATATTTAAAGGGTTTTTCTAGATATCTTGTTACTGATTTCTAAATAAATTCCATTGTGTTCAGAAAATATACTTTGCAGGACTTCAGTGCTTTTAATAAGACTTGTTTTATGTCCACCAGCTTGTCTGTGTTAGCAAATGTATTATGTGCATTGGAAAAAAAATGTATATTCTGCAGTTGCTGAATGTAGTGTTCCATAAATAGCAATGAGATACAAGTGGTTGGTTGTGTTGTTCAGATCATCCCTGTCTTTACTGATTTTTTGTCAATTTGTTCTATCAATTGCAGAAAGAGATATATTAAAAAATTCTTAGCTATAATTGTGAAGTTGTCAGTATTTTCTAGTTATTTTCATTTTGCTTTGTGTATCTAAGGCTGTGTATTAAGCACATACACAGCAATTAACAATAGTTAATTGCTATATCTTCTTGGTGAATTGTCACTTTACGATTATGATAATGAAATGTCTCTAGTAATGCTCTGATACTACATTTGCCACTCCAGCCTTTTTTATCCATGTCATTTGCTCATGGTATGTCTTTTCTGGTCCATTTCTTTGAACCTACCTTTGTCTTTATATTTAAAGCATGTCTTTTTCTTTCTTTATTTTTTCTTTCTTTTTTTTTTTTTTTTTTTTGAGACGGAGTCTCACTCTGTTGCCCAGCACTCACTGCAACCTCTGCCTCCAGGGTTCAAGTGATTCTCATTCTCCTGTTTCAGCCTCCCAAGTAGCTGGGATTACAGGCACCTGCCACCAGGCCCAGCTAATTTTTGTATTTTTAGTAGAGATGGGGTTTTACCACTTTGCTCAGGCTGGTCTTGAACTCCTGACCTCAGATGATCCACCAGCCTTTGCCTCGCAAAGTGCTGGGATTACAGGTGTGAGCCACTACACCCGGCCTAAAGCTTGTCTCTTGTAGTCAGCATATAGTATGCTATTATTTTTTATCCATACCAACAATCTCTGGCTTTTGATTAGCATGTTTAGACTATTAACATTTACTGTAAGTACGAATGTGGTTGGTTTAAGACTTCCATTTTATTACTTATTTTCCATTTGTTCCCTCTGTTTTTGTTTCTTGGATCCCCCTTTCCTCCTTCCTTTTGGATAATTCAATTTTTTTAGTATTTCATTTTAATTCATCTATGGGCTTTTCAGCTACATCCTATACATGTTTTAGTGTTTGCTCTGTAGGTTAAAATATACATACCTAATTTTTCACATTCGACTTACAGTTAACTTGTCTCACTTTAAGTAAAACAAAGAAAACTTGCAGACATATTGGACCCTCTACCACTACTACCCGCATTGATCTGTGTGCTATAGATGTCATAGATTATGTCTACACACATTGAAAACCCCACCAGGCAGTATTATAATTTTTGCTTTTAATAGTCATAAGTATTTGAGAGAAGTTCAGAGGAAAAAAAAATTATCCTAGCTATTTATCATTGACTTCCCTTTATTACTCAAAAGCCAAGTTTCTCTCAAGTGTCATTTTTCTGCAGCATGAAGAACTTCATTTTGCATTTCTTGTAGAGTGGGTCTGCAGGTGATGTTTTCTTATTTTCTTTCATCTGAGAATATCTTGACATTGCTTTATTCCTGAATTCCTTAGAGAGAGAGAGAGAGAGAGAGAATGAGAGTCTCACTCTGTTGCCCAGGCTGGAGTGCAGTGGCACAATCTCGGCTCACTGCAACCTCTGCCTCCCAGGTTCAAGTGATTCTCATGCCTCAGCCTCCCAAGTAGCTGGGATTACAAGTGTGCACCAACACACCTGGCTCATTTTTGTATTTTTAGTAGAGATGGGGTTTTGCCATGGTGGCCAGACTGGTCTCAAACTCCTAGCCTCAAGTGATCCACCTGCCTCAGCCTCCCAAAGTGCTGTTAAAATCCTTTGGCCACTTAAAAAAATGGGCTACCTTTTATTGTTGAGTTGTTAGAGTTCTTCATATATTTTAGATACAAATCTCTTATGCAGTACATGATTTGCAAATGTTTCTCCCATCTTTCCATGTTTTTGGCGATGTCTTTGGATGCCTAATGTTTTAAATTTTAATGAAGTACAATTTATTTTATTTTGTTTTTTGCTGTTGTTACTTGTGCTTTTGGTGCCATATCTAAGAAAACATTCCCAAAGCATGAGCCACCATGCTTGTCCCTGAAGGATATTTTTGCTCAATATAGGATTCTGGATTGACAGCTCTTTTCATTCAGTAAATATGTTGTTTTAACATCTTCTGGTCTTCACAGTTCCTAATGTGACATCTAATCATTCAAATTATTATCTCCCTGGATGTGCCATTTTTCTCTAGTTGCTTTAAAGAATTTTTCTTTATATTTGGGTTTCAACAGTTTGATTATAATTGTTTTCCTTGAGTATATCTTTCACCAAATTGGGAACATTTTTAGCCATTATTTCTTCAAATGTTTTTTCTGCACCAATCTCTTTTTCTGATCCTCGGGAACTTCAGTGACACATATTTTAGATCTTTTGACATTTGCTTATTGTTTCCTAGATTTTGTCATTTTTTTCAATAATGTTTCTCTTTGTCCTTCAGGTTGGATTATTTTTATTGATTTACCTTTAGATTCTCTGACACTTTATTCTGTTTTCTCCATTCTGCCATTGAGCTCATCCAGTGTATTTTTAACTTTGGTTTATTTGTTTTTCAGGTCTAAGTTTTTATTTTGGCTCTTTTTAATAATTTCTATTTTTTCCTGTGGTCACTACTATCATTCTGATTATTCCAATTGTATTTACCATTACTTTATAAAGCATAGTGACAATAGTTGCTATAAAGTCCTGGTCTAATAATGTTAACATCTGTACATCTTGGGGTTGACATCTGTTTATTGTTTTTTTACTTGAAAATTAGTCACGTTTTGTTCTAATTCTTTGTATAAAATTTTGGATTGTTTAATAGATATTTGAATGATACATTGATTCTGAGTCCCATTGCAATCCTCTGAAGAATATTGATGCTTTTGTTTTAATAGGCAATTAGCCCAGTTAGATTCTGACCACAAACTTAGTCTTTAGTCTTGTTTACTTACGGGCAGAGTTTCTAATCTCAGTTTCATTCTCAAATATTTTGTTATGCTTCTTTGGATCTGTTCTGCCCATTCACAGCTAAGACCTAAGACCCAAAAGCAAAGTTAGAAATCCCCTTCTTTGGCTTTTTTGTCCAAACTGGTATTGCCATCTCGGACAACTATGATATTAAACAACTGTATTTATTGTTTTGACAAATGCTGTGAGGATACGGTTATCACCACTGAGAAAGCTCTGCATCAGAGCAATTAAAGGTAAGTTCTGTGAATGGGTCTTTTCCACGGAGCTGCCTGATGGGCTAGACGTTTACAACTCTCTTGGTTGCTTCCAAACTTTGGCAATTATTTTAAAAATGGGGCTCTAAGCATTTGTGGGCAGGTTGTTGTGTGGACGTTTTGTGGAGCAGAGAGGGGCAAGGTTCCTACACATGACTGTGTAACTATTTTCCTGTCAAGTTTTAAAATTAAGCCTCTGGACAAAACACAAAAGGTAACTACTTACGGACTCTGAAAAGTCACAAAATCAAGTGAATTATGAAGGGGAGTAAAAAGTTGAGGAAACTACATGAAATTGAGTACATTTTCTGATTAATTTTAACAAGGATGTCAAGGCAATAAAATGGGGAAAAATGTATCTTTTCCAGAGATGATGCTGAGAAAATAAGATACCAGTATCTAAAAGAATGAAGTTGGAAACTTCCTCACACCACACACAAAAATCAACTCAAAATGTATCTAAAATCAACATGTAAGAGGCAAACATATAAAACTCTTAGAAGAAACTATAGGAATAACTCTTCATGACCTTGAGTTGGGCAATGTTTTCTTAGATATGGCACCAAAAGCACAAGTAACAACAGCAAAAAATAAATAAATAAATAAATTGTACTTCATTAAAATTTAAAACATTAGGCATCCAAAGACATCACCAAAAACATGGAAAGACAACCTATAAAATGGGAGAAACATTTGCAAATCATATACTGCATAAGAAATTTGTATCTAGACTATATGAAGAACTCTAACAACTCAGCAATAAAAGGTAACCCATTTTTTTAAGTGGCCAAAGGATTTTAACAGGCATTTCTCCAAATAAAATATAGAAACAGCCAATGAGCATATGCAAAATTAATCAATAAGGATGTGCAAACAAAGCCATAGTTATATACTGCTTCACGTCTGCTAGGATGGCTAAAAAAGTTTTTAAGACAATAACAATTGTTGGTGAGGATATAGATAAATTAAAACCCTCATACGTTGCTGAAGGGATTGTAAAATGATGCAGCAACTTTGGAAGCATTTTGGCAGTTCTTCAAAACATTAAATATGCAGTCACTATATGACCCAGTAATTCTTCTCTTAAGAATATATTCAAGAGAAATGAAAATAAATATCCACATAAAAAGTTGCGTGCAAAAGTTTATAGCAGCATTATTCCAAAAAGCCAAAAGGTAGAAACAACCAAAATGTCCATTGGAGGGTGAATGGGAAAAGAAAGCCTGGAATCCATACAGTGAAATGGAAAATAAAAAGGAATGAAATACTCATACGCACTGCAACTTGGATGAATTTTGAAAACATTACGTTAAGTGAGAAAAGCCAATGACAAAGTACCACATACTGTAAGATTCCATGTATTTAAAATGTCCAGAATAGACAACTCTATAAACATAGAAGACAGGTTTGTGGTTTCCAGGGGATAAGGGAAGATGGAATGGGGAGTGATTGCTAGCGTGTATGAAGTGATGAAAATATCCTAGCTAGCATTAGATAGCAGTGCTGGTTGCACAACCTTGAATATACTAAAAACCATTGAATTGAACATGTAAAGAGGGTTAATGTATTGTATGTGAATATTATCTCAATAAAGCAGTTATTTTTCACCTATTGGAATGGTAATGTCTAGTGGTGGTGCTGATGAGAGTGTAGGTAAGAAGGTATTCTGTATGCTGAAATGGGTTGTGCAAATTGGTACAACCTCTTTCAGGGTCAATTTTGTAGCTTTTATTAAATGTAATATGCATATACCCTTTGGCCCAGAATTTCAAATTCTAGGAAAATATTCTACTAGTAAAATTCATATATGTACACAGTAAAGATTTGGTAGATCTTTTTGTGTTAATATAAAATGATCTATAAGATATTTTATTGGGCTGTAAATATTTGAATAAAGTCTATACAATAGATCTTATTCTAATTTTTGAATAAGGTCTATAATACTTTTCCAATGTTAATTTCCAGATTTTGATTGCTATTGCATGATTGTATGAGTTGTTAATATGAAGGTAAGCTGGTGAATGATATATGGGAACTCTGTGCTATTTTTGTAAATCTAAGATTATGCAATATAAAGCTAAAATACCATAATAACTTTGGTAAAAATATGTATGTTGTGAAAATACAGCTATTTGAATGGAAATGAGCATCCAATTCAAGAGAATGGTTTCCTGCCCATCCTGAGTGGGGAGAATAGAATGAGAGAGGTGTACAGTAGTGATTTCAGCTATACTTGCAATATTTCACTTTTTAAACTTCATCATATATAGTCATGTGTTTATTACATAATTCTTTGAAATTTTCATACAAAAGGAAAGTACACACACACACACAAAAGGCAATAAAAATTGTTGCAACCAATGTCGTGAGTCTGCGAATACCTGGAATCCATCTAAGGTCCCATGATTAAAGCTGCTGCTTTGAAAAACTTGGCAGTGTTAGTACCTTCATTTGCTGCACAAAGGCACATTTTACTTCACTGCTGATGGATCCAAAGGGGAAAATATTCCTGCTAGGATGCTGTTCTGTCACTGGACGGAAGGCAAGGGAGTCCGAGAGTGTAGAGAAAGAAAGAAAATCCTTCAACGACTGTGTGTTCCGTGACTAGAGCCATTCTCATTTTTGCAGGGAGACGCCATCTGCCCATTCAGGAATGAGTGGTGAGACTCTCTCCTTGGGCTCTGCACACCACCGCGAACATTTTGTCAGCACGGGTGACTCATGGCTTACACGGAAAACAGTAGCCTGTCCCTAGCAACCGCACATCGTCTTTTTCCCAGACATTTCCAATTTCTCTGCACTCCTATGGAGACTGTTATTTTCTTCTTGCTTCACTCTTTGTGTGACATAAGACAGAAATCTACACAGCTCTTCCACACCATGGGTGTATATGGACTGAACCAGAATAACAGCAAATAAACGGTGGTGGACCCAGGTACTGGAAATAGCCAGACCGCTTACCTTAAGGGAAAATGTACCAGGAATAACCTTAGTGTCCAGCCAGCTTTTATGAACTGCTTTTTGGTCTCCAAAGGATGGGGACTGGTGGTGGGCCAAGCAGCCTCGGGTCAATGTGGCCTCCTGGTTCTCGATGCTGATACTGATCTGGCAGTAAAACCTTGTGAGGGAGCGCGATGGCTAGGAACAGCTGATTTGCAGATGAATGAGAATAAACGGGAGAAAGTGGAGCCTTTTCCAGCCAGTGTTCTTTAACAATGATCCTCACTGATTCGCTGCCACACACACGTCAGTCCTCGCCTCAAGATGAGCATTTTGCACACAGCGGATTCCTCTCTCCTGTTGACGTCCTCTCTCTCGTCTCAGTTTATCAACTACTTTTTCCCTTCCAATGGCCTTTCCCTTTCTCTCCTGTGCCGGCGGCTCCTTTCCTCTCTCTGATCTGCAAATGTGAGCCCTCTTTCCTGCACAGCCTCAGATTCCGCCTGAGATTCACCCATTCTTTGACTTTATGGCCCATTTATGTCTCAGTGATTCCTGAATGTGTATATCCAACTCAGGCCTCTTTAAGTGATTACTTTACAAATCCATCTGAAAATCACACAGCTACAGCCAACTTCACACATCTAAAATTGTCTCGTTCTAGCCCCAAATGTGTTCTCCTCTCGTGTTCTCTCTCTCGGCGACTGGTGCCTCCATCTCCCTCCTTGCTCCCAACAGACATGGTGTCATTCTTCACACCCCACGTCGTCCCTCTCCTCATCCCTCTCATATCTTGTTCCTTTTTTGCAGCAGCACCCCTCTGCTGGAGTGTCTGGCCCCACAGCAGGCAGAAGGAGCTTCGCTTCCTGAGTATCCTGAACAAAGAGTTCAGCTGGAGGTGGAGCCGCCAGTGTCACTTTACCAAGGAGAACAGAGAGCTGCAGCTGCCTCCATGGCAGTGATACCTCCAGGTCACTGTGGTAGCAGGAGTGACTGGGGCTGCAGAGAAATGGCTGTCCCTGAGCTGCGGGACATTTGCACATTTGCAGTAGGAAGTGCAGAGGGCTTCATGCCGGAGAGCTGCTGAGGGAGCCAGGGGCAATTCCTGGGGCAAGTGGGGATTCCAAGAGCCATGGACCTGTGTTATCCCTGAGCTCAGCACCTCCAGTGCTTTCCTCAAGGCGGCAGGCCTCGGGACCCATGCTGCAGTTGTTTCTCTAGTTACTTCTATCCATTTTCCACCTCCTCCCCTTAGGTAGGAAGTCTTGCCAGAGTCACAGCTGTGTGAAAAGTGCCACCTTCCTGAAACAGCTGAGTCAAGTCAGTCTTCTCATGACGTCATGTCTAATCCCCCACATTTCTAATAGGAATGAAGGAGGGTAAACCATTTAGAAATAAAACATAAAGATTTATTTGCATGATGTCTCTGTGAAACAGCTCCTTGGACTGTCTGTGGGAGGAAGAATGTTGCAGGAAGAGGACATGGCATGAACCGGCAAGGTTTTCTCCAAAATTCCAAGGGACACTGTGGGGCACAGAACTGGAAGTCAGGCAGCTGAGTCCTGGCTAGGAAGCAGTGGGACGTGACACCTGCCAAGTCTGAAGGGAGAGAAAGGAGGCCACAGGGCAGGGTAGCCAAGAAGCAGGCCGGACTCTCAGCCTCAGGAGCCCTTCAGGAGGGGGCCTTCGTGGGTCTCCAGGGTCTGCCAGCATGAGGGGCTGTGCCAGGCTGCACTCCTAGGGGCTCAGGGACCAAGCCCTTGTGTCACCAGAATGCTCAGACACGCTGCTGAATCAATATCTTCTGAAGGGGAGCTCTAGACTTATAGAAGTGGGAGATCAGGATGACAGATATTAATTATCTGTTAATTAATATTAATTATGCCCCTCTAGTGAGCAAATTCTGAGAAAGGTGTTTTCCTCATTGGCAAAATGGTTTAGGAAGCCCTTGACAAGGTTGTAATAGGAATTAAAAATATGTGTGAACATATGTACGTGAATATGTATAGTATGTATGTGAATCGTGAGTATATATATATCGATATGTTGATGTATATTGTGCATGTATACATATATAAATGTGTCTATATATATGTGTATGTATGTGTCTATTAGAATGCATATGTGTATTGTGTGTCTGTACTTACTTGTATATGTGTGTATGTATGTTTGTATATAAATGTGTATATATAGTGCTTTCTACATATATAATATATTAATATGTGTGTCTGTATATATACATAAATGAGTATGTATGTGTGTGTACATGTATAGTGTATTTATATGTGTTCATATGTATGTATATGAGTAGATGTATTGTGTATATATACATAAATACACAAATGTGTGCATATATATGAATATGTATGTGTGCATGTATACCTCTACTGATATGTAAATGTAAGTGTGTATACATATATGAATATGTATACCTATGTATATGTATATAAATGTGTATATGTTTGTATGTATATGTATATGAATACATATATGTATGTTTTGTGTGCATATGTGTATACATATATAAATGTGTAAGTGTATTTGTGTATTTGTTAATATGTATATGGGCATACATATATGAACATGTATGTATGTGCATACATGTAATGATGTGTATATGTCAAGTGACCATCACATGACCACATCCTCATCCCCTTCTCCAGATAGCCAAACCCATCACCCACAGCCCTGCAGGCACAGACGGCTCTCCCAGAGCCCCTCCCTGAGACATTAGGCCCTGAGGAGGCTTCAGCATCCAGTAATGAGCATGCCAACCTCTGTGGAGAAGGAGAGCTGCCAGGGTGCCCGAGTGGCCCAGCGTGGACTGATTACCCGCCTACCCTGTGGATGATCATAACTCATCCTCTCATCCACACACCCCAGTCCACTTGGTAATCCCAGGTCATCCCAGGTCATCACCACCCAGACCCTCATCTCTAATTGTTCCATGGGTTTCCCGATCTGACCCTATTTACCACCCTCTCAAACTCTTTCACTGCACATCTGCACTTGACAAGGTTGTAATAGGAATTAAAAATATGTGTGAACATATGTATGTGAATATGTATAGTATGTATGTGAATCGTGAGTATATATATAAATATGTCAATGTATAATGTGCATGTACACATATACAAATGTGTCTATGTATACATGTGTATAATAAATACTTTTTAATAAAACTTTTAAAGAAATTTTTAATAAAAGTTTTATTGTAGTGTAAGTAACATAGAACAAAGTGAATATATTTAAATTGCACAATTTTAGTCTGATGTATGTGTACTCCTGTGAAGTTGTCATCACAAATCCAGAAAATGAACACACCCATCACACCTAGCGTTTCCTCGTACCCCTCAATGCATCTCTCCCTCCCAACCTCTCATCCTGCAAGTGATTTCAGATGTGGTTTCTTAACTGAATATTAGTTTGTATTTTACATAATTTTTTATAATTATAATAATACACTGTACTTTTTACTGTCTGGCTTCTTATGCTTAGCATAATTATTGTGAGATTATTCAGTATGGTGGCATGTGTCAATAGTTTGCTTCTTTTTATTACTGAGCAGTATTCCATTGTGTGGATATACCAAAAGATACTTACCCTTTCACCTGCTGAGAAACATTTGGGCTATTTTCAGTTGTGGCTATGACAAAGCCTCTTTGAACATTTGTGTGCCAATATTTCTATGTAATAAAATTTTTATTTCTCTTGAGTAAATATCTAGGCATGGAAAGCCTGGGCCATATGATAGATATCTCTAATTTTTTTCAAAAAATACCAAACCTTTTCCAAAGTAGATGGACAATTTTACATTGCTACTGCCAGTATGTGAGACTGGTGCTCCACACTTTGCCAACACTTAGTATGATTAGTCTTTTTAATTTTAGCTATTATGGTAGGTGTTTAGTGGTTTCTCATTGTAGTTTCAGTTTGCATTTTCATCTTATTAATTATGTTGAGCATATTTTCATTTTCTTGTTATCTAGTATATCTTGTGAAGTGTGTTAAAATCTCTTACCATATTTTGATTGTTTTCTTAAAATTTAGTAGTGAGAGTTTCCTACATATTGTATGTAGGTACAAGCCCTTTGTTGTATATATATTTTATAAATATTTTCTCCTAGTCTGTTGCTTGCCTTTTTATGTTCGTAACAGTGTTTTAAAAAGCAGAAGTTTTAATTTTAAGGAAGTCAAATTTATTGAGTTTTTTGGATTCTATAGTTGTGGCTTGGAGGTCCTTTAAAAAATATATTTGCCAAATCCAATCTCACTAAGATTTTCTTCTCTGTTTTCTTCTGGAAGTTTTATAGCTTTTCTATTACATTTTGGCCTATGACCTATTTCCAGTTGATGGTTTAAATGGTGAGAGGTAAGAGTCTATGTTTTGGGTCAGTCTGTTTTTCATTTGGCTATCCAATTGTCCCAAAACCATTTGTCGATGAGATTATTCTTGAGTTGCTTTGATCACTTTGTCAAAAATCAATAGAGCATAGGTGTGTGGATCTATTTCTGCACTTTCTAGTTAGTTGATCTCTTTTTCTATCTTTATGCCAACACCACACCACTTTGATTAATGTAGTTCTAAAATATAGCTGGGCATGGTGGTACATGCCTGTAGTTTCAGCTACAGGAAGGAGAATCACTTGAGCCCAGGAGTTCAAGACTATAGTGGGCTATGACAGCACCTCTGAATAGATGCTGCACTCCAGCCTGGGCAACATAGCGAGAATCCATCTCTAAACAAAATAATAATGACAATAATAAAATATGTCTTGAAATCATACAGGACAGGTTTTCCAACTTTATTCTTTTTCAAAGTTATTTTGGCTATATTAGGTTGTTTGCATTTCCAGTTAGGTTTTAGAATTAGCTTCTTAACATCTGTCAAAAAAAGACTGCTGGGATTTGATTGGAGTAGACTTGAATCTATAGATCAGTTTGAAGGGAAATGACATCTTAATAATATTGTCTTCTAATTAATAAACATAATACATCTCTTCATGTATATAAATCTTCTTTTACTTTTCTTAGGAATGCTTTGCAGCAAGATATTACAAATAAGATAAGTGCCCACAAGTAAGTAATATAAATTATAATGCATGATGTTATATCAGGTGAGAGACATATATTACTAGGTAAAATGGAAAACCCAAATTACAGCAGATTAAACAGATTGAATTTTGATTTTCTCTGATGTAGAAGTCTTGAAGGAGACAGTTCAAGGCTTATATGAAAGATCCATGATGGTGTCAGGGGCCCAGGTCTTTCTGTATTTCTTGTCTGTCAACCTGACCACATGACTTCCATTCATGGTCAAAGACACTGCTCAAACTATTATCAATTCATCCACAATACAGACAGAAATTCAGAAGAGGGTGGTGGGTGGGAGGAAAACTGCTTAAAACACAGTGGGAGAAGTTTAGAACTCAATTAAGAAAAGCAAGCAAAGTGGGAAAGAATAATCATTTAAAGAAGTAAAGGTAAAAGGGATGCATTCAACTGACATGCCAAGAAGCTCCAACAGATGCAGAATGGATATTCCCAAAGGGAGAACGAAGATCACAGAACAGAACGTCAAGCTATAAATTGTAAAGAAATAAGCTACAAGTTATAAATAAAGAAACCAAAGCTTGTTCTTTGGATGGAAAAGTCCACTGTAACCATTAAAAAATTGACAGGGAACAATCCACAAGTTACTGAGAGAAGTTACTGAGAAGCAATGGCAAAGAAAAAAGCCTTTTGACATCCAGACAAAACAGGCTAAGTCACCTGTAAGAGAAGAATACCTGTGGCCCCGGGATGATTCCTAGCAGCATTCCTTTCCACACGTCAGCTGAGCAATGTCTACAGATTCTCAAAGAGGAAGAAAATTCAGCATGCAGCCAGTGAATTTTTCTGTTCAGCTAAATTGTTGTTTAAGTGTAAAGGGATAAAATATAAAGTATAAACAGATAGTAATAGATAGTAATAAAAGTAATGGCCTAAATAAAATACAAATGTCCAGTTTACTAAGCCTATACACATAAAACAATAAAAACAGAGATTAGTCTAGTGAAAAACAAGTTGTAAATAAGAAATAAAAATAGTAAATGTAAGTAAAAGTCATGATAAAATGAATACTAAGAATATCTTTCACAACAATAAATGCAATTGAACTAATCTCATATTTCAAAGAAAGTCTCTCAAACTGGATCAAAAGGCAAAACCATATATATGCAATTTCTTAAGAAATGCTTAAAATAGAACATACCTGAGAAACTGGTAACAGGAGTTTCAACTGACGAATAGGATCACAGTTTGAAGTGAGACAAGAATTTTTTGCCCCAAAAATTATACTATGTATTAAAAGATCTTAATTTTTATGTTTTCACGACCAGGAAGATACTCCCAGGCATTAGTGGGGCCTATCTGGGAAAGGGATTTAAATTCAAATTATTTCTAAAATACAGTGTGATGAAACCCAATATTTTTGCAGGTCAGAAACACAGGGCAAGAGTTTCTAATCCTGATGTTGTTACTTAAAAGAAAAAAGTTTTCACATAGGAGGCAAAGGAAGTCAAGTGCCGTTGTAGTAGTGGGGGCTGTGAATTCCCAAGGCCCATGCGAAGGTTTTTGGAGGAACTAGGACAAGAAAGGGCTGTGAAGAATGGGTAGAGGTGGGCAGCCAAGGATAGTGGAGGCAGATAGAGCAGCAGGGCCTTGCATCCTGGTCGTTGAAATTCAGTGTGTGTCCATCCTATTACAGTGAGAGCTTCCTATCATTAACTCTGCAGCTGCCACTGCACTTTATACTTAGAAAAACATGTCATAGGCAATCACCATGTCATGGACAATCATCAACTTTGGATTCAGGTGAGTGCAAAGTCAACCCCAACCAATGACTGCAACCATTGCAGCCAAATTCAACCTCCAACCAATGGCTGCAAACAGAACACAGCTTAATTGTTAGCTCATAACAAATAAGCTGTTTGGCTTCTCCCAAATATATGAAGATATGGGAACTATTGAGGACAATACATCTATATTGTGGTGTATATTTTTAGAACTTCATATATGCCATTCATAGTTGCCATAGAATTCAGGCTGGAGGAAAGGCTTCAGCCCAGGTGCTGGTCAGGCATCCCCTCTCCATGCCCTGTGCCCTACCTCATCCGCCCTCACTATGTCTTTACATTCGCTCTCCATCAATTCAATTTTTTGGAAGGTTTTTCTTTAATCTGATACAGCATCCAAAATAAGGTGGCAGAACAGGAGAACCACTATTTGCTTGTGGATAGTTACCTTTGCAAGCCATGGAACCATCTATTTGCCTTAGGTGCCCTCAGGTCAGACCCATGAACTTCATGAATAGCCAAGCCTGCAAGAACACACACACTGCCTGTTTGCCTCATCAGGAGGGAATGTGCTCAGAGTTAGGACTGCAATAAGGAAGATTCATACATCACCCTCGCCTTGACATTCTTGATCTAAGGCCACCCCACAACCCCAGCACAATGATTAAAACTGCCAGTTGCATCTAATTAAAAGTAGTGGGACCTAAGAGCTGCTCTGGAAACATATGGGAAACTCATCTTAATGACCACTAACTAGCAGCATTTTCTTTCTGAAAGTTCCATCCAAACTCTTTATGAAATGTCACCATGACATGGGGCAAAATATTCACACCAATGCCAGATTTGTTCTGATGGGAGAATCTTATATCCACCCAACTTTCAATTAGCCAGACAGAAAGCACTATGTGAGCACTGGGGGACTTTGGCCTCACATCTCATAAACAGAACACAGCCCAGCCTACAGCGCTGGGTAGCAGAACTACCCCTATGGTGCTGGCACCTGGGCTGAACACTCACAGAGAAACCAGCAGTCAAAATCCTGTGGCTACACCTACATGAAGTTGGAAAGTTCTCCAGGAAATATGATTCTATCACATCTTCAGAATACTTAAAATCTTTTCAGTGAAGTTCAATGTCATCCACCGGAAATTGTTTTCAAATGTGTTATCCATGACATTAATTTATGATGATGAAGAAATGATGTCTTTTCAGAATAGTATTTTAAACCTAGATGTGTGTTAAGTTTTAAGCAGTGGAGTCAGGTGTCATGCTGTCTGAAACATATATTGTCACATTGTAAGGAGTGGTATTGTTTAAGAATAGTGTAGAAATGATGCTAAAATAATCTAGATGAACCCAACAATGTAACTTTGATTTGGTCACACTAGTGGTGAGAGACCACGGTAGGCAGTAACTAGCTGTGAATATCCTGGGCATGACGTACAGGAACACCCATGGACTTTTGAAACAGAGTTGCCTGGGCCTTAATTTCCACATTCCGCTGGTTACGTAAGTGCGACAGGCATCCGAAACCTTAAGCTCCAGGCTGACTATGAACGTAGAGCTTCCAACACCTATCCCATCAAGGTTGTTGTGGTGAAAAATAGCTATGGGAAGACATTTCATGGCATAAAATCGATCTGTTGATTTTCCTCTTTCCTCCCTACTTTTCTGAAGTTCACATCTGGAATTTTGGGATATGCTGTCTCCTAGAGGCCCCACTGTTTCTACTCTATAAAAATGCACATAGTAACAGCACCTGTCTCAATGGGTTGCTGAAGAGATAAAGTAAGAATGCATTATTAGAGACAATCCCCGGCATAGACTGAGCCTTTCGATGCTAGCTATGATCATCATGCTTGGTCAAGGTCATGGCAGATTTTTTAAAGAGTCCATATCTATAACAGAAATAGAATATGCAGATGTGGCAGAAAAATTTGGAAAGATACAGGAGATAAGTTAGTAAGGGAGAAACAAAGGGGAAAATATTCATTTTATGAAAAGAAACTGAACTAAATAGGAGCAAGGCATAGAGAGGACGGGAGGAACGTGGCCGGGGCAGTGGCTCACACTTTCAGCACTTTGGGAGGCCGAGGAGGGAGGATCACTTGAGCTCAGGAGTTTGAGACTAGCTTGGGCAACATGGTGAAACCTTGTTGCTACAAAATGAAAATTTAAAAATTATCTGGGCATGGTAATGCGTGCCTGTAGCCCCAGCTACTCAGGAACGTGAGGTGAGAGGATCGCCTGAACCCAGGAATCAAAGCTGCAGTGAGCCGTGATCTCACCATGGCACTCTAGCCTGGTAGACAGAGGGCGACCCTGTCTCAAAAAAAAAAAAAAAAAAAGCAGAACTTATATGAGCACATTTAATGTACTTATCCATTATAGTGCTAATGCAAAAATGAAACATGGTATACGAAACAACTCATTAAGACTCAGGCCATCACGCTAATAAATTTCTTACAAAACTTACATACACACAGTGGCCATGTTTTCAAACCAAAAACTGAAGCACACAGTTAAGCATACAATTTGACTTCTGGTCGTACAGTAAACTAAAAATTAGAATAAAACTGGCAGTTTTAATCATTGTGCTGGGGTTGTGGGGTGGCCTTAGATCAAGAATGTCAAGGCGAGGGTGATGTATGAATCTTCCTTATTGCAGTCCTATGAGTGCTTACAATGTTCTTAATGCAAGACTTTTTAATGCAACTTCTTGCTTTTTAATACTTTCAATATAGTTGTGCTCTTTTGAAAAAAGACAAAACCAGGTTATTTCTAACTAAAATAATCTCTGTGTTCTTTAATCTCAATATATTGAATAACAATATGCAATCATATCCTATGCAATTTAGTTCACAAAATATTTTTTTTTGGATATGGTTTTGAGAATATGCAAAGTTCTCAAACCATTTTCCCCAGTGTGAAAGTAAAGTTAGGCCAAGTCGCATGAACAGCTGTTGTATTTCTATAGGAGACATTCTACAAAGAAATCACACATAAGTTGGCTCAAACTGTAGTTAATTATCCATGTCAAAAATAAATCCTCAAGAGACTATTAAGATGTGCCACTTTCTTTAAAAACATGTACCTTTTAATTAGAATACACACGACCTCCTGTTTCTCATTCCATCTTCCATCCATCACTCAGACCCAAGGAATTTTCCTCAGTGCCGTCTGAATGCTGTGTTGTCCTGGTGAGCACATTCTCCCACATAGGTGAGGAATGGCGTGTATTTCCAGCACTTGGCCTCTAAGAACAGAGCACACAGCAACCAGCATGGAAGGGGACTCCGCCTGCAGTCAGGGAGCAAATCAAAAGCACCCCTCAAAGAAGTCAGAGCCAAATGAGGCCCAGCGTGTGCCCGCTCTAGGTCAACTCTTTTGATTCGTACCAGAGGGAGGTCTTCACTCTGTGTTTGGGGCAGTACTTTCCTGTCTCATACAAACCTGCAAAAACAATGTTAGCAAAACCCTGATCTTTAACAGGAAAGTAGCATGACCAAATATTTCCAGAGAAATCTTACGTGCTTGCTGTAAGGGAAATTGCCTGATCGAATGTCATATAGTCAGGAATACTCTAGAACCGCGGTCCTCAACCTTTTTGGCATCAGGGACTAGTTTCGTGGCTGACAACTTTTCCACAGACTGGGGAGGAGGGGATGGTTTCAGGATGGTTCAAGTGCGTTACATTTATTGTGCACTTTATTTATTTATTTATTTTTATATTTTTAAGACAGCATTTCCTTCTGTTGCCCAGGCTGTAGCACAGTGATGCGATCTCCGCTCACTGCAACCTCCGCCTCCCGGGTTCACACGAGTCTCCTGACTTAGCCTCCTGAGTAGCTGAGATTACAGGTGCACACCACCAAGCCTGGCTAATTTTTGTATTTTTAGTAGAGACAGGGTTTCATCATATTGGCCAGGCTGGTCTCGAACTCCTGACTTCAAAGTGATCTGCCTGCCTCGGCCTCCCGAAGTGCTGGGAGTACAGGTGTGTGTGCTTCATTTCTATTATTATTACATTATAATATATGATAAAATAATTATACAATGGTGATGTGTATCAGTGATGTAGAATCAATGGGAGCCCTGAGCTTGTTTTCCTGCAACTAGACAGTCCCGTGTGGAGTGACGGGAGACAGTGACACCTGAAGTGTGTCACTTATGTCCAGGCTACTCTGTAATCTCGTTGTGGTCGCTGTCACTGCGGAAAACCCTGCTTCACAAAGACACGTTGTTAGACATGGAAGCAGGCTTTTCAGTGCTTTTGTGGCAACCTCAGGATATTCCACCTGGACTTTCATCCAGAACACGTGGAGATTTGAAGTTGTCTCAAACATATTTTTAAAGCCACTGTCATTTGCCATCTCAAGCAGTTGATCCTCTTCTAGCACAGACAGTCAGGTTACCGGGCTTATTCACAAATGGGTCGCGGATCCATTCCTTCCCAGTTCGGGGTTCTTTTGTGGTTGGTAGTATTGGGTAGGTGATCATGTGTCAGCTGCGGGAAAGAAGGCCCTGGCTCCATCTCTTTCACAATCTCTGCTAATGTTTGAAACATGTCAGAAATCCCGGTGTTCACTTTTCACCCCCGTAATTCGACTTTGGCTTTGAATGCAGCTGTTTTATCTGCCGACTTGAACACAGCTGTCGTTCTCCCCTGAAGTGACAGATTGATTTCATTGAACAGGTTAAATAGGTCACACAAGTAAGCAAGTTTTGAAACCCATTCTGTGTCACTGAAATGTGCTGCCAGTGGTGACTGTTTTTCTAAAAGAAATCTCTGGATTCTAAAAGAATCTCCTAATTCAAAAACTATGGCCAGCAATCTACCTTTAGAAAGCATCTCACTTCTGTGTATGAGAAAGTGTATGTGCTCTGCATCGATCTACTCACAGAGCTGCATGAACAGACATGAGTTAAGAGCATGTACTTTAATGTGGTTGACAATTTTAATCACATCATGCAAAATGTTGTTAAGTTCAGGGGGCGTTTTTTGGCTAGCCAGCATTTCTCTATGGGTGACAGTGTGTAGACTCACATTCAGAAGCAACCCGTTTGACCCAAGTAGTGAAACCAGAAAGCCATCCAGTGATGGCAGCCACTCCGTCCATGCATATACTGACACAAAATGACCCATTTAGTTTTCCCGATATGTAATCATTCAAACACTTGAGTAGTTCTGCAGCTGGGGTGTTGATTGGCAACAAAAGAGCACATAACATATCCTCATGCACATCATCTTGAAAAATATATCACACATAAACAAGGATTATTGCCTTACCATCAACATTGGTACTCATCAACCTGGATTGTGTCCCACGGTGACTCATTAATCCTCTCTAACAATTGTGCCTCAATATATTCTGCTATTTCATCAATTCCTCTAGTTACAGTGCTAGACGAAAGAGGAACACCTGCCACCTTTTGAACTGCAGCCTTTCCTAAAAGTTCACAACAAATGTCCTTAGCAGCAGGCAGGATCAACTCTTCACCAGCAGCAAAGGGCTTCTTAGCTTCAGCATTGTGGTTAGCCACTAAGAGTGATGCTCTCAGTGCAGACACATTTGATGAAGTGATGGCCTTCAATAATTGCTTCTGTTTTTTGTGTTCACATTTTCTTCTTTTGAAAACTCCAAAGACTTGTCTTTTAATGCAGGATGCTTGGTCTCCATATGGTGAAGCAGTTTTGAAGGTTTCATGGCTTTGTTGGATAGCCAGTCGCCATATATTATAAAAAGTAGACTTGGAGAATGTGAATCACCTGTTGCAATGAACCTGTAATTTAAGTAGGACTCTTGGTATTTTCTTTCAAATGCAGCTTTCTTTTTGTTGGCAGTCTTAGAGTCTTCTGCTGTCTCATCATTGGGTCTTTCTTCCTTTTCAAAGAAGCTCTCTAGTGACATTTATTTTTTACTCATTTTGGCTAGGGTTAGCTTGTGGGCTTACCAAAACTGTGACTGAGACAAGTGTGCAATGTGGGAAAGAGGCAGGAACAGAAATGGTCAATAAAGTAATAGGCAAGCCATGCACAGACTAAAATAAGTGTCAGATTCTGACTTAAAGCTGCCACCAGATGCAGCTGTGCAATTGAAGTGCCTCACTTGCCACTGTAAAGCCTGCGACCAGAGGCAGCTTAATTGTCACTTACCACTCACCAATAGGGATATGAGTCTTGCAATTGATGTATTATGGTCTCTGTGCAGGGAAACCTCTCTGCTAATGTGAATCTGTATTTGCAGCCACTCCAGCACTAGCATTACTGCCTCAGCTCCACCTCAGGTCATCAGGCATTAGTTAGATTCTCATAAGGAGTGCACAACCTAGATCCCTCGCATGTGCAGTTCACAATAGGATTTGCGCTCATGTGAGAATCTAGTGCCACCGTTGATCTGACAGGAGGCGGAGCTCAGGCAGTAATGTGAGTAATGAGGAGTGGCTGTAAATATGGATGAAGCTTCACTCACTTGCCCGCCACTCACCCTCTGCTGTGCTGCCTGGTTCCTAACAGGCCACGGACCAGTACCGGTCTGTGGCCCAGGGGTTGTGGACCCCTTCTCTAAAAGCCCTATAGGGGCTACAGGAAATTATTTTGAGAGCAGGGTCATTAAAGAAATCTATCTCTACACTTCAAGTAATTAACTTTCAAGCCATTTTTGTCTACTTTTCTATTTTTCCTTTCAGTTCTTTCCATCCTTGCTTCATGTTCATTGAAGCTCTGTTTTTTTGGTACATGCACATTTAGGATTGCTCTATCCTTTTGGTGGATTGAGCCTTTCATTGTTAGTGGTGGTAAATCTGTATGGATCTGCAGCAACCTCGATTTCTGCCTCCTTGGAAGAAAGAATTTGACCGAGGGGCACAGGGGCAGAGGGAGAGACCACCGAGGCAAGTTTTAGAGCAGAAACGAACACTTATTACAACACTTTAGAGCAGGAACAAAAGTAAAGTACACTTGGAAGAGGACCAGGTGGGCAACTTAAGAGATCAAGTGCCCGGTTTGACCTTTGACATGGGGATTTTATAGGCTGGCATGCTTCCGGGGTCTCGCATCCCTTCTCCCCTGATTCTTCCCTTGGGGTGGGCTGTCTGCCTGTGCAGTGGCTGCCAGCTCCTGGGAAGGGGCCGCATGCACAGTGTGTTTACTGGAGTTGTACACATGCTCACTTGAGGCATTTTCCTCTTACCAGTCGAGTGTTCCTAGAGGAAGATCATATGCCTGTTAAACTTCATCATTTTGCTTCTTAGTGCACATGCTTGAGCCCACTGGCCCAAGTCCTGAGATCTTATCAGGAAGCTGCTGATCACTGGCTTCAGGTATTTTCTACTGAGAGACGGCCTTTCCCTGGTGCCGGCTATGACCAATTATTGCTTTAGAGAGACAGTTAACAATGACCTGACCATCCCCTGATGCTCTCTTGACATTCCTGGTGTTGGTAGGGGGGGGGTCTTCTGCCCTGCTCATGCCTGACTAGCTACCTACTAAAACATAACTGACGATCCCATACAAGCTGACTTCTCCAAGGGCTGAAGGGCCAGGTAGGGTGGGCTTGACCAGGGACAAGGTGCTAATTGTCGGAGGGGGTTAATTTTTTATATGCTGTAGCAGATGCCTCTCTCCATACCCACATCATCCAATGTCTGCACCTGAAGGGGAGAACAGTTATAACAGTTTTTTAATGTAGAAAAAGACATTATCACTAAAAATGCTATTAATCCAAAGGGGCCAACAGAAATGCTTTGGAGCTCCTCTTACAGAGTATGAGACACAGTGACAGAGGCAGCTTTCCCCGAACGTGCTGGCCACTTTCTCTTTAGCACAGTGGTGGCCCCAGGCCGGGGCAGCTGCAGCGAGCAGCTCCAGTGCAGCCGGAAGACACTATGGATGTCACACTCGGCAGGAAAGGCAGCTCCCTCAGGTTTTTGTGACTGAAAAATCCCAGAGGTCTTCAGGTGTTCATGTTCTGTGTATTACCACAGGCTGCACCTGCCTACGTGCGCCCAGAGGGAACGGGTGAGGCCTGGAGTCCAGCGCGCGCCTCACCGCCCATCCTGCCTGATGCGTCCTTCCAGAGCACATCCTCCTTCTATGACGACAAGGGTTCCCTCCAGGGTAAAGGCAGGCCCAGAGACATCTGTCCATGGTGAAAGGACACTGTCCAGAGAACTTGCAAAAATACGATAGAGAAACTGTGAGGCTGGAATCCGACATAAACCCTGAGAATGAGCATCGGTGTTCTCTGGGTGATGGCTCTGAGGAACCCCAGAAACTCAGGCTGTACAGTCAGCAAAGCACAAGAAAGCCAGGCTGGCATGCAGGCTGCTGTGTGCAGGCCACATGCTAAATTATATATTTCAGGAAGAAGTGCTACCGAGTTTCAGGAAAAAAAGTGATTATCAGAACTTTAAAAATCAAGATGTGCTATTAAAAATGAGGACATACACAAAAGAACCATCTTGGAAAGAACAAGTGTGCACAGAGGCATGGGGATGACACAGCACCATAAGCCACTGTCCATCTCCCCATCTGCAGAGGAGACGCACAGGCACAGACACATGTGCACAGACACATGTGCACAGACAGCTGGAGAGCAAGTCCTGCCAGTGTGAAGCACGGCCTTGTCTCCTTCTTACAATCACCAGTCAGGGAAAAAAAAAAAAAAAAAAACTCACTTCGTTTAAAGATGAGCAGTGAAAATGTAACCAGCTCAGGATATAATTTGATAGAGGAGTAACGCATAAGATTTTTTCTTCTGGTTTTAATAAAAAATCAAGTTGCTCAAAACTATTGATTTTAAACTACCAAGAAAAAGAAAGAGATAAGCTATAAGATGATAATGTTTTTAGCAGCCCATCAGATTTCTGAGGATAAAAGATACATAAATAAACCAAACTCCAGAAAGTGACAAGCCATTCACAGGAGTGAAGACCACAGGCACACTCTTATCCACAGCAGAATGACAAAAATGAAATGGCTGGAGGCCAGGAGAAACTGGCCACATGTTTGCATCTGCAGGTAAGTGGGTGACCAGCTGGCTTCCCTGTGGCTGGAGTCACCAGCAATGCTGCACCAGCCTTCAAGCGTTTCCCAGAGGCCTCTGTGGAGCCCTTCACTGAGTGCTGAGGGATAAAGCTGGGAGCAGGGCCTGGGAGACAGGATGCATTCCCGAGAGCCCTGCTGAGTCTCACGCAGGTGCAGAGAACCAGTCTCAGAAAACAGGAGACAGAGTGGAAGCCTGAGTGGAGCCCCTCCTAGGCCTCCAGACAATGCCAGGCAACGGCTCAGAAACACAGACAGGGCCTGGAACCATGCCTGTGTTAACACCCTTGGCTCTGCTGATCGTCCCTCAAAATATTTCAGCACATGGTGAACTGAGCCAAGCTACAACTGCAGCAAACCCAGACCCCACTCACCTGTGGATCAGGGCAATGGACCCGCCCTTCTGCAGCCTGGCAGAATCCAGCTCACCCCTCTCTGCAGGAAAGTATCATCTACTTCACTCTTAACTATTCCTTTCTACAAGAATACCCAACAAAAATCAAACGTGATGAAACATGAAAAAGCAAGGCAATGTGACCCACGTAAAATAGGAAACAGGCAAAAGAAGGGGACTCAGAAATTGTAAGGACTCGGAGACTCTGAAAGGACTCTGATAAAAATGCGAAGTATCCAGTGGAAAAAAGTAGATAGTGTGTAAAGAAACAGCAACATTGAACACACAGATGAACGCTAGAAATTAGAACTAACTAGAAATGCCAGAGACTGAAACTATGGTGTCAGTAATAATTCATGCACGCACTTAAGAGCAAGTTGGATGCTGCCGAGAAAAGAATTGATAAAGACAGGCAATGAAAATTATTCAAATGGAATAAAAAGAGTGGAGGAGAATGATACAAGAGTACCCACATTTTGGGGGAAAATATATCAAATAGTCTAACTTGAATTGAGAGTATCCTGGAGGAAGAGGAGAGATGTAATGCACCGGGGAAAATGTATCAAGGGGTAGTGACTAAGAACTTTCCAAAATTGGTGAAAAATGCTAAGCCCTGGATATAAAATCCCCAGCAAACACTGAGCAGAATAATTAGAAGAAAAATAAACAAGAAAAATAAATCTAACAACATCATTGTAAATCTGCTAAAAACCAAAGGATGAATAACAGATCTTAAAAGCCATCATAGAAAAAGATATCTACAATACATCTACTTCCCTAGGTCTATTGTATCTAGGGCAGTAGCGATGTGAATGATGACTGACTTCTCACCAGCAACAATGGATGCCAGATGTGAGAGAATGACCAAAACACAGAGTTCCACACTCAAAGGGAATATTATACAAAATTGAAAGAGAAATAAAAATAATGACTGGACAACGGCTAAGAGAATTAATCTCCAGCAAATCCATCCTACAAGAAATACTAAAAGAAAGTTCTCAAATGGAATCCCAGATCTGAGGGAAAATAAAATTACCATAAAGGGTAAATATAATATTATATCATGCATTGATTGTTTAAACCAAAACTAATTACAATTTTGTAGGATATATATATATATCCTACATATATATACACACACTCATATATGTGTGTTTATATCATATGTAAATGTAAAATATAAGACAGAAAGACACAAGGAGCCATGATGAGAATAAATAGAATTATACTGTTGTAGGATCCACAGGTCATTTGTGAAGTAGTATAATTCTATTTGAAGGTAAATATAATGACTTAAATATAAATATAATAAACACAGAGCAGCCAATAAATAATAACCCAAAGAGGTATGACTAAAAAGTATATGTAACAGATAAAAAATGGCATACTAAAAAGTATTTGACTTGTTCAATTGTTTAAAAAAGACAGAAAAGGAAAGAAACTGGGAGAAAGAATGAGAGGGATAAATAAAATTATATCCCAGCACAGAAGACATAAAATGTACCATGTCAATAATAACATGAATTATAAATGGACTAGACACTCCAGGTAAATGACAGTGATTCTCAGGCAGGTAAAGTAGCAAGACTCAACTTCAAACTCTTTATAAAAAATGTATTTTAATTGTTAACACACTGGTTGAAAGTAAAAGGTCTTAACAAAAGATATATCATGCAAATTATGCATAAGAAAGTTGTGTGGTTATTTTACTATCAGAAAAAAAGTAAACTTCAGGACAAGGAATCCTACTAGAGATTCAGCAACACAGTTTATAATGTTAAAAGGATCGATGTATCAAAAAGACAAAAATATGCAAAGTACATATGCACCTAAAAACAGAGCTTCAAAAGTCATAGGACAAAATATAAACAGAACTAAAAGGAGAAATAAACAAATTAGTTATTAGAGTTATAAATTTTAATGTTTCTTTTCCTGTAATTAATGTAACAAATATACATAAAATCAGTATTGCTTTGGAAGATTTCAACACTATAGACGAACTTGAAGTAATTGGCACATATAGAGTCCTCCTCCCAATAGCTGCAGAAGACAAGTCCTTTCCAAGTGTACATAAAACTTTCGTGAAGATCAATCATATGACGGGTCATAAAAAGTCTCAGCAAGTATCAAATATTTGAAATAATTCTGAGCATATTCTCTGTTTTTCTTGTGTGTGTGCTGTAAGGAAGGGGTCCAGCATCATAATTTTGCATGTGGATACTGAGCACCATTTGTTGAAAAAATGATTTTTCTCCAATGATATGCTTTGGCACCATTTTCTTACATCAATTGGCCATGAAAGTATGTGTTTCACTTCTGGACTTTCAATTGTGTTCCATAGATCTATATTTATATCCTCACTTCAATAAGATACTGTCTTGATTATTGTAGCTTTGTTCTAAGTTTTGGAATCAGGAAGTGTGAGTCCTTCAACTTTGTACTTTTTCAAGAATACTTTGGTTTTTCTGGTTTCCTTGCATATTCATATGAATTTTACAATCAGCTTATGCATTTTTTGAAAGAGCCAGATGGGATTTTTATAGGGATTGAATTGATTTTTAGATCACTTTAGGAAGTATTGCCATCTTAACAATATTGTCTTCTAATCCATGAACATTAAATGTCTTTCCATTTATTTAGGTCTTTTTTAATTTCCTTGAAGGATGTTTTATAGCCTCAGAGGACAAGTTTTACACTTGTTTTTAAAACTGTATTCCTTGATGTTTATTGTTTGTAATGCTATTGTAAATAGAATTGTTTCCTTGATTTCATTTTCAAATTGTTCATTGCTGGTGTATAGAAAAAAAGATTTCTATATTTTGATCTCATAACCCACAACTTGCTGAATATATTAGTTCTGATAGTTTTTTATGTGTGTGAATCCCTTATGATTTTCTATATACAAGGTCATGTTATCTGTGAATATAGAGAGTTTTACTCCTTCCCTTTCATTCTGGATGCACTTTATTTCTTCTCCTTGTCTGACTGCTCTAGCTAGAATTTCCAGTGTAATGATGAATAAAAGTGGTAAGAAGAGACATCCTTGTCTTTTTACTGACCATAGGGGCAAAGCATTTAGTGTTTCAAAGTTAAATATAATGTTAGATGTGGGTTTTTAAATAAATGTCCATTATCAGATTTTTAAGAATCAACAAAATAAATATGAGACCTTGTCTCAAAAAAAAAAAAAGAAAAAAAAAGTCCAAGACCAGATGGATTCACAGAAGAATTCTACCAGATATTCAAATAATTGGTACCAATTCTATTGATACTATTCCACAAGATAAAGAGGGAACCCTCCCTAAATCATTCAATGAAGCCAGTATCACCCTAATACTAAAACCAGGAAAGGACATAACCAAAAAAAAACTACAAATCAATATCCCTGATTAACAAAATACTAGCTAGCTGAATTCAACAACATATCAAAAAGATAATCCACCATGATCAAGTGGGTTTTATACCAGGGATGCAGGGATGGTTTAACATATGCAAATCAATAAATGTGATACACCACATAAACAGAATTAAAAACAAAAATCACATGATCATCTCAATAGATGCAGAAAAAGCATTTGACAAAATTCAGCATCGCTTTATGATTAAAACTCTCAACAAAATCGGCATACAAGGGACATACCTCAATATAATAAAGGCTATCTATGACAAACCCACAGCCAACATAATACTGAATGGGGAAACGTTAAAAGCATTCCCTCTGAGAACTGGAACAAGACAAGGATGCCCACTCCTCTTCAACATAGAACTCGAAGTCCTAGCCAGAGCAATCAGACAAGAGAAAGAAATAAAGGGCATCCAAATCGGTAAAGAGGAAGTCAAACTGGCTGTTTGTTGATGATATGATCGTTTACCTAGAAAACCCTAAAGACTCCTCCAGAAAGCTCCTAGAACTGATAAAAGAATTCCCACTACTGGATATCTACCCAGAGAAAAAGAAGTCATTATACAAAAAAGATACTTGCACACACATATTTATAGCAGCACAATTCACAATTGCAAAAACGTGGAACCAACCCAAATGCCCACCAAGCAACAAGTGGATAAAGAAACCGTGGTGTATATATATGATTGAATACTATTCAGCCATAAAGAGGAATGAGTTAATGGCATTCACAGCGAAATGGATAGAATTGGAGACTATCATTCTAAGTGAGGTAACTCAGGAATGGAAAACCAAACACCGTATGTTCTCACTTATAAGTGGGAACTAAGCTATGAGGATGCAAAGGCATAAGAATGACACAATGGACTCTGGGGATGCCAGCGAAGCTGTAGGAGGGGAGTGAGGGATAAAAGACTACAAATAGGGTGCAGTGTACACTGCTTGGGTGACAGGTGCACCAAAATCTCACAGATCAATGCTAAAGAACTTGTGTAACCAAACACCACCTGCTCCCCAATAACCTATGGAAATAAAAAAATAAAATAATAAAATCCCTAATTATTTTAGCTGTATGTATGCTAATGAATGAATATTAAGTATGAATTTTTTTATATCAAGATTCCACTTGATACATTTGAAGGCATTTTTTTTTCAGACAGAGTCTCACTCTGTCACCCAGGCTGCAGTGCAGTGGCATGATCTCAGCTCACTGCAACTTCCACTTCCCGGTTTCAAGCAATTCTCCTGTCTCAGCCTCCTGAGTAGCTGGGACTACAGACCCATGCCGCCATGCTCGGCTAATTTCTTCTGTATTTTAGTAGAGACAGGGTTTCACTGTGTTGCCCAGGCTGGTCTCAAACTCCTGAGCTCAGGCAATCCTCCTGTCTCGGCCTCCCAAAGTGCTGGAATTATAGGTGTGAGGCACCATGCCCGGCCTGAAGGCATTTTATAACCTCTTTATTCTAAAATGTTAGTACTTAGGTCTGTGCGGAAATTGCAACCTTTACAACTATAAAAACTTATTATCAAAATATTACCAGCCAATTTAACTAATGTCCAAGAAAGCATAAAATTTAAAAAATTATTTGAAGGGGCAGGCAAGCAGAAATACACGTCAGCCCTAGGTCTGGAGCATCATCGTACCTCACATAACAGATGGCGGTAGCCTCCTGGCTCTGTCCCCTGCTACTGCTCCCCTACAACAAGACACTCTTAAAACACAGTCTGTTTTGCAGGGGAGGGGAAGGCAAATCCAATTTCGTCTCCCCTGGAACATGGTGTTAGTGCATGCAGTGCAAAATGCAAACGCTCGACGGGCCTGCGAGGGTGCGCAGGGCCACTCTTCTCACCCCCCACTTCTCCTCCATCTCCCCCTTTTTACTCTCCGCGCTCTGTCCATGTTAGCCTTCTGACTCCTTGAGTACAACAAGTGATTCCTCCTTTCGAAGTCCTTCCGTGTGCAGTCCACGCCCTGGAGATGCTTGCACAGGTCTTCAGGTTTCTGGCTCTTTCTGACCTTCATGTTTTGGCTTCAAGGTCGACTCCCCAGGAAAGCATTTCCTGACAACATTCATTCAAGTGCTCCCCATCCAAGTTGCTCTTTTTCCCAAGACACTGCTTATTTTGGGGGTAACACTTATCATAATCTGAATGTATCTCCTTTTAAAAACTTTTTTCTGTTGAGTGTGGGTTACCTCCGCTAGAGAGCAAGTGCCAAGACGACGCAATGAGGTTTCACCCATCCGTGTTCCTCACCACCGCACGCCTAATGCCAATCCAAGCACATAATGAGTGTTCAGTACGCGCTCGTGAAAGCGGGGGAGGGAGGGACAGTGACAGCAGCAGCACGTGAAGGTTTGGGGGGTGAACGCATTTGCAGCTGGTGCTCTGCGGGGCCTACATGCTGCTCTCGTGCCTCCATTCTCCATTCAGACCTACAGCATTTTGCATCTGCCACATGACATCAACACAAGTCACCCTCACCCCCACCACCTGCCTCTTCCTCCAGCCACCACCTCCCACTTGGCATCCGGTCCTGGGTTTTGTAAGGCTAGGCTAAGCCATTCTTCCTCTGTTACCAGGTATGCTGGCTGCCCCTTGAGAGTTTACCAGCTCACAGAGATCTTCTTCCTCTTAGAATTGCAGAGCCACATCTGTACCTGCTCAGACCCTCCATGGTGAGATCAGGAAGTGCACCTGAGTGTGGGCTCTGCACTCAGCCAGCTCCACTGACAAGTGTACACAGGACCTTGCACAGGGCAGCTCACTTCTCCACACCTCCAGTTTCTTTTCCATAGATATGGGATAGGTTTCTGAATAGGTTGAATTCACATATGTAAGGCACTTAGAACAGTGACACACAAATAATAAGTAGCCAAAATGATAACTGGTTTTGTGTCCCGGGAATTTAACCTGGCATTCAGATCAAACAGTTTGTTTCTGCAGGTGACTAGAACCAGTAATACACGTTTGTGGTCTGAGAAGTGAGCGCCTTCTACCATGGAGATTCTTCATGGGATTTATTGGAGGGAAGTGTTGGGACCTTTATGATGCCTTGGAATTGTCCAATTGTCCTTTTGTTGGGCATCTGGAGGTTTTAGCACCTGGGCCAATGCAAGTCCCAGTGAGCCAGCAGGAACCCTTTCTCTCTTAAGTGGAAGACGGCAACCATGATGGGGTGGGATGGGAGAACTTCCACCCCAAGAACCTTCTCGGGCAGATCAATTTTAGGAAAGAATATACGTGGAAGTTGAGGATTTGGAAAAATGTTTTCTCATTAAAACTTTCAGCTGGGCGTGGTGGCTCATGTCTATAATCCCAGCACTTTGAGAGGCTGGCAGACAACCTGAAGTCAGGAGTTCAAGACCAGCCTGGCCAACATAGCAAAACCCCGTCTCCACTAAAACTATAAAAATTAGCCAGGCGTGGTGGCACGCACCCATAATCCCAGTTACTTGGAAGGCAGAAGCAGGAGAATCACTTGAACCCAGGAGGCAGAGACTGCAGTGAGCCGAGATCCTGCCACTGCACTCCAGCCTGGGCAGGAGGGCAAGGCTCCATCTCAAAAGAAAAAAAACAAAAACAAAAAACAAAAAACAAAAAAAAGCCATTCACCAGAGAAAGCCACTCTGCAGAGAAAAATGAGTGTGTGTCCCCCATTCTAGTTCTTCTCTCAGGGATAAAACGTAATGCTAGGACCCCCTTCTCATTCAAATGCGCAAGAGACATCCCGGCTCCTCACATAACGGCATCAAGCTTTAAGTTTTGTTTTGTTTTGTTTGCGTTGTTTGTTTTCTAAGGGATTTTTCTATCCACATTAATAAATATCTTTGTAATTCAAAATTTTTCCTTCTTGTTTTTAGAAGGAAGTTTTATTTTAATAATAATGTTTATTAACACAAGTCCTCTATAATCAGTAGTGTACAGTAATTGCAGGTTGAAATGAAAGAAAGAATAAATGAAGGATAGGTTTTCCTTTTATAAGTGCTTTTTAAATGTTTCATTGAGGTGTAATTGATATACAAATAATGGCACATGTTTAATGTCTACATTTCAATGAGTTTGGACATATGCCTACATCCATGATACCATCACCAAATCAAGGTATTAAACATCTCCATCTGCTCAAAATTGTTCTTGTATTGCTTTGTACTTTTTAAATTTTATATAGTATATTTTAATTACATTTGAAATCTTTTATCAAATACATGACTTGCACTAATTAGAACTTAAACACAATATTTTTAAATTATACACATCAACAGCTATATGAAGATATCACTTCACCTAAGGGTATTCACTTGTGATGGGTAAAAATTACTATTGTACTTGGAAATGAATTATTTGACTCAAAGTTACACAGTTTAAGGTAAATGGTATTATCATTTCTAAACAATTAACTCCAAATATTCTCACTGAATTCCATAAGAGGAGTGTAATTCTTGTCCCATTGATGTAGGGCTGGGCCACGTGACTTTCTTTGGCTAACAGAACAAGAGTGAAAACAAAAGTGGAAGCCTGCCAGGTCTAAGAAGCTTGGTGAGTTCCTGCTAGCTCCACAGCCCCCACCTTCCACCCTGAGAGCTGTGCCCAGATTAGTGTGGTCGGGAAGCCTGGGGCTCCAGTGAAAAGACTCATAGCCTGAACTTAGACTGATATGGTTTGGCTGTGTCCCCACCTAAATCTTACCTTGAATTGTAATAATCCCCACATGTCAAGGGAGGAGCCAGGTGGAGGTAATTGAATTGTAGGAGCAGTTTCCCCCATAGTATTCTCATGGTAGTGGATCAGTCTCACAAGATCTGATCGTTTTATAAAGGGGAGTTCCCCTGCACAAGCTCTCCTGCCTGCGGCCATGTAAGACATGATTTTGCTCCTCCTTCGCCTTCTGCCATGATTGTGAGGCTTCCCCAGCCATGTGAATCTGTGAGTCAACTAAACTTCTTTCCTTTATAAATTACCCTGTTTCAGGTATGTCTTTATTAGCAACGTGAGAATAGATGAATATGTAGACCCACCCTGCTTGGAGCAGAGCCACAGACCCCAACCTGTAGCCACTGCCATGCCATGTGAGGGAGAGAGAAATATTTTTTTCATAAGCTCTAGAGCAAGCTTGTCCAACCTGCGACCTGCAGGTTGCATGTGGCCCAGGACAGCTTTGAATGCAGCCCAACACAAATTTGTAAACTTTCTTAAAACGTTATGAGATTTATGCATGGACTTTTTATTTTATTTTATTTTATTTAGCTCATCAGCTATCATTAGTGTTAGTGTATTTCATGTGTGGCCCAAGACAATTCTTCTTCTTACAATGTGGCCCAGGGAAGCCAAAAGATTGGACACCTCTGCTCTAGAGATTTAGAGGTTGTTTGTTACCCAGCATTATCCTAATGAAAACCAGTCAACACAGCTTAAGGGTAGAATTTGGTTTTACAAAGCTAGGAAACTGTAAGCAATATAAAACTCACTAGAAATTCAGAGGCACATGAATTCTTTATCTAAATGAAATACTTTCCCTGTAGAGTCATTGTCAGTGGTAGGGGGTACATAGAGGCTCAATGAGAGACAAGTGTTTGTACAAGATGTCAAATATGGCATACTAGCATCAGGGGACACCATCCCCCTACTCAAGTGCAAGTTCAGGCTCTGTTCTTAGAAGCAGAGTGAAAGAGGGTATCCACCAAAGTGATTTCCTCATTCCTTAGGGGTGGATTATTTGCTCCTTCTGAGAAGGAGACAAGAAATATCAGAGTAAAGTTCTTCCTGAGATAAGGCTCTGAACAGATTGGTATGGTCTTCTAGGTCCAAAAGTTATCTGCTGTTGAGACATGGAGGCTCCGCATAACCCCAAACCTAAGTAAATGAAGACCAAAAAAGAAAATCTCAAAATTACATTGAATGAGACACAGAAGACTTGATGACTCACAGGTAACAGAACCGGCCCAGGGCTGGATCGAGTATCTTAGCTGTCTCCACAGGGGCCACTTATTGGTGCATCTTTTGGATTTAAAGAAAGAGACAATGTATTCGTGTATGTCAGTGGAATATGGAGTGCCCTCATCACTCACACCAGGTAGATCAAAAGAAGCATTTTAGTTACTATTATTCAATGAGGCAGAACTGGGACCTTGAACAGAGGCAGATGATTGTCTAGCTAAGAGCCACCTCGAACCAGGCAGAGGCCAGTCAACAGGTTCACTCCATAATTGGCTTTTGACTGAAGGTGAGAAGACTTGTGATGATTGTGTCCGTCCACAGTAGTGGGCTGTGTGTCCCTACACTTAAGAACATGATGTGCGTCTTGCCTTAGAAGACCTCTCAAAGGAACAATTTGATGATCAGATCTTTCCGAAATTGGTTTTCAGTCTCTGGTCTCTGAAATATTGCTGTCTCTTGATTGGATTAATTTCTGGCTTGAGTAATTTCTCAGTTGGTTTCTGGCTTCCTCTGCCCCGCACTAGCCACAGACTAGTAATCATAAGCTCTTATTAAAATAAGTACCTGATTTTTTAAAGTCCCTTTTATGAAATGTGTTGGAGACACATTTTTTATTTCTGTCTGTCTCTTACAAGCTTCTGCTCTTCCTCTTCCACTTGCAACCTGGATACTCAGCTGCTTTTTCAGAGGCAGCACCATCTGCTCATAGAATTCATTGGGAAACTCATTTTTCAGGTACAGGTGTTGCCATGCACTCTCCAGGTGAGCTTTTATCAATTGACCCATGTAGTGGTTAATATTAAGTGTCAACTTGATTGGATTGAAGGATGCAAAGTATTGTTCCTGGGTGCATCTGTGAGGGTGTTGCCAGAGGAGATTGACATTTGAGTCAGTGAACTGGGAGAGGCAGACCCACCCTCAATCTGAGTGGGCACCATCTAATCAGCTGCCAGCATAAAAACAGGAATGGAAAGAGCAGACTGGCTGAGTCTCCTGGCCTTCATCTTTCTCCCATACTGGATGCTTCCTGCCCTTGAACATCAGACCCCAAGTTCTTCAGCTTTTAGACTCTTGGACCTACACCAGTGGTTTGCCGGGGGCTCTTGGACCTTTGGCCACAGACTGAAGGCTGCACTGTCAGCTTCCCTACTTTTGAAGTTTTGGGACTCGGACTGGCTTCCTTGCTCCTCAGCTTGCAGACAGTCTGTTGTGGGACTTCACATTGTGATGGTGTGAGTCAATTCTCCTTAATAAACTCCCTTTCACATATACATCTATCCATGCGTCCTGTCCCTCCAGGGAAACCTGACTAATACAACCCCGACTAATACAACTCCGAACAAGGTTCACATTGCTTTTGCCTAACTGAATCCTTTCCTCACTTGGCTTTGTTTACACATTTTCTTAGCATGTGTTGTTAATACAGGTTGAGCTAGAAAATATTTGTTACTTTTTCTTCTCCAACTTTTATTTTCTCGTTCCAGTGATCAGCTGGCTCTCCACTGCTAATATATTGCATTGCTTGCTTGTTTTTTATTCGTTATGTTCCTGCCCTGAGAATCAAAATTGGTCACAATCCGTTTTCACACCCAGTGTAAGTGAAATCTTCTGCATCTTCTTAAGTTACCCGATAGCATCTGCTCCGTGTTTTAGCTCTGTATGGAGCTCACCCAGCCTTCTGCTCTTGGTAGCAACTGCCCTTTGCAATCTGACATTGCCTTTATGCCCAGAGGAGTTGATAATTTGAACATCCTTTCTTTGAATTCATTAAGATACTTTTACTTCTTTAGTTTTTTCTTTTTTTTTTTTTTTGAGACGGAGTCTCGCTCTGTCACCCAGGCTGGAGTGCAGTAGCACGAACTTGGTTCACTGCAACCTCCTCCTCCCAGATTCAAGTGATTCTTTTGCCTCAGCCTCCCGAGCAGCTGGGACTACAGGTGCACGCCACCACACCCGACTAATTTTTGTATTTTTAGTAGAGACAGGGTTTCACCACGTTGGCCAGGATCATCTTGATCTCCTGACCTCGTGATCCACCTGCCTTGGCCTCCCAAAGTGCTGGGATTACAGGCATGAGCTGCTGCACCCAACCTACTAAAATTATTTAGTTTTAAATAATTCTTTGTAGACTCATAACATGTCTGTATATTTGTGGCTTTCCAGCATGGTGGCATCTTTATTAGCTATTGAATCTTACATTCAAAGGCCAGCACATTTTCAAGAGTTTCAGAATGTTTTCTTCAAGTCCTGTGCCTTGCATCCAAAGACAAGCTCAAACTTGAGAGTCATCAGAATCATCTTTAATTTCTAGATCCCTCATAGCTTTTTTATTTATTCTATGTTTTGTTAATATTCTAACCTTTAACATCAGGTGGTTTCAGTCTCAATGGCTCTTCTCTCTTTTGAGGCCATCTTCTGGAGTCTCTAATATAACATGGAGTTGAAGGTACGGCTGTTTCCAACATTTTGAAATCCTCTTCAAACACTTTCATTCTCACAATATCTACTTCTGTGTTCTCTGGTGGCCCTTTCTTCTTCTGGTATGATACAATCTTCTTTTTCTTTGTCCACTGTTGATTAAAATTTTGGGTGAATTATTGAAAAGATGCACCTTCTTTTTTTAACAATAAAGTAGCTCTTTTTATTCACTTTGATTTGGATCATTGGAAATATTCAACAATAAATAAAACAGAGAAGGGGCTGAGGACAGTGGGATCTTGCTAACATCATTCAAATGCATCCTGATCAATGCCCAGCTGTGGAACAACACGGACAATGGCAAGCGGGAATAGAAAGCAAATTCTAAAACACCAACAGCCCAACACACAAGACCTCATGGAAGAGAAAGTGCTCAAGAAACCTTGGCTTTGAAGGGGATTCCATGAAGGGAAGTAACTGGGCAGGAGGAAGAGAATGAATGCATGATCACCCTAATATGCAGTGGCAGGAAGGCCCTGATGCAGGCTAATGTTAAAGCTGACATCCCACAGGTCAGGATGTACAGATACACCTTCTTACTAAATAGATTTTACAGCATTTTTCATTTGGCCTAGCAGTAGCCAATGAGACAAATCGCTCCGCTGAAAAGTGCTTATTCTGAGCAAAGCAGATACATTTTCTAACAGTTCCCAGCTCCTGACCGGAACCTGATATCATCTCTACTAAATCTGGGTGACCAAGGAGTAAAAAGCCAGTCTGAGACTCGGCCAGTAATACCCACCTGGCTCACCCGCTTGCATAACCTCAACTTTGGTCTGTGATAGGTAATGATTCTCTCTTTGGGGGAAATGTTGAGATTCCAAGTAATTCTTCCATTGGGGTGAGGAGCGGCAGCTCCAGCTCCTGCCTCTCTTCTCCCTTCCTGCCCACTTTCATCACAAGCTCAGCTGAGGCAATGTCGAGAATTGAGAAAACTCCTGTTTCCATTTGAGGGTAGATGCTTACTGCACACCCCCTAACATGGGTAGCTCAGAAAACACCCAACAGCTGATGGGACTCTCAGGCCGCATGGTTGCCTGGGTGGGCAGTGGTGGGATCACATCCACACGATTTTTAGGAGACTTTTGTCCAGCTGGAAGGGTTTTCAATAAACCACCATAAAACATCAGAGGTCTTGGCAAAGGTTGTTTCCGTCTCAATCTTTATTTTGTCTTTATCCTGAAACCACATCATTCTGGCAGTTCTCTAGATTTGATCTTTGTGCCCTGTCTATACAGACTGAAGACAAGAAATTGTTTTGTTTTCCCAGCAGGTTCTGGAATCTCTAAATTCCCTCTCAATATTGCCACTTCCTTCCTGAGCTCAGGTCTATCTTGTAGGTCTTTGCCTTATGCAGCTGAGCAGAGCCTGGTTGCACTCGCAGTGCTCTGCATGGGAGCACCTCGCCTAAGTTGCGAGTTCATGATGTACATTTCCCCTCTCCTCCCGGTTACTGCAGGTAAACAGCTTTCTCAGCACTTTGTACTGGTTCATATGAGTGGCCATTCTCTTAGATTTAAACCAGTTCCCTTGCCTCGCATCAGATATCCCAAAGCCAATGCCACTTGTTTTCAGTTTTGGCTACGTTCTTGCTCCACTTACAGGTACCAATTTCTATAACAGTTTGCTTTTGCTGCATAACAAACCACCATAAAATAGTGGCATAAAACAGTGTTCTTGGGGCTGCAGGTGTCTGGGAAATGATGTTGCACTGTGGTTCTGCTTCGATGCCTCCACTCCACGTGTGTACCCTCTGGGCCCAGAATGAAAGGACATTCACTCCTGGGGAGGGTCTCATGAAGGCCACAGAAGCAAGGGGCAGGGAGGACAGGGAAGGCCTTTTAAACCTAGTCTCAGAACTAGCACATTGTCCACTTTTGCTAACGTTCTAATGGCCAAACCAGGTCACACGGCAAACCAGGAGAAGTGAAGAAGTGGAAAAGCAGGCTCTGTTTTTTGAGGGAGAAACTGAAAAGTTACACGGTAAAGGGCATGGATACAAGAAAGAGCAAAGAATGAGGGCCAATAGTGCCAGCTGTCACGGTATTCACTCTCGGAAACAATTAATTACAGCATTGGGCTTAAAATCCAGGATCTCATGATCTATATCAGGCCTGGGTGAAGCTCCTTTTGATCCAGAGGCCTGTTCTGCCCCCAACACCTAACATAAAAAGCCAATGATCACTCCCATCTGAAAAGTGAGAGAACCGGAGATGCCTCACAGTTACCAACCCCACTGGGCAGGTGTTGCCAGGCCCCCTGCTCTGGAGGTAGGAACCTGCCTCACCTAAGCCTAGGTTCAGCATCCCGGCATTTGGCTCCCAAACCCATTGTTCCTGCTTGACCTGCTTTGCTCCTGGCTGCATTCTGTGCCCTGAAATCTAGTTTTTCTGTTATTAACATAGATACTCTGGCTTTCTTTTGACTGCTGTTAGCATGGCACATCTTTTTCCATCATCTTACTTTTAATCTATTTGTGGATATCTCTCTCTCTCTATATATATATATATATAGATATAGATATAGATATAGATTTTTTTTTTTTTTTTTGAGACAGAGTCTCACTCTGTCGCCCAGGCTGGAGTGCAGTGGCACGGTTTCAGCTCACTGCAAACTTCACCTCCCGGGTTCAAGCGATTCTCCTGCCTCAGCCTCCCAAGTAGCTGGGATTACTGGCATGTGCCACCACACCCAGCTAATTTTTGTATTTTTAGTGGAGACATGGTTTCGCCATATTGGCCAGGCTGGTCTCAAACCCCTGACCTTAGGTGATCGGCCCACCTCAGCCTCCCAAAGTGCTGGGATTACAGGTGTGAGCCATTGCGCCCCACCTGTGGTTATTTATTGATTTCATTTTATTTTAAGACAGGGTCTCACTCAGCTGCCCAGGCTAGAGTGTAGTGAGGCAATCACTGCCTACTGCACCCTTGACCTCCTTGGTTCAAGCAATCCTGCCACCTCAGCCTCCTGCGTAGCTGAGACCACAGGCATGCTAATTTTTTTTTTGTTTTTTGTAGAGACAGGGTCTCCCTGTGTTGCCCAGGCTGGTCTTGAACTCCAGAGCTCAAGTGATCCTCCTGTGTCAGCCTCCCAAAGTGCTGGGATTACTGGAGTGAGCTACCATGCTCAGCCCTGTGCTTTTGTAAGATTTAAACTGCGTTTGTTGTAAGGAGCATATAATTGGATCTTTTTAAAAAAAAAAAATTATATCTGACCATCTGTATCTTTTATTTGGAATGTTTAGACCATTTACACTTACTGTGATTATTGATATGACTAAATTTTTGTTTGTTTGTTTTTTGTTTGTTTGTTTGTTTGTTTTTGAGACGGAGTCTCGCTCTGTCGCCCATGCTGGAGTGCAGTGGCCGATCTCGGCTCACTGCAAGCTCCGCCTCCCAGGTTCACGCCATTCTCCTGCCTCAGCCTCCCGAGTAGCTGGGACTACAGGCAACCGCCACCATGTCG
The DNA here is from genome assembly GCF_009828535.3 of Hylobates moloch. NCBI lineage: Eukaryota > Metazoa > Chordata > Mammalia > Primates > Hylobatidae > Hylobates > Hylobates moloch. Next base: position 173,992,484 of record NW_026652277.1, read on the forward strand.
GGCTACTTTTTTGTATTTTTAGTAGAGACGGGGATTCACTGTGTTAGTCAGGATGGTCTCGAACTCCTGACCTCGTGATCTGCCCACCTCGGCCTCCCAAAGTGCTGGGATTACAGGCATGAGCCACCATGCCCAGCCTGTTTGTTTTTTATTCTTTCAGTATTTTTTAGAGACAGTCTTGCTTTATTGCCCGGGCTGGTCTCAAACTCTTGGCTTCAAGTGATTCTCCTGTCTCAGCCTCCCAAAGTGCCAGGATTTCAGGCGTAAGCCACGATGCCCAGCCATGGCTAAGTTTAAAATTACCATCTTTGCTATTTGTTTTCCAATTGTCCCATCTTTTTATTTGCTTTTTCCTCTTATTCTGCCTTCTTCGAACTGAATATTTTTTATGATTGTATTTTATCTCCTTTGTTGTCTTTGTTATTTTAATTGTTGCTTTAGATATTATAGCAGACATCTTTAACTTATCACAGTCTACCTTCAAGTCACATTATACCACTTGACGTATGATATAATACAATAGTGTAATGTAGAGTGTGATACCTTACAATATCATCGTTTCATTTCTCCCCAACCCTACAGCTATTTCTACTATATATTTGCTTAAACACATGTCATAAACCCACAGTGCATCGTCATTATTTTTGCTGAACAGTCAATTATTTTTTAGAGAGATTTAAAGAATAAAAAAAGCATTTTCCAATTCCTTTCTCTGGTGCTTATGTCGAAGGTTAATTAGTTTCTCCATGTCCCCCCAATCCCTCTTCCTGTTTAACTTGATGCATGGATGTTATGTATTGCTTGCCCAAAAGTTTGCCTTCATGAACTTCTTTATATTTCTTTGATGACAGAATTGAAGGGATGTTTCGTCACCATTGTTGGTACATGAGAGGAAATAATAATATCTATGCCATTTGTCTTTTTATTCCTTTCAATAAACTATCATGGGAGCAAAAGTCTCAACCTTTGTTCTGATATAATTTGGTGACTTAGCCTTTTAGTTTGCCTGGAAAATTTTTAGATAAACTGCAATATTATCCATGAGGGTACATACTGTCTATTTCTGTCTAGGATAAACTCAAAACCCATGCAATTGTGCAAAATCATCATTATACACCCATTATTTTGTAGGAATTCACTCTCAAGTGTTAATCAAGTTATTCTTAATTGTAGTGAACATAAACTATTTTACCAAAACACTTGAATGTTATTACTGTAAGAGCTCTTATAGTTATTTGTTTTGTCTACTGACACATGTATAAGTCCAAAGTAACAAGTGTTGTTGTTTATGACAATTAAACTACTAATGAATGCCAAGAGTTAACATAGCAGTTGTCTTTTGTGTGACCATCTGTAGCAATTAGCTTTTCTGTATAATGGAAACTAAAACCAACAGAATTTTCTGTCCCTGTTTTAAGCAGTATGAGACTAGGATTGATTTTCCCTGTTTATGTTAAATACTGAAATGCATTAAAAAAAATAGCTGCTTGCTGCAGGACATACTTTGCACCTGGCAGCTGAAACCCGGCCAGCTGAAATAGCTTCTCATCAAGACTCACCCCAGGACCCCACCCACTGTAGCCTCCACTCCAGAGCTGATGTCCTAAACTCCATGAAATACCAACTGATTCTCCGCCTTGCAGTATCTGATTAAATTGTGTGACCTAGGTCAAACCTGTAAAAACCTTTTCCTGTTTTCCCTTGTTTTAGACACAACTATAACTATAGAGCGATGTTATCCTTTCCTGTCTAATAAAATTAGCTTTGTTTGATGAACAGGCTTTCCTGGAAGATGACAATTGACCGAAGAGCCACAATAACTGAGTGGCATATAATAGTAAGCTTTTATTTTGCTGATGTGTGTGCAAATAATGGGTTGGCTTTACCCTCCAGGTATTTAGATAATGGCTAACCTCAATGGTAGACTCACCTTTACGTTAAATATGCATAGCCTCAAGTACTGTTTTATATAATGATACCTTTAGGGGGTAATGATACGTTTAGAGGGTTTCCTAAAAGAAAGTATAGGAAATTTAAATCTTACAGACAAAACTTGACATTTTGTTTATTGTACAAGTCTCTAAAGGGATAAAAGGATGTCATCTCTGTATTTTCAGTTCTATATCCTACAGTGCGTCATTGTTACAAAGATGAAACACAATCACTTTTAAGGGATTTGAGTTTAGAAAGTTGATTTACCAATAATTGGCTTACATGAATACATATCAAGGAAGAAAATTCCCAAACTGAGAAATATTAAATTTTTGCAGTCTCATTATATGATAATTGTATAATTATTCATTTCTTTGGAATTACTGTTTTTTCGGTTTTTTTTTGAGACGCGTGTCACCCAGGCTGGAGTTCAGTGGCACAATCATGGCACTGCTGCCTGGACCTCCTAGGCTCAAGTGGTCCTCTCACCTCAGTCTCCTGAGTAACTGGGACCACAGATGTCCTATCACACCTGGCTAATTAAAAATATATATATATTGTAGAGCTAAGGTCTTGCCATGTTGCTCAGTCTGGTCTCAAACTCCTGGGCTCAAGCAATCCTCCCACCTCGGCTTCCCAAAGTGCTGGGATTACAGGTGTGTGCCTCCATGCCCAGCTTAGCCTCTTCTTTTTAATGATAAGAAAGATATTAGAATAATAAGCATAAATATAAGAAAAATAAGCTTTTATTCTCAAAACTAGTGCCTTGGAAATTGCAGAGGAGCTTTAATATCAAATCACTCATATTTCTCGGTAGGTTGTCATAATAAGTGAAGTATCTATATTATACAGCACTATAATTTTCCTGTTAGGTAATGCACAAGACTTTCTAAAATGTAATAGTATGCTAGAAAATAGATTTGGGGTTTTACAATGGTTAAGTTTATGTGTCAAGTTGACTGGCCTAAAAAATGCCCAGATAACTGGCAAGAGAGTATTTCTAGGTGTCTGTGAGGGCATTTCTGGAAGAGGTTAGTATTGAATTGGTATACAGAGTGAACATCCCCTTCACTAGTGTGGGTGAGCAGCTTCCAGTCTATTGAGGGCCATTTAGCACAAAAGGACAGAGGACGGCTGAGTTCGCTCTCTGCCTGAGCGGAGCTGTTGTCTTTGCCTGCACTCAGACACTGCACACCTGCTTCTCAGGCCTTTCAGCTTGGACTCATTATGCTGACAGCTTTCCTGGCTGCCCAGCTTGCAGACAGCAGATGGTGGGACTTACTGGCCTCCATAATTGCATGAGGCAATTCTCATCATAAACCTCTCCATATGTAGAAATATAAACATAAGTACAAATATATAATATCTATCTCCTATTTGTTCTATTTTTCTGAAGAACCCTAACACAGTCGTGGATCTCTTTAACTTCCTATTAGCTTCTAGTTTTAATGATTAGGCTGTTTTAAACCTGATTATAAGTAAACTGTCTTAATCTTTGTACAGATGCCATATACTGATTTGCCCATATTCCTAACTAGGAATATATTCTTCAAAATTCACCTTTTAAATGCACGATTCAAATTTTTTTTTTCTTGGCTGGGTGAGGTGGCTCACACCTGTAACTCCAGCCCTTTGGGAGGCTGAGGCAGGTGCATCACTTGAGCTCAGGAGTTCAAGACAAGCCTGGGCAATATAGTGAAACCCCATCTCTACAAAAAAATACAAAAATCAGCTGGACGTGGTGGTGTGCGCCTGTAGTCCAAGCTATTCCGGAGGCTGAGGTGGGAGGATCGCTTGAGCCTGGGAAGTGGAGGCTGCAGTGAGCCAAGATCACACCACTGCCCTCCAGCCTAGGTGATTGGAGTAAGACTCTGTCTCAAAAAAAAAAAAGTCTTTCTAGAAAGCATAATTCCTATATATCACTACTATCTCTTCTCAGAGGAAAATACATATAATAAAAGGATCAGAGGCCAGGATCAGTGGCTGACACCTATAATCCCAACCACTTTGGAAGTCCGAGGTGGTAGCATAACTTGAGCATAGGAGTTCGAGACCAGCCTGAGCAACATGGTGAGGCCCCATCTCTACAAAAAAAAAAAAAAAAAAAAAAAATTAACCAGATATGGTGGTGGCACCGATAGTCCCAGCTACTTGGAAAGCTGAAGTGGGAGGATCGCTTGAACCCAGGAGCTCTAGGATGCAGTGAACTATGATCAGGCCACTGCACTCCAGCCTTGGGAACAGAACGAGACCCTGTCACAAAAACAATAAAAAAAAAAAATAGGATCAGGTCACAGATGTTAAAACAATTGCAGGCTTAAAGATCACTCCCACCTTACATATTGGTCAATTCCACTGAAACGCCAAAGACTTGGTGCTCAGATTGTATAATTCCATGTTAAAGAGTGAACTAAATATTTTTCGGTCATGGGTAGTTCAGCACTTACTTGAATGTTAGGATAATTCAGAGGAATTTCCCAACAGGCTTGAGAGATGTGCATTCCAAATTGGGGCAGGTGGCCTGAGAGCTGACATGAGTTTCTCATGTGCAGCAGCATCTTGTTATTTGTTGTAAGGGCTTCATAAACAGAGCTGGGTTTACAAGGAGCCTTATGGGCTCAGAATCTTAACTGCGATGTCTAACTCTCTAAGACTGTATCTTTGTTTTTTTTTTTCCCCTTTTTTCGAGATGGAGTTTTTTCTCTTGTTGCCCAGGCTGGAGTGCAATGGCGCGTTCTTGGCTCACTGCAACCTCCGCCTCCCAGGTTCAAGTGATTCTCCTGCCTCAGCCTCCCAAGTAGCTGGGATTACAGGCATGCGCCACCACGCCCAGCTAAGTTTGTATTTTTAGTAGACAGTTTTCTCCATGTTGATCAGACTGGTCTCGAACTCCCAACCTCAGGTGATCTGCCTGCCTTGGCCTCCCAAAGTGCTAGGATTACAGGCATGAGCCACCGCGCCTGGCAATTATTTATTTCTTATAACCACCCTGATGGTTAAGCATTTTCTTCCTCCATTTTTACAGTTCAGAAAATTGAAGTTTGGGAGTAGGTAACTTTCCTACGGTCTCACAGCAAGTCCGCCAAATGAACACCAAAATCCAGGCCTTTTATACCAAATTCCAGGCTCTTTCCAGTATACAGCTGCCACTGCCCACATTGCATAACCAGAAAGACGCTGTTTGAATTATTAAAATGTTAATTCCTAGAATTTGAACTCTGGGACACCTTTAGAAACTCAAACTCTCAAGTTGTCATCTATCTTCCACACGTGAAAATGGTCTTCCCCCCAACCTCAGAGCTTAAGGTCCCACGGGAGGGGCATGTGATTCAGTCTCCCCACAGTCCCCACAGTGGGGCCGTGTTCCTCAGTTGTACGCTTCAGCTGCCCAAGTTCAGTCGACAACGTTTTCCTCTTATTCCCACACTGTTAGCATCACTGACGTCCACAAAGGGGCCAGCACTGGAACAGACCCTGAAAATACAAAACCCAGGCAGTCAGGGTCATGGAGATGGACAAAGGTTCAGTGAGGTGGTGGACTGTGCAGAGGGGATCACCAGACACTGGAATCACAGGGTGGCACCGCCTGCCCTTAACCCCTTCCCAAATGTCCCCCAGCCCTCCTCCAGCAGAACCAGCACCTATGCAATTAGAAGCCACAGTCCAGACAGCTGGAACTAGTTCTACTTCCCAACACTACCTGGACAGTGTGTTTACTCAATATGTTCTCCCAAAATACATCAATCAATCTCCTGATTTGAGGGTATTGCCAAATGAGTAGTAGTAAAACCAAGAAAAACTTTTAAATGATAATTTACAATAAGCACATCCCACTTGGAAAGCAGGCACAAAGGATGCTAAAAAGCTAGCTATTTACACTTCAGTTCTGGGTTTCTACTCAATAAAGCAAAAACAAACAAACAAACAAACAAACAAAACACCAGTTTGTCCTAGAACTGTTAAGTGGAGTCTAAAGAAGTCAGAGTTGGACAAGTGGTAAAGTTAGCAATGCTGACCTGGAGAAAACAACGTTTGCTACGCCTGTGGACAATTTCAACCCCCCGAGCCTTTTAGCTGAACCATTAATGTCCATGTTGCTAGTATATTCATAATGCCGCTTTGACACGCCTGCATTACTAACCCAGCTCTAACCTACTGGCCACCTGTAACTTGGAATACTAAGGGAATACTAAGGTGTACTAGGAAAACCAAGGAATACAAAGTTTGGAATACTAAGCTGGAAGTAGGGTCAACATTAAGGACTCTGCCACTAGATGGAGAAATTGTCCCAATCTAGTGCCATTGCAGTTGTGTTTTGCTTTTGAGAAAAAGCAGCGGGAAAGATATTTATAAATGCCATTTTGTTCAAAGTGCTACGGTAACCACACTTTACATTGACAAATGATAACTTTTTATCCGCTTATTTTATGTACAGTACTTTAGCTTGAATAGGCTGTACATCCCATATTCATCTTGATGACATCAGTATGTTCTAGGTTTTGTCTTTATCCACATCATCCATGAATCAATGTTGAGTAAATCTCTTAAAAATTCCTTAACATCTTTTAAATTGCTGTGGCAATTAGCATTAAGTCTATGCAAATTTCACTTCCAGTTTTGCAACTGATTAGATACAATATTAAAGTTCTTAATAGATTAAAATGCTTTTTGGGGATAAGGTCTTTACACCAGCTAAAATAAACAGTAAATACTCACAAAAGGAGGGGCTTGACTAATAACTGGACCAATCACATTTTGCATATTGCGTTTATTTTGCAGAAAATGCTTTCTGCTGATTGTCTTTGGCTACTTTGTCAAAAGAAAAATATGAAACAGTTATAGTTTAACACAAGAGATTAGCTACATATGCTTAAAATACACACATTCTAGCGGGCAGAGCAGTCAAATTTTAATTCAACTAAAACCTGCTGTCCTCAACTATGATTTTATTCTGTCCTTAACAGCTCAACTCTAACTACTTGAAAGCAACAAGGAAGATTAAGAGTGTGCTTTTTATCTCACTAAAGTAGGACCGGTGGAGTTTACAAATTCTGGTGTGCCAAAGTTGCCAATACACTGTATGAGAAATAAACCAAAAGAAGTTTCTGGACCCTGGCAAACATTTTTTCACTGTCAATCAGGTTGGGCCAACTGCATCATCTCCACAGGTGGGTTCATCTGTAAGCCACTTGGGACAGCACCGCTACTGCAGGTGTGAGCAAGGGATGCTGGGGCTCTGGGGTACAGCGCCGTGTGCTCCTCCACTGCTTTGAAAAGGAAGTTACTGAGGCTGCATTTCCTTCCTTAACCCGCGAGACTGCCACTGGGTACCTAGTAGGTCAATCCAGTCACCACTGGCTACCACGACAAAAAGTCACTGTATCTTTCGGGACCTGGGCCTTGCTGCTTCACATGGAAGGCGGCGACACAGGTGTCCATGAGGCTATGAGGCGGCCTTGAGCTGCAGCGTCGTACTGGCTGTCCACGATGTCTGTGGCCGCGGCCGCCCCTTCGTACAGTGGGGATCCCGAGGAAGAGGGCGCCGAGACCGGATGGGTGAGGGGTGCGTAGTGCGCGGGGGAGCCCCGGAAGAACTGGGCCCCCAGCCCGTTGGATGCGGCTGCTGCCTGGGAGCCCGGGGTGACAGCGCCGTTGCTCACAGACCACAGGCTGGGGTACTGACTGCAACAGAAAGACACCAGTGAGCAGGGCCTGGGCAGGGGCTGCAGGCCAGGTAAGGGCGGAAAAACACACCGGAAATCCCATTCGGAGTGACTGTAATATGACAGTTTTTTTCTATCAAACAGGTCATTTTCTCCAAATTATTAAAGGAGTCACAAGCGCATTCTGTGATGTATAGAAGTTATTGTTGTATCTATTAATAAGAAACAAAATCATCAGGAAGATGACTGGAAAGATTATTCACATGTTCAGAGCTCATGAAAGAGTGCTGTTAAGTTTCACTACGAAAGACTCAGACCAGGCCAGCCGCAGTGGGTGACGCCTGTAATCCCAGTACTTTGGGAGGCCAAGGCAGGTGGATCACCTGAGGTCAGGAGTTCAAGACCAGCCTGACCAACACGGTGAAACCCCGTCTCTACTAAATACAAAAAATTGACTGGGCATGGTGAGGCATGCCTGTAATCCCAGCTACTTGGGAGGCTGAGGCAGGAGAATCGCTTGAACCCAGGAGGCAGATGTTGCAGTGAGCTGGGATTGCACCATTGCACTCCAGTCTGGGCAACAAGAGCGAAACTCCGTCAAACAAACAAAACAGAAAAGAAAGACTCAGACCAGTAGTTTTGCACTCTCATTCAGAATAAAACTTTTCAGATATTCTCAATCAAAAGTTACTGAGGATGGGCTTAAGTACACGTTTTTATCTAGCACACCCCACCCCCACCACTGCAGTAATCTCACGATGAAGACCAGCCTTTCCTCAAACACTAAGCAGCAGACATTCCTTAGAGTAACTCCAGTACAGACACAATTCCCTGCACTTTGTCCTGTTCAGTACATAGGTGTGCTTGCCTGGTGCCCGGCAGCAAGAAAAGCACCTGGCAGTCAGACTAGGAAGCCATTCCCAGTTCCGCCTTTACCTAGCTGTGTCACATTACACTTTGCCCGAGACTACTTATAGGCTGTGTTTCTCAAGGCATAAAATGAGGAAGGTGAAAATGACTATTGAATTCTCCAGTCTAAGCACATGGAAGTGGATAGTATTCAATTATGGTAAGATTTTATTTTGGGAAAGAACCGTGTCTTTCTATAAGTGAATAATGAGACCTTCTGTGGTATCAACATACTGTTTTAAACAAGTCTCAGTTAATCAAGGCAGATTTTTACGCCATTTTACAAATGAAAGCTTCAGGTTCTAAGATGCCCAATTAGAGCCACACTGAGACCCTTGGGTGGGGCCTCTGTCAGCAGCTCGCAGTGTGCGGGTCATCTGATCGGGTGCAGGCTTCCGGGGCGAAGCTTCTGGAGGCCGTGAAAGCTTCACTTGTTTACGCATCGTTGCTCTGTTTCTAACTGCAGGCAACTGAATTCTTATTACCAAGGAACGGTTTTCTAGACAAGGATTAAGATCGCAGGCATGTTTTGGTATTCTAGAAAATGAAGTGCACTGCCTTTGAGGTCAAGATCACTGAATTCCAGGCTCGCTCTGCTGCGAGCTGGTCCAATCATTTAATATCTCTGGCCCTCCTTCCTCCCTGGAAAATGAGGGTTGACTTCTAGCTTTGGTGTTTTAGGTTTTTATATTCATCCTATGAAGAAATGTAAGACATTTACCAGCCTGCTTGATTTGTAAGCCTTTTTCCCTCTGCATAACTTGCAAGTTGGTAACAAAATAATCATCATTGTTTACCAGTTACCTAGCACATATATTAAAGACTTCCGGCCTGTAGCCATAGAAAAGCCAATAAATTCATTTCCTTAATTTACTAGCTCTTGTTGGAAAAGGTTCCGAAACGATCTCTTTAAGCTCTACCTACTGACCCCAACAACCCTGTAGGAGACAGGCCGAGGCTGGGTTTTTTTTTACTACCTTCCTTTTATATGTGAGGAAACTGAGGCTCAGAGAGGCTAAGAGACCTGTCCATCACGTGAACCAGTAAGTGGCAGAACCAGGATGGGGACCCTGGTTTCATTCAGGGATGGGATAGCGCAGCTCCCATTCCACACCTGGGTTGTAAAGGAGCCCAGTCCTTCCAGCGAACAGACTGCAAACAGGAACTCGGCAGTCATGTCACCTGCAATCCCTGGGCATAGCTGGATAATAAAGAATTCTAAATAAAGACCCAACCACCCACAGGGACCGAGGAGAATAAGGACTAAGGGCCCATAGGAATGGAAACAGCATGAGTCACAGGCAGAGCTCCCAGGATGCTTTGCACCACGTCCTGGACATACATTACCTGGAGCTGGTAGGTGGGCTGGCATTGTGGCTCACGGGGAGCATGCTGGGATGGGCAGGCATTCCAAGGCTGGACCAATTGTCATGGGATTGCAGCATGGATAAACATGCAGGTGAGTTGTCAGAATAGGCTAAGGGGGGAAGGTAAGAAAGTGCAATTATAGATGGTGTCTTCCAAGAACAACAAAGTACAGTGAAATATCACCAATAACTGAAGCTACGTAACACTGAAAACAAAATGTACATGGGATATTAACTGTAGAAAACAATCCGTTCGTCTACTTACGTGGTTATCAGGGGCAAGATTTATTGCCAAATGTATGTATTTGAAAACACACCCTGGTAAACCCAAGCTTTTTCCCTTATCATCATATCAGTAGATGCCCTGTAGACACTGAATCTTACAATCACTGGCTGGAATTACTTATCTTTAAAAATAAATATAACTTTACCCTGCCTTTTTTCCAGTGATTACTTCATAAGAATGGGCGATAGAAACCATTACTCCAGGCAAAATTAGAAATAAGATCTTCCTGCCTCGGAGTCTAGCCTCTGGTTGAACAAGTCCCAGCGACTTCCTAACCCAATAAGGTCCTTTCATTTCAAATCAGCTTTAATTGCTTAATTGTTTTATGGTGTTCTTTAGCTATTTTCCTTCTTTTGGAGCCAGACAAAATTAAGTCTAGACATATACAGTGTTATAGAGAGAATTAGGCCAGGGGATCTTTATGGTCTATCCCAGTGTTCCTAATATTGGAGCACGCATCGGAATGGCCTGGAGGGCTTTTTAAAGCACACTGGCCGGGCGCGGTGGCTGACGCCTGCAATCCCAGCACTTTAGGAGGCCGAGGCGGGCGGATCACGAGGTCAGGAGATCGAGACCATCCTGGCTAACACGGTGAAACCCCATCTCTACTAAAAATACAAAAAAATTAGCCGGGCGTGGTGGCGGGCGCCTGTAGTCCCAGTTCCTTGGGAGGCTGAGGCAGGAGAATGGCGTAAACCCGAGAGGCGGAGCTTGCAGTGAGCCCAGATCGTGCCACTGCACTGGAGCATGGGTGACAGAGCGGGACTCCGTCTCAAAAAAAAAAAAAAAGCACACATTGCTGGGCCCCACTGAGAGCTGCTGCCTGTCAGTCTGGAGTGGGGCCTGAGACCGTGCCCACTCTCGGCTGGTGCTGAGGCTCTGGCCTGGGCACCGTATTTGGAGAATCACTGGTGTAGTCAGGAATTCTTGAGCCTGGCTGCTCCATCATTGTCACTTTAGAGAGGTTCATAAAACACTCAAACCTGGGCTCTCCTTCTAAGGATCGACCACGGCTCTGTGGAGAGGCCCAGGAATCTGTCATTTTCAAAACCTGGAGCACCAGCTCTAAGGCCCGTGCAAGGATGCAAGCCTCTGATCTGGGTCTCCATGGTTGCTCCGCCAGCGGCGGCAGCGGCGTAGACATAAATCGAAGATCTTCTCTTGAGCTACTAAAAAACTGGGCTTGGGTGTGGGTTCCAGAAAACCGTCTCTTTTTTTTTAGATTCTAGACCCCTGCAGAATGCCTTTCCCAAAGTGGTCTTGCAGCCACCCACCAACCCCTGGCAGAATGAGGCTTAGGACTCACTTGGAGAATTGTTCCGATGAGCATAGGGGCTGGGGTAGGGTGAGGACCGGTGGCTCCTCAGGGCTGGGTACCTGTCACAGCCGTGCGTGGAGGGGAGGGAGAGGGCACCTCCAAACTGAGGATGAGGATTTGCAGGTGGACACAGGGTGCTGGTACCAGGAAGAAGCCACCCCCCTGCTGTGAGAAAAGAGAGTGCTGAGTAACCTGCATTAGTGCTCCCTCCATCACTCCAGAGAGCAGAGCCCAGGCCAGGGACTCTCCCTCCATCACTCCAGAGAGCAGAGCCCAGGCCAGGGACTGTCCCTCCGTCACTCCAGAGAGCAGAGCCCAGGCCAGGGACTGTCCCTCCGTCACTCCAGAGAGCAGAGCCCAGGCCAGGGACTCTCCCTCCGTCACTCCAGAGAGCAGAGCCCAGGCCAGGGACTCTCCCTCCGTCACTCCAGAGAGCAGAGCCCAGGCCAGGGACTCTCCCTCCGTCACTCCAGAGAGCAGAGCCCAGGCCAGGGACTGTCCCTCCGTCACTCCAGAGAGCAGAGCCCAGGCCAGGGACTTCCCACCTTCCCCTCAGGGGCCCCTGATGGAGGAAGCACCCTGAGTGTCCCATACTTAGGACACAGTCTGCCTCACCAGACATCTGAGGCCATCAGCCCCACACTCACTACCACAGGTAACCCAAGGCTTCCAATCCTGTGTGTACCTGAGTAAACCCAGGAGCCTGGCCTCAGGCAACCTAAGCTGTTTCCTCCTGAGAATCCTCTGGATTGCTTTGAGATCTACTATTCCCCAAGGCAGGTCAGCTTTCCTCCACTGAGCATGAATACAATGTAACCACAGGCAGAGAGCAGGTGAGAGACCCTGAGAGAGGCGGGGTGGTGCTTAGACAAGGGTGCCCTCCCCTTCTCCTCCTGCCACCCACAGAGACTTGGGAGCTGCCTTCCTAGCTGGGGGTAGACCCCTTTACTGCTCACTCTCCTGGTTTAAGCTCCCCCCATTCTCCCCAGGAGAATCAGAAAGTGCTTCCAAGACTCCCCTTCCTTCCTCTAAAACTACAATTTCTTCTCCACTCATTTTTTTCTCCTCTGAGACTGGGAGTTTCATTCTGTCACCCAGGCTGGAGTGCAGTGGTGTGACCTTGGCTCATTGCAATCTCCGCCTCTCAGGTTCAAGGGATTCTCCTGCCTCAGCCTCCCAAGTAGCTGGGATTACAGTCGCCCACCACCATGCCTGACAATTTTTGTATTTTTATTAGAGATGGGGTTTCACCATATTGGCCATGCGGGTCTCTAACTCCCTGACCTCGAATGATCCATCCAACTTGGCCTCCCAAAGTGCTGGGATTACAGGCGTGAGCCACCGCGCCCGTCCTCTTCTACACTCTTTAAGCTTTGTTGTTTTGATTGAGAAAAAGCAACCCCTAGTGGGACAACTACTGTGGCTTCCATTTCCAAACTACTAACAATTCTCCAGGCAGCACCGAAAGGAAGGGTGCAGACGTGCCCTCGCTGCCCGGCCGGCCCTGGCCAGAGCAGTGGCTTACTCTACTCAAGTGACTGCCCTTCTGGTTGCTCAATCAGCCTAGGAAATGATGAAAAATCTACAGAATAGAAAATCCCTGTGTAAGGAGGAGTGTGCCCTGTTGATTCATCCAGCCTCTTGACCAGCCAGCGCTACTGCGTTCATTGTTTAACATCTCCAAGTCCCTTCTCTGGGTGGAGAGGACGGACTAGGGTGAGACAGAGCATTTCTCCCAACAGATGCTGCTATATAATCCTCCATCCTGCACTCTGACTCCTGGAACTCCTAGAGGGAGCTAGACTTAAATCCAACTCTCTCATCCTCAGAGCCACAGGAGCTAGTGAGACATTCCTAGAACCAAAGGGCTAAGGAAAAATTTTGTTCCTAAGCATCATTGGAAAGATGGCTCTTCAACCATTAACAAAAGCCTCAAAGAGGATGTAATGAGCTAGATTCTCCTGTTGCCTAATACAGGAGAGTTCAAACACCCAGCCAGGTCTCAATGATCCACCCCAGGCATGGTAGCAGCTGCCTCAGAACAAAACAAAAGCACCCAGGAGAGTATCCACAGCCCCGATTAGAGCAGAGGTTAGATGGGCAACACAGCTTCAACATCACAGGGCCAAGAGCCTTGCACGGCAAAAAGGCAATCTTACATCCCAGGCACACCCAGAAATGCCCTTGTCTTCTCCATCTCCACTTCCCAGCTCTCAGCAAGTCTAGTCCCGATGACGCAGAATGACATGACAGAGTGCAACAAACCGTACATTGGGAGTACCCAGGTTGCTGGCTGTCTCCGGGTTCCTCCATCATCTCTTTGTGATCACTTCTATCAAAAAACAACAAAAAGTATATAGAATTTTCAAAAATAAGGAAATTCAGAAAAGAGTATGTGCAGCAATATTTCATCTTTCTGCATACTTCTTTGCCCAAGGGTATTTATAGTTAGAATTCTCTCACCTTTCCTTTGCATCAAGGAAAGCTTTTGCAAATGGATTGTACTTAATTTTAAGAGCTGTGATCTGAAAAACAAGAAATTGCATTTACTAGCATATTCCCTATTAGCCAGGGGAGTTAATTTGGCACCAAGAAATTGAGAAATGCCAGTACCACTTTTAAATATTCAAATATAATCAGATTTCTTTCCACATATAATTTTCTACTTGGAACTGAAAATAGCTGAGTAATTGTACAGAGTAGCACGCTTATGACAAATTTTCAATGTCAATGTTCTGAGTGGGATGCACAATAAATTTAACCTACTACTAACAATGTTCCGTGTGTATAAATCAGAAATGGCTAAAAACACAAGCCGGGGCTGCTTAGGAAATAGAGACCTGGAAGTTCTGGTTTTTGGTCAACGTCAACACCAACAATGTATCCAACTAATCTCCAATTTGCAGTACTTTGGGGTTGGGCTTAGGCATATTTACAGGCACCTATGCAGTAGCTTGTATCTAGTTGAGTCTTCACACTGCAGAGATTTGAGGGGTTGCCCCCCACCCTTTGGGGAAGACTTCCAAGGAAGGACATGCCCCTCTCTCACACATCTTGTTCTCAAGAAATTCTCACACCATTTAACCTGAATGCTTTTTGGATCTTTTCATTTTGAGCACTGAGAAGTTATTTCTAGTTTTAAACACTTTTATGGAGAATTCAAGGGGAAAATGTTTGAATGGGGACTTATTTTAAACAGTTCTCTCCTGTGCTTCCATTTCAAGTTCCGGAATATTATTTGAAAGGGCCAGAAGCCTTCCTCTCAGTGCGGGTTAGCGCGTCTCCCCGCTCCTCCAGAATCTCCACGGAGCAGCACACCACACCGCAGCACACCGGGAAAGCAATCCCCCTCTGTGCTTCTCACCTCCTCGTTCTGATAAGCAGTCACCGCTATGAACTGGGTCTCAGGGAAGCAGTGGCTGGTGATCATGCGCTGTGGACCCCCAACTCTCACTATGTGGATTCGAGGCTCATACTTATGCAAGGAGTTCAGCATGATCTGAGGGAGACAGATACAGGATTGGTGGCACTGAAAGGCCTGCGTTAAAACAGCAAAACGTCCATTTCTCCAGGATGCAGAAAGTCCTCTGGATCCCAAGAAAGTGTCTCTGCTGTTGAGGGAAGTGGGGTTCCCGACAGGGGAGGCTTCTCCGCGGTTTCTATGTGCTATTCCCACAGCTTGTTTGGAAAAGGGATGTGAGATGCTACACACCATTAAAAGCAATGAATGCTCATCACAAAATCCTTTCACCTGGTGGAATAAAGTACTAAGGCTTTCAGGAAGGCTATAGACATTTTTAAAAGCCTGAGCTTGTTTGCAGTTTGCCTAACCTGGGGTCTGCCAGGAACAATCCCCGACTAAAGAATGTTCTTTAGAAAAGCACGATTTTGCAAGTTTGTTCCGACTCCACGCAGTAAGTACTGTGGAGCATGTTTAAATTTAAATGCGACTTTGCCATCAAGGCTGATATCTTTTCCACCCCTAGGAGAGTTTAGGGCTAGACACGGAAGTTCCCCCAAAGCTCCAGACCTTCAAAGGGGAGTGCTCCCGCTCCCCGTTCGCCATGCGTGGATGTTATCAGCTTAGTATAAACAGCGCTAAAGGCCTTATTAGAGAAGGCTGTGGCAGTTTCTCCAGGGCGGACTTCGCCTCCCGTTCAAGCAGCGTCCCTTCCCACAACCCCCGTGCAGAAGGCGCAGCGCGGCCCCTCCTCGCTGGTCCCAGACCTGGCAGCCTCCGCACACCTACCTGGCCCCCTCCGTTGAGCTTGTTGGTGAGCTTGACTTTGCTGAAGGAGACGGGAGCCTTCATCCAGTGGGCCCCGAAGTTGGGCGAGTCCGGGTGGATGTAGACGCAGCTGGGCGCCTGCGGCTCCGGCTTGCCCCCCGGCACCCATTCCCCGTTCACGTACTTCCAGCGATGATTGTCCGCCGCCACGAAGTCCAGCAGGAAGGAGTACATGGCGTTGGGGTCCAGGCCAGACACGTTCACCTTCAGTACCGGAAACATCCTCCTGGAAAACACGGGGCGGGCGCAGGAAGACCCCGACACTGACCAGGTAGGCCGGAGGCAGAAGCTGGGCACAGAGGCCTGTTATTTCGGGGCACAGGGGAGCCCCCTGGGGAACGTCCGAGGGTGACGCCCAAGCTCCCCCTTCCCCGAGCCCCACCAGGTCCAGGAGGCCTCCTCACCATCTCCACGGCCTCGGGAGGCAGGGGAGGAGAGGACCTGGCGAAGGGTTTCAGTGCTGGAGGCCACATCCCGCGGGGACAGGCGGGGACCAGGGCGCGCCTCGCGGGTCCCGGGATGTCTCCGAGGTCGGGACCCCGGGGAGCGCGTTCCTCCTCCCCAAGCTTCCGCGGAGAAAGCCCCAGAAGAGGGGCTTGTGGAAATGCACTCGAGGGAGTTAACCAGAGCGGGAACAAACACAAAGCCCTCCTCCAGGAGAAAAAGGGTTCGACCTCCGGGAACTTGCCAGGACCCCAGGCTGCCCAGGCGCTGGAGAGCGCGGCGCGCGCGGGCTCCGGACGCGCACCCACCTGCCGTTCTTGGTCACGATCATCTCGTTGGTGAGCTCCTTGAAGCGCAGCCACAGCTCGCTCTCCTCCAGGCCCACGCGCAGTTCGCGCTCGGTGGGGTCGCCCTTCTCGCTGCCAGCCTGCAGCTCGCTCTCCACGGCGCTCAGCAGGTGGTCCACTCGGTACTGCAGGCTCTTTCCCGCGCTCTCGGTGCCGGGAGAGCTCATCCTCCCGTCCGGCTCCCCTCCCCGCCGTCCCCGAAGCCCAGACTCGCTACCTGAGATCCACCTTCCCCGCTCTTGACCGCCGCCCTTCCGAGAAAAGGGGCCCCTTGGACCGAGACCTGCGACGGCTCCCGGGTCCCGGCACAGACCCGGGAGGAGGGCGCGGACCAAGACTTGGGGGGGAGGGGACGGGGGCAGAGGGGTGGGGAGAAGTTATTCCACTTGAACTCCCCAAGGCTCTACTAGTGTAGGTCTCTGGGGACCGAAATTCAGCGCCCTCCCCATAAATAGAGCCGCGGCGGCAGCGCTGGGGGGCTCGGCGGATTGGGCCGCTCACGCTTTGAAGTGCCGAGCAGCCGTCCATTGGCGGAGAGCGGCCATATCAGACCCAGCCGGGCGGGTCTGGGAGGCCGGGGGCCAACAGTGGGCTCCCGCACGCCTGTTTCATGTAAATCCTGGGCCCCAGCCCTGCGAGCCCCGGCCCAGCCCCTACACCCCCGCCCTTCCCCAAATGTTTGCACCTCCATCAAAGCGGAGGGGCAAGCCCCGGAGGAAGGTAAGCTGGACGCCCCGGCCCGCCCCAGCCCGCACTTCCGCGAGGGGCGGCCCGGCAGCCTGCTATGCTCCCTGATTCCCGCGCGCGGGGTCCTGCTCGCTTTTCTAGCGCGCCCGGATCCCGCAGCCGCGCCAGCCTGGGACGTTCGCGCGGCCTCACCTGTCCCCCCTCCACGCGCGCCTCCCTCCCCTCCCAGAGACCAGTGCATTTGGCCAGGCTTGGATGCGCCGCGCTCGTCTCGCCGCAGTAGTGCTGTTCTCGCGCCTCCGATGCCTCAACTCTCCAGTCTGGCAGTTTCCGGTGCACCTGTCCCCACACGTCCCTCGCCCACGGAGCCCCAGACGGCGTCACGAACACCCAGGATCGTGGATCAGCCCGCCCCGGCGTCGGGTGTCCCCGCGGCTCTCACCATCTGGAAAAGGAAGGTCCGCGCGCAGAGAGGGAAATGGACGGAAATAAGCAAAAGCAAAACGACCCCTTCTGGGAAGTGTCCTCCTCGCTCTCATAAAAACAGGACTTGATGCCGAGGTCTGCGCGCGCATCGAGTGTGCCAGGCGTGTGCCTGGTTTCTGCTGTGTCATTGCTTTCGCGGGAGGTGGGAGAGGGTCGGGGCTGGCGGGGTGGTCCCGGCTAGAGGGACTCGGGGCGTTTTCCCCGCCCGGCCCAGCGCCAAGCGGTGTCGGCAGCGGTTGTTTTATTACCTTTCGGTGAGAATTTCCGCGAGGAGAGCGAAGGAGAGGTGACAATGAGCAGGAAATAGTTCAGTGGGGTCTCTTTAAACAGTTACATTCCTCCTAAAACGGGAGCCCAGGAAGGGGGAAGGAGGCAGAAGCTCCCCCTTCCAAGGCCTGGCTTTGCGCTTCTGCACACCTCGCCCATTCGCTGGACGAGGGCCTGGGGTAGCAGCCTCTGTTTCCCGGTCTCCTGAGCGGGCACCCCAGCCCCAGCCCCTCTAGAGAAAGCCAGCGCATCGGGTGGGGCAGCGGGTTCAGAGGAGTCTTGCGCCTTAGCAAGCGGGCTTTCCCGCGGACATAGTATCTGCGCCCCGCGCTGTCTCCCCTGCCCCCTGCCCCCTGCCCCTCGCCCAGCCGGGCTTGCTCCGGGGTCGGGAATTGCTGGGGAATCCGGAGGGATCCCCGCCCAGGACTCGAGGGATCGACCCGCCTCGCGGTATGCGGAGGGCTCCCAGGAGTCAGTCCCGGGGAAGGGTGCCTGCCGCCCGTGGGGGACAGGGCTCCTTCTCTCCCTTCTCCAACTTACGCCGACGAGTCAGGAAGCCGGGGCGTCTTGTCCGGGTCGGCATTTCTCAGTGTCTTTTGATGTCTGGGATGCATGGATATTCCCAGGGGGCTGACCCGAGGGGGGAAGTTTCCTTCTGGAAAGAGGCACCAAAAGGACCTCATTTGCTCCTGACGCCGGACCCTCCTGACAAGCCTTCACTGGCCCATCGGGCCCTGGGCTTTTGGGGAGAGCGTGGTGCGTGTCACTCTCCTTACTCCGGGTATTAAAATGTCTAAGAGTTCATCGCTTTGGCCCAAGGCCTCCCGAGGATAGGATAAAAGGGAAAAGTGGAGGGGAGGTGAAGGAGGAGCGAGGGTGGGTCCCAGGCAGTTGAGGGCCCCGGAACCCCAGGCGCGAGAGCGAAACCTCTCCTGCGGCTTCAGGGCAAAGGAGTCCCGAAGGCCGGATCCCTCCCCTGCGCCCGGACGGCGTCGCCGCTTTTCCCACAGTCGGGAAGCGCCAAAGGAGACTGGAGGGTTTAACAGATCGCTCTAAAACTGTTCCGAACTGGAGGGGCACGGCCAAATAAGAATACAACTTCAGCAGGAAAGAATATTCCGTTTCTAACATGCGTAATAAAATTTCTACTCTCCATAGAGAATGTCTGAAGCATTGAAGAGTACGACCCAGGAATTGAGCCACCCAAGTGGGAGGAGGTAGAGGTTGGAAGTCACCGACTTTGGCCAGCACTTGTGTAGTGTCACCTGTCTTCACTTTCTAACGTTTATTTTTCCTCCCCTTTCTGTGGCTGATTTTCTGATCTTTGTTCCTCGGTTCCCAGGACCAGGCCCACTCCCTCCGCCTTTTCAGCGAAGGCTGCAGTGCATGACAGTTTACAGCCAAAAACTTCCTCCAGCCCGGCTATAAAGAATTCCCAGTTAATAACAATGCGCTTCCTTGGGAGGAAAGAGGGGCTGAGGCGCCGCCAGCTGTTTCGCTCCCAGGGTCTATCTCTCCTTGGGAAGCCCACAATTCAGAGAAAAACAAGACAAAGCCTTATGGCTGGGCCTCAGGATGCAACTGTCCCACCGAAAACATGCTTGAAACAGTTTATAAGAAAACACACACACACACCCCACTCGACTCCCAGAGAGGCAGTTTTCCCGGGCCCAATCCCTTCTGGAAAAGAAAAGCCATTTATCTTTAGGAGCAGGCAACAATGAAGCTGTAACAGGCTCAAGGGAGGGGTGGAGGACAGCCTGGCGTGACTCTTACCCACACTCTAGTCCCTTTCTTTCTGCAAGAAAAAAAATGAATTTCTTTTCTGATTATATATGTACTCCTTGTAGAAATATTATCTATGTATCTGTCTTCATATATATGTAGAACAGTCACCCACAGTATCTGTGGGGATTGGTTCCAGGACCTACAAAGATGGCAGAATCCAGGGATGCCCTAGTGCCTTGACATGGTATTTGCATATAACCTATGGACTTCCTCCATGAACTATAAATCACTTCTGGATTACTTATAATACCTAATACAATGTAAACGCTATGCAAATAGTAGTTATACTGTATTGTTTTTTATTTGTATAATTTTTATTCTTTGATTCTTGGGGAAAGGGAGTTTGGAATGTTTTCTGTCAATTCAACCAACCGCGGATATGGAACCTGTGGCTCCGGAGGGCTGGCTGTATGTTTATCTCTCTCTATGTATATAAATGCTAACCTCAAGGACTAAGCAATGTTCATATTTGGGGGTGTGTTCCTTGTCTTTTTTTCATTTTGTTCTTCTCATGAGCTCCTTCTCCCACACTGACTAAGCGGACTGAATGCAAACAGTCACAAGTTCTACATTAGAGATAACAGCCGTGTTTCATGGCCAATAATTCTGCCACCAATTGGTTTATTTGTCTCTCTCATTAAAAGAAACCCAATGGCTTTTGTTATTGCTTTCAAAGGTGTGTAACATAATTCTCTAGACTCTTTACCATTGAAAAATATTTAAAGCCCATTGGGTTGTTTGGGGTGGTTGTGGTTTTGTGGGAAAGAACAGAGACTTGGTTTTTTAAAGTCTTCCTCTCAGGACTAGGATCCCACCCTGTGCACAGCCGGCCCCTCCCTGCTGCTCTAGGGAGAAGGCTTTGTAATGTGCTCTCAGATCTGCAGGGAGGCAGCGGCCATGTGGGGTGGACACAGGGACTACTGTCAGCCTCAGGCTGCATCTCAAAACCAGATCCCATCCAAGCTATTTTTTCGGAGTCAGTGGGCTTTGTCACACATGACAGTGTGTGGTTGTTTTAGTGACGGGAGTTCACACATTAGCAACAAACCAACCTGCCCAGTTGAATGTTTGGGAATGTGACAATCACATTTCTCCTTAAAACTCTAGTGCTTCAGCTCCTATCTCTTTGGAATTCAAGGTCCTAGAGGAGAAATCGGTGGGCTGCTGGATTTTGATCTCTTCCTCGGTAGAGAAGGGTAGCTTGAGTTTTTCTGCCCGGAAACTTAATTTTTTCAATCCCTTGTGGATGATAAGTTTCTTGGCAATATGTTTCAGTGGGAATCTGCTGATTTTGCTTGGCATGCAGGAAAAGCCCTTTCCAACTCAACAAGTCTCTTTAGTTCTGATTGGTGTGATGGTGAGTACTGTTTCCACTTCAGGAGTTATCTGTACTTCCAAATCTGAGGATCCTCGCCTATTCTCCCGCCTCCTCCCCCTGTGTTGTTTCAGCTCTTAGATCTTTCTGCATATATTAAATGGCTCGTGAAATGTTTTTTCGACACCACTCTGTCAATTTCCCTCCATGTCACTTTTGGTTTTTACTGCCTCCAATGCAGATTTTATTTCTCTGTTGTAGCCTCAGTTTTCTGGTAATCCTTATTTCCTCCACGTCCCTTGTCATCTTATTCCATGGCCTTCTTTCTAGGGCAGACTTTTTGCTCCTTAATGTCCTGTTCTGTTTCTTAGAGGCCACGGTTCTCTGCATCTTCTGGTGCTCATGGTTTATTTTTTCCCAAGGCTGCTTTTCCTCTGTGTCTTCTGAATAATCGCTGTCCCCACTTCCCTTTCAGCCTTTTCTGGGAGTCTCCACTGTCTTTTCTTTTCCTTCCTCCCCCTCTTACATAGAAGTGACTGCCCAGCATGGCTTCTGCAGGGCTGCACTCTCAGGGGCCCTGGAGGGATGCCCCTTTCATAGCCACCTTGGGAAGACAGAGGTGTGGAGCCTGCCTTATTCAGGGTGAAACCAGCCCTTGACTGCTGGCAGAGACTCAGCAGGCCTTTGCTGAGTGGCTGCGTTGGCAACATGGAAATGCAGTAACATGTCTATCTAAAAAGAAGCAGTAGCACTGTACTCAGATCCACTGGACATATATGCTGCTGAGCACTTTCATCATGAACAAAACATCAATCCTTCACTTTTACTAAAATGCAGGACGCCTCTGAAACTCCAAGGGCCTTTCTCTAGTAACCCGCTCATTGATTCAAATAGTCGGGTGTTTTGGAGAGAGTAAAGGAAGGGTTTCCTGTGAAAATTGTGTATTAAATGAGACCTTAAGAATTACTACAAGTGAGCTATTCCTAGGGAGGCTTGAAGATGAGGGGGCAGGAACATGCTTGCAGGCTGAAAATGACTCCAGTAATCATGACTGGGGACCCCCATGCAATCGTTTAATTCATATTTATGTACCTGTGTATGTCATACTACTGGAAATATTCTTTCTCCCTCCTCTACAACTAATTCTGAAAAATCCTATTTTGGCCCTGAATAAAATATCTGGCAGAAAAGAATGTTGGAAATAAATGCGGGTAGATGTACACACACACGTACTCTGGCTGGACCAGCTCCAACTTCCATAATCACCATTTAGCAGGAAAGGTTGACATGATGTCCCTAATCAGAACATGCTGTGCTCACTGTTTTGAAGGGATCCCCAGGGCAGGCAGGCTCTGAGCTCTGCACCAGGGCCTGACACTTGCCGGAGGAAGCAGGGGTGGGAGGAACCAGCAGGAGCTCCCCAGAGGCCGCTGGGGAGAAGAGAGGGGTGGGGCTTGGCCCCAGACAGTCCAGGGAGGTAGCACTTCCTGTTGAAGAACAAGGGTACTCAGGAAGGCCCAGTGGCGCTGCAGGACCTACAGAGCCCCTGGGCACATGAGGAAGGAGAGACTACGAGGTTTATAAAGTGTCCGAATCTGGAGCAAACTTGAGATCAATAAACTGAGAGAAAGACAGTCTCATCTGAATGACAGTAGAGACTCAAAAGTCACAATCGCCTACGTAATAATAACAAGTGGGATGTCACGGCAGGAGGGGTGAAGCCTGACAGGAAATGTTAGGTGAGACCAAGTGCTGAGTATGTGGTGAGGGAACATAAACTAGAAGGAGATGAGATCAAACAGGGGCGGAAATGGATGGGATTGCAATACCCTCAAGGGAACAGGCAGGAGGAATTCTAGAAGAGACTTGCAATAATTCTGGAAATGGAGCACTTTAGAGGGTTCCTATAGAAATTCCCATCAATACTGTAGGCAAAGACAATGAACCAAAAAAATGTGATTGAATTATAAGAATACTTTGAAAGGACTATTGAAGGCTAGTGGAAAAAATGGAAGACAAGGGCAGAACAGAGCTGAAATCTGCAGAAGGACTTGTCAGTGGCGGGAGAGAGGGGAGGAGGCTGCAGCCTGGAGGTAATGGGAGGACCAGGGTGAGAGACAGAAGCTCAAAGGGAAGCTAGGGCTGAGGCTGCCATGGGGGCGGGGAGTAAAGGGCTGTCCTCCCTACAGATCAAGTACCAGACTGATAGTAAAAATGGGACAAAGGGGAAGGACTTAGCACACCTGTGAGAACAGATTCAGAATCAGTGGTTCCCACCACAGGGACTCGCACACCTCGGAGGAGAAAAGCCCATTTGGAAATTAGAATTAGCACGTTCTACCACCGACACTCACAGCTCCAAGGTGACAACCTGTCCCAGCCCCAGAACCCTAGAAGGAGCTGACATTCACTGGCGCCTATTATGTGCGAGGAATTGTGCATACACTATCATTTAGGCATTGACGGGAGGTAGTATTCCCTCTTGTATATACAAGGCAACCCAGAGAAAGGAGTAAAAAAATGGAGTAGCATTTTGATTTCTGATTTGTCTTATTAAACACAGGTTATTTCCACTAGACTAGGTTAAATATGTGAGAAGTAGAAGCAAAGTATGTGAAAAGTAGAAACAAGGTTTTTTCTCTCTTTCACCCACCATATTCATACAACCACGTATGAAAGGAATCTGGTGTGCTTGCACTCAAGTGTGAGTGTTTGGAAAAGGGAGGTGGTGGGGAAACTAGTTGACTTTAACTACACTACTTTTGAAATCTAAAAAAAAGTTTAGTCATCTGAAAGACAATAATAGGAGCTGGGGGAAGAAAATCCCACCACGTAAATAACTTCCAATCCGGGCTGAGATGCTGAACTATAACCACAGGTATGGAAACCAGACAGAAAAACAGATGCCAAACAATGCTTAAGCCTAAACACATTATCCTGAGTTTCCAAAGAACCCCGTGAAGTCAGTACTGTTATCCCCTCCTTAAAAAAAAAAAAAAGGTCATAATAAAAGGAAATGTACATCAGAGAGGTGAAGAAGTTTGCCCAAGGTTACAGTTAGTGTGGAACTAGAATTCCAAGTTACACTAATGGACTATGGTAATTCCAAAACAAGAGTAGGAAGACAAGGATGAACTCCTTGTATGATTACCAGCTCATGTATAACATTCGAACATGGCTGACTTCAGGAGCTGGATTTAGAAAGAAACCCGTATCAAGGTTATCACTACAGTGCTTCACTTGAGTGTCAGAGGGATTAAGATGAGAGGCAAAGAAAGGAAAACAGGGGGGTGCCATAGGAACTTTGTGCAGTGCTGCCTGGAGAGGTTTGAATGCACAGCACATATTTTCATGTATTTCTCATGTTTGTGGGAAAGCAAAATTGTGTTAAGATGACCAAACCTAATTGAAACCTTGAAACCTAAAAATGTGAGAACTTTATTATTACAACAGGAAATACATATAGTGAAACATCAGTTGGCTAGTTGGCTAGAGTGCAGGACTAAAGATCAGGTAAAGTGTGCCCTTAAAATGTGAAAATCCTGTGATATCTTTAGCCCGAGTTTCTTTCACAATTTATAAGGTAGGAGTGTTGGCTCCATACAAAGGTTTGTGAAGGTTAAAAAATTAGTTCTGAGTGTTGTTTTCAGCTATATCCTGAAGTAAGGAATGGTCCCCCTAAAATACATTGGTTCACTGCCTGCCTGGCATAGAACCGCAGGCTTGTTTTTTGAGTCTTTTATAAGAAGGTGCTTCAATTAACAGACCTGCAGAGGATGGAGGTCATCAGTATCTTCTTCACTCTCAAAGTGTGCTTCCGGGAACACCTTCCCTGAGAAAGGTGCACTGAATGATGAGCGCTCAGCTATTTCCATCATCCTTAGCTTCAAAACCTATGTCCAGTCTAGAAAATTCTCTTTTTTTTTTATTTGAGATCACATCTCACTTTGCTACTGAGGCTGGAGCTGGAGTGCTGTAGCCCAGTCATAGCTCACTGCAGCCTCAGCCTCCAGGGCTCAAGCGATGCTCCTGCCTCAGCCTCCCAAGTTGCTAGGACCACTATATCTGGCTAATTTTTTATTTTTTGTAGAAACAGGCTCTCGCTATGTTGCCCAGGCTCATCTTGAACCCCTGGGCTCAAGTGATCCTCCTGCCTCAGCCTCTCAAAGTGCTGGGATTACAGGGGTGAACCACTGCACCCAGGCAAGAAAATTCTTTATAAGTATTTTGGCTTCCCTCTCCATTTGTTCTTTCATTATAAATAGGTTTGACAAATTTTCTGTGTTCTTTTGGAAACATTAATGTATGTATATCTCTCTGGGAGTTCAAAATATTGTCAAAGGATTATATTCTACTTAGGCTATTTTCTTAAGTCTTTTCATGTCTTCTGATCACATGGGGAGGAGGAAAAGTAGCAACCTTTTCTTTTTAAAAAAAATACATGCCTATGATAGCAATAACCCACCAGGTGTCACAGTAGGCATTTAGTCATTGCCAATGGAATGGAAGAATACGTGACTAAATTTTTAGTGACTCCTAGCTCCGTCCCCATAGCTCAGTAACTTTTCAATTTTGCCAAGTGCCCTTACAATTCAGTCCACAGGAATATGTAATATTGAAGATTACAATTCAATTTTTGTTGTGATTTGATGCAGGAGGGGATTTATTCTGGCTGCTGTGTTGAGAATGACGGGGACAAGACTGGAGGTAGGAAACCTAACTGGGCCACTGCAGCAGTTAGAGTAGACATGTCATCTCCTTGGCCCAGTGAGGTGGGCAGGGAGAAGGGGTCGAACCCTAGGTAAACTTCAAAGGTGGAGCCCACAGGGTTTGCTGGACAGGTTGGATGTGGAGGGTTGAGAGACATAGCCACGTGGAGGGGCCCATCAGGCCGTGGGATCTCCTGGCACTCAGGGTTGAGGTCCGAGCTGGTGATACATCCAGGAGTTGGCAGGACAGGAGTGGTATGGAGTCATGGAACTGGGTGAGCTCACCAGCGGAGGGCTCACGCCTGCATTTCCAGTCACAGGTCTAATGTGAGCCTACAGAGCTTTTAAGGTTGTCCAAAAATCACGTCGGCCTACTTTAGAAATAAGGATCATAGGGCTGGGTGCGGTGGCTCACGCCTATAATCCTAGCACTTTGGAAGGCCAAGGCAGGTGGGTCATGAGGTCAGGCGTTCGAGACCAGCCTGGCCAACATGGTGAAACCCCATCTCTATTAAAAATACAAAAATTAGCTAGGTGTGGTGGTGCGTGCCTGTAATCCCAGCTACCCAGGAGGCTGAGGCACGAGAATCACTTGAACCTGGGAGGTGGATGTTGCAGTGAGCCGAAATCAGGCCACTGCACTCCAGCCTGGGCAACAGAGCGAGATTCAAAAATAAAAAAAAAAAATTAAATTAAATTAAAAGAAATAAAGATCATAAACCGGGGAGCCAGAATTTCTTCCTGTGGAAATCTAGAGCCTTGACTGGTCATAACCAGGTAGTAGTGTGGCCGGAATTGGTGGGTTCTTGGTCTCACTGACTTCAAGAATGAAGCCGCGGACCCTCCCGGTGAGTGTTACAGCTCTTAAGGTGGCACGTCTGGAGTTTGTTCCTTCTGATCTTCAGATGTGTTCGGAGTTTCTTCCTTCTGGTGGGTTCGCGGTCTCGCTGGCTCAGGAGTGAAGCTGCAGACCTTCGCGGTGAGTGTTACAGCTCTTAAGGTGGCGCGTCTGGAGTTTGTTCCTTCTGATCTTCAGATGTGTTCGGAGTTTCTTCCTTCTGGTGGGTTCGCGGTCTCGCTGGCTCAGGAGTGAAGCTGCAGACTTTCGCGGTGAGTGTTACAGCTCTTAAGGTGGCGCGTCTGGAGTTGTTCATTCCTCCCGGTGGGCTCGTGGGCTCGCTGGCTTCAGGAGTGAAGCTGCAGACTTTCACGGTGAGTGTTACAGCTCATAAAAGCAGCGTGGACCCAAAGAGTGAGCAGTAGCAAGATTTATTGCAAAGAGTGAAAGAACAAAGCCTCCACAGTGTGGAAGGGGACCCCAGCGGGTTGCCGCTGCTGGCTCGGGCAGCTGCTTTTATTCTCTTATCTGGCCCCCCACCCACGTCCTGCTGATTGGTAGAGCCCAGTGGTCTGTTTTGACAGGGCGCTGATTGGTGCGTGTACAATCCCTGAGCTAGACACAAAGGTTCTCCACGTCCCCACTAGATTAACTAGATACAGAGTCGATACAAAGGTTCTCCAAGGCCCCACCAGAGTAGCTAGATACAGAGTGTCCATTGGTGCATTCACAGACCCTGAGCTAGACACAGGGTGCTGACTGGCGTGTCCACAAACCTTGAGCTAGATACAGAGTGCCGATTGGTGTATCTACAATCCCTGAGCTAGACATAAAGGTTCTCCAAGGCCCCACCAGAGCAGCTAGATACAGAGTGTTGATTGGTGCATTCACAGACCCTGAGCTAGACACAGGGTGCTGATTGGTGTATTTACAATCCCTGAGCTAGACATAAAGGTTCTCCACATCTCCACCAGACTCAGGAGCCCAGCTGGCTTCACCCAGTGGATCCTGCACAGGGGCTGCAGGTGGAGCCGCCCGCCAGTCCTGCGCCATGTGCTTGCACTCCTCAGCCCTTGGGTGGTCGATGGGACTGGGCGCCGTGGAGCAGGGGGTGGCGCTCGTCGGGGAGACTCGAGCCACACAGGAGCCCATGGAGGGGGTGGGAGGCTCAGGCATGGCGGGCTGCAGGTCCCGCCCGAGCCCTGCCCCGCAGGAAGGCAGCTAAGGTCCCATGAGAAATCGAGCGCAGCGCTGGTGAGCTGGCACTGCTGGGGGACCCAGCACACCCTCCGCAGCCGCTGGCCCGGGTGCTAAGCCCCTCACTACCCGGGGCCTGCAGGGCCGGCCGGCTGCTCCGAGTGCGGGGGCCCACCAAGCCCACGCCCACCCGGAACTCCAGCCGCGTGCAGCCCCGGTTCCCGCTGGCACCTCCCCCTCCACACCTCCCTGCAAGCTGAGGGAGCCGGCTCTGGCCTTGGCCAGCCCAG
Organism: Hylobates moloch; assembly: GCF_009828535.3. Taxonomy (NCBI): domain Eukaryota; kingdom Metazoa; phylum Chordata; class Mammalia; order Primates; family Hylobatidae; genus Hylobates; species Hylobates moloch. The sequence goes on from NW_026652277.1 coordinate 174,020,615, forward strand.
AAAAGGGGCTCCCACAGTGCAGCGGTGGGCTGAAGGGCTCCTCAAGTGCCGCCAAAGTGGGAGCCCAGGCAGAGGAGGCACCGAGAGCAAGCGAGGGCTATGAGGACTGCCAGCACACTGTCACCTCTCAGTAGCACTGGAGGTAAACCAGGGGGATGTAACTCAGATCCTCAAGGAAGGCAGAGTAGGAGGAGGGGAAGCTGGAAGGGCCTGGGTTCGAGCACGTTAAGAAAATTATCCCAGTCATCAAGGACTTTCACAACCTTCTCATGCGGTGATCTGATGGTTTGTTTAGAGATGAGGAAACCAAGGCACTGGCTGCTTCACTTCTTCCCATGTTACCAGGGAATGAAATGTAACCTACAGCCTGTCTGGCCAGCTGGAAACTTGGGGCCTGCTCTTTCCTCCCATGGATCTATTGAGAAGAGACCAGAACCTTATCTAAAAGGGGCAGGTTTTAAAGTTGAATTGAAGTATGTGGCTCAAATATCTTTAAAATTGTATTTGCTTACAAAGAAAATATGTTTTTGTGCATGGCATTTTGTAATAAACCCAGTACAACTAAGCTTTCCTCTAGCTTTTATCTTGCACTAGATGAAGTTGTTGACTTGCATTTTGGTACAAAGTTTATATATTTTTGTTTTGTTTTTGGCTAAACATTTATAGTTGAATTCACCTGAGTTATTTATAGTTGAATTCACCTGAGTTGAACTCACCTGAGTTGAATTCATATGAGCTCTATGGCTATGAGCTCTATGGCCCTTATTACTGTAATAAGCCATCATTTTTGAACAATAGCCTCACATTTTCTTGGTGGAGAGTACTAAAATTTAGAGATTAGATTGAAATTAACAGTGGTCCGAATTAATAGATATTTACCAGTTATTAACAGTTAACAATTATTAGAGGCATCATGTCTTTTCAGAAATCCTTTGTTCCCCCTTTCTTAACCAAAATGATTTTGCCCCAATCTGTTGATTCTAATTGGACAGTCAAGGGGGTCTTGCCACCCAAGTCTTGATCTGAGATCAACATTGTGTAGGGAAGCTGAAGTCCTAATAAAATTAAATTAGTCTTTAATTAACTGACTACTTATTAGTGCCTACTAATCCAGACTCCCATTCCCAAAACTAATTTCCATCCTCCCCCATCCCACCCATGGCACCTCTTCCCACACTGTGTGACGGCATCATTATGTGGGTCCCCCCTCAACTGATTATCATACATGTAACATATTAGACATGTTATTTGAAAATTAAAAACATATTTATATGCTATTAAAGGAGTTTGTTTAAGAAATAAGGCAAATGAGTAACTGGCCTCACCATTCTCTTTCGATGCTAGAAGGGAGTGAGCGTGGTACTGTGACTGAGGATGCAGTTACTGAAAGCGGGGCTGTGACAGGCTCCTGGGAAGTGAACTTTGATGCAAAGGTAGCCTTCCAGTTCACCCCCAGGAAAGCTGTCACAGAGCTCACAAAACAGAATAGCTCACCAGCCGAATTAAGATCCTCAAATCACAAGGTTTACTGGATCCATTTAAACCACATAGTGAGCAGCAAAGGAACAGAGGCGGGGCCGGTCAGCACACCTGCGTGGAAGGTCCTCACTTCCTCATTTCTGCACCATCCACACTTTCTGGCTCTCTGCTGCACAAGCCTTCCCTGCTAAAGGCATGGGCATGTAGACCAGACCAGAGGGTGATGGTTAGAAAATAGTGTAATGAACACATGGACAATATTGCTCCATCTGTCTCCCCACCTTAATCATCCCCACCCCCAGATGACTTTAGAGGGATTCCTGGACATCTCTCCATCTATAAAGGAAGCACTGCAGTATCCCTAAAACCTAGGATTATTATGTATCCCTAAAACCTAGGATTATTTTTGGTTAAACATAACCATAATACCATTATCACACCTAAAAATAATAAACAAGACCTCCTTAATGTCATCAAAAACTAGCCAGTGTCCAAATTTTCCTATTTGTCTCATAGATTCATGAGAAAATTATTATATCTTTTGATGTCCTTGTGCAAAAGTTCCTGTAGGTGAATATAAACCTAGAAGGAAAATTTCTAGGTAGTGTCCGTCTTCAGTATTTTTAGCATATGCTGAATTGTTTTCTAAAGAGATTGCACTAATTTTATATTCTAGTAACATTGAGGAAGGGATCCCCTGGCTTTGCATCCTAGCCAATACTCGACATTGTCAGATTTTAAGAGGTGTTCCAGTGTGAGGCATATAAAAAAGGATGTCATGGTTTTAAATCATATTTTTCCAATTTTCCAACAAAATCTTTTTGAGTATGCCATGGAATTTTTTTAAAAAATTACAGGAGTTTTTCTACAATGCCAATACTAATCATTTGTCAGTTTTATGAGTAGAAAAACATTCTCCTACTTTATGACTGGTCTTTTCACTTCCTTAATGATGTACTTTGTGACCAGAGATTCACAATGTAATATGATCACATTTATCACAGTTTTCCTTTCCGTTTTATGCTCTTTGTGACTTTATCTGAAAGAGCCATTTCCACCCCCGGGATAGTCTTCCATATTCTTAATATGGTACAGCTCTACATGTTTACGTTTCAGACTCTAGTCCACCTAGCATTGACATCCGTGCCTAAGACGAGATAGAGATCCCATTTCAGTAGAGAAAACCAGTCAACTCTGCATCACTGATTGAATCATCCATTGCTTCACCAAAGATCAGCAATAAATCTCACATAAATCATTTCCGCATCCGATTCTGGGCTATCTGATTCTGGGCTTCCTATTCTAATTCATTGATACTTTTTTCTGTCCCATTTTGAGTGCTATATAGCTTTAAATTAGGGCTTGATATCATGTAGGATATCGCCACTTACTATCATGTCTTATCTATTACAGATCTTTGCTCTTCTATGTAAATTTAAGAATTCACTTGTCACGTTCCATGAAAAATTATTAAAATTGCATTAAATCTCAAGATCATACTGGAGAACTGACACCTTTTCAACATATAGGATTTCTACCCGTGAAGGCGGCACCTCTGCTTATTTGGGTCTTTTTAAAAATGTCTCTTAATAATGCTTAATAACTTTCTCCATGAAGGGCTTGCAAACATTTTTCCAAATTTATTCCTAGATAATTTTTATTGCTACCATAAATTGAAACTTTTCTTTTTCCCAAGCAGTCTTGCTCCGTTGCCCAAGCTGGAGTGCAATGGTGCGATCTCAGCTCACTGCAACCTCTGCCTCCTGGGTTCAAGTGATTCTCCTGCCTCAGCCAACCAAGTAGCTGGGATTACAGGCTCCTGCCACCACACCTGACTAATTTTTTGTATTTTTAGTAGAGATGGGGTTTCACCATGTTGACTAGGCTGGTCTCGAACTGCTGACCTCAAGTGATCCACCCGCCTTGACCTCCCAAAGTGTTGGGATTACAGGCGTGAGCCACCGCACCCGGCCGAATGGCAACTTTTTTTTTTGAAATGGAGTCTCACACTGTCGCCTAGGCCAGAGTGCAGTGGCAGAATCTCGGCTCACTGCAACCTCTGCCTCCCAGGTTCAAGGGATTTTTCTTGCCTCAGCCTCCTGAGTAGCTGGGATTACAGGCACACACCACCACGCCTGGCTAATTTTTTTGTATTTTTAGTATAGATGGGGGTTCACCATGTTGGTCAGGCTGGTCTCGAACTCCTGACCTCGTGATCCACCCGCCTCGGCCTCCCAAAGTGCTGGGATTACAGGCATGAGCCACCACACCCGGCCAAATGACAACTTTTTAAGTGAAAGCTTTTTATTTTCCCTCAGAAAAATATTTATTTATTTGTATTATTTTTAAAAACTTTTATTTTAGGTTCAGGGATACATGTGCAGGTTTGTTACATAAGTTAACTTATGTCATGGGGGCTGGGCACAGTGGCTCACGCCTGTAATCCCAACCCCCTTTGAGAGGCTGGGGCTGGTGGGTCACCTGAGGTCAGGAGTTCAAAACCAGCCTGGCCAACATGATGAAACCCCATCTATACTAAAAATACAAAAATTAGCCGGACTTGGTGGTGGGCACCTATAATCCCAGCTACTTGGTATAGCTACTTGAGTATAGCTACTCAGCAACTTGGGAGGCTGAGGCAAGAGAATCGCTTGAATCCGGGAGGCAGAGGTTGCAGTGAGCTGAGATTACACCATTGCACTCCAGCCTGGGTAACAAGAGCAAAACTGTGTCTCAAAAAAAAAAATAAATAAATAAATAAAATTATGTCATCGGGGTTTGCTGTACAGATTATTTTTATCTGCTCCTCTCCTTCTTCCTACCCTCCACTCTCAAGTAGACCCCAGTGTCTGTTCCTCTCTTTGCGTCCAGAGTTCTCATCATTTAGCTCCCACTTATAAGTAAGAGCATAGACCATTTGGCTTTCTGTTTCTGCATTAGTTTGCTAGGGATAATGACCTCCAGCTCCATCTATGTTCCTACAAAGGACATGATATCATTCTTTTTTGTGGCTGCATAGTACTCTATGGTGTACATGTACTATGCTTTCTTTATCCAATCTGTCATTGATGGGCATCTAGTTTGATTCCGTGTCTTTGCTATTATGAATAGTGCTTCAGTGAACATACATGTGGATGTGTCTATGGTAGAATGATTTCTATACCCAGTATTGGGATTGCTAGCTTAAGTGGTAGTTCTCTTCTTAGCTCTTTGAGGAATCACCACCCTGCTTTCCACAATGGCTGAACTAATTTACACTCCTACCACCACTGTATAAGCGTGACCTTTTCTCTGCAACCTTGTCAGCATCTGTTGTTTTTTGACTTTTTTTTTTTTGGAGACAGAGTCTCAGTCTGTCACCATGCTGGAATGCAGTGGCATGATCTCTGCTCACTGCAACCTCCTCCTCCCTGGTTCATGTGATTCTCCTGCCTCAGCCTCCCAAGTTGCTGGGATTACAGGTGCGTGCCACCACGCCCAGCTAATTTTTGTATTTTTAGTAGAGATGGGGTTTCACCATGTTGACCAGGATGGTCTCCATCTCCTGACCTCAGGATCTGCCCCCCTCGGCCTCCCAAAGTGCTGGGATTACGAGCGTGAGCGACATTGCCTGGCATTTTTTGACATTTTAGTAATAGCCATTCTGACCGGTGTGAAATGGCATCTCATCGTGGCTTTGATTTGCATCTCTCTAATGATCACTGATATTGAACTTCTTTTTCATATGCTTGTTGGCTGCATGTATGTGTTCTTTTGAAAAGTGTCTGTTCATGTCTTCTGCCCACTTTTTAATATGGTTGTTTTTTTTTTCTTGTAAATTTGTTAAAGTTCCTTATAGATGCTGGATATTAGACCTTTGTCAGATGCATAGTTTGCAAAAATTTTCTGTTATTATGTAAGTTGTCTGTTTACTCTGTTGATAGTTTCCTTTGCTGTGCAGAAGCTCTTTAGTTTAATTAGATCCCATTTGTCAATATTTGCTTTTGTTGCAATTGCTTTTGGTGTCTTCATCATGAAATCTTTGTCAGTTCCTATGTCCGGAATAGTATTGCCTAGGTTGTCTTCTAGGATTTTTATAGTTTTGGGTTTTACAATAAATAAATCGCAACTTTTTAAAAACTATAACTTTTTTGTAATGTTTATGTAAAGACTTTTATAAAATTTCATTGTACAGCAAACGTATGTAGGTAACCACAACCCAGGTCAAGAAACAGCACATTCCCAACACTCCGGGAGTTCCCTTCCCAATCACAAACCCTTTCAAAGTTAACCATTTTCCAGGAAATTATGACAGTTACTTCCTTGCTTTTCTGTATTGTTTTACAAGCTGACATCCATAAGATAAATCGTTTGATTTTGCTTCTTTTTGAACTTTCATTAAGATCACAGGTTGCATTCTTTTGGGTCCATGTCATTCTATTCAACATTATGATTGTGAGGTATGTGAGAGTCATTGGCATCTTCATTCACTTTCATCACCGTATAGGGTTTTATTATCTGAAATTTCCATAACTTATCCATTCTGCTGTTGATGGACACTGGATGGGTTCCAGAGTGTGACTGTAATAAACAGTGCTGCTCTGAATGTTAGTTGTCTCTTGGTGCATATAGAAGCCTGCAAGGGATGTGCCTAGGGTGGAATTGCAGCATTCCAGGCTGTTCTATGCCCCATTAGGAGATAATGCCAATGGCTTTCCAAAGCGATGATGCTAATTTACACCTGCGGTGTCTGAGAATTCCGGTTGCCCCACATCCCTTGAAGCGCTTGGTATTGTCCATCTTTTTTCATTTTAGACATTCTGGTCAGTATGATGATATGTCATCAGGATTTTGTTTGCGCTTCTGGTAAATAAAGCAGCTGAGCACATCTGCAGGTTCATTGGCCATTTAGTCATCTCCCTTTCCACACTTCCTGTTCAAACCTCCTTTGCTTTTCTCTATTGAGTTGTTTCTTCATATTATTTCTTTGTAGGATTTCTTTTATATTTTGGATACAAGCCAGTTGTCAGTTATAAATGTTGTATTTATTTTATCCTGCTCTGTCTTGCCTTTTAATTAACTCAGAGATGTCTTTTGACAAAAAAGTAGTTTTAATTTAATGTAGTCTAATGTATTAATATTTTTCTTAATGCTAAATGATTGTTGTTCCCGGTTTATGAACTCTTTCTCTATATCGGCAGAATAAATTTATTTCCTATATTATATTTTAAAAGCTCTACCCTTTCGGAGGCCGAGGTAGGCAGATCACCGGAGGTCAGGAGTTCAAGACCAGCCTGCCCAACATGGTGAAACTCCATCTCCACAAAAATACAAAAATTACGTGGGCTTGGTGGTGGGTGCCTGTAATCCCAGCTACTTGGGAGGCTGAGGCAGGAGAATCACTTGAACCAGGGAGGTGGAGGTTGCAGTGAGCCGAGATTGTGCCATTGCACTCCAGCCTGGGCGACAGAGTAAGACTCCATCTCAAAAAAAAAAAAAAAAGGAAAGACTTCCAACACTAAACCAGGAAGAAGCTGAAACTCTGAATAGACCAATAACAGGTTCTGAAATTGAGGCAATAATTAATATCCTACCAACCAAAAATGGCCCAGGACCAGACGGATTCACAGCCAAATTCTACCAGAGGTAAAAAGAGGAGCTGGTACCATTCCTTCTGAAACTATTTCAATCAATAGAAAAAGAGGGAATCATCCCTAACTCATTTTAAGAGACCAGCATCACCCTGATACCAAAGCACGTTAGACACACAACAACAAAAAAAGAGAATTTTAGGCCAATATGCCTGATGAACATCGATGTGAAAATCCTCAGTAAAATACTGGCAAACCGAATCCAGCAGCACGTCAAAAACTTATCCACCACGATCAAGTCAGCTTCATCCCTGGGACGCAAGGCTGGTTCAACATACACAAATCAATAAACGTAATCCATCACATAAATAGAACCACTGACAAAATCCACATGATCATCTCAATAGATGCAGAAAAGGCCATTGACAAAATTCAACAGCCCTTCGTGCTAAAAACTCTCAATAAACTAGGTATTGATAGAATGTCTTTCAAAATAATAAGAGCTATTTATGACAGACCCACAGCCAATATCATACTGAATGGGCAAAAACTGAAGCATTCCCTTTGAAAACGGGCACAAGACAAGGATGCCCTCTCTCACCACTCCTATTCAACATAGTGTTGGAAGTTCTGGCCAGGGCAATCAGGCAAAGAAAGAAATAAAGATCATTCAATTAGGAAAAGAGGAAGTTAAATTGTCTCCGTTTGCAGATGACATGATTGTATATTTAGAAAACCCCATTGTCTCAGCCCAAGACACGAGCGGATCACGAGATCAGGAGATCGAGACCATCCTGGCTAACATGGTGAAACCCCGTCTCTACTAAAAATACAAAAAAATTAGCCAGGCGTGGTGGTGGGCGCCTGTAGTCCCAGCTACTCAGGAGGCTGAGGCAGGAGAATGGCGTGAACCCAGGAGGCGGGGCTTGCAGTGAGCCGAGGTCGCGCCACTGCACTCCAGCCTGGGCGACAGAGCAAGACTCTGTCTCAAAAAAAAAAAAAAAAAAAAAAAAAAACACACCAGGGAGCCCCTCTCCAATAAAATCACATGTACATAATTGTAGACAACATATTTTAAGGGGTTTACCCCTCAACTTCGTGAATCTTAACTTAAGCACCCCAATCTATTATAACTTTGCCAACAGGTACCACATTCAGTGGCTCTCTGAAGACTTACTTGTAACTTTTTCATGGAGCTTACATTTACATTTACCAATATTCCTACCTCCTTTCCTGATCATGTGACTCCACAAAGCTATTTTTTTTCTTTTTTTTTGGAAATGGAGTTTCACTCTTGTTGCCCAGGCTGGAGTGCAATGGCGCGATCTCAACTCACCGCAACCTCCTTCTCCCGAGTTCAAGTTATTCTCCTGCCTCAGCCTCCCGAGTAGCTGGGATTACAGGCATGTGCCACCATACTCGGTTAATTTTGTATTTTTAGTAGAGACAGGGTTTCACCATGTTGACCAGGCTGGTCTCGAACTCCCGACCTCAGGTGATCTGCCCACCTCAGCCTCCCAAAGTGCTAGGATTATAGCGTGAGCCACTGTGCCTGGCCCACAAGGCTATTTTAACTCAAACTGGAACTTGTGAACACTGGGGAAATTATGGAAACATTTTTTGAGATTTTGAAAATAGAGTATATACAATTTTGATGAGCATTTTATACTCAATAATTCTGTTCTGGAGGATATCTTGAGATCACAGATATTGGCTAAAGAAAAGAGCCTCTGCTTCTGGCAAGAGACACTAATCTACACCGAAATCAGTTAGAGATAAATGAAAACACATCCTTGTTAACAAAGATGTTGTATGTCTGTATGTGTGTGCGGGTAGGATAAAAACAATCTCTCCTGCAACTTGCATGACAATCCAGAATAGTGACTGATGCATTTACATAAGCTGTATGGGTTGGCTTAAAGTTAATGTCTATAAAACATTATAAGTTGATAGAATTGGGGGCTACCCTGGAAACAGGAACTATGCAGCAATTCCCTGGACAAAACTCAGGCAGAGTTCTGCCTTCAGCTTTGGAGCCACACCAGCGTGCCCGGACGAACAACATCCATCCCATTTCCAGAGGGCAGAAGTCAGTGCTGCCCTGAGATGGAGAAGAGCTTCCAACCCCTTACTAGTCATGGCCAGCAGCGAACATGGGGTCTCTGCGGGCCGCTCCAGAACCCAGTTTTCCTGGGCTTTATAAAAATCACCTGCCGTGCACTGCATATTTATGAGCAGAGACTATGAGAGGTACATTTTAAGATGCAAGATACTTTAATTAAACTATTAACTTGGCCGGCTTAGGCCTGTAATCCTTGCACTTTGGGAGGCCGAGGCAGGTAGATCACTTGAGGTCAGGAGTTCAAGACCAGCATGGCCGACGTGGTGAAATACCATCTCTACTAAAAATACAAAAATTAGCCAAGTGTGGTGGTGCGCACCTGTAATCCTAGCTACTTGGGAGGCTGAGGCAGGAGAATCGCTTGAACCCAGGAGACAGAGGTTGCAGTGATCCAAGATCGCACCATTGCACTCCAGCCTGGGTGACAGAGTGAGACACTGTCTAAAAACTAAATAAATAAATAAATAAAAACATTAACTGTTCATTTCACTCAACCTGGAAAGGACTCCAAATAGAAAAGCAGGTGCTGACAAGCCTGAACCCCAGTGTTTTTACTATGCCACATCAAATTGGGCTAATGCTAAACATGGCTGTCCACAAACTCACTTTGCATGTGACCAGAGAACAGGCTGCATCTGGATCTCCCCCTAGCTGGAGGCAGGCACACCAAATGATGCAGCTTTGGGTCAATTTCAGCACTAGATGACAAATGACATCTACTTCTTGAATGTGAGTTTGCAAACCCTGAATTGGATACTCCATGTGATTTTGTGTCCAGAACACAGGGAGGCCATGGTGGTCACAGAGGGAGCGTGGGCTTCAGTGCCAAGCCTGTGTGATGCCCAACTCAGCCGGGGACCCGCTGGGGCCTGCAGCCTCCATCTCCCCTTCTCTATGGGGTTATTGGTCACAAATGTGAGGTGCCTGGCACAGGTGCTCTGTCGTAAGTACGCTACTTAACAACTGCTACCTGAATGGATGTAACTTACTTTATGCAAAGAACTCAACATTCCAAGAGCCCGTACCAGGCCAGGCGTTCTGTCAAGCACCTTACTCACATTACTGAATGTAATCCTCCCAGCAAGCCCAGGAGCAGGTATCACTGTATCCACCACACAAAGGAGAAGACTGAGGCCGAGCTGGGCTGAGGCACGCAGGCCGTCAGGAAAGCGGATGCTGCAGGCCAGGCATGCTGACCAGAGCAGCTAGAATGCTCCTCTGCTTCACTGTGAGAAGAGGAGGAGCGGGATTTATCTCGTGGAAGAAAACCTGAGCTAGAAGCAGGTGATACCGTGGGCAGCAGCACAGCCCTTGGCCCTCCCAGGGCTCCCAACATGGGCAGAGGGTGGTGGTGACAGAGTAGATGAGCAGCCATATTCGGTGCCACCAGGGAAGGAAAATGTGATGGGGACATGAACAGCCTCGGGGAGCCCAGAGCTGGCATCCCCTCCCCTACGGGCATCCAGAAAGGGTTGCAGAAGGTGGTGCGGGGCTGGCTGAGGCCTGCAGATGGAAACTGCCAGACGAAATCTGGAATTCAGGTTTCTTAGTTCCCAATTCTTTCTACCTTTCCCCTGCTAAATTCTTCTCAAACACTGTAGTGTGAGGGTTTGTTGTTGTTGTTTTGCAAGTATTTCTCATTTCTTTCTTTTTTTTTTACTACTCACATGCCACATAGGGCCTCTTGGTGTCTTCTTGTCTTCTGTTGAGAATCTCTGTTTTCCTGGCCAGGCTCTTGAATTGTAAGAAGTTGAGGGGGTTGGGCATGGTGGCTCATGCCTGTATATAATCCCAGCACTTTGGGAGGCCAAGGTGGGCAGATTGGGAGGCCAAGGTGGGCGGATCACTTGAGGCCAGGAGTTCGAGACCAGCCTGGCCAACATAGTGAAACCCCATATCACTAAAAATACAAAAATTAGCTGGACACGGCGGCGCATGCCTGTAATCCCAGCTACTCGGGAGGCTGAGGCAGGAGAATCACTTGAACCCAGAAGGCAGAGGTTGCAGTAAGCCGAGATCATGCCACTGGACTCCAGCCTGGGTGACACAGCAAGACTCCGTCTCAAAAAAAAAAAAAAAAAAAAAAAGAAGTTGAGGGGAAGCAGTGCTGGAGGCTGTGGGCAGCCGGGCTTCTGTCCCTGTCTCCCTGGGCTGGACCGCACCCCGCCAGTGTTGGCGTGAGATGTGCACTCCAGCTTTGGGAAACAAAGGCTACTTTCACATTTGTTGTTTTCGTTACATTCAGAATATGAAAATTAATTTTTAAAACAAAATGTGGTAAAGTTGGACTAGTGATGATTATTAAAATGTGTATTTATACATAAAATTATTTGCTATTTTGGAAAATAGTACCTTATTGCCAAGAAATACCAGTTAGACCCCCTATGATCGTCTGTGAGTTCATCCCCCTTGGATGCCGATCGTGGGGTGGCTTTGCCAGGTGACACCCACCATGGAGACAGAGGAAAGGGGGAGGGAACCCAGGCACAGAAAGGTGGTGGTGCTTCTGGTTTTGTTCTGTCTTTAAGGCAGATTCAATGTTAGATCTTTATTTCTCTAAAACCAAAACTGACTTCTCTGTCCTCTGGCCACCTCCATGTCAAGATCCAGAATTAAATCACCTCCACACCAAGATCCAGTTGCGTGCAAATGGACTGGACCTTTCTGAATCCTACGTGGTAGCCACTGTCTACTGATGGCTTTTCTGTCTCCATAGAAACTCAGGTTATGAAGTCCAGTGCTGCCTAGTGGGGAAACGCCAGACACTCACAATTCCAGCTCTCCGACTCCACGTCCCCCATGCCCCAAATCTAGATCTAAGGAAGGACAAGGCCTCACTTGTGCTGCTCCTGAGCCGCCGGACTCTGGCCAGACCTCCAGCTCTGCCCTCTTCATCCACATCTGCAAACCAGCCGCTCCCCTCCGCAGTTGGCTGGGGGTAGCACCAAACAGAGAAAAGCAAACACAGGAGAAAGCTGTCGGGCTCAGCACTCCTTGAATACACAGTGGCTGTTGTTATAATGTCCTCAATATTTTTTCTTGCTGGAATCCTTGGGCAGGGATTCATCTTGAGAGAAGGAGGATGAACAAATCCCCCCGCATCGCAGGCCGCGTGCGTTCTTGCACGTGTGCCTTGTATGGATCATGTATGAGGCACATTAAAACCCACCTATTATTAGAGCCACAGAAACTGTATTTTCCTTTTACTCTGGAAGAGAATTACAAATAAAGCCTGGCATCTAACGGGTCTAAACCCAAGAAGCCGGGAGCTGAAGGAGCACCCTCTGTGGAAGCAGATGCCTCCCGGACCAGGTTAGGGTTTCGGTGCCCGCTCTGCTGCTCGCGAACTGTGAGCTTGAATGTGCCTCCCTAGCCTCTCTGAGCCTCAGTTTTCTGATCTGCAATATGTGACAATGATTAGTTACTCACAGGGCTAAAGGTGAAGTGACATCACTTTTATGAAGAAGTTCGCAGCTTGCCTGGAACACAGAGGCACTCAGTAGTGCCTAGTTCTCTTAATGCTAATAAAAGATACAACTTCAGTGCACAGTGTCCCCTCCCCTCCCCCACCTACATCGTGGGGACAGAGGCCAGGAGGCTGCGCCCCAAGGGGAATTCCCTTCAGACCTCGTCCAGCTCTGGAGGCCAGGGGAGTGCAGGTTACCGGTAGGCCTTGTCCCAGGTCGAACTATTGCCCTCTGGTGACAGTCACAAGGAGGTCTCTCTGCTAACACTGCAGTGACAGCTTCCCTGCCCTCCCTCACTTGGTTCTCACGACAGCTCTGTGTGGACATGAAGTCATTCTTGTCCTTGCTGGTTCACTTTTGAGGCTACAGGCTCTAGAGCCAATAAATGAATGTCTGATGCTCCCCAGCTGGGCTGACAGCAGAGCCATCAGGAACTCTGAGGAGGGCTGTGAGGTGCCCAGAGGGCCACAGAGCACCAGGTCGGGGCTGATTCCCCATCATGTGGGGGCAAGACAGGTGCCCCACAGCCCTGCAGGCCATTTGTCTCTGTACACACCACACAGCAAGCACCAAGGCAGAAACAAACACACAGTCATCTTATCAGCTCCTAGGAACGGCCGCTGACAAATTGCTTTTCCTGGGAAAGCACTCAGGCCTATAGGAGGAGACGCAGTAATCAGAGGAAATGGTACCTGCCGCCGAGGCACTTCTAGTTCTCAAACAGATAAAGAATGTAATTCAAGGAAGGTAATTTCAGCCCCAGTTTCTGCAGGAGTTGGTGAGTGAAGGCCAGAGATCCAGGAAGGCTTCCTGGAGGAAGTGATGGGGTAGCAGAAAAGAGGAAGGGGAAGTAAAGGGAGTGGGCCAGACCTAGTTGAGCCAAGTCGCCTGTCTTATTTGAGGGGAAGTGAAGTGGGGAAAGGAAGCGAGCACAGGTTTTAGCTGGAATAGTAGAGGGAATGCAGTCTGGTGTGCATGGAGGCCTTCTGAAACGGTGTCTTCATGCCATGAGTGCTTTGGCATGGTTGTGAGCCTGGCCTGGCCCAGCAGGAAGGAGGACTTTTCCCCGTTTGCTATCTCTGAACCTCTCAGAGTGGCTGCCTTCTCAGGTCCTCCCTAGCAGGGAGCCCCAAGGCCAGGCTCTTCCAAAGGCAAGGGGCCCTGGCAACTCCCCACTGGCCAGGCCTGGTGGGCTTGCAGTGACCTCCGAGAGCTTTGCAGACCCCTGTCCTCGGACGCTCAGCAGGGAGGTTCAGGATCAGCCCGGTCACTGTCTGTTTGGTCCGGGAATTGAAGCCCCTCACTGTGCGGAGAGGAGCATCCACAGGTTTCAAGGCTTCTGTTCACCCCTCAGTCTGCAAAATAAACAGTCTTGTATAAATTCTGAGGTTGGCTGCAGACATGTCAACTGTTCTGAAGATACTTTGTTTTCCAAAAGAGTTTTTCTCGGTCATCTCCATGTCTGAGAATCCTAGATCTTCATGTCTCTATACACACACTGTAAGAAAATGTAATGTGCATCCATCGTCTCACACATTTGTCATTTCCTTGCTTTGGAGACATTCAATATCCTCTGTTTAGCTGTTTGATACTATACAATACATTATCATTAACCACAGTCATCCTACAGCAGCAGAGAGCACTGATCACTATACATTATATGTATTGAAACATCACCATGTACCCCATGAATAAGTACAATTATTATTTTTCAATTACAAAATGTAATTTATAAAGAAGAAAACGCAATGCACATCCATCATCTCAAACATTTGTCATTTCTTTGTGTTGGAGACATTCAGGGTCCTCTGTTAAGCTGTTTGATACTATATTCTATATTATTGTTAACTGTGGCCATCCTACAGCCACAGACAGCACTGATCACTATGTATGTATCAAAACATCGCCATGTACCCCATGAATACGTATAACTATTATTTGTCAAATATTAATAAAAAGTACAATTAAAAAAATGCAATACAAACTAAAGGGAAAAGAGCAAACAGGATTTTTGAAAACTTGTTCTTCCGTCTTTTTAAACTTAAAATTTGTAATTTTTGTTAGCTACAAAACTAAATAGGATGTTTCCTAATCATGTAAATTAAATGCCATAAACTACTTCAAATAACTCCATGCCACCTGGAAGGAGCCTTACCTTCACTGAAGGTTAAGCACTAAGCTACTTGGAGATTATCCTTGGACTGGCCACATACGTTCCACCTGTCGTCTCCTTTCGTGTGTGAGAAATATATATGGATTGGCTGAAGGAAAAGAAGACCTAGACTACCAGCATTTCGATCCAGCCCTGCTGTGTTTCTGTAATTACTTAGATTGGTTTAATCCAAACAAAGAGAATATTTTGAAGGTGCTCAATGAAATTCTGATGGAAAGGATGGCTGGCCAAGAGAGACTCTCCGATCCCCAGGAGCTGCCACACGCAGGATCCAGGCTCCCGTGGGAAAGCCTCAGGACCAGGGGCGGCATTTGCATTTCCGAGGCCAGAACACGCTTTTCCTATATGTTGCCATTTCCCCAACTATTCAAGCTGATTAAAGGATGCTAGAAAATTACTTAAGCCCTTAAATTGCAAGAACAAAGGCTTGGTTTCTCTTTTCAACCAAAACCGCGCGGCTGCCTGATTCAAATGCTAATAGCCGGGGCCTGAATTGGTCACTAAATGAGAGAGACACCTCTCCCTGCAAATGACCACAAAGCCACTCCTTTGCAGCAAGAATCTGCAGGGTTCTCCCAGTTGGACGTTCTGTTAAATTGCTCCGTGGGAAGCATCCTCGCGGTGGGCTGGTTGATTTCTGGAGAAGAATGCCTTCTACCTGGCCAGGGCTGACTCTGGAGGAGCTAGGAACCACCCATCTCCCTTGTTGCAGAGCCAAGAGGACATTCCAGCAGATCTGGCACAGTTTTCAAATTCTTTGTTGAGGAAAAAGGCCCCAGTTTTAGAGCTGGTTGCTACCATCTCAACTCATCCTAATTTCAAAATGGCTCTAAAGACAGAATGTGGTTTCTCAGCTCCTTACCACCCCA
Organism: Hylobates moloch; assembly: GCF_009828535.3. Classification (NCBI taxonomy): domain Eukaryota; kingdom Metazoa; phylum Chordata; class Mammalia; order Primates; family Hylobatidae; genus Hylobates; species Hylobates moloch. The sequence goes on from NW_026652277.1 coordinate 174,036,295, forward strand.
TCTCCACACCTCCCTTTGTACCCCACAGACCTTCTACCTGGTGGGTGGGTACTGCCCGCCACTGACCAGATCCCCACTCCCTGGCTTGCTTCACCAACCCCCAGCTCATGAAAGTGGGCTTGGGGCCAGATGAAGGAAGTTCGAGTCCGAACTCTCCCATGTAGGGAGTGACCTCTGGCCAAGTACTGGGCTCTGTCCACCTGGGTACACTGTGGACCTGTTCAGTATCAGGGGAATAGGGAGGCCAGTCTTCACACAGCTGCAGTAAAGGTACACACAGACTATATGGGATTTGGAGTCAGCAGGCCAGAGGGTGAATTTTACCTCCTTCACCATCCTGACTCTGACCAGACTACATCCCATGCTGAGCCTGAACTTCCTTCTCTGTAACATTGCAAAAGTAACAGTACCTATCTTGTGAGGTTTTGCTGAGTGTTAGACGGTATACAAGTATACTATGTATAAGGCAACAGGGACCATGCCTGGTGTGCCCAAGATTAGTGGATGGAGCTCCCGTAGGCGTGCCATTAGGGTAGACAATGGAGAGGTTTTGAAATGTCTCTCCTCAATCTCTATTCCTCTCTTTTGCCATTATTACAGTATGTCTTTCTGATGTTAAGTTTTGGATTTTTCTTATCTACCAATTATGCAATTGTGCTCATTATTGACTCTGCACCTACAGCCCAGCCCAGTGTGGTATTGGAAATGCAGTGTCACCGCTCAGGGAGTGATACAGTCCACGCTCTGTTGGCAGGTGCATTCCTGAGAGTTATTTCTAGTCTGTCAGTACATGCATATTTGGTAGGGGCAATGCTAATTTTCAGTTGACATGAGTAATATAATTTGTCGGTTTCTAGTCCTGAGGGAATTGTTCTTGATTCTCAAAGATGATGTCCCCTTTTCTCTCACCTCTACCTTCTGCTTCCTAAATTCCTTGACAGTCTCAAAGGGCAGGGGTTACTGTTGTTTACTTTTTACATTTACATTATGCCTGGTTCTTTCCTATTGATTAGACATATGTCCTTCCTTTCCTGGGAAGTAGTTTTAATACCATTTTATAGAATAGCATTTCCTTAATATATCTAATATGAAAGACTGTGAATATGACTGTACAAAGTTATATTTAAAATAGATTAAGAGCCAGGCACGGTGGCTCATGCCTGTAATCCCAGCACTTTGGGAGGCCGAGGCAGGCAGATCACCTGAGGTCAGGAGTTCAGGACCAGCCTGGTCAACATGGCAAAACCCTGTCTCTACTAAAAATACAAATATTAACCAGGCATGGTGGCGGGCACCTGTAATCCCAGCTACTCAGGAGGCTGAGGCAGGAGGATCACTTGAACCTGGGAGGTGGAGGTTGCAGTGAGCTGAGATCACGCCATTGCACTCCAGTTTGGGCAACAAGAGTGAAACTCCGTCTCAAAAAAAAAAATAACAATATAAAAAAATAGATTAAGATATGTTTTAGAGCTGGGCATGGTGGCACACGCCTGTAATCCCAGCACTTTGGGAGGCTGAGGCTGGTGGATCACAAGGTCAAGAGATCGAGACCATCCTGGCCAACATGGTGAAACCCCATCTCTACTAAAAATACAACAATTAGCTGGGCATTGTAGCATGCGCCTGTAGTCCCAGCTACTCGGGAGGCTAAGGCAAGAGAATTGCTTCAACCAAAGAGATCGTGCCACTGCACTCCAGCCTGGCAACAGAGCAAGACTCCATCTCAAAAAAAAAAAAAAAAAAAAAAAAAAAGATATGTTTTAGAAAGGAACTTACCTTCTGAAGAATTCCATATTACAAGGAGATAGAACACATCTGATCTAAGCATCAAAGATTGATTTTGCTTTGGGAATCTTTCTCATCTGATTTACAAATAATCTTGTTCTGAAAGAAATATTTAATATAAAAAATGTTTTACGTTCCTATCTTAACCTCTGCTTTTTGAAAAATGTTTTACATTCATATCTTAACCTCTGCAGCTAGAATTTAAGATTGCCAAGGATGAGAATTTAAACTTCTTTATATTGCCAACGTGCAAATGAATGTATTGCAATTGTACAGTAGGTACATACTGTAAAATTTTCCATGATGATGACATTTAGCACGTATTCTCCCCAGCTGACATTTATGATGCTTTGACTTGACCTCTGCCTTGACTTTCCAGTGTCAATTGGTCAAGAAGGTAAAGCTCCCGCCACTGGAAATCAGATGTCAGATAGAGCACTAGATACCTAAGCTAAGACTGGTAAAAAAGAGATGGATGTTGTCTTAGCATAACACAATGAAAGATGGTATTATGTACAGTATTTAAAATAATATTTTAAAGATTCAAAAATAGTGCCATAAATTATGTCATTCTAAATTTTAAAAATCAGGAGAAAATAATTTTAAAATACATAAAGGTAGCTTAAAAGCTAAAATAAAACCCAATTGCATTCCAAGTAATAGAGTGTTAGGTTAGAGAAAATTTCAAACAGATGAAAGTTAACCAAGAAACCACTAGGAATATAAAACTAAGGGAAAATGAAAGGGCAAACTGGAGTGGTGGCTCACGCCTGTGATCCCAGCACTTTGGGAGACTGAGGCAGGAGGATTGCTTGAGCCCAGGAGTTCAAGACAAGCCTGGGCAACATGGCAAAACCCCATCTCCATAAAAAATACAAACAATTAGCTAGGCATTTGTGGCACGCATCTGTAGTCCCAGCTACTTGGGAGGCTGAGGTGGGAGGATCACTTGAGCCTGGGAGGCAAAGGTTGCAGTGAGCCAAGATCACGCTACTGCACTCTGGCCTCGGTGACAGAGTGAGACCCCGTCTCAATAAAAAAGGAAAAAAAATGAAAGGGCTAAGAGAATGATTGTGTAGCAGAAAATTCTGAGACCACCCCAAGGTCTGTGATGAGGAAACCATTATAGATAAATCCAAATGCGTTCTCATTTGGTGCTGCAAAGGATCAGTCCCATGATCAGGAACCATCATTTCATTTAAGCCAGATGTAATTTCACTTAAATGAGATGTAACTGGGCCACCAATAGTCGTGGGCAGGTTACTCAAGTCAGGATTTCCCAGACTTACCTAATCATCAGAATCAAAGGAATGACATGAGAAGTGTGATAAAAATACAGGCTTCTGCATCCCAACCGGACCCCCTAAATCAAAATCTTAGGGGAAAGCCCTGAGCGCTGTGTGTTTTTCTCAAGTGCGCAGGTGATTGCTATGGTGTAGCCCATTTGAGGGACATTCTATAGTGGAGTATGGGTTGGGAAGAGCAACTGGAAATAAACAGAGACTGGGATATCTTACAGACAGCCCCAAAACATGCACCCAATTTACCATCAGATTCTTTGCTTGGTGAATAGGATTTAAAGCTAGACTGTATTAGTTATATGACAGGATTTGTTTCATCAATGAAATGCCTCTGTGTGCATCTGTGTGTGTGTGTGTGTGTGCGTGTGTGTGTGTGTGTGTGTGTTTCCAGTTAATCCAGTTAGAGTGGTGGTTGTAACCTGGTCCCTAGATTTCTAAATACTTATGTTTATAGAATTTTATGGTCAAAATGAGTCCCTACCAAGAGCATCTTGTCAAACTCCCTCCTTGTCCACTGAAGAGCTGTGTGCTGTTTAAGTTGGTATATCCCTGTGTTTATGAGTACACATTTAACGGTGGGAGAATTCTGCAGCCTCTATGGGTCACCTAGAGCCTGATGAATAAAGTAAGCCAAGTCCAGTTGTAGTTTTCATAATCCAGGACAGTAAGTCCCTGGAGGAAGATCTGTCCATTAAATTCCATGAGTTTCAGGAATTCGCACGGACCCTAAGATGCTCCAATATTAATAAGGTGACACACTGATCCCTGACATGCCCTTGGAAGATGAAACCAGGCACAGCTGGCTTTGTGACTTGTTTTTCAGGTTAGTAAAGATCACTCCTGGCCTTTACTAACATCCACCCAGTGCCTCGGCTGGGCTCCACTACTCTTACCACGATGAAGAAAGCTGGATCTGCTTCCTTTCTTTTCTTCTCCACTGTCGATTCTTCTGAGTTTCACTCTGAAATTCCAACACCTTGGGCCTTCTCTCAGGCTCACAGCTGCTCCATCGGTCAGGGCGTCTAAAGACCCTGTGGGTGGGAGAGGAAGGAATGGAGCCACAGAGACCCTGCGGAAATGATTCAGGAGCCCCGAGCAGCTCACCCTCCCTGTCCTTTGGGTGGTTTTTCTGCAGTTTCTCACTGTTGACACTTTTTTTCCTCTATGAGTCAAGAAAGAAGGCCTTTAGAGGGAAATGAGACAGATCTTTTTACAAATATTCTTCATTACCACGCTTTATTCATTCTATCAGCCAAGTGTGTTCCTCCAATTTTTCACTACAATTTTAAAAGTAGAAAATATACCCTATTGTTTTGCACTGTTGGGGCCCATCCAGAGAGAAGGTGCAAGGTCCCCACCGGACTTCAAGGCTAAGATTCCGAGTGCAGCCGGAGTGGCCGGAAACCAAGTGTCTGTGAGAGCTCCCAGTCCCAGCTGTGAGGCGTGGCCCCATTGCTTCCCTAGCCGGCTTCTGCTCAGATGGCTCCAGAAGCTGCTCTTCTGTATCATGACAGCGTTTCATCATAACAGATGCCAGCTACTGCATTCACTCCTTTATTTTCTGGTTAAGTTTATACAAACGTTATCAGATATACTGCAATATTAACAGTTCTCTCCTCATTTGTTTCTGTTATTCTTGGGGCTGGTTTCACAAGTTTTGGGGGTTTCAGTTCTTTTTTTTTTTTTTTTTTTTGGATACAGAGTCTTGCTTTGTCGTTCAGGCTGGAGTGCAATGGCACAATCTCTGCTCACTGCAACCTCCACCTCCCAGGTTTAAGCGATTCTCCTGCCTCAGCCTCGCGCGTAGCTGGGATTACAGGTGCGTGCCAGCATGCCCGGCTAATTTTTTTGTATTTTTAGTAGAGATGGGGTTTCGTCATGTTGGCCAGGCTGGTCTTGAACTCCTGACCTCAAGTGATCCACCCACCTCAGCCTCCCAAAGTGCCTGGGATTATAGGCGAGTCACCGTGCCTGGCCTGGGGATTTCCGTTCTTAATCTCCTTTCAGATTTGCCCATACTCTTTTCCTTCAGTCATCTCTGAGAGAAAACCCAGAGGTCCTTCATGGCTGGCTCAACTCACCATCACTCAGGACAGCAGGGCCTTGCAGTCTGTTACACCGTGGAGATGCAGGGATGCCAGTATGGGCGAGTGGAGTTGTTCTGGATGGAAATCCCAGGCCAGCTCTTTTCCTGTGACTGTGATAAGTGACAGCTCAGAGCCTCCTAAGCCTCGTCAATACAGTAAGGACCACAACACTTAATCCATTGTAAGGATGAAGACACAGTCTGCAGAAAACTTGGCACATAGTGGGAATTTCATACGCTTTAGCTGGTTAAAGAGAATTGACCATTTCTGCCTTTCAATTTCTCAGGAGTCCCTTTTCAGGGAGGCTGGCTGCCTAATTTGGCCCGTCTACCTCCATGCCTCCTCCTATAGCCATGCCCTCGGTGCCAGTTAGGCCAGCCTGACTTCTGTTCTCTGCAAGCAGCAGGCTTACTCCCACCTGAGGTTTTGCACGGGGTCTCCCTGGCCTGGGCCACTCTTCCATCTGATGCTACCACAGTTGGGTACTCTGACCTCTCTTTAATGCCCCTTTCACAAATCTAAGCCACCCAGGGACAACAGATAAGGAAAATGGAGTGGAAGCCCCACCACAGATGATGGTGCAGCGCTGAGAAGCAGCAGATTGGAGACAGACAGAGACCTGGAGGCGCTGAATGGAAAAAAGGAACAGAGGAGACAAGAACACGCAGACGGAACAACATGGGATTTGCACAGGCACACGACAAACACAAAATGCACAGCAGACATGCGGCTGCTGGGGGGAAGGCCGGTATGGGAACAGGAGGGGGTGCGTGCATCAAACAAGGCAGAAAAAAATGCAGCCCCCGGTCATTAGGCATTGCTTCATCCTGTTAAATTCCCCAAAATAGTATGTATTGCTGTCAAACATGAGCAGCAGGATTTTTATCCAAACAGGAAAATTTTCTGTTCTTTTAGTCCCAAGTATATGGAGCACACTTATGAATTAGGACATTATGACGGGCTCTGTGTAAAAATGGGAAGCGAATCTCTCAATATGTATTTAGTGAAGTTAAAGGTACATTGAATCTACTAAAGAAAAAAATACTTAAGCCTGGGAAATTATCTTTGTGTTTTTTCCTAAGTGATTATTATTAGACACCAGAATAGCACCAAACTGGAAAAAATCTCATGATTGAAATATCTCAGAAATGACATTTCAATATATAAAGGAGACATCAATTTTAAGTGACAAGTAAGGAGAAATTTGGAAACAGAACATACAATTTAAGATTAAGTCTTTCAAAATAATAAGCAGCACTCTAAAACTGAAATCAAGAATGATTTTCATGACTATTTGAATTTTTTAAAATTAATTTTGGTGTTTTTTTTTTGAGACAGGGTCTCACTGTGTTGCCCAGGCTGCAGTGAAGTGGCATTATCGCAGCTCACTGCAGCCTCAAGCTCCTGGGCTCAAGTCATCCTTCTGCCTCAGTCTCCCAAGTAGCTGGGACTACAGGTATGCACCATGACATCTGGCTAATTTTTTAGTTTTTGTAGAGACAGAATCTCGATATGTGGCCCAGCCTGGCCTCAAGCAATCCTTCTGCCTCAGCCTCGCAAAGTGCTGGGATTACAGGCATGAGCCACGACACCTGGCCTAAATATTTCTCAAAAATAAACCAAGAATGATTTTCAAGGCCTAAGAAAAAGACATGGCACTGATGAGATCTTGAAGACTTTTATTAAAAGTAATAAGCATAATTCATTCACCCAAAACTGACAGTGGAAAATCTGAATGTTTCAAGTAAGTAGAGGAAATTCCCCCAAATGAAGAGGGGATGATAGAGTCCTGAAGTTAGCTCCTGGATACCTTCAACGGCAGACACTGGAGAATTATTTACAAGAGGGCTCGACAGGCCTGCAGGTAAAACAAACAAAGCAAAACAAACTGAAACAAGAAAATAAACGTCAACACAGGCATTCTGAAAAGCGCAGCCAGGCTCTCTCTCTCCCCCCAGCCCAGCAGGAGCTCCAACCCCAGCTGCCATCATTCCTTGCACTCCGTAGCAGTAGCAGCGTTGCTATTACTAACACTTACAGGATCTTCAAAATCTTCCTCCTGGCAACCGATGTGAAGTCACCACCAGGCCCAGAAAGTGGCTGTGACTCTCCCCTGGTGGCCAACACTGCTAGCTGCTGACCTAACCTCCATTACCCATCCTCTTCCTCACTACCAGGCCCGCAGTACTGCTGTGGGGTATAAGGTGCGCAGCTGAAGAAAATGCATTTTTCCAGCCCCCTTGTGAGATGGGGTGGCCCTATGACCACGCTCTGGTCAGCAGAATGTCAGTGAAGCTTTTGGATGGAGATTCCAGAAGCTTCCTGAGAATAGGGCTGGCGGGATGGTCAGGGATCCCCTCTGTCCCAGGCCCTCTACCGCAGAGGTAGTATGAGGTCAGGAGCAGGAAGTCCCCGCCAGCACCAGGCAAGAGCGAGCAGCAGCCCCATGGGGTCCCCAAGCCAGCCAGGGACTCTCAGCAACCGGAGAGAAAGGCAAGCCCTGCGTTCTCGCAGGTGACTCTTTTCTGGAGGGCGGTTTCGGTTTTGCGGTGCTGAATCCAGTTCTGTAAGGGAAGAAAAAGTTATTTCCTCACCCATCGCTAGGTTTATGGCTGAGACACCTATCATAAAAGACAGATAAACAAGAGAAAAGCAGGCGAATTTATTTTATTGTATGTAGTTTTTACAAGACATAAGCACCTTTAGATGTGAAGACCAAAAGGCACAGGGAGGCCTGTGTATCTTTAGGCTAAGCTTGATGGAGAGAGGACAGTGGTGGAAAAGGGTGAGTACACAGAGCGGGTGTCACCTGATGGCAGTGAATTGCGGGAATATGCAAGGTGCCAGATTTCAGGGTCTTGTGTCCCAAACCCCATTAGTGTCTAACTCAGTGTGGATATAACCGCTGGGACGCCAGCAAGGGTCTCTTTGGAAATTGCCAGAGCACATCACCGCCTCTGCCGAGTCACTGGGCTTCTGTGTTATGATGGATGCTGTATTTGTCATCCATCATTTGTGGTGTGTTGCAAAGCATCACAAACTGGGTGCCTTTAGACAACAGAAATTTGTTCCCTTACAGTTCTGGATCCCAGAAGTCTGACATCACGGTATCGGCAGGGCCGTGCTACCTCCTGGGAAGCTTCCCTCCCCTCTTCCCTCTTCTGGCATTGCTGGTGCGTCACCCCAGTCTCCACCTCTGTCTTCACACAGCCATGACCCCATGTGTCTCTCCTCCTCTTCAGATGTCCTTCAGTAAGGACATCAGTCATGTTGGATTAAGACCTACCCTGCTGACCTCATCCTAGCTCACATCTCGATGTCATCTGCAAAAATCCTATTTGCAAAGAAGGCCACTTCACAGGTCCCAGGACTTAGGATTTTAATGTATCTTTTGCAACAAACACCTGAGTGAAATTTCTTGCAACACACACCTTGGTTTAATGTTCTTGAACTAATCCACTGGCCTCCGGGACTCAGGCATAGCTCTTTGGGCCTCTCAAACTGGCCTGATGTCCTGGGACCAAATTTGCACTGTGCCTAATCTTGGGCTGAGAATTTTTGCCAGAAAGCTCTGGTCTCTCATGCGCCAGGCAGGCCCATCCTTCCAGTCCTCCAGGCAAAGCGAATCTGAACTGTGTTAGTTCTAGGCTGTGCCAAGTCCAGGCTCCCTGAGGTTTCTACGCTGCCTTTATATTTATAGATCTTTAAAAAAAAAAAAAAAAAAAAAAAGATAGGGTTTCTGGTATGGTTTGGCTGTGTTCCCACCCATATCTCATCTTGAATTGTAGCTCCCATCACGCCCACATGTTGTGGAAGGGACTTGGTAAGAGATAATTGTATCACGGGGCAGTTCCCCCGTACTGTTCTCATGGCAGTGGGTAAGTCTCACGAGATCTGATGGTTTTCTACGAGGAAAACGCTTTTGCTTGGTCCTCATTCTCTCTTGTCTGCTGCTATGTAAGGCATGCCTTTCGCCTTCCACTAGGATTGCGAGGCCTCCCCCGCCGTGTGGAACTGTAAGTCCATTAAACTTCTCTTTCTTTTCACCAACAGGGTGAAAACAGACTAATACAGTTTCTCCCCGCTTCCCTGAAGACCCACCAGTGTCAGAGGAAGGCGAGCCCACAGCCCAGCACACCTGGGACTCAGCTCACTTCAAGGGTAAAAAATCTCTTTGAAGTCCCATGTTTTACCCAAAAATCTCGTTAACTTTCCTTTTACTGCTTAAAGTACTTGTGTTTGCTTCCTTGTTGGAAGAATGGTTTTTTGAGCATATCTTCAGGTGCAGTCAATGCCCAGGAATTGCGCATTACCCGCTCTTGAAGGGCGCCTTTCTCCTCAGTCCCTGGGGGTGCTTCCCCTGCTTGAGAAGCACAGGTCTTTCCTGTTAGGGGTTAGGGTTAGGGTTAAGCCCTCGTGTCCCATCCTGGATTTGATCTCTACCACCCTGTGGAATGACAAGAAATCTATTTCATTAAAAAAAAAAAAAAAAAGTTAAACAGCTTTCAAAAGTAAAAAATATATATATTATTATTTTAATTTCTGAAACAATTTTTATAACAACTGTTCCAGTTTGTATTCCCATGGGAAACATACGAGAGTTTTGGTTGCTCCACATCCTTATTAGCACTCGGTATTGTGAGGTTTGGGTTTTTTGTGATGCGAGTCATTCAGCTAGGTGTACGGTGTTAGGCCATTTTTATTTTAATTTGCATTCACCAATGAAAATTGATTTTGAGCATCTTTTTATTTGCCATCCATATGTTTTCTTTGGTGAAGTGTCTGTTCAGTTCTTTGCCTGTTTTTTTTTTTTTTTTTTTTTTTTTTTTTGAGATGGGGTCTCAGTCTTTCGCCCAGCCCGGAGTGCAGTGACACAATCTCGGCTCACTGCAAGCTCCGCCTCCCGGGTTCACGCCATTCTCCTGCCTCAGCCCCCCCGAGTAGCTGGGACTACAGGCGCCCGCCACTGCGCCCGGCTAATTTTTTGTATTTTTAGTAGAGACAGGGTTTCACCGTGTTAACCAGGATGGTCTCGATCTCCTGACCTCGTGATCCGCCCGCCTTGGCCTCCCAAAGTGCTGGGATTACAGGCGTGAGAGCCCGACCCTGAAACAATTTTTAAATTAAAAAAATTTTTTTAAATAAATTGGGTTTTTGTCCCCCATTCCTGGCACACAGCCCCTAAACGCCTTTCCTGTGTGTCAGGGCTGTCTTTGGTGTTGGCCAGGAGCCCCTTCCCATCACACCTGAGTGCCTGCTAACAAAGTAAGCAAGGCTGGGTCCTGGGACAGCCTCAGGATGGGGTGGGCATGAGAAAGACCATGCCAGTAGAGGGTGGGAACTTTCAGCCTCACCCACCTGCCTCTGGGAAAGGGGGTAGGGGTGCTGGTAATCAACCTCTATAAAATCTCTTAATAACTGTATTTGATGAGCTTCCAGGTTAGTGAACGTATCCAGGTGCCAGGAGGGTGGCACCCCCCAACTGCTGCACTCAGGACCCTTCAGACCTCACCCTGCATATTCCCCACCTGACTGTTCATCTGTGTCCTTTATAACAGGGGCCCCAACCCCCTGGCCACAGACCTGTACCAGCCTGTGTCCTGTTGGGAACCAGGCTGCACAGCAGGAGGTGAGCGACTGGCAAAGCTGCCTGTGTATTTACAGTCACTCCCTATCACTTGCATTATCCCCTGAGCTCCGCCTCCTGCCAGGTCAGCAGCAGCATTAGATTCTCATAGGAGCGTGAAACCTATTGTGAACTACACGCGCAAGGGATCCAGGTTGCCCGCTCCTCATGAGAATCTAATGCCTGATGATCTGTCACTGTCTCCCATCACCCCCAGAGAGGACCACCTAGTTGCAGGAAAACAAGCTCAGGGCTCCCACTGATTCTACATTATGGTGAGTTGTATCATTATTTCATTATATATTACAATGTAATGGCAATAGAAATAAAGTGCACAATCAATGTAATCTGCTTGAATCATCCCAAAACCATCCCCCTGACCCCAGTCTGTGGAAAAATTGTTTCCCATGAAACAGGTCCCTCGTGGCCAAAAAGGCTGGGGATCGCTGCTTTATAATATTCTTTATGGTAAACCTGTAAACATAAAAAGAATGTTTCCCTGAGTTCTTCAGCCATTCTAGCAAATTATGGAACCCTAAAAGAAGGTTATGGGAACCCCCAATTTACTATCTGTTGGTCAGAAGTTCCGTGGATGATTGGCATCTGTAAAGGGGGCAGTCCTGGGGTCTAAGCCCTTAGCTTATAGGTCTGCTGCTAACTTCAGGTGGAGAGTGTCAGAATTGAATAGAATTGTGGCAGCCACCTGGCTTTGGAGAATTAATCAGTGTGGAAAGAACCCTCACATGTGGGGTTAAGGGTGTTGTGTGTGAGAACGTAGAGAAAGATGTGTGATTCCCCATAGCCCAGGGTGTAGATGCTGCTGTTCTCATCCTGTAGATGCTAAACAAAGCAGAGGGGCTACAGAAGGGAGGTACGGAAGATATTTGGAGCTGGGACTAAAGGCAGTTACCCTCGTCCTGATGATCTTGCCGAGGGCTCTGTTGACAGCTACTCCCCACTGAAAAAGATGCCTGTGATCCTTGGACCCAGGAACTACAGATGTCTGATTCTTTTGCTGCTAGCAGAAGTAAGCTCAATCAAGGATAAGCCTTTGGTTCAGCGAATAAAAGGATGTGTTATTACAGGGCTGCAGAACACATTCCAAACTGAAGCTATTTTAATAGTCAAATTGGTTCAATGGCTATTTACACTGAGTATGGGATTAGCCATCTTGGCTAAGAACCACAGTGTCCCATCAGAACTTAAAAAGTTATATTCTGGGCCTGGCGCGGTGGCTCACACCTGTAATCCCAGCACTTTGGAGGCCGAGGCAGGTAGATCACTTGAGCTCAGGAGTTTGAGACCAGCCTGGGCAACATGGCAAAACCCTTTCTCTACAAAAAGTACAGAAAAATTAGCTGGGCGTGGTGGTGCATGCCTGTAGTCCCAGCTACTTGGAGGGCTGAGGCGGAAGGATCACTTGAGCCCTGGAGGTCGAGGCCCCAGTGAGACGAGATCGCACCATTGCACTCCAGCCTGTGAACAAAGTGAGAAAAAAAAAAAAAAAGTGATATTCTGAAAAATCTTGAATCTTTTACTTTCATGTTTTTAACTTTGTTTCCCTCTACTATAGCCCTTATAATACTCTATTGTAATTATGTATCATAATTGTAATCACCAATTTTATGCAAATTTTTAAGTTAAGTTTTGCACTGCTTTTTTTTTCTTTATTTCTTCCGAAAAAAAACAAAACAAAACTGGGATACATGTGCAGAATGTGAAGGTTTGTTATATAGGTATATGTGTGCCGTGGTGGTTTGCTGCACCTATTGACCCATCCTCAGTCCCCTCCCCTCACCCCCCACCCCCCACCCCCCTACAGGCCCTGGTGTGTGTTGTTCCGCTGTCTGTGTCCATGTGTTCTCAATGTCCAACTCCCACTTATGAGTGAGAACATGTGGTGTTTGGTTTTCTGTTCCTGTGTTAGTTTGCTGAGAATGATGGTTTCCAGCTTCATCCATGTCCCTGCAAAGGACATGATCTCATTCTATTTTGTGGCTGCATAGTATTCCATGGTGTCTGTACCACATTTTCTTTATCCAGTCTATCATTGATGGGCATTTGAGTTGGTTCCATGTCTTTGCTATTGTAAATAGTGCTGCAGTAAACATAAATGTGCATGTGTCTTTGTAGTAGAATGACTTATATTTTGGGGGGTATATACCCAGTAATGTGATTGCTAGGTCAAATGATATTTCTGTTTCTAGATCCTTGAGGAATAACCATACTGTCTTCCACAATGGTTGAACTAATTTACATTCCTACCAACAGTGTAAAAGTGTTCCTATTTCTCCACAGCCTCACCAGCATCTGTTGTTTCCTGACTTCTTAATAATCGGCATTCTGACAGATATGAGGTGGTATCTCACTGTGGTTTTGATATGCATTTCTCTAATAATCAGTGATGTTGAGTTTTATTTCATATGTTTTTCGGCCACGTAAATGTCTTCTTTTGAGAAGTGTCCGTATCATTTGCCCACTTTTTGATGGAGTTGTTTGTTTTTTTTTTTTGTAAATTTGTTTAAGTTCCTTGTAGATTCTGGATATTAGACATTTGTCAGATGGATAGATTGCAAATTTTTCTCCCATTCTGTAGGATCCCTGTTCACTCTGATGATAGTTTCTTTTGCTGTGCAGAAACTCTTTAGTTTAATTAAATCCCATTTGTCAATTTTGGCTTTTGTTGCAATTGCTTTTGGCACTTTTGTCATGAAGTCTTGCCCATGCCTATGTCCTAAATGGTATTGCCTAGGTTTTTTTCTAGGATTTTGATGGTTTTGGATTTTACATTTAAGTCTTTAACCCATCTCGACTTAATTTTTATGTAAGGTGTGAGGAAGGGATCCAGTTTCAGTTTTCTGCATATGGCCAGCCAGTTTTCCCAGCATCATTTACTGAATAGGAGATCCTTTCCCCATTGCTTGTTTTTGTCAGGTTTGTTGAAGATCAGATGGTTGTAGATGTGTGGTGTTATTTCTGAGGGCTCTGTTCTGACCCATTGGTCTATATCTCTGTTTTGGTACCAGTACCATGCTGTTTTGGTTACTGTAGCCTTGTAGTACAGTTGGAAGTCAGGTAGTGTGATGCCTCCAGCTTTGTTCTTTTGGCTTAGGATTGTCTTGGCAATGCAGGCTCAGATGAAGAGACATTAACTTGCTTTTGAAAATGAGTCTATATCATTAAAAATTTCTAAATTCCAAGTTCTATGGTGAGAAAGAGACTCAGTCAATAACAGTTATTTAAGTATTCAAAAAGCTATTGGCAGGATGACTTTGGCAACATTTAGACTAAAATTGAAACGATGCAGAGAAAATTAACATGGCCCCTGCACAAAGGTGACACAGAAATTCATGAATTGTTTAATTTTTTTTTCTGAATAGAAAAAAGCAATCTGGACTGAATTGCTTTCCTCTAAAAATTCATATGTTGAAACTCCAACCCCCGATGTGACTATATTTCTTGATAGGGCCTGTAAATGGGTTGTTAGGTAAAATGGGTTCATGAGGGTAGAGCCCTAATCCAGGAGGATTGTTGTTTTTTATAAGAAAAGGAAGAGATACCAGCAACACACTTGCATAGAGAAAAGGCCATGTGAGGACACAGCAAGAACGCAGCCGTCTGCACCCTGAGAAGAGAGGCCCACGAGAAACACTCCTGTTGGCACCTTGATCTTGGACTTTCAGCCCACAGAACTGTGCAAAAATCCATTTCTGCTGTTTAAGCCGCCAGCCTGTGGTATGTTGTTATGGCAATCTTAGCAGGCTGACTCATTGGGTGAAAATAGAGGTAAAAGCAATAGACTCACCTTCTCAAGAGTTTCTTAAATCATATATGATGGCTGAAGCAAAACTAACACCATATGATGCAGTGCTTAATGTAAAATACTTAGGAACATTTTATTTAAAAAGTAGGAAGTGTCAAGGGGCCTAAATGGAAGTAAACATTCAATACTTCACTCAAAGTGGTACAATTTTTATGAGGAGGCTATGATAAGTTACATCTATACGTATGTATATGTGTGTGTGCATATATATATATATATATATAGAGAGAGAGAGAGAGAGAGAGAGAGAGTACAATCACCAGGAGGATAATATAAGGTGATATGATTTTTAAATACATGAATAAAGTAGAATGGAATTCTAGAAAAATGCTGAGGTAATCTACAGGAAGAAAAGAAAAAGGAAGTGAGAAACAGAAAACAAGTAATACAGTGAAAGACTTAAACCCTAAGTATCAATTCTAATCTAAATCCATCAGTTCAATGACAGAGATTGGCAAAAATAGCAATACACTACCCAACTATGTGCCATCTACACATGTTGGTGGCTCACGCCTGTAATTCCAGCACTTTGGGAACCGAGGCAAGCAGATCACTTGAGAGCAGGAGTTCGAGACCAGCCTGGCCAACATGGTGTAACCCTGTGTCTACCAAAAATACAAAAATTAGCCAAGCATGGTGGTGTGCGCCTGTAGTCCCACCTACTCAGGAGGCTGAGGCAGGAGAATCGCATGAGGGCAGAGGTTGCAGTGAGCCAAGATCATGCCACTGCACTCCAGCCTGAGTGACAGAGTGAGACTCCGTCTTAGAAAAAAAAAAAAAAAAAAGGAAATAACTGAAAGGAAAACTAGACAAACTCGCAATTATAGTTGGAGACTTCATCACTTCTCTTTCAGCAACTGATAGAACTATTTAACAGAAAATTGGCAAGGATAAAGAACTGAACAATACCGTCAGTCAGCATGATTTGTAGAGCATTCCACCACAAGATAGCAGAATACACATTCTTTTCAAACATCCATGAATGTTTACCAAGATAGACCATATCCTAGATGATTTTTAAAAATCAATGAATTTGAAAGAATTAAAATTATACAAAGTATGTTTTCTGGTCATAAGAGAATCATACTAGAAATCAATACAGAAAGACAAAGGAAAATCTTTAAATATGTGAAAAGTAACCAACATGCTCCTAAATAATTAAACATCAAAAAGTAAATCTCAGAAGAAATCTGAAAATATATTGAACTGAATAATAATGAAAACAAAATGTGTCAAAATCTGTGAGATGCAGCTAAAGCAGTGCTAAAAGGAAAATTTATGACATATATGAATGTCATATATACGCATACGTATATGAGAAGAGGAAAAGTCTGAAATCATTTCTCTAAGTTTCTACCTCACAAAACTAGAAAAAGAAGAGCAAACTAAACACAAAGCAAGCAGAAGGAAAGAAATAATGAAGATAGAATAACTCAATAAAATTGAAAACAGGAAAGGAATAGAAAAAATCAGTGAAACAAAAAGCAGTTCTTTAAAAAATATCTCAAAAAATCTATAAGTCTCTAGCAAGACTTACAAAAATTAAAAAAAAACATAAATCACCGAGGTCAGACAAAAAATCACTAATCAAACAGGGAATATCAGTACAGATCAATCCTTCAATCATTAAAACAATATTAAAGAATAATATTAACAAAAGATAGTTAGACCTTATAAGTGAATTCAGTAAAGCTGCAGAATACAAAATAACAAAAATCAATTGTGCTTCTGTACACAGAGAATGAACTATCTGAAAAAGAAATTAGGAAAGCAATTCCATTCACAACAGCAACAAAAAGAATAAAATAGGAATACACTTAACCAAAGACATGAAAAACTTGACACTGAAAATTATAAAACAATGATGAAGAAAATTAAAGAAGACACAGATAAATGGAAAGACATGCTGTGTCCATGGACTAAAAATTGAAAAAATTAGTATCGTCAAAATGTTCATACTACCCAAAGAGATCTGATTCAATGCAATCCCTATTAAAACTCCAATGGCCTTTTTTTATAGATATAGAGGAACAAACCTAAAATCTGTAAGGAACCACAAAAGACTCTAAGGAGGTAAATCTATCTTGAGCAAGTAAGATAAAACTGGAGGCATTACACTACCTGACTTCAAAATATATAAGACAGCTATAGTAATCAAAATAGCATGGCACTGGCATAAAAACAGTCAACTAGACCAATGGAACAGAATAGAGAGCCTGGAAACAAATCTATGCATCTGTGGGTCAATTGATATTTAACAAGAGTGCCAAAAACACACAATGGGGAAATAATAGTCTCTTCAATAAATACTGTTGGGAAAGCTGGATATCCATATGCAGAAGAATGAAAGTGGACTTTTTCTCGTACCATATGCAAAAATCAACTGAAAATAGATTAAAGACTTAAACATAAGTCCTGAAATCATAAAACTACTAAAAGAAAACATAATGGAAAAGTTTCTTGACATTGGTCTGAGTAATTGTTTTGTGGATATGACACAAAAAGGACAGGCAATAAAAGCAAAAATAAGCCAGTGGGATTGTGTAAAATGAAAAGCTTCTGCACAGCAAAGAAAACAATCCACAGAACAAAAAAACAACCTACAGAGCGGGAGAAAATATTTGCAAACCATATATCTAATAAGGGGCTAATATTCAAAATATACAAGAAACTCAAACAACCCAATAGCAAACAAATGAACAAGCAAAACAAATAACCCAATTAAACAATGGGATAAGGCACTGAGTAGATATTTCTCAAAAGACGACATACAAATGGCCAACAGGTATATGAAAGTGTGCTCAACATCACTAATTTTCAGGGAAATGCACATCAAAATCACAAAAAGATATCACCTTACACCTCACAAAAGATAATGTGTTGGTGAGAATATGGAAAAAAGGGAACCATTATGCATAGTTTGTAATGTAAATTGATATAGCCACTATAAAAAACAGTGTGAAGTTCCCTAAAAAATTATAAATAAGGCCAGGCGTGGTGGCTCACACCTGTAATCCCAGCACTTTGGGAGGCCGAG
The DNA here is from genome assembly GCF_009828535.3 of Hylobates moloch. Taxonomy (NCBI): domain Eukaryota; kingdom Metazoa; phylum Chordata; class Mammalia; order Primates; family Hylobatidae; genus Hylobates; species Hylobates moloch. The sequence continues at coordinate 174,053,954 of NW_026652277.1, forward strand.
ATGGGCGGATCACCTGAAGTCAGGAGCTCGAGACCAGCCTGTCCAACATGGTGCAACCCTGTCTCTACTAAGGCATGCTGGTGGGCACCTGTAATCCCAGCTACTTGGGAGGCTGAGGAAGGAGAATCACTTGAACCCCGGAGGCGGAGGTTGCAGTGAGCTGAGATCGTGCCACTGCACTCCAGCCTGGGTGATTAGAGCGAAACTCCATCTCAAAAAAAAATTATAAATAAGAACTAGCATGTGATCCAGCAATTAAATTACTAGGTACTTATCCAAAGGAAGTGAAATCAGTGTCTCAAAGAGTTGTTACAGCCCCATGTTTATTGCAGCATTATTCTCAACAGCCAAAATATGGAAACAATCTTATCTCTTATCATTTGTCCACTGATAAATGAATAGATAAAGAAGACATGGGTATATTAATATACAGTGGAATATTATTCAGCTTTAAAAAGGAAGGAAATCTTGCCATTTGTGACAACATGCATGAACCTGGAGGGCATTCATTATGCTAAGTAAAATAAGTCAGACACAGAAAAACAAATGCTGCATCATCTCACATGTGCAATCTGAAAAATTGGAACTCATGAAAGCACAGAATGAGATGGTGGTTGACAAGGGTTGGAGGGGAAGGATGGGGAAATGTTGGTCAAAGGGTACAAAGGTTCAGTTATGCAGGATGAATACATTCTGAAGATCCAATGTACACCATGGTAACTACAGTTAACAATACTGTATTGTATACTTGAAGTTTACTAAAAGAGTTTATCTCGTCTGGATGCAGTGGCTCATGCCTGTAATCCCAGTACTTTGGGAGGCTGAGGCAGGCAGATCACCTGAAGTCAGGAGTTCAAGACCAGCCTGGAAAACATGGTGAAACCCTGTCTCTACTAAAAATACAAAAAATTAGCTGGGTGTGATGATGGGTGCCTATAATCCCAGCTACTGAGGAGGCTGAGGCAGGAGAATTGCTTGAACCCAGGAGGCGGAGGTTGCAGTGAGCTGAGATGGCACCATTGCACTCCAGCCTGGGCAACAAGAGTAAAACTCTGTCTCAAAAAAAAAAAAAAAAAGTTGATCTTAAATGTTCTCACCACATGCACACACACTCAAATCATAACTATGTAAGGTGATGAGTAACTTAGCTTAAATGTAATCATTTCACAATTATACATAAATCAAAACATGTTGTACACCTTAAAGATATATAATTTTTACTTGTCAAGTATACCTCATAAAGCCAGAAAAAACTAAAATGATAGTAAGGGAATACTACAACTTTTAAATCATAAATTTGACAACTTAGAAGTAGAGGAGGGGGAAGAGGAAGAAGAAGAGGAAAGAAAGGCCATAGAGACTGGAAAGGAAAATATGACTGTTTCCAGTACAGATAACATGATTGTCTATGGAGCAGAACTCAAGCAACCTACATAAAAACCTTTCAGAACTAGTAAAAGAGCTCAGTAGGATTGCTGGACCCAAGATCAATACATAAAAATCGAATGCATTTCTATTCTAAAAATGAACAGGTAGAAATACAAACAAATCATTTACAATTGTTCCAAAGAAAATGAAACCTTATGTCTAAATCTAGAAACACATATACAGATTATGTATGCTGAAAATTACCAAATGCTGATAAAAGAAATCAAAGAGGGCCTAAATAGTTGGAAAGACTTAACTATATTCATGGATTATAAGAGTCAACTTATTAAAGATGGCAATTTTCCACACATTGATCCATATGTATGATGTGATCCGTATCAAAATTCTAGCCAAATTTTTGTAAACATAGACAAGATTATTCTAAAATTTATATGGACCGGGCTTGGTGGCTCACACCTGTAATCCCAGTGCTTTGAGAGGCCAAGCTGGGGGGATCACTTGGGCCCAGGAGTTCGAGACTAGCCTGGCAATATAGTTAGACCCTGCCTTCATAAAAAAATAAAATAAAATAATTAGCCAAGGCTGGGTGCAGTGGCTCATGCCTGTAATCCCAGCACTTTGGGAGGCCAAAGTGGGCAGATCACTTGAGGTCAGGAGTTTGAGACCAGCCTGGCCAATATGGTGAAGCCCCATTTCTACTAAAAATACAAAAATTAGACAGACGTGGTGCTGCACGCCTGTAGTCCCAGCTACTCAGGAGGCTGAGGCAGGAGAATCTCTTGAACCCGGGAGGCAGAGGTTGCAGTGAGCCAAGATCATCCCACTGCACTCCAGCCTGTATGATAGAGCTAGGACTCTGTCTCAAGAATAACAATAATAATAAAAATAGTAATAAATAATTAGCCAAATATGTGGCAAACGCCTGTAGTCCCAGCTTACTCGGTAGGCTGAAATGGGAGGATTTCTTGAGCCCAGAAGGTTGAGGCTGCAGTGCTACTGCACTAAAGCCTGTGCACGGAATGAGACCCTGTCTCAAAACTAACTAAATAAATGAAATTTATATAGAAAAGAAAAGGACCAGAACAGGCAAAGGGAAATTGAAAATGAAGAGTAAAATGGGAGAATCACTCTTCCCAATGTTAGAGCTTACTATATAACTACAGTATTTAAGACTGTGTGATACACATGGATCGATGGAACAGATCAGAGAGGCCAGAAACAAACCTACCAAATACGCCCAACTGACTTTTCACAAAGATGCAAAAGCAATTCAATGGAGATGGGATAGACTTTTTCACAAATAGTTCTTGAGCAAATTAACGATCATAGAAAATGTTCATTTGCTCAAGAACTATTTGAGCAAAAATGCCATTTTGAGCCATGTTCAAAAAATGAACATCTCTCAACAAAATATTAAGATAATAAAAGAATATATATAAAATTTTTTATACATTCAAACGATATAGTATATAACAATGTATACATTGTATAAAAAGAATTATACACTAAGTGGGATTTATCCAAAGTATGCAAAGCTGTTTAATATTCAAAAAACAATTAATGCAATCCATCTCATCAACAGATTAGAAAAGAAAATATTTTTCTTTATCAGTAGATGCAATAGATGAAAAAAAAACTCTGACAAAATACAAAACCCATTTATGAACATTTAAAACACTCTCAGCAAACTACAAATAAAAGGGAACCCCCTCAACTTGATGAAGAACATCCACAAAAGAGCTACAGCTAATATCATACTTAATGGTGAGAAGCTAGATGCTTTCCCCCTAAAGGCAAGGAGGTCCCCTCATACCACTCTTCGCCAACATTGTAATAGAAATTCTAACTAATGCGCCGGGTGCGGTGGCTCACGCTTGTAATCCCAGCACTTTGGGAGGCCGAGGCGGGCCGATCACGAGGTCAGGAGATCGAGACCACGGTGAAACCCCGTCTCTACTAAAAATACAAAAAAATTAGCCGGGCCTGGTGGCGGGCGCCTGTAGTCCCAGCTACTCAGAGAGGCTGAGGCAGGAGAATGGCGTGAACCCGGGAGGCGGAGCTTGCAGTGAACCGAGATTGCGCCACTGCACTCCAGCCTGGGTGACAGAGCGAGACTCCGTCTCAAAAAAAAAAAAGAAAAAAAAAGAAATTCTAACTAACGCAACAAAGCAAGAAAAGGAAGCTATACGGATAAGGAAAGACGAGATAAAACTGCCTCTGTTCACAGATGATATGATTGTCTATGTAGAAAATCCCAAAGAATTGACAAAAATATTCCTGGAACTGCATAATAAGTGATTATATTAGAATTTCTGAATATAAGATTAATATAGGAAAGTCAATTGCTTTTTTACATACCAGCAATGAACAATTGAAGTTTGAAGTTAAAAACATAATAATAGTTAATTATAACATAATGCCATTTACAGTAGCACCCACAAAAAAAGGAGGAGGAGTAAGAGGGGAAGTAGGAAGATAAAGGGGAATAGGAGGAGAAGGACAGCAACAATTTAGAAATAAATCTTACAAAATATGTGCAAGATTTATATGAGGAAAACTACAAAACTCTGATTAAACCCAAGAAGATTTGAATAAATGGAAAGATATTCCACGTTCACTGATAGGAAGACTCAACATTGCAAAGATGTGATTTCTTCCCAAATATATCTAGGTCAATGTAATCCCAACCAAGCCCCAGCAAGTTATTTGGTGAATATCAAAAAACTGAATCTAAAGTTTATACAGAAAGACAAAACACCCAGAACAGCCAACACAAAGTCGAAGAACAGAAGTGAGAGAACCAACACCACCTGATATAAAGGTGTACTGTAGAGCTAGAATAATTAAGGTAATGTGGTATTGGTGAAGGAATAGACAAGTAGATCAAAGGCACAGAATAATGAGCCCACAAATAGACCCACACAAATGGAGGCAACTGATCTTTGACAAAGGAGTGAAAACAATTCAATGGGAAAAGATCAGATTTTTCAAAAAATGGTGTTAGAACAACTGAATACCTGCTAAACGCACACACATACACAAACAAAAACTAATCTAGGCCTTACACCTTTTAAAAGCATAACTCCAAATTGACTGTAGACCTCAATGTAAAACGCAAAATTACGAAACTTCTAGAATATAACAGCAGAAAACTCTAGGTGACCTTGGGTTTGGGTTTGGCAATGAATTGTTAGATACAACATCAAACGCATCAACCATGAGAGAAAAAAAAATGTTAAGTTTGACTTCATTAAAATTAACCTTTTCTCTGAGAAAGACGTTGTTAACAGAATGAAGAGACAGGCCACAGATTGGGGGAAAGTCTTAGCAAAACACATATCTGATAAAAGAACATATATACAAAATATATAATCAACTCTTAAAACTCAACAATAAGAAAAGAAACAACCCACCTAAGAAATGGGCAAAGGATAGTAATAGACACCTCACCAAAGCAGGTATGTAGATGGTAAATAAGCATATGAAAAGATGTTCACCATCACATGTCACTAAGGAATTTCAAAGTAAAACAACAAGATGCCACTACACATCTATTGAAAGGCCAAAACAAAAATCCAAAACAAACAAACAAACAAACAAAAAACCTGAAAATACCAAATGCTGGTGAGGATGTGGAGCAATAGGAACTCTCATTCATTGATGATGGAATGCAAAATGGTACAGACACTTTGGAAGAGTTTACAGTATCATATGAAGTTAAACATAGTGTTACTAGAAAATCCAGCAATTGTGCTTCTAGATATTTAGCCAAATGAGTTGAAACCTTATGCTCACAAAAAACCTGCATGCAAATGCTTGTAACAGCTTTATTCATAATTGCCAAAAACTGGAAGCAACGATAATGTCTTTCAAATGGTAAATGAATAAGCAAACTGTGGAACATCTGTGCAATGGAACATTATGCAGCACTAAAAGAAAGGAGGTATCAGGTCACAGAAAGACATGGAGGAAACTGAAATGCATATTACTACGTGAAGAAAGCCAGTTCAAAAAAGCTACATACATACAGTATGATTGCAACTATATGACATTCTGGAAAAGGCAAAACTGTGGTTGCCGGGGTCTTTATGGGGAGAGAGGGATTAATAGAGCACAGATAATTTTCAGGGCACTGAAAACTGGATACATTACATTATGTATTTTTAAAACCCACAGAATGAACACAGTGAACCCTAAAGTGAACTATGGACTTTAGTTCATAATAAATAAAGTGTCAAGGCTAGGTGTGGTGACTCACACTTGGTATCCCAGCTTGTCACTAGGATTCACTTTTGAGAAGCTGAGGTAGGAGGATTATTTGAGGCCAGGAGTTCGAGGCTGCAGTAAGCTATAATCACACCACTGCACTCCAGCCTAGGCAACACAGTGAGACCCCATCTTTAAAAAGCAAATAAATAAACAAAAAGTGTGTAAAAATCAAGTGTGATAATTTTATCTTTACCTTGAAGGGTCTGAATTAGGTTTTTATTTTAAACTACCTGCAAGGTAGCAGTCCAGTAGTCATTTGTTATCATAGAAAAGTTCAGCACATTTGAAGCAGCTCTCACAATAGAGTGTGGAATTCATGTGTAATTTGAAATCTTCCAAGCGGTCTGTGTAGAGGTAACCGGTCACCTCTGTATGGTACAAGACTGTCATGGCCACAGCCCATTTTGTGAAGCATGCCATTTTGACAGTGCTGCTATATTTAAAAGGGCTTTTCTTTGTTCAGTTACCCATATTAATTGCATTCTACAGCATTCATCCACTCCTCTGTTCAACTTATTTTGCCAGGTTTACCTTTGAAGGACACGGTGCATTAATGTCACATGTGATGTCGTGTCTAGAACCTTACCCACCATCAGTGTTTCATTTTTGCCAAAGCCGTTGCTACATTACTGATTAACTTTTACTGATTTTCTTTTTTTTTTTTTTTTTTTTTGAGACAGAGTATCGCTCTGTCACCCAGGCTGGAGTGCAGTGGTGCCATCTCAGCTCACCGCAAGCTCCGCCTCCCGGGTTCACACCATTCTCCTGCCTCAGCCTCCCAAGCAACTGGGACCACAGGCGCCCGCCACCATGCGCTAATTTTTTGTATTTTTAGTAGAGACGGGGTTTCACCGTGTTAGCCAGGATGGTCTCAATCTCCTGACCTCCTGACCTCGTGATCTGCCCTCCTCAGCCTCCCAAAGTGCTGGGATTACAGGCGTGAGCCACTGCACCCGGCCTCTGATTTTCTTTAAATTGCTTTTAAAATAAAGAAGTTATTTACTTTTGAGAATATACCTTTATTGAATACACATGTGGGTGATATTCAAAATACTTGAAAGCTGTCATTGCACAGACATCTGAGTGCTCAGAAGCTGGCAGCCCTGGGGTGCAGAAGCCACCCTTCACAGGTGGGTTTGGAGTGGGTTGGGTGGTCAAGGTGGAAGAGGCTTTCTCAGAGCAGTGGCCGCTCACTGACCCGCACAGAAGTGTGTGAAAATGTTGACCACAGCTATGGTGGCACCCACACATACATACTAATGGTCACTCTTAGGTAAATACAGATTTCAATATTGAAACTGATTCTGGTGAATACATGAACCAAGACCTATTCGAATATCTAAACTTTATGTGTACTATAAAACAATATTCACACATTGTAAATTTGTTTAAGTACTCATTTCTTCAAACCTTCAGCAAGGTTTCCTAAATGTCACCTAACAACATACGCTTTAAGAATACATTTAAGCTTATTGCTTTGATATTTTCTGCATATTATTGTGGTAACTTTCTTTTTTTTTTTTTTTCTTGTTTTTTTTTGAGACAGAGTCTTGCTCTGTTGCCCAGGCTGGAGTGCAGTGGCGCTATCTCGGCTCACTGCAAGCTCCACCTCCTGGGTTCACCCCATTCTCCTGCCTCAGCCTCCCGACTAGCTAGGACTACAGGCGCCGGCCACCATGCCTGGCTAATTTTTCGTATTTTTAGTAGAGACAGGGTTTCACCGTGTTAGCCAGGATGGTCTCTATCTCCTGACCTTGTGATTCGCCCACCTCGGCCTCCCAAAGTGCTGGGATTACAGGCGTGAGCCACCACGCCCGGCCTTATTGTGGTAATTTTCATCTCAGCAGAAGGACAGTGTTTTCCAAATGATACATGATTTTTAACCTTTCTCTGTTAAGACAGAAACTTCACAAAAGAGGCCTCCAAATGATCCTTATTAAGTTTAGTAAATTTTTGTAAAGTATCCAATGCAGCAACGCATGATCTTAAATGTCACTGAGAAGTGTAGGAGTTAGTTTGAAAGTTTCCAATGCTTCATTTTTTTGTTTTTTTCTTTGTTATTTTTGTTTTAGATTCAGGGGGACTGCATGCAGGTTAGTTACAAGCATATATTGTGTGATGCTGAGGTTTGGGCTCCTGTCGATCCCATCGCCCAGATAGGAAGGTGTTCAGCCCTTCTCCCTGTTGGGGACCCCAGTGTCTATTGTTCCTAGGCTCGCTTATAAGTAGGAGCTAAACACTTGGTACAGTGAGCATCACCGCTTCATTGTGAATGCCTTGCCAGGTCACACACTCATTAGCTACTTTCTCCAGGCTCTGGTACACTTGGAAAAGTTTGTCCAATTTGGAGAGCAGGATGTAAATTCATTTTTGGCTTCAGCAGTTTTGCCATTTCCCTTTTTCTCCTGGCTTAGCCTTGACTGGATGGGCATTTCAGGCCAGCTTTTCAAGACCTCATTCGTGGTCCCCCAGGATCTGCCTCTGCCATTTCTCCGAGGTTGCCTGCTGCTTTTGCCTCATGAGCAGCCCATGGGTAGGCGTCATCTGCAGTAAACTGCGGTTTGGCTCAGGAAGCTAAAGTGAGAGATGTGAGCACTGGCCGCCCCACAGGTGCCCTCAGGGTACCCCCTTTACCGCAACTTGCCCATGAAGCCTGGGCCCCAGACAGCCTTGAGAAGGCCCTGCCAACATGCATAGTGTCACAGCAGTGTGTGCTGTCTGTCCATTTTTCAAAAATTCCAACATAGTCTTTTCTCATACTCTTAGTAAATATTAACGTTCATAACTTATTTGGGATTGTTTTTGTTAAAGAGAATCCCCAAAGCTGTAAAAGCTCCAGGCCCCACAGAGCCCAGCTTTGCCTGATGCATGGGACAGTGAGTTGCCGGGTCGGCCTGCATAAGAAATATTAGTTAGGCTTAACTTCTTTTTCATTCTTAGAAAACAAAATGAAGAGAAGTTTTCTCCCTCCCCTATATGGGTGAGTTTGTGCACCTTATCTTGAAGGACACTGACTTGAATTTCAGGATTTTATTGCCCTTGGTAGGGTAAGAAGTTCTATGTAAGCCTCAATCACAACAGGCAGCCAGCCCGCTCTGAACCCAGAAACCAGATAACAGCTCCCGCAACGATAAACACCTGCAGATGAGGTGCCGTCGGACAGGCGTCTCGGCGGACCTGCTTGGTTTTTGTTTTGTTTTGTTTTGTTTTGTTTTGTTTTTGGTTTTGTTTGTTTGTTTGTTTGAGACAGAGTCTCCCAGGCTGGAGTGCAGTGGCGCGATCTCGGCTCACTGCAACCTCCACCTCCCAGGCTCAAGCGATTCTCCTGCCTCAGCCTCCCGAGTAGATGGGATTGCAGGCACCTGCCACCATGCCCGGCTTAATTTTTGTATTTTCAGTGGAGATGGGGTTTCACCGTGTTAGCCAGGATGGTCTCAATCTCCTGACCTCATGATCCGCCTGCCTCAGCCTCCCAAAGCGGGACCTGCCTGTTTTGAGGGGGATACAAAAGGAACACAAATGATCTGTCCTGTAGCAGTTTGCAGCTGGCTAGGAAGATGAAGCACCAGGTCAAAGCACCAGGAGGCCGACTGCAGCAAAGGCCAACTAGAGTGGTGTGGAGTAGAGAGGAAGGGCCTCTGGGGATTAAGGGAAGGTGGAACCCGGTGGTAGACACTTTGGGTGGTCTTTGAAGAAATGCTTTGAAGAGTTGAGGGGGAAAAAAAGGATAGGATACACGATGGGGGAAGAGATCATGAAGGCCTAAAATACAAGTGCCCTAGTCCGAAGATGGGGAAGAGACTGCCAGCTGGAAAGGCTGAGCAGAGAGGGCGAATGTGAATGTCCCATCCCAGGACTTGACCTTGCCCAGCAGGAAACGGGGTGGCCTTTGAGTGGGTGTAGACTGTCCGGCAATGTTACAGGAAGATCCGTCTCCTGGTGGTGTGCAAGGTGCTGCGGGGGAAAGGTGATGAGTTAGGAGTGGTTCTAATGACATCTACGAGGCGGATGGGAGTCAGGGTCAGCGAGACCACAAAGAAGAAGCAAGATATGTCCCTACCCCCCAACTCCAGCCAAACCTCAAATGTATACAATCCGGCCTTTTGCAGAAAATGCTTGCAAAGCCCTGGAACATACCAGTACAAAGTCCCAGATCTGATAGTAACTGCTGATTCAAAGTAACCGGTGAATCACTTAAACATTTTGTTTCTTTAAAGTATGTTTTTCCTCCTAGTGGACACAGCTGACTTGGTGACCCAGTGCCTGGCCCTTTCAAGTAGGTTTCCTTAATCAAACCAAACAGATAAGTGGGGAGGAGCAGGGGTGAAGAGAGCAGCCCCAGCCCAGGGCCTCCTGCTGTTCCAGCAGGGACACGCCCCCCACCCCCATCCCCCCAGGGATCAAAGAGAGCCTGGCTCTCCTGCACGCTCTCCACAGGGGAGAAAAACGCCTAATGTAATTAAAAATACCCTGCAATTTGGTATGATCTGAAGCTGTGACATTTTGTTACCAAGGATTAAGGCTTATGGAAAGCAGTTGACTCACCACCAATTTAGAAGATCCTGAATGTTGAAACTTCTCTGTAGAGAACTCACTATCTGGTGTCTGCTGGAATATTTTCTCAGATCTACTCACTTCCGTGTCTAGAAACCATTTTCAAGGTGGAAGACATGGCATTTCCTTTCCACGTCAAATGCCATTGGCCCAAGGCTGAAAAATTTCACTCAACAAACAGTGTGATCCCATTTGATCAATGAAAAGAATAGGAAAAAGGAAAGAAATATGGAAACATGCACATTGATGGCCAGTCTTATGTGTCAGGCTGTACGTTACATGCCTTGATCACATTTATTCATTCCATAAACTATTTCTTGAGCCTCGGCTCAGACTGTGCCAGCCACGTGGGCCTGTAGGGAGCACTGCCAGGCAGGATTCCCACCTTGGCAGAGCCCACCATTCACCACCAGGGAAACAGATGTTGATCCAGTGACCACAGAAATACATCTGCAGCTACAACTAGGCAGGTGCTACTGGGGAAAGGGACTTACCTCATCCCTGAGAACCTATAATATGAGGGAGATTCAACATTTATCAGGAGGTAGAAAATGCTTCTCCAGGAGTATAAGGCTTGAGCCAACCTCTGCACGATGAGGAGGGTTTGCTGGGTGCAAGACGGAGGAGGGAGTCTGGGAAGAGTCCGGGTGGGGGGGAGGAGGTGCAGGTGGCTCTTTATGAGAGGGGCAGGGCCCCTGAGATAAGAGCTGGGACACGGCAGAGGCAGACCACACTGGGTAGACTGTGTCCGTCACACTCGGGATTTTGATCTTTATCTTAAGAGCACTCAGAAGGCACTAAAATGTCTTGAGAAGGATGCTGACATGAGCATAGATGTGCTTTGAAATTATTACCCTAACAGATGTGAAGGACCTCTTCAAGGAGAACTACAAACCACTGCTCAACCAAATAAAAGAGGACACAAACAAATGGAAGAACATTCCATGCTCATGGATAGGAAGAATCAATATCATGAAAATGGCCATACTGCCCAAGGTAATTTATAGATTCAATGCTACCCCCATCAAGCTACCAATGACTTTCTTCACAGAATTGGAAAAAACTACTTTAAAGTTCATATGGAACCAAAAAAGAGCCTGCATTGCCAAGACAATCCTAAGCCAAAAGAACAAAGCTGGAGTCATCACACTACCTGACTTCCAACTGTACTACAAGCCTACAGTAACCAAAACAGCATGGTACTGGCACCAAAACAGAGATAGAGACCAATGGGTCAGAACAGAGCCCTCAGAAATAATACCACACATCTACAACCATCTGATCTTTGACAAACCTGACAAAAACAAGAAATGGGAAAAGGATTCCCTATTTAATAAATGGTCCTGGGAAAACTGGCTAGCCATATGTAGAAAGCTGAAACTGAATCCCTTCCTTACACCTTATACAAAACTTAGTTCAAGATGGATTGAAGACTTAAATGTTAGACCTAAAACCATAAAAACCCTAAAAGAAAACCTAGGCAATACCATTCAGGACATAGGCATGGGCAAGGACTTCATGACTAAAACACCAAAAGCAATGGCAACAAAAGCCAAAATAGACAAATGGAATCTAATTAAACTAAAGAGCTTCTGCACAGCAAAAGAAACTACCGTCAGAGTGAACACGCAGCCTACAGAATGGGAGAAAAATTTTACAATCTACCCACCTGACAAAGGGCTAATATCCAGAATCTACAAAGAACTTAAACAAATTTACAAGAAAAAATCAAACAACCCCATCAAAAAGTGGGCAAGGGATATGAACAGACAATTCTCAAAAGAAGATATTTATGCAGCCAACAGACATATGAAAAAATGCTCATCATAACTGGCCATCAGAGAAGTGCAAATCAAAACCACAATGAGATACCATCTGACACCAGTTAGAATGGCAATCATTAAAAAGTCAGGAAACAATAGGTGCTGGAGAGGATGTCGAGAAATAGGAATGCTTTTACACTGTTGGTGGGACTGTAAACTAGTTCAACCATTGTGGAAGACAGTGTGGCGATTCCTCAAGGATCTAGAACTAGAAATACCATTTGACCCAGCCATCCCATTACTGGGTATATACCCAAAGGATTATAAATCATGCTGCTGTAAAGACACATGCACACGTATGTTTATTGTGCCACTATTCACAACAGCAAAGACTTGGAACCAACCCGAATGTCCATCAATGATAGACTGGATTAAGAAAATGTGGCACATATACACCATGGAATACTATGCAGCCACAAAAAAGGATGAGTTCATGTCCTTTGTAGGGACATGGATGAAGCTGGAAACCATCATTCTGAGCAAACTATCGCAAGGACAGAAAACCAAACACCGCATGTTCTCACTCATAGGTAGGAATTGAACAATGAGAACACTTGGACACAGGATGAGGAACATCACACACGGGGGCCTGTCATGGGGTGGGGGGGAGAGGGGGGAGGGATAGCATTAGGAGATATACCTAATGTAAATGACGAGTTAATGGGTGCAGCACACCAACATGGCGCATGTATACATATGTAACAAACCTGCCCTTTGTGCACATGTACCCTAGAACTTAAAGTATAATAATAATAACAAAAAGAAATTATTATCCTAACAAAAAACTAATGTAAGAAGACAAAGAAGGGAGGCAGTGAGGCCAGGAGAGGTCCGCATGGTGAAGGATGAGGGCTGCCCCCCACCTAGTGAGGGTGGGGAGGGACAGACACCCATGCACCCAAAGCTATTGGCTGTTGGGGAGATTAGCAACAAGTGCAGGAGTGGATCAGGGAGTGAGGAGAGGGTGAAGGAAGGGATCATTCCCAGGTGACAGCTTGCATGATATTCCCTTTATAGCACCATGTCTAATCCTCCCCAACCTTGTCCTCTGAGCCTTGCAGAGCACATGCCGAAACAGTAAGAGGGACTATGCTCCCTGACCACCTCCCAGCCCCCAGGGGCTCCTCTCACTCTGCAGGCTGTGTTTCTCACCTAAGCCACACTGGCCCTCAAGACCCCCAGGACTCCCCTTGAAATACACAGATAAGTGCCCAGGCAGGCTAAGCTGCAGGACCTGTGCCTTGCGTGTGGCTCTGTGGCTCAGCATCCTCCAAACTGATACTCATTAGGGGTCGTCCCTGCTGATCCCAGCTAAAGCCAAGTATATTTGTAATCATAATTTCAGATTGTAACACAATATTTATATAATCTGGTAAAATATGACTGTGGAAGGGGGTTATTCCTTCCAAATAAACCAAAAAACCATGCTGTTTTTGGAAAAAGTGATAACGGTAAGTCACCTAACAGACCACCAACAAATTGAGTGGAGGTGAGAGAACTGAAAAAGCTTGAGAAGCAATCTCTGCTCAGCCCGGGTTGTGGGGGAGTGGAAGTAATCATGTTATAGAATCGACTGCAGACAGTCCACTTGGGGTCTGCTCTTTCCCAGCTCCTCTGGATCACACTCTACATTCCCAAGTCCATTTGGGTCTTGTTTTGTGCTTTCTGTTTGGTTCACATGATCTCCGTGGCATTATCACAGTATCTGATAGGGCAAATCCATCCCAGTTGCTCTTCTAGATGTGGAATTCACATCTTAAATAGCACTCTTTGATTTTGGTTGATTAAGTAGAGGGAACCTATAGATTTATGGTCCAAATTATAGCAGCACAATTTATAGAGCCATCTGGCTTGGCTAGTAGGCAGTTAATATTAGAAATTGATTGATTCTGGAAGCCTTTTTTATAAACGTGTTTAAAGCTAAATCTGTGATCATGCATTCATCCAACAAGTTTTTCATGAAGAGCCAAGGTTTTTCCATTGAGTTTGGGTCTGCTGATTAGAGTTTTGTGGGTTTTCTTGCATCCTTAAAACCTTTAGAAGGTACCTTACTCTTCAACTCGGCAGTGACAAGCGTATATTGGCAGGTATATCGGCAGTTCTAGTTCTAAATTTTCATCTCATTATGCTCTTACAGAATAATTTCCATAAGGTTTTACCTGGCACAAGAATCGGCATTCCATTGGGAGGACATCCCTGCACCCCACCCCATGCTAGGATCCCCAGCGTCCTCTGCATGGCTCTTTCCTTATCTGGTCCTGTGTTCTGAGTTTGCTAGTCTCCTCCTCAGTCAGGCTGTAAGCACCTAGCCCACGGGCACGATGTCCTGTACTATTCCCAGCCTATCATACAACTGCTTTCACACCACAAGTGCTCATTACATATTTAAGTAATGAATGTCCCTGCCATTCGTAGCTATTACTATGAATAACTATTGTTAGGAGTATCGTAAGAATGACTTGGGACCGAAGTCCAGTAGCCTGGAGTTCCCTCCATGTTCTGTTTTACAGTCAGGAAGGATAATCCATATTTTACCTGCCGGTGCCGTTCAGTAGGAATTCCTGCAGCGATCCAGACTTTCTTTGCCCACTCTCTCCAATGCAGTGGCCACTAGATGCACGTGGCTATGGAGGACTTGAAATGTGGCTACTGCAACTGAGGAATTAAAGTTATACCTAACTGTATCGAATTTAAACTTACAGAGTCACATGTGACTAGTGGCCACAGCCTTGGGCAGAAGGGATCTAGACTAATTGCCTTGTTTTCCAAGTGGGAAAACCGGGTCCCAGGCAGTTAGATGTTTAGTTTAGTTTTACAGCTAAATAGTCAGAGACCATCAAACACTCCAATAATGATATCATGAGGATCTGTGGGTTGGTTACTGGGGTTAATTTGTACCCTACAAGGAAAGATACAAAGTATTTATGCTTCTTTTAATACGTTTGAAGAAAAAAAATGAGACGATTATAAGATTCTTTCTAAACTTTATGCTGGCCTGGAAACGGCCTTTCAGAATGCCCCGAGTTCCCGTTTTCGAATGGACATCAGAGATTTTAAATTTGTTCCATATTGTCTATATTTCATTAAACAGAAAGTCAAGACCATTGTTAAAATAAGTTTGGAAATCACAAAGCTGTCAAATATGAGGACAGTGTAGTTTGTGCTGTGTAGTTTGAAGGAAATCTTTCATGCTTTGATCACGTGCGTAGTTCAAACTGGAGACTCAAGTCGCATAATCCAGCGAGATCGCCTGGAGAATGAACAATATCAGATGCACACACAATCCTCCAGGACATTTCATGCTAAACTATGTGAAAGTGGCAGAATAACTAAAAATCTTGGAGTCTTCTTTTAAACTAAAAGAGAAAAACCTGAAAGCAACGTGGAAAGAAAAAGCATTCGCTGGAGATTAAAATTCGGATGTGAAATTGAGAGGAAAATGTTAACACCACAGTTTCCCTTCATGTCCTTATCATTGCTTTAAGAGAAAAGCGAGAAAATGTGTGGGGAAGATGCAGGAAGGACACGTGGTGGTGGCTTTGCACAGTTTCACCTTCAACTTGAATGGAGAGCACTCTGTGTATGTGTGTGTTATTTACAGATACACATCTGTATTGGCCTTAAGTGTAGCACCCTCAGTTAAAATAACCCATTTCTCATCACAAAGTTACGCTGAAACCAGGAAAACCTTGGAGAGATGGTATGAAAATGCTGAGAACCCGGCAGACCTGAGTGTTCCGAGGTGCGTCTTTCCTTGTAAAGTTGGCCCATAGCTGCTGTCAACATACCTGGGACACCAATTTAAAAAGGAAAAAGGAAGTGGTCAAAGTCATGCTTTTTGCAGACTTCAAAGGTGATCCCTCCCTCCCCCTCTTTACATTTTACTGTCTGGGAGCTGACGGGTCTGCAGCTGTTGGCAGAAGCTGGGCGTCAAACCTGCCTCCTCACGGCCCATAAAACTGCAGCGGGAACCGGAGCAGGTGTGGGCGGGGCAGGCAGGACGCCCTTCAGGGTCTCCCTGACACCCCATGCTGTGTGGGTGGGGGGAGGGAGGCTCGTGGGGGCTTCCCTGTGGGGGCTTCCCTGTGGGGTCCTCCGTTTCCACGGCCAGGGCGTTGGGGTAGCTGCCCACCCAGTTGCTGAGGGAGCTGAGGCCTCTGCAGCACAAGTCCACCAAGACTTGGGCCCCCAAAGGAGGACCGCGGAGAAGCCAAAGTAACCCAGACACTTGGTAATCCACGTTTTGGGTGTTTTGTTGTTTGTTTTATAAGCCTTAAACAGCAGCAAGTACTAGAACAAAACACCTCTACAATCTACAAGTCCGGGTTCTTTTCCTCTTCAAACTGGGAGAAAGAAATACAAAATCAGACGTGTTTTCAAAGATGTCAGATATCTATTGGCATTTAATAATAAGAATGCGATACATTTGCCCTTTTTCTTCTCCTCATGCGATAGAACAAATCAATAGTTTTAGAATGCCTATTAGTCGATTGTAATGAAAAGTTGCAAATCACAGCTTATTATGGCTTCTTGTTTTGTGCCAGTATTTTAGAAGGGAAAAAACAGAAAAACAGTTTACTTAAAGCAATCTTAAAAATGTTTTTTTTTTTTAAGTTACACTCATTGAGAAATACACACACTTCTTTAAAGAAATGGAAAAGCAAGCGGAAGTGGACTTTTTGCAAAAGACAGAAAGAGGGAAGAGGGAAAGGACCATCCAGGTTTGAAGAGCAAGAGAATCAGGCCTGCAACATTTATGAAGCCCCACTGTGTGCCAAGTAGTGGGTGCTTCACGGCATTGGGGCAGGAGGGGAGGTAGGCGTGAGAGCAGTGAAGGAAAAAAACATGAAGGAAATATTAAAAGTCCTGTTTTGTTTTTTCCCTCAAGGGTATTACTGGGCCGGGCGCGGTGGCTCACGCTTGTAATCCCAGCACTTTGGGAGGCCGAGGCGGGCGGATCACGAGGTCAGGAGATCGAGACCATGGTGAAACCCCGTCTCTACTAAAAATACAAAAAAAAAAAAATTAGCCGGGCGTGGTGGCGGGCGCCTGTAGTCCCAGCTACTCGGAGAGGCTGAGGCAGGAGAATGGCGTGAACCTGGGAGGCGGAGCTTGCAGTGAGCCGAGATTGCGCCACTGCACTCCAGCCTGGGCGACAGAGCGAGACTCCGTCTCAAAAAAAAAAAAAAAAAAAAAGGGTATTACTTTATAATGGAGATGCCCAACAAATAAACACAAAATGGACTTAAATACGTTTTTAAAATCAGCAGCCGATAATTTATTTTATACTCTTCAATTATTTTCACTCTTTACTATTATGTTTGCATGAAACATAACACTGCTTATCGAGGTCATAATTTCGATGATTGTTTCTATCGGGTTCCATACTTTAAAATCTGCGGAAAACTGATGGGGGTTGGGGTTTAGTGACCCCTAAGAACATTTCTATTAAGATTGATAGAAAACACGGCCGGGCGCTGTGGTTCAAGCCTGTAATCCCAGCACTTTGGGAGGCCGAGGAGGGCGGATCACGAAGTCAGGAGATTGAGACCATCCTGGCTAACACGGTGAAACCCCGTCTCTACTAAAAATACAAAAAAATTAGCCGGGTGTGGTGGCGGGCGCCTGTACTCCCAGCTACTTGGGAGGCTGAGGCAGGAGAATGGCATGGACCCAGGAGGTGGAGCTTGCAGTGAGCCGAGATCACACCACTACACTCCAGCCTGGGAGACAGAGCCAGACTCCATCTAAAAATAAAACACACACACACACACACACACACACACACACACACACACACCCCACCATTCGGAATTGAAGTAACCCTTTCAATACTGTAGAATTAGATGAAATTTTAAAATGTTATCATTTGGTAAACATTTTCTGAGAATCTACCATATGTCAGGCGTTGGCTAGGACTGTGACATGTAAGGATTAAACATAAAATAGAATGTAGTTTAAACAGAAGCATGTACAATTATAAAGAAGATGGCTTTGGTATTTCAGATTCCAAAAGACACATGACTTGTTTCAATTTATTTTCCTATGATTTAAGTCCAGAAGAGAGAATCACAAAGCTAATATCCACAAAGATTAAAGGTCTGAAAACCACATTCTAGTGGCCAAATCTGTGACTTTATATATTTTTTAAGTTGTTTAAAAGAAAAAAGGAAAGAAAGAAGAAGATCAACGACAGAGACTGAATGTGGCCTTCAAAGTCTATAATGATGGCTCTTCAGCCCTTTCCAGGAAATGTTTGCCTACATTATAAGAACAGCTAGAACAAAGCCACACTTCAGCACATTCTTCTCTTCTTATTCTCCAAGTTTTCAGAGTGTCAGATATTTTGGGGTTCTCTATTTAATTTAAATTAATTTTAAACTTATTTCAGAATTCCTGGCTTAGTATTTATTATGGAGTGTATTTCTTAATGAGGAAATCAGTATATTACACATTTCAACAGTATTCAAACTATTGATTTCTGAAACCTCTCTGTGACCACTTTCCAATGCTAAACTTTTCCTACCCAAATATTTTTACACGGTTAAAATAACATATATTGGGTAATCCACATTCTTAAGGATCATGGTTTCTAATTGCAGTCAAGTCATTACGATTGTTTCATTTGGAGACAAGACTAGTTTTCTGGTATAACTGAAGACAGGGCTTTAATCAGCAAAATTGTAATACTAGCCCATAAAATTATGCATGTGCACTCTAATAAAATATGTGGTTAAGCAAAATTTCATATTATGTCAATTTCTACAAGGAATAAACCGTGCAGCCACTTTGATGTCCACAGATCAATCTACGTGCTCGTCTTTTGATCAGTTATTTGGATACAGTAAACTACTCATATGCTGAAATTGGAATTTTCAGAATTTTTACTTCATACATCCTACATTACTTTTAAGCATATTTAGAATGAATGGAAATGTATACATCATAAGAAATTCAGGCAAAACAAATCAGCCTGGATTTATTTAACGCATACAAGAGAATCTAAAAAAAGAAAATCACACCAGAAAATTTATTTTGTATTTTCCTCATTTTATTGATTGATTATATGTTTGCTCAACATAAACATAACAAAAGCATGTTTTCTTGGAACTAGGCAAAATAAAAGTTTGATCCTTGATCTAAGTAGAGGATACAGTTAGTTCCTAAAACCAATGACTCCATTTGGCTTGTGCCCATTTGAGGTCATTAATGCCATTTGTACTACACAGGGCCGCAGTCTCATCTCCCAGCTGGCTGGATCCAGCAGAGACAGGCAGGAGACATATATTACAACTTACCTCCAGGACCAGTAGGATCTGACTAAGTGCATTTTTCCTGCTACAATTAGGCAACTGCAGGTAAAACCCCCAACTAAAGTTATACAACAACAATAACAACCCGTGTTGTTTCTAAATCTGCATAACTGCAGGCAATTTTGTCAGCTACAACTATACATTTTCCAAAGTATATGTCTTCCAATCCCTCGGCATAGAACTTAGTAAGACAAATCCCTATAGCCCAGTGGATTCTGCCCAGTTGCAAAGTTCCGGGACAGACATGCTTCAAAATAGACATAGGTAATGGTTCACAGAAGATTAGTGGAGTATTTGAGGACAAAGGAGGTTTACAGGTTTCCTTCAGTGTTCCAAGCCATTTGGGAAAAAGATATATTGAGGCGCGTGAATGTAACTTTCTTTCATTTAAAATAAAAGGGCTTAAGTGAGAATGGTGCCTTCTCCTTTGAAGGGCCAAGCAGCTGACCTCCCTCTCAGCAAGAGCTTTCTGTCCGTGGAGCCTGGGCTGCGAGCCGCCCCAGGAAGGAGACGCTGAGATGCTGAAGTCCTGCGTGAGATCTGACTTGACGGCATCCCTCTGTGACTCACCAACCAAGCTCACATCCTTCTCCCATAGGAAAAAATAAAACTGTGCCAGGATCCAGGGGATGTAAAGCTATTTTTCAAATTATGAAACACAGAAAGTGGCTGTGTCATCTGAATACTGCGTTTATGCTGAAGAATGACAAAATTATAAGCAGAGACAGTGTCATATTCTCTATTATTTTCACTTCTTTGCTTCATATTCCTACCAGAAATTCCAAATTTAACATCGCTATCATTTTTTAAAATGAAATAATTTGGAGATAGAAGAAAGGAAGAGATCCTGTTTAATGAGTGGTGAGTTTGTGAGAGGAGCTTTATATAACTTAATTTGATTCGCTGAACTCTTCACTAACCCTGTGGAGTGGGAATTATTGCTCCCATTTTAAGGAGGAGAAAACGGAAACATGGAGAAATAGACTTACCCGAGGTTTGCAACAAATAATTGAGAGAACCAGGATAAAAACTCACATCTGGCTGACTCAGAATCACTTGAAAATATTGCATGTCACAGTTTAAATATTTTCCAGTAAAGCTAAGAAAGTAAAGTGCTTTGAGGCATAATTGTGAATATCCTATAAGCAGTAAATAAGCTTTAAAAAGTATATTTTTTCCTACTTCTCTGTTCATATCTTGATTGAACCGAATCAATATTTTGACCATTCATGATGGGGGAGAATGTGTCTGAGCAGTCACTAACCTCTCTGAGAAATGCAGTAAGAAATCTGCAGTTCCCACAGAGAGGTCCCACAGTGTCATTAATAATAGTAACAGCTGGCCGGGCGCAGTGACTCACACCTGTAATCCCAGCACTTTGGGAGACCAAGGCAGGCAGATCATGAAGTCAGGAGTTTGAGACCAGCTTGACCTACAAGGTGAAACCCCATTTCTACTAAAAATACAAAAATTAGCTGAGCGTGGTGGCGCACGCCTGTAATCCTGGCTGCTCAGGAAGCTGAGGCAGGAGAATCACTTGAACCCGGGAGGCGGACGTTGTAGTTAGCAGAGATCGTGCCACTGCACTCCAGCCTGGGCAACAGAGCGAGACTCCATTTCTAATAATAATAATAACAACTTTACATTTATAAGACATTGCCCCACGTATTATCACATGCCGTTCTCATAGCCCAGTTTGGTGGTTAGGACTTCATTCGTTCATTCACCCATTATACATTAGATATTTATTTCATTCCTACGAACTCAGCCTAGGACTGTGCAGGCCTTCGGAAGGGAGAGATAAAAAGATCTATTTCTAGCCTAAAGCCACTCACTGTCTTGTATGAGGGCCACTGATGAAATGAAAACACAAGGTAAGTGAAGACACTCTCCACGTTGAAAATACATAACCTAATCAGTATTCTCAAAGGAAAATAAAGTATTTGACACATAGAGCCCACCAGTTTTGAGACATGGTAATAGGTACTTGTTTTTCCTCCATTATATAGCCTTTATTCCTTCCATTTTAATACCCATAAATTGGTTCTAATATCGCTCATGAAAAGTGTATTAGGTAGAGAGGTTAATTATTTCTCTCAAGTCACCAAAATGTTCTTCATAGCAAAGGATAAAGTTTCCTGAAATGGACCTTTTTTTTTTTTTTGAGATGGAGTCTGGCTCTGTCTCCCAGGCTGGAGTGCAGTGGCGCGATCTCAGCTCACTGCCAGCTCTGCCTCCCAGGTTCACGCCATTCTCCTGCCCCAGCCTCCTGAGTAGCTGGGACTACAGGCGCCCACCACCACGCTCGGCTAATTGTTTGTATTTTTAGTAGAGACGGGGTTTCACTGTGTTAGCCAGGATGGTCTCGATCTCCTGACCTCGTGATCCGCCCTCCTCAGCCTCCCAAAGTGCTGGGATTACAGGCGTGAGCCACTGTGCCCGGCCTTGAAATGGACCCTTTAACTTGACCCACCCCCTCCCCCCCAAAAAAATAAAATAAAAAGGAAGTGAACTTTCAGCGATTATCTTTGAAAGTCACACGTTCTCACAAATACGCCTGTAGATGGTGCTGTACTGAGCATTATCTTTAGAATGCAATGACCAGTGGAAACGTGCCCTGTTTCCAGCACAGTAGAGTGACCACATCCTCTTACTTGGGGCATGAGCTGTGCTCAGAAAACGTGTCATTTGAACAAAAGCATCAGACTGGGGTGGGGGAGGAAGTCATCTCCCTCCTTGGAGCTGATCAATGCAGGCACTGGAACCAGTGGTGAGGGTCCCAGTAACCCCGTTTCCACCCAGGTGATCATCGTGACGCGTCTTGGGAGTGGGATCCAGTCTGAAGAATCCTCGTCCCTGAGAAGTTTTAAATCTAGAAGCTGATGATCAGGGATGACGCTGAAGAGTGTGTGGGGGTAGAAAGAGGGAGGACGCTGCTTGGGGAAAGCTGAACGAATGTAAAATAATGTGGACTGACGAGGCGAGAGAGGCCTTCACCTGGCCAACCATAAGAAGTACGGATGCTTGGGACAGAGGAGTCCCAGCTGCCAGGCTGAGCCCGGGGGCGCGTGCCTGGCTGCGGATGGCCAGCCTGGGTAGCTGTGGAAGGAGATCAGTGAAGTCCACTGGGCCAGTGCTCGTGTCCTGTTCAAAAACTCAGTTGTGTCTGAGAGAACTTCAGAGAAGAGCAAGGATTTCCCTGCTGGATCCACTCCGGAGGGTGTGTGGAAGAGGTGGGGTGAGAGCAGCTGAAGGGCAGACCTAGGCAGGTAGAGATGGGAATGGGGACAGTAGAGGCAGAGACTGCGTGGGAAATGCAGGAACTCCTAGGGGGGGTTAGGGGTGGTTAGAGGAACTCCCCCTGCCCAACCTCCCACCCTCCCCCGCCCCGGCCCGCCACCGCAGTGGAGCTGGGAGATTTGTTCCATGGCCACAGGACAGAAGGTCTTGAATGCTAGGTTTCTCTATGTCTTTAAACAGCCTTAATTTATCTTATGCTCATGATTCTGAAGATGACAACAAGGTGAGGTCACCTTCGTCATTCGGAAACTGAATGTAATAAAATAAAATGAAAAGCATAGCCAAGGAAATTAAGATTCCCTAGAAAACTCCCTAATCTTTTCATTACTTCATCAAATGTTTCTTGAATGGCGGGACCTTTTCTAGACTGGGGATATATTAGTAGAAATAAACACTAAAGAAGATAAATAAATAAAATGTGAATTACATTAGATAGTGATAAGTGCTAAGAAAGGAAAGTGGGGCAGCAGAAGGCACTGCGGGCTGGGGAGAGTGTGGAGGTGGCATGGATGAACTGCAGGTGCTACGCAGTCTGAGCCTTTTCTGCAAAGACCCCAGGAATTGAGAGGTTAGCGGGGGGCTTCTGGGGAAGGGACTCCAGATAAGGGGTGCAGGTGCAAAGGCCCCGGGCTGGAAGCACGCCCAGGGCTCCGAGGTGCAAGGGGGCTGCTGTAGCAGGGCAGAGAGAACAAGGAAAGACAGCTAAGGGGGACGAGGCTGTGTGGCCTGGAAATAAGAAGCTGGGGCCCAGGCACGGAGACAGTTGCCAGGTCACCTGAGGAGGGGCGAACGCCGTGTTTCTAACTGCAGCTCGGCACCATTGTAGACTTACTTCTGCTTTTCTTACACAATAAGGAAATCGGGTTCCTTCCTAGTCACAAAGGGACTTAGCAAGTTTGTTTTTGGAAGTCACAGATGTGGCAAAACCCTCCTGAGGCCCTCCGTCCCTGGGGAAGACTCCTGCAGGAAATGCGTGGGCGGGGATTCCACAGGGACAGTGAGACCCTAGGGTCCCCATCACTGATGGAGCACATGAGGGGGTCCCCTCAAGCAGCCCCAGCCGGCCTAGGTTGGGGGGTTTCTCCAAACACAGACCCTGAAACAATGAATTTTCTCAGGTACCAGCACCCAGGGCGGCGGGCCCTGAAAATGCTGGGTAGGGACCGAGACACCCCTCAACTTCCCGCGCCTTGGCTCAGCCCTGATGAGGTGAAGGAGGAAAGCAGGGTTGGAGGCCACTTAAGAGCCCTTCTCTCAGCGAGGGGAGGCCCAATGTGGCTCTTGTGGGCTCTCTGAGATTTGAGAGTAGGAGCTAAGAGCAGCGTGGCATGGAGGAGATCATAAAAGGAGCCAGAAAAGGTGGCCTCTCCTCTTGTCGTCATCAGAATCGCCAGGTCCTGGGGGAGTCCTTAAGCTCCCTAAAATCTGCATTTTGGCTACTCAGGAGGCTGAGGCAGAAGAATCGCTTGAACCCGGGAGGCAGAGGTTGCAGTGAGCCGAGATGGTGCCACTGCACTCCAGCCTGGGCGACAGAGTGAGACTCTGTCTCAAAAAAAAAAAAAAAAAAAATCCGCATTTTGGTCTTTTACCTAGAAAAGCCAAGTCTGGTTAACAGAAATGGAAGTGTCTTAGGAATTGCCTAACCAACCGCAAGTGCATTTGGCAAAATGGAATCAACTGGAAACCTGAAGTGAAGTAACTCGAAGTATTTACAAGCCAAGGCGAATGTTCAAAGGGAAGCTCAGACACAAAGAACAGATGGCGGATGAGAAAGCCAGAGAAGAGTGCATTTTGCCAACACCCACAAAATGCAGATTTTTTAAGTGCCTTGAAGGCTGTTTATGGTCTGAGCACCCAGGAATCTACGCCCTTAAGCTCCAGGGACAGAAGAAACTTGCTTGAAGTGTGGTCACTGCATACTGGAAGGGATGATGGTCTGTCCTCTCCCCAGGGAATCCTATTTTTCACGAAAACCTCACCTCTGTCTATCTTTTACGCCAGTCAGACCCTTTCCACCTTTTTAAAATGGAATGAAAAACAGAGGAAGCTATAAACAACGGATGATCCGCCTGCTGAAATCACAAGGAAAATGTGAAGAGGGCCACCTCTCTCCTCTCTCTTCCCAGGGGTTTGCCTAAACCCTCAGGGACCTTGTGGCTACATAAATTTCTTTAAATATCCAATTGCAGGAGCTCCTGAAAGAGTGCTGCATTGTTTACCTTGCAGGACATCTTCGCAGAAATAGTTCTAACCTTTATTGTACATTTAGTGAAGAGTGTTAGTACAGGTTGAAGGACGCCTACGGTGAAATGAAAGAAAATAGAAACAGAATTGCTGGTAGTCAACCAGAGAGGAAATAGACAGACAGAATGTATTTTCATGGAAATGTTCTCATTAGCTCTTATTTCTGATCCTTTAGATACTTTCTTATATTGGAATGTTTTGTTGAAAAACAGTGAAATCAAATGCAGGCACATTATCACATTTAAAAGCTGATCCACTGCTTCTTCTGAAATTCAAATCAAGTTTTCGTATAATAGACGCTTAAAAATTACCAAAATTTAGTCACTTGAGAAGCTGGCTTATCTGTTTCTCTCTCACAGAATCTCTTTAGGTGTCTGTTGTAAAAAACACGAATGAATGTTTTTTAATGGATGGATGGATGGGAGGATGGGTGGATGGGTGATGTGTGAATAACACTCTCACATATAGAACAATATCCCCTCCTAATAGGAAAGACACCAATAATACACAAGCAGTTTCATCTTCATAGAGAAAAGACATTCCCATACACAACCTCAGTATCACAGAGGTTAATTACGTGGTGTAAGTTAATTGTACACAAACGTACAATTAACGTCTTAGGAAAGAAAGCTATTTTTCACCACATTCAGTCCCAGTTTAATCGTCGAGTTGAAGGCCGGGTGCGGTGGCTCACGCTTGTAATCCCAGCACTTTGGGAGGCCGAGGCGGGCGGATCACGAGGTCAGGAGATCGAGACCACGGTGAAACCCTGTCTCTACTAAAAATACAAAAAAAAAAAATTAGCCGGGCGTGGTGGCGGGCGCCTGTAGTCCCAGCTACTCGGAGAGGCTGAGGCAGGAGAATGGCGTGAACCCGGGAGGCGGAGCTTGCAGTGAGCCGAGATTGTGCCACTGCACTCCAGCCTGGGTGACAGAGCAAGACTCCGTCTCAAAAAAAAAAAAAAAAAATCATCGAGTTGATAAATACCCTTAGGAATTCAAAGCCACAGTGCAGAGTCTATGTCCCTGCCCCTGAGAGGTGGCTGCAAAGGTTCTTCTTGATTGAGGCAGACAGAAGATTGGTTCTGGGCAGGACCCCTGGGCCTGTAAACAACAAGATCAAATGCTCCGTTCTGAGGATAGGGGAGCTTCCAGATCCTGGTTGGGATGCACCTCACTGCAATTCACAAAAATAAAACACCTATTTGGAGGTATTATTACGTATTTCCACATGTCTGGAATTAAAAATGTATTTTACATATATATTTGGTGATTGATACAACTTTTTGCCAATTGAATAAATATAGTCTGTATATCTGTCTAGAGTCTCAGCATATAACAAATGCCTACAAATAATAGAT
Organism: Hylobates moloch; assembly: GCF_009828535.3. Taxonomy (NCBI): domain Eukaryota; kingdom Metazoa; phylum Chordata; class Mammalia; order Primates; family Hylobatidae; genus Hylobates; species Hylobates moloch. The sequence goes on from NW_026652277.1 coordinate 174,080,206, forward strand.
ACCCAAAAGGTGCTGTTATTTTGTACCAATTTTAGAGAAGTTATCTTAGGTTCTTGAAAATTTCCTTATACATGGATATTAGTGATTGACAATATTTGTAAAACAGCACTAAGTAAACAAAAACCATTTGATTTATTGCTTCTGAATATCTAGGTATGCTTTCAGAACAGCTGACTTGTCAAAATAGGGAGGGACAGGCTGTCAATAGATTAGAAACGTATTAGAAAAGTTGAACCAATATGTGCAATTTCAGTTTCATTCAAAACTAGGCAAAGTCAAATTAGTCTATATTTAATATAACTGTAATTGTTTTGCCTTTTCATTTCTGAAATTCAAAAGGTTCTGATTCCCAATAGATTAATAACATATTATTTTCACTTACATTTAAGGAAAATGAGTATTTCAGCATTAACTATCCACCAAAAACAAATGCGTGGTGTAACTGAGTTGAATGACCAAAACTTCACTGCTAAACTCTAAAGGCTTCAAAACTGTGAAAAATAAATAAAAATGAAAATTTAAAAGATGTGAAAAATAAAAAGAAGTGAAGAATGTACAGATAAAAGAATCTTCCAAAACAATCTTCCTACCATTTCTTTTTTTTTTTCGACTAAGTTTTATTGTATGCTGCTGCTAGTGTATATAAAACAATTACCCTCGTGAAATAGAATTCATGGAAATTCAGAGAGGTAGGTGTTAAGGACTGACCAAAAGAGAAGTTTGTATATTATGGCACATGTGTTACAGGGGTCAGCTTTTGTACAGGCTTCAAATTTAGCTCTCTTTCAAATATTCAGTCAATCATAAGAAGTGGTTTGGGAAACTTTCGAAAGATTCATTTTACTACAAAAAGGAACAGAATTTCTGGGTCTGAAAGGATTAGTATTTGAAGATATTCCAGTCAGCAGAGGGTCATGTTGAGCATTCTGCAGACAGAATTGTTTCAAGTCTGCAGCTGCCTGGGAAACTTTAACACGGTTGAGTTCAGCCTCCAGCCGGAGCTGTTGAACCACTTTCTTCATAGCGGTGACACTGGAGGAAGCGGACATGGTGCATGTGAGGGCTGGACCGATTCGTGGGTTGCTGGGTCATGGGTCATAGGGTCCAGACAGTGGAGAGCATTCTCACATTCCTACCACAGGCTGGATGTTTCGAAAGCAGGCAGAAATTCTTATTCTAGCATCCTAGACCCAGTGTTACCATAGCTTGTTTTTTCCTTCCATCGTTACTGAAAACATTTGTAGATATCCCTTCCATAGGAAAAATGAAGGACTCCTCCCTCCAAATTAAGGGCCTTGTTACTGAAGAAAGTCAGAGAGGGATGGGAAGGGACAGACCGACGGACAATTAGAGACAGGGAGAGACGGAGAAAGACAGAGGGAAAGAGAGAGAGATGCACAGACTGAAAGAGAGAGACAGAGTGGGGAGGTGGAGAGCGGGAGAGAGAGAGAAAGAGAAAGGGAGGAAGGTGAAAGGGCGGGGAGGGAGGGAGGGAAGCGGCCAGAGGCCCTCTGAAGCCATCTTGACATAGTCGAGTCCACCCAGCTCACAGCAGAGTGCGCCCCGTTGTCCAGCCCTGGGAGAACAGACCCTCCCCTTGAGCCCCAGCCACCCCTTCAATACACAGTGCTGTTGTCCGTCCCCACCAGGCTTCCGGGCCTGCTGTTACACAGCAGGAGAGAACTGATGCCCGCAGTTGCTCCAGGCCTTGTCCTAGGACAAGACTACTTGGTGTGTGCTGGGGAGAAGGGGTGGCAGAGACAACGAATTCGGCAAGAGGCAAGCCTGGCCTGGGCCTGGGTAGGCATAGATGTGGTGAGAAGTGGGAGGAGAGTGCGAGAGAGGTGCAGACAGGTATGGCAGTGTGGTTCGTGTACGTAAATAAATGTGCAGAGCCTATCGATGGCTTTCCCTGCGTGTCTCTGCAAGGAGGGCCCACATGAGTTGCTGACAAATGGCCTGATGAGAAAAAGATGAGCCACTGACTAAGCCAGCCGTACAACTTGACAGCTCAACTTGACTTCCGCGAAAAGCGGCACAAATGTGGCTCAGACCCCACTGTCAGCAGGTGCACAGCCCTCAGAGTCAGGAGGTGACTTGTTCTCTTGAGAGCTGTGAGGTGTCACCTGTCACCTGAGAGCTCACAGGTAATTAGGAATTCCTTACAACCCCATGCACAGGGCCTGAGATCCTAGGGCAGGCAGGAAGGAGGCTTCCCATGGCAGAAAGGAGAGGCCACTCTTCATGATGCTTCCAGAGTCATCCAGCAGTCTCTTGGAAATGAATGCTGGTCTCAGTTTCTTTTTACAAAACTGGCAGTGGCTTCAGTTTCTTCCTCCCATGCTCAAGAGACAATTTCTATGGGCTTGCCCCTTCTGCCCACAGAGAAGCCTCAGCACGAGAAGGGAGGGGCCATTAGGTGGGTGTGTTGGGAACTTCTATCTGTGAACAGCTGCCAAATCCCAGACCCATTTCTGACTGTCCTGGGTTCTCCTGCTGGGATGGCCCTGCTCCTACTTACGTAGGTGGCCAGGTTTGCTGAAGTCACAGGCAGCTGTCAGAAGAAGAGAGACTTTTCCCAGCAAGCCCCTGCTGCCCCCTCCTCACATCTCTTGGTCAAACTCTGGGGACCCAGAACCACAGTGCACACTTCCAGGCAACTCCACCTGCCTCTCTGGGGAGCATCGGTCATTCATCCCGAATCCTTCATTCATTCAAGGAATCTTTATTGAGCGCCTCCTACGTGCCCAGCAACACTCTGCTCACTTGATATCTGAAAAGAGTTTGTCTGTATGAAGAGTTGGAAAACTGCAGTCAAACCCTGGCTTTCACATGAGCGGGTCTGTAAAATTATCCAGCATGCTGTGTTCATCCCAAAACCACCCTGAGAGGTCCCTGAGCCTCTCACAAACTCCCTTTTAAGAAACTTCTTCTCTTCTATGATTTACAAAATGATTTTTAGCTGGGCGCTGTGGCTCACACCTGTAATCCCAGCACTTTAGGAGGCTGAGGCAGGTGGATCACTTGAGGTCTGGAGTTCGAGACCAGCCTGGCCGACATGGCAAAATCCCGTCTCTACTAAAAATACAAAAATTAGCTGGGTGTGGTGGCAGGCATCTGTAATCCCAGCTGCTCAGCAGGCTGAGGCAGGAGAATGGCTTGAGCCCAGGAGATGGAGGTTGCAGGGAGCCGAGATTGTGCCACTGCACTCCAGCCTGGGCAACAGAGTGAGACTCCGTCTCAAAAAAAGGAAAAAAAAATTTAAGTGCTTTATTTTCCTTTCCAATCCTTTTTCCTCCCCTCCTGCCCACCTTTCTCTTTCTCTTCTCCTCATTCTCCTTTGCTCTCTTGCAGCAGTGTCCATGCAGCGCCTGTCCAGTGCCAGTTCTGAAGCACACACTGCAAAGATTAAGAAGATGGGTCTCACTGATTGGGAGTAGAGCATAGCATCTGCAGAGAAGGCCACGGAAGTCCTCCGCAAAGTGTCCAAGTGTCCTCTAAACATTAGCCACTGTTGTTATTAATAAAGGAATTTAAGACTGAAAAGACCTCTGGAGGATTCAGGAGTCCAGGGGCCTGTATTACACAGAAGAGCTGAGAGGGTGATTCGCACACCCATTAAGATGAGTCTCCTCCCTCATCCTCCCGACGCTGGGTCCATAAGAGGTGCTCCCGAGCGGTTTTACCCTGTAGTCCACAGGCTTAGAGTTGGTGCTGAGGTAGCCAGGGTCAGCCCTAGTGCAGAGTAGAGCAGCTTAATTTCAGATGAATTTTTCAGTGGCCATCACTCACTAGGTGCCTGGACAGGTCAAATCGTTTTCCACTTGTGAACAAGCATCTCAAAGCCAGTCCCCCCACAGCTGACTGGCAGGGGTGCTCTGCCGTCCATGGCATTGAGGACATGGCAAACGGAGGGCAACCAGAGGGTCTGGGAGGGGCCGCCCAGGCTGCTGTGCAACATGAAGAAGGATCGCTTTTGGAAACAAGCCCTCGTGTGAATTATTTAAAGTCAGGCAGCCTACTATTAGCAGATCTAAAGGGGGAACTCCTAGCAATTAATTAAATCCTGATTTTTGACCCCCTGAGCTGGGCTAGTTCCTGTAGGGCAACAGTGCTCAAACTTCAGGCTGTGTCGGAATAACCCTGAGAGCTTGTTAAAAAGCAGACTGCTGGGCCCCAGGCCCAGAGTTTCTGGTTCAGCAGGTCTGGGGTGGGCCTGGAAATGTGCACTTCTGGCAAGTTTCAGGGGCTTCTGCTGATCCTGGATCAGTGTATCACACAGGACCGATAGATTATTGTCCCTGATTATGGTGAATAATATGGCCCGAAACACTTAAGAAACCTCAAATTTTCTCCAACTAGCACATCTATGTACCTAATTATCCATGTGTTGTCTCTCTGTGTGTGAGGCCACATGCTCTTCACGAAGACAGGTGAGTGGAGACCAAGACACAGAGAAGCTGCCATGACCGCAACTGCACCCACCTTGCAGAAAGCGCAAAGCTTCACTTTACAGCAAAAATACCAGCAATCTCCTCTCAGACTTTCAGAGCAGTTCCCAAACAGGTAAGAGCAGGACCCTTCTGTCTGCGAAAGGCAGATCTATGCCTATACCTTATTTGGCAACACAGAAGTATCAATAAGATAATCGTAAGTATTTAGAGAATGATCAAAAGTGCCCTCCCAATATAGTTCAACAAAGAGCCCAAAATCTGACTTTGAAGGAGTCATTTCCACAGTGGACAGATGTTTGTTTTTTTGTGCCCAACCGAATCTTGTGTTTCCACTGGCAGTGCCGCTGAAATGCATGAGTTTCTGGAAGGTGAGACGCGGCCACTCCTGTGGGACCCATGCTGCCCTGGCCAAGTTGCTCACAGTCCACGAAATCTGGCTTCCACATCTCAAGGGGATTCTCTCCAGGATTGTTTGAAGTTCAAGTAATTCCGCAGATCCAACGCTCATTGGTTAAATTTCATCCAGCACCTCATGACAGCGGCTGAAGTCACATTAACTTCAACCACATCAGTGACAGAAGCCGCAGCCTTGTGCTGCTGCATGGTTTTAGACAGAAACCATGAAACCGCACCAGCAAAAAGAGTAAAGCTATCCGCACTGAGTCCGCAGACAGGTGCGTGAACCTAAGAGGGGCTGGCCCCGTTCCGCTCGCTCTTTCTATTTTTCTTTCATTTTCTCCATTGTCATTTCTCCAAAGCAGGGCTGTCCACGCTTCATTGTCCTGCCTGTTGACAAATGGCTAAAGCAATTGCCTTACATTCATTTTAGATTTAATTTCCAGTGGCACTTTTCCTTTTCATGTTAAAGTCTTGCCTCATTTCAGTTTATTTTTTCCTCACCTTTTTGTGAACAATCTCCTCCTTCAGTCAGCTCTGGACTAACGAGGTTGGACCAAAGATCTGTTTGCTTGGTGCAGGAAAACCACACAGGAGGCCCACGGCCTGGCCCGAGGCCGGCCCACATGAAAGCCCCGGGGCTTCCTCACAGTTTACTGTGAGCTGCACCAACTCTCCTGGAGTGTGAAACCAATTTCCAAATTCACCTGAGGGTCCTTCTGCAGGAAGGTTTTTGGTGAAAATATTTAGAATGTAGCAAACAGCAATGATCAGAAGGGTCTTTCAGATTTGAAAGTCACTTCATCTTCATTGTATTAATAAGTATTGATACTGGAATGGGTGGGCTCACAGTTACTGGTCACAAAGAAGAGCTTCTACGTGCCCCTGTGTGATTTTGTGTTCTTCACTGTGTGGGTGGTGCAGCACATGGGCAGGTCTGAGCATTTTGGAGACAAGCTGGGTTTGGAGACAGGATCCACGCTGCTAACTGGATTCTCCTGGGCCAGAGTGTTACTGGAGAGTCCCATTTCCATTTCATCTGTGAACTGAGTTTGCTAAAAAATGGTAGGTATTTCACAGGCTTTGCGTGAGAATTGAGATAATCTGTGAGCAATTCTTGAAACAACATGATAAATACTCAGTGTTATTATTTTAGTTATCTGCCTTTAGCCGGGCTCAGTGTATCACACAGGACCTAGAAATTATCGTCCTAGCCCCTAGCTCGTTGCTTTGACATGAGGTAAGAACTATTTTCCTCCTTATTCCACTGTTTTATGTAGGACACTTTGTCTTTTTCGTTTGTTCCCTACAGGTTTTTTTCATAGCACTAACTATTACAGATTGATCCCTGTAAAATAAGTCTTATTTAAATTTGGCTGTGGGCTTTTTAAACATAAGATCATGTGAACATCTCATAAAAACTATAACACTGAAAACTGTAGCATCACACATTAACGAGCACTTACGCTCACACAGCGGCTTCCGGTTTAGGGACTCGGCTAACATCCCAGTCGTCTTCTGAGTAGGGAGTTTCTATATAGCGTGCTTGTTTCTCACATTGTGTGGTTTTATTTTGCTAGTTGCTTTTTCTATTTAGATTATTACACATTTTGAATTGGAAGAAACATTACAGCCCACCTAGGTGAACCTTCATCACAAGACCAAAATCCTTTTGTGGGGGAGGGGAGGGAGCCTCCAGTTTAGGGTTACACACGTCCAAGCTACCAGGGCTCAGCCTGGACCCAGGATACACCCTGGGTCCCTTTTAAAAAAATCTCCCTTGTGCTGGGCACGGTGGCTCACGACTGTAATCCCAACACTTTGGGAAGCCGAGGCAGGTGGATCACTTGAGGTCAGAAGTTCGAGACCAGCTTGGTCAACATGGTGAAACCTCGTCTCTACTAGAAATACAAAAATTAGCCAGGCATGGTGGCGCACACCTGTAATCCCAACTACTAGGGAGGCTGAAGTGGGAGAATCGCTGGAACCCAGAAGGGGGAGGTTGCAGTGAGCCAAGATTGTGCCACTGCACTCCAGCCTGGGCTACAGAGTGAGACTCTGTCTCAAAAAAAGTAAAAAAAAAAAAAAAAAAAATTCTCTTGTATTGAACCGAACTTTAACTTCTTTGTAAATTATTCCCATTGGCCTTATTTCTGGTCTCTGATGCTACCTAGAATAAATATGAGTATATTTATTGGAATATTTATTGCCTTAGCTCAGGCTACTGTAACACAATTTCACATGCTGGGTGGCTTAAACAACAGAAATTTATTTTCTCACAGCTCTGGAGGCTGGAAGTCCAAGGTCAGGATGCCAGCATGGTTGAGTTCCGACGAGGGCCTCCTCCCGGCTGGCAGACAGCAGAGAACATCAGTCCCCTGTAGGGCCTCCCTCATGATCTCACTGAACCTTGTCACTGCCCAAAGGTGACCTCCAAATACCACCACATTGAAGATTAGGTCTTCGACATAGAAAGACCTAATTTTGGGGATGAGAAGGACACAGTGCAGTCCACAGCAGAATAGTCAATAAAACATGAAATAAGTATAAAATCCACATGCAAACCCCAGGTATTTCCGGCCACTTACACCTCCCCTTAGACCTTTCTTTCCAGGCTGAGATACGCCTGCTTTAGTCTTTACTATGCGACAGTTTCTAGAGCTTTACCATCCAGCTGAGCTTTCATTCTTAAAAAGGACTACAGTTTTCATCCTTATTTTGAAACCTTCATGAAATCCCATAAGTTGTCCACTAAAATCTGTCCCGTTCTTGCTAGCACTAAATACTTTTATATTTATATACCTATGGACAAATAAACTGATTTCAGTTCTTTGAATACAGAGGGGTAAACAAAAACAACACCAAAAATGCTTTAAAGTCTGATTTTCACAGAGATAATAAAGATGATGATTTCTTTCAAAAGCTTCGTATTTCTAACACTATTGGAGAAAACCACGTTTCCTAGCTTAATATGTAAGATTTATTTTGATTCGAAAGTGTTAACTGGAACTCCTGCCTCTACAGTCACAACAGCGTTTTGTCTTCTCTCTAGAGAACGCTGCACATTTGTAAATGAAACTTTCAGCCACGTTCAACCATCAGACAGACTGCCCCCACCAAATACCGCCCTGTCTAGCAAATTGAGAACGACACCCCACATTCTTTTTTTTTTTTTTTTTGACAGTCTCACTCCGTCGCCCAGGCTGGAGTGCAGTGGCGCGATCTCCACTCACTGCAGGCTCTGCCTCCCGGGTTCATACCATTCTCCTGCCTCAGCCTCCCGAGTAGCTGGGACTACAGGCACCCACCACCACGCCCGGCTAATTTTTTCTATTTTTTAAGTAGAGACAGGGTTTCACTGTGTTAGCCAGGATGGTCTGGATCTCCTGACCTTGTGATCCACCCACCTCGTCCTCCCAAAGTGCTGGGATTACAGGCGTGAGCCACCGAGCCCGGACCGCATTCTCTTCTAAGGCAGGAATCATGCCTTTTTGTACATCTTTCAAATGAAACTATGTGGATGATTCAAAATATTACTTTGCATGCAATTAGAATTTTTAAATGCCGGTTACACCAATCACTTTACTGAATGAATATTTTAATGCTAAGTAATGAAAAAGATGGAAACATAGTAGACATACAAAAAATATTCCCTAACAGAAATGAAAATATAATGTTAGATAACACATCCATATGAGAAATCTCATCTGCTTTTCCTGGGGGAGCCCACTGTCCTTATCAGTGTGTACCACAGGCCTGGCTTCCTTCTCCTAGGAGCAGCCAAAAGCCAGGGTCCAGGATTAGACATTGCAAAGAGATATTTTAGCACCATCAAGAAGGCCAGTTTGCTCATGTGGTAGTAGAACATTGCATTTGATATTATAAATTTTCATTAGCCTGTAAATAAAAAAGAATATAAATTCACAATGAGATATACTGCTTAATATTAAGGATAAAGCTTTAATATTTGAACAATAAATTCTTCCTTTGGCATAAAACTAGAAATGTATAGTCCTTTCAACTATGCAAGATTTAGTTTGATATTTCAATATTCAATAACATTTGTATATGCATATATATAAAGATATATATAGCTGGAAAACTTTTTAAATTTATCATCATGTAAAAACTTTTATTGATGTGTTATTCATTCTTAGAGTTATAGAGAAAATTAACTTTTTTATGTTGATAAAGACATAAAGAAACGTTTTTATATACAATTTAAATACTCCATAATTATAGTAAATAATATTTGTAGACACCTATTTAGATCAAAGTCCAGTATTTTCTAGAAAATGGTACCATTGTCCTTTTGTGAATATTTATGGACAGGTTGCTCTCTCTCCATGCTAAGATTCCTTCCTAAGTCTAGTCCCATGACTATAGCAGACCTATAATTACCAAATGCCCATTGAGATGTCCAGGTGCAATCAGGATGCCTTCTTCACACGGGTCTTCTCTTTTTTTTTTTTTTTTTTTGAGACGGAGTCTTGCTCTGTCGCCCAGGCTGGAGTGCAGTGGCACAATTCTCGGCTCACTGCAAGCTCCGCCTCCCGGGGTCATGCCATTCTCCTGCCTCTGCCTCCCAGGTAGCTGGGACTACAGGCGCCCGCCACGACGCCTGGCTAATTTTTTTGTATTTTTAGTAGAGACGGGGTTTCACCGTGTTAGCCAGGATGGTCTCGATCTCCTGACCTTGTGATCCACCCGCCTTGGCCTCCCAAAGTGCTGGGATTACAGGTGTGAGCCACCGTGCCCAGCCTTCACACGGGTCTTCTATAAAACATGAAACAATTCGTAATGGCTGAGAGCAATATGTTAAAGACAAATACACTTCTAAACACACAACAGAATTTTCTTTTTACCTTCACTGATACAGGATTTCAATAGTGAGAAGTTTTTTGTTCTCTGCCTTCTGTTTCTAATTTAAAACCTTTGTTCCAAGGTCCCAGCTTTCTGTGTCCATTCAAAAAGATTCACAGCCTGGGAGCACTCACAGATCTGAGTCCTGTTCACACACATAAACAGGCAGCTCACAATCAAATGCATGAAGTCATTCTACTAACAATGTTTTTGGGGGCTTTTTTTGTTTTTTTTTTGAGACGGAGTGTCGCTCTTGTTGCCCAGGCTGGAGTGCAATGGTGCAATCTCGACTCACTGCAACCTCTGCCTCCCGGGTTCAAACTATTCTCCTGCCTCAGCCTCTGAGTAACTGGGATTACAGGCACCCGCCACCATGCCTGGCTAATTTTTTGTATTTTTAGTAGAGACGAGGTTTCACCATGTTGGCCAGGCTGGTCTCAAACTCCTGACCTCAGGTGATCCACCCTCCTCGGCCTCCCAAAGTGCTGAGATTACAGGCTTGAGTCATCTCGCCCAGCCCCTACTAAGTGTTTAAATACTTACATCTTCTCAGGAAGTTAGCAGTTCATGTCATTAGTTATTTAAGAAATTTGCAAGTTTGAACAAAATTTCTTTAGGAATTTTTTTTTTTTTTTTTTTTTTGAGACAGTCTTGCTCTGTCGCCCAGCCTGGAGTACAGTGGCGCCATCTCCGCTCACTGCAACCTCCACCTCCCGGGTTCAAGCTATTCTCTGCCTCAGCCTCCTGAGTAGCTGGGACTACAGGCGCCCGCCACCATGTCAGGCTAATTTTTGTATTTTCAGTAAAAACGGGATTTCACCATCTTGGCCAGGCTGGTCTTGAACTCCTGACCTCGTGATCCACCCGCCTCGGCCTCCCAAAGTGCTGGGATTACTGGCGTGAGCCACCACGCCCGGCCTTTTTAGGAATTTTATGACAGCAGCACTTTACCAATATGTGGAGCAGCATGAAAGATAATATGGCCTGGAAAGGCCAGAACTTAAGTAAGAGCAGTGAATCTTCGAGAAGTGAGCCCAGAATATTTGTTCAGGAAATTAACATGAATGCATAAGGAGTAAAGATTGTGGGCCGGGCGCGGTGGCTCAAGCCTGTAATCCCAGCACTTTGGGAGGCGGAGGCGGGCGGATCACGAGGTCAGGAGATCGAGACCATCCTGGCTAACACGGTGAAACCCCGTCTCTACTAAAAATACAAAAAAATTAGCCGGGCGTGTTGGCGGGCGCCTGTAGTCCCAGCTACTTGGGAGGCTGAGGCAGGAGAATGGCGTGAACCCGGGAGGCGGGGCTTGCAGTGAGCCGAGATCGCGCCACTGCACTCTAGCCTGGGGGACAGAGCAAGACTCCGTCTCAAAAAAAAAAAGAGTAAAGATTGTACTACCTACAAGTACTCTGCCTCAGCATTTTGCAAAGAGAAAAAGGTGTGAAATCAGCTTATTGTGTTCACCTCTGCACCGACATGGCTTAGCTTTGTGCCTGGCCAGAGTCAACATTTAATAAACATTTATACATGAATCTAAGACGATTTTATCATAGAATACTACAAACCTAGTGAAGGGAGCGTTTATTTATCAAACTCCACAGAATTCCTATGTGAGTCACCTGAAATATCAATTTATCTAAAACGCCACAAGCCACTCAATGAGAGAACGATTCATTCATTCTATTAAATGGAGTTGGTCTGAGTTTCATTGACTGTCAAACTATAGGTATCTCATACTTAAAAAATAATTTACTAATTTTCTAATAATTTTAAAACTATGCTCCCCTAAAAGTAAACGATTCTGCTGGGGTGAAACCAGTGTGTGACTTTATGAGTTGTTATATGACTTGATAGAGTGAGTTTAACTTCCGAAATTCCTTGCAGCCTTACTTCGAAATCTCACGTTCTCAAATACTAGAAGACTTTTGGAGAATCCCGGGTTTTTTTGTTGTTTTTTTTTTTTTTTTTTGGCCATATAGCATATGTATTTGTGCACAGTTCTTAGCAAAAGGTAAATGTTCAACATTTATTCAAATGAATTTATTCACTTTGGTGAGAGAGACAGCCCGAGCTCGTAACTCCCTGAGGAAAAAAAAAGTGTAGTTTTTTCTCACTCTGAACTGTAATTCTTAGTGATTATAGTTATCATTGATTTGGGGACACTAAAGGAAAATATCTAACATATAAGCACTATTTTTCAGTGCTTATTTTATTAAAACCCAAGATATTAAAAATCAACCCAGTTTTACAGTCTTTATAAAAGAGCTGTTCTATAATATTAACCCAAATGTAAGACAGATAATATCACTTCCCAGAACTAATTGCTAAAAAGTTAAAACATTTATAAAAAACCCACAATAAAAAAAAATGAGAAATATACAGAATTCTAAATTTTGTATTCTGGAGCTTGTCTTTGATTTCTGTTCCACAAGCTTCGTTTTGAATCAGCTTCCATAAATCTTCATAGTCACTCATATTTTTCAAGATTCCACATTTGTTCAATTTATTTTGCAACCCTATACTCTTATTTTCAAAGAGAATGAGCGTGTGTGTGTGTGTGTGTGTGTGTGTGTGTGTGATTTAAAATTTAATATCTTCTTTCAAACCAGCAGTGTAACAGCTGGGTAACTTGCAGCTAGCCAGTCAGGAAACGGTTATTTTCAACAGTAATTGACACCAAAAAAGTAACACCACATCTCTGAAAATCTCTAAGGGTTCATATATATTTTAAAAATTAAAGGGAGCAATCAAGTCGGACAGACTGTTCTTTTTAAGCTAAGTAGTCATACCTGGGAGTTAATATAAGGGGAATTCTTGGTGGGAGGGAGGATGATAGAAGAGAGAAGGGGGCTTTATAGAGGGGGAAGAAAAGGTTTGAGGACATTGAGAGGAAGTAGATAAACATACCTTTCCCTTAAAATTCAATTTCTAATTTTACCTTCCTTTGGCGTGGAGACTCCAGAACATTCTTACACTATACAAACCAATTGTCATATGGGAATATGCTGCTTGTGATAATAAACCACGTATTTACCGGTTTCGTGGAAAACAGACATGAACGCTTTTCAATATAATTTCATCTCCTGGGCAACGGAGCGCACGTGACTGAGTACCTGATAGCTGGAGAGTTGCCTCAGAACAGTGAGCCTAGAGGCGCCCTCTAATTTACCCGAGGGTTTGTAAGGTGAGGGTCACACTCGCCATTTTCCTTTGGGGAAGAATAGAATCAGGGATGCACAGGATCCTCTAAAGATTGAGGGACATTTTTTGGATGATGAAAATGTAGCGTCATCAGCAGAAATCAGACTTTTTTTCAGTCTAATTTCTACAGCAGGTCCTCATCGCTGTGACCCAGGGAGGCGGCGCCTCCGAGGTGGGTCCGTGCCACCTCCCTCTGCAGGAAGAGCCTTCAGCACCCCAGGGCCGTTCGCAGGGCTCTTCCCAAAACAAAATAAAATGAAATGGAGGTTTTCCTGAGCTTCATCGTCAATCCGAGCGGATCCCCGGGAGGTGCAGCGGGCTCGGGGGCACGGTGTTCGGGTGGTAGAATTTCCAAAGTCCTGAGAGGCTGACGGGGCAGGTATTGCTCCCGCCGCCCGTTGGGCAAGGGACCTCCTGGAGCAAAGGCTGAGGGGCCCAGGCTCCCAGTTCTGGGGTCGCCCTGATGGCAGTGTGACCCCTAGACCACGGGGCGGCTACAGTGACTGTCCGGGGGCGTCTGGGCCACGGCCGCCGGTCTCACCAGGCGGACGCAAGCGCTGCGCACGGGCTGGGGGCTCCGCACGGGGAGGTTCGGCCAGACCCGGAAGGGCCTAACAGGGAGAGAGAGCCGGACGCCGTGGCTCAGGCCTGGAACCCCAGCGCTTTGGGAGGCCGAAGCGGGAGAGTCGCTTGAGGCCAGGAGTTCGAGACCAGCCTGAGCAACACGGGGAAACCCCGTCTCTACAAAAAAAAATTTTTTTAATTAGGCTGGCGCAGTGGCTCACATCTACTGGGGAGGCTGAAGCAGGAGGATCGCTTGAGCTCGGAAGGTCGAGGCTGCAGTGAGCTAGGATTGCGCCACTGAGCTCCAGTCCCCGGCGACAGAGTGAGAAACTGTCTCGAAAAAAAAGAAGAGGAATGAAAAAGAAAACCAGAGCGAGAAAGTGCGGCCAGCCCGGGCTCAGGAGCTGGGTGGGAAACAAAGCCGCCAGTAAATGACAAGTAAACACGCAGCCGCGGGAAGCCACTGGGCGGAGCGGGCGCTAATGAGCGCGCAGCGGGGCCGCCACGCCCGCGCGGACACCGAGCAGCGGCGCCTTCCCCTTGCGCCCGGCTGTGTAGCCCAAAGCCCGGCGGCCGCCACCCCAGGGAGAAAGCTCCGGTGAGGGGAGCAGACGCTGGAACCCGTGGTCTCGCCCTCTGCTCTCTACCGGCTGGGGACTTGGGTAGCTCCCAGGCAAAGGCCCTCCGGGGTCTCCGCCCGGGGGGCCCCACCTGCCTTGTGACGGCTGGGATGTGCGCGTCCCACCCACTTTCCAAGGCGCCTTTGAAGTCGTTGCTCATTAAAAACAATCTTTTTGAATAACCAAATGTTCCTTTGGCGCCCTCCAATTTTATTTTATTGTAATCTATTGAGTTGTATTTGTTTTTCTGAATCCGCTTCCTAGGAAAGCGGCCCCTCTCATTTTAAACCGTTCTCAGGTGGTTTTTCTGGAAGCAGCAGTGGTTTCTCCAGCAAGGATTAACTCCTTGCCTTTTCCCGTCTAAAATTCTGAAGATACCTGACAGCTCGTTTTAATTCTGCAAACGACAGTTCTTCCTCCGGGGTGTAGATTCGGGCTCCCACGGCTGCCGCCTGGGGCAAGTGCGTCTCCCCAGGCGCCCACGCGGCCTCGCGCGCTCCGGGCAGCGTCGCCCCCAGCCAGCCCCGCCTGCCCAGAGAGGGCCAGTCCTGTTCCGGGTCCCGAGGGCCTCGGGCACCCCACAGGCTCCTTCCTCCCGGGGTTTCCCAGCAGACCACACACAGAGATGCGCTCCGGAACTTAGGGAACCATGTAAAGGAACTTCCAACAGGACTGTGCCTTTTATGCGTGTTTATCTTAAGCATTTTAGGAAGCAAGTGGCAAAGTGCTTTAAAAGTAAAACTTAGAACGTCTACACTAGCTGTTTGTGCAAACGAGTATTTGCTAAGCATTACCCAAGACCTGAGAATTGTTTCTTTATGATTTACTTATATGTGATAAGTTCCCTTTGTAGAAAGAGACTATATCTAATCATAAATATATCGTCATAGGTAACAAGGATAAAATTTAAGAAGAGAGGACTACAGATCACTTTAACGCTAAAGGGAATTGTAGTGAAGCATGGGTGCTTTCCCATTAAGGTGACTTTCTTCTGGTGTGTGTGTGTGTGTGTGTGTGTGTGTGTGTGTGTGTGTGTGTTTTGTGCCTTTATATTTCTATCAGTTTGTCTTTCCCAGTGAAAATTAATTCAAATATGTCTTCACTGGTATGTTTCAAGTGTTGTGCACTGAACATTGAGTCAGAATAATTTGATTAAGGTTCAATGATAAAACCACTCGGTCTCACTGACTTTAATTAAACTGGAATCTGAAAAACACATGCATTCAATATAGTGGCCATTATTTTTAGTTCTAAACAAACATTTTTGGTTTTAAGCCAATATTTTTAGTTCTAAACCAACATTTTTGGTTGGTTTAGTTCTAATCCAATATGTTGAAACCCTGGGAGGTTTTCGCATTTTCCCGAGTAAGAACTGCTTGCATTGACTTCCCGGAATGTGCAGCACCAGACCCTCAACCTTAAAAGAAGTTCCATTCTTCTCCACTTCTCTCTTCTCCCCAGGACCCATGACTTTACACTTCAGTATTTCTGCAGGGCGCACAGTTCACTGAGAGGTAAGTCAGAGTCAAGAACCACTGGAAGACCATGAAAATTTCATTCTTGTGGGCAATTTTAACTCTTAACTATTACAAATGATAGTATCTGCGTACAAGATCTTCTATATACCAGATTCAGTCACCACATTTTGACTCCTTTTCACATCAATATACTTCCCATATGAACTCAAGAAGAAATCTATAAATATAAAATTATTTTAGAGATATTTCTTAGACTATGACAAATTATCCAAAACTTGAAAAAAGTTAAAAAGATAGATGGCAATTCTTGTTGATGCCAGATAGAGGCATTGTTTAGCAGGCATCTGTGGATTTTCTATATAGGTGAATATATTTGGTAGGACTCATCGCTTACTATTGATTAAAGATTAAAGACTTATGGGAAGTTACATGTTGAACATTAATCCATTAGAGATGCAGATTTCTGTCCAGGAGAAAAGATAACCCTAAAGGTTATGGCTTATTGTCTTTTAGGACACTAACTTGTTTTGTATCTATGAACAAATTCATTTCAGTGTTTCTCTGACCATTCACTGTGTAAATGTTCATACCTCCCATTCTCATTTGAACCAGTCTTCGCATCTTTTATCCCCTTATTAACTTATTAAAGTTGAACTTAACTTATTAAAATTTTAACTTATTTAACTGAATTGAACTTATTAAAGTTGAATTTAATAAGTTGAATTAATGCAATTGCTCAGTAAACATTAATTTAATTGAAGCTCATTCTTATCCAGCATAAATATAAAATGCAAGGTTCTTTGTGACACAAATATTTATAGAAACAATAAGAAATAATGTAGCTGGCTGGCTCATACCTGTAATCCCAACACTTTGGGAGGCCCAGGCAGGAGGATCACTTGAGCCCAGGAGTTCCAGACCAGCCTTGGCAACATTGTGACACTCCATCTCTATAAGAAAAAAAATTTTTAATTTAAAAAATTATTCAGATGTGGTGGCATGTGCCTGCGGTCCCAGCTACTTGGGAGGCTGAGGGGGAAGATCTTTTGAGTCCAGGAGGTCAAGGCTGCGTGAGCTATGATTGTGCCTCTGAACTCTAACCTGGGAGACAGAGTGAGACCCTGTCTCAAAAAAAAAAAAAAAAAAAAAAGGAAGGAAGAGAGAGAAGCAAACAACTGGCAATACTAGCAATATAAAAGTGATTTGTTTTGTATTTGTATGATATTTAACTAATAAACTCTAAAATATTAGCTGAAAGAAAAAAGAAAATGCTTGCCTTTATATTATCTCATGTGTTCAACATAATTATGATAATTTAAAAAGAGGTAAAGATCTTCATTTTAAAAATGTGCTGCTGAAAGTAAATAAATGAATAAAACTGTGGGGGAAATAATCTTTTCCTCTAAAGCTTAAAAACTTAATAAATAAATAGATAATGTATGGAAAGGACGTGGGCTTTGGGTGAATCTAACTTGGGCTCAAATCAAGCTCTATCCTTTGGGCAAGTTACTTACGTTCTCCAAGCCTCAGTTGCTTCAACTGTAGATTAGACTTGATAATAACACCTTCCTCCCAGGATTGCTCAGAGGATAAGGTAAAGTCTGCAAAGTGCGGGGAGCTGTCTGGCAAACAGTAAAAAATGAAAGCATAATAAGTGATACTTTTGCATCCCACAAGTCTTTCTTATTTTTTTAATTAAAACAAAATTTTTTATAGACAGGGTCTGTCTCTGTCATCCAGGCTAGAGTGCAGTGTCACGATCAGAGCTCACTGTAGCCATGAACCCCTGGGCTCCTGGACTCTTGGACTTAAGCTGTCCTGCCACCTCATCCTCCTGAGTAGCTGGAACTAGAATCATGAGCCTCTATATTAAGTTTCATCTACTAAATTATGACAACTAAAACTTGAGGACTAAAATATATGGAAAAATTACTACTACATGAAAAATTGTGTTAAAGTCTTATCATTTATCTCTTTATTAGTGAACTGGGCTATAAATGTTCTAAAGCTATACTCAGGCTGGGTGTGGTGGCTCACACTTGTGATCCTAACAGTTTGGGAGGCCAAGACAGGCCTCCCAAATTTGAGACCAGCCTGGGCAACATAGCAAGACACCATCTCTACAACAACAACGAAGATAGTGATATGGTTAGGCTTTGTGTCACCACCCAAATCTCATCTTAAATTGTAATCCCCATAATTCCCATAATCCTCACATATCAAGGGAGAGACCAGGCGGAGGTAATTCAATCATGGGGAGAGTTTCCCTCATGCTGTTCTCACGATACTGAGTTCTCACAAGATCTGATGGTTTTATAAGGGGCTCTTCCCCTTTCGATGGGTACTTCTCCTTCCTGCCACCTTGTGAAGAACGTGCCTTGCTTCCGCTTTCACCATGATTGTAAGTTTCCTGAGGCCTCCCCAGCCATGCTGTACTGTGAGCCAATTAAACCCCTTTCTGTTGTAAATTATTCAGTCTCGGGTAGTTCCTTATAGCAGCATGGAAATGGACTAAGACAGATATGCTCAAATTAATAAAAATAATGATGCAAACCAATAATTGTGTGGCCACTAAAATCTTTACTTAACTGGCATCACACTCTTTACTTACGTTAAAGGAATAAATTGCATGCATTAGTTATCTATGGCTGTGTAGAAATTGCCCCCACTGCAGCAATGTAACGCAACACACACCTGTAATCTCAAGGCATCCGTGAGTCCGGAGTCCAGCGATGGACTTGCTGGCTGTCCTTCTGGGGTCTCACAAGGCGGCCGCCAGGTTATGTCCGGGGTGGGTTCTCATGCGGAGTCTGACTGGGGGAGTGTGCACGCCCCTGCTTGCATGTGTTTGGTAACACTCAGCTCCTTTCAGTTGTAGGATCTGTGGCAGCTGCTGGCTTCTTCAGAGCCAGTGAGGGAGACAGCAAGTCTCCCCCAAAGACAGTCCTGTGTGATGTGAGTCATCCCCAGAGTGACATTCCATCACCTTTGCTGTAGCCATTGGTTAGAAGTCAGTCACCAGTCCTTCTCTGTGACTCAGGGGAGATGACTACACAGAAGGCAGTTACATCTGGAGGCACCTAGGAGTCTGCCACATGCCCCCCTGCCTCCCTCCCATGTGCAAAAGTCATTCACCTGCTCTAGGTACCTAAGATTTTCAGAGCTTCATAGCATCAGCTCAAAGCCTGAAATGTCATCATCTAAATTGGGTCAAAGGTCAGCGGAGGGTCATGGTGCAATCATTAGGTTCAGGTTCTGGGACACAATTCCTCTCCATAGATGGGCCTGGGAAACTAAAGAGATTAGTGACCTGCCCCGTGGTGGAGCAGGCACCAGATGCAGCTATAGACATTTCAGTTTTCGAAGGGAGGAAATGGCAGATAAAAGGCATCTTGACTGCGTAGCAGTTCCAAATCCAGAAAAGTAAACGTTAGGGGTTCTCACTCAGGTTTCCAGGGCTGGGGAGAATTCTCCTGGCTTCTGGATTCCCTGTCTGGGCTCTTCGTCCCCGCATCTACACTGCACTTGTTTGGAAGGAAAGGTTGCCCATGTTTGCAGCTGAGGAGCTTTTTAGCCTACTTCCAGCCAGCAAAATCTGGGGAGTCTGGCAGCCTCCTTTCATCCTGTGCTCTCTGTGTTCCTTCCCACCCAGGCTGGCAGTGTTTCTGTGAAAGTAATTTCCTCAAAACCTTTGTCTCTCATGGATTTCACCCGGGTCCACTCCATGAGCCAAAGGCCTCACCTACCAATGTTTTTGAGGCAAGCCCTTTTCTGTCTTTGAGTCTTGCTGAGGTGACTCGGAGTCAATACCCTTCGGCTCCTCAGGGGCTCCCTGGTTTGATCCATGAGGCTCAGCCCTGACCTCTCTAAGGCACCCTTGGTGGGGCGGAACGCTGAGGCTATGATCTTTCTGAGGCTTTATCCAAAGGCTGTGCGGACACAGCCCAGCCACCTGGGCTCCTGGGCTCACGCTGTCTTGACAGCACCATCTCTTGCTATCGGGAGAGGCTGACGCCTTGATTCTGGACATCTGGACCCAAACTGTGAGACATAAACTTCTGTGGTTGTCCTCCACCCAGTTTGTGGTCATATGTCGCAGCAGCCCGAGGTGACTAAGACGGGAAACTAAAGTGGCTGTTTCTTCCTCCAATCTTTAGAAACTTTTTTTTTTTAATTGAGACAGAGTCTCACGCTGTCGCCCAGGCTGGAATCTAGTGGCGCAATCTCGACTCAGGCAACCTCTGCCTCCCAGGTTCAAGTGATCCTCCTGCCTCAGCCTCCCGAGTAACTAAGACTACAGGCGCCCACCACCACGCTCGTCTAATTTTTATATTTTTAGTAGAGACAGGATTTCTCCACATTGGCCAGGCTGGTCTCGAACTCCTGGCCTCAGGTGATCCACCCGCCTCAGCCTCCCAAAGTGCTGGGATTACAAGCGTGAGCTACCGCACCTGACCTGAAACTTTGTTCTTTATCAGCTTAGAGTCCTGGAGAGCAAAGCACCTGGCCTCCCATCAGCCCAGTGTCTTGCATCATCATCTTCATTTCCACCAAAAGGTCATGGATGCATTTCTGCTTTCACACCTAGCACGTTTTAGACAATATGCTTGTTCATGTGTCTCTGTCCCTAACTCGGCTGAACTTTCTGAGAAAGTCCCCTCAGCATTTTAGAGCTTGCAATGTTTCAGAACGTGGCCTCTAACCAGACCACAAGGCTCAGCTGGCAGCCCTGCTGCCTCCCAGCAGAGGTCACATGAGCTTCTTGTACTTCCTTTTTCTCATCTGCGCACTGGAAATGACAACAGTAGAACCCATCCCACAGTGGGGTGTGGGCCAGTTGAATTGATCCCCACAAAGTGCTTACAACAGTGCCTGCCCCACAGCAAGTGCTATATGCACGCTGGCTATTGTGACGTTTGTATCCTAATACAAGTGAAGACTGCCCATGCTAAGGATGCAAACATTTGCTGAATGAGCTATGATTTGATATTCTGTCCTAAACATTCAATTATATTTGCTTTTCTTAAAAAAAAAAAAAGGTGTGGTTGTGTGTGTGTGTGTGTGTTTACTATAAGCCACATCAAATTCCTTCAAGCAATAGGTATAAATGAAATAAGCAGGAATTTATAAAGTCTCTTTCTACTCTAGAAATCTAAAAGTAAAACTTCAGCAATCCTTAAGTTTAGGGCAATGAGGCAGGCTGGATGGTCGGGTTGCCTGGCACCAAGGTCTGAATGTGCGCCTCAGAATTCATGAATTAGAAACTTAGTCGCCCATGCGACAGTGTTGGGAGGTGGGGCCTCGTGGGAGGTGTTTAGGTTATGAGAGCTCTGCCCTCATGATGGTTCAATGCCCGTATAAAAAGGGCCAGTGGGAGTGGGTGTTCTCTCTTGCTCTCTCTCTCTCTCCTGCTCTTCTGCCATGTGAGGACGTGGCGTTCCTCCCCTCTGGAGGATGCGGCATCTAAGGTGTCATCTTGGAAGCAGTGAGGCTAGGCCTGAGCTGCCAGGGCCTTGATCGGGCCCCAGAACTGTGAGAAATAAATTCCTGCCCTTTGTAACTTACTCAGTCTCAGGAGTTCTATTAGAGCAGCACAAACTGGACTAAGACATGTGGGTAGCGGGATTTAAAAATAAATTTTAAAACATTTTTTCGTTTGACAGTTTCAAAAATGTATCCTACTTCCCTCCTTCTCTGACTTGTTTGTTTTTACCATGTATTATTATAGTTGATTTTACACAAATACACTTTTAGACTAACTCATTAACTCTGAACATCACTATGTCCCCCTCTATTTCTAAACATAACAAAAGTGATTTCTATTTATTGAGCACGTACCAAGTGCCAGGCTCCGTGCTGTGTTCTATTTTCTTTAGAACATCTATTTCGTTATTACTTAACAATTATCTACTTTGCACATTATAAGCCAAACTGTTCTATACTCTATGTGGGTTTAATTCAATATATAGTCACCACAGCTTTGCAAAGTAGTTTTTTTTTTTTTTTTTTTTTTTTTGAGACGGAGGCTTGCTCTGTCGCCCAGGCTGGAGTGCAGTGGCGCAATCTCGGCTCACTGCAAGCTCCGCCTCCCGGGTTCACGCCATTCTCCTGCCTCAGCCTCCCCAGTAGCTGGGACTACAGGCGCCAGCCACCACGCCCGGCTAATTTTTTGTATTTTTTTTTTTAGTAGAGACGGGGTTTCACCGTGGTCTCGATCTCCTGACCTCGTGATCCACCCGCCTCGGCCTCCCAAAGTGCTAGGATTACAAGCGTGAGCCACCGCGCCCGGCCACAAAGTAGATATTTAATTACACAAGTGAACCAACTGAGACTTAAGAAACTAGAACAAGGTCTCACTGTGATTCCAACCAGACTTGTCTTATCATTAATACAAATGATGCTTTCTCTCATGATAGACATCTATATAGTTTACCTAGTTGGAATTGCTGCACACATTTTGTTTGGTGTTTTGATTTTTTAACTATATTGTGTATATATTTCCATGTAGCACATAATAATTTACATAATTATGGTAACATTGTTACACCAAATTATCCACTTCAATTCAGCTAATTTCCTCTTGGTAAACATTGACTGAGTGTTTATGTGCCAGATTCTGTCAAATGCCAAGGACATAAAAATAATTGAGGTAAGGTTCCTAACCCCAGACTTTCATCTAGCCAGGAAACATACATTATGTGAAAAGATAAGCATAATGCAATGTGATACATGCATTTCTCAATGGTTGCACATTTGAGTTATTGTTAACTTGGCTGTTATCAATAGTGTTAGTACTGCCGGGCGCGGTGGCTCACGCCTGTAATCCCAGCACTTTGGGAGGACAAAGCGGGCGGATCACGAGATCAGGAGATGGAGACCATCCTGGCTAACATGGTGAAACCCCGTCTCTACTAAAAATACAAAAAAATTAGCCAGGCGTGGTGGCTGGCGCCTGTAGTCCCAGCTACTCAGGAGGCTGAGGCAGGAGAACGGCGTGAACCCGGGAGGTGGAGCTTGCAGTGAGCCGAGATAGCGCCACTGCACTCCAGCCTGGGCGACAGAGAGAGACTCCATCTCAAAACAAAACAAAACAAAAAAAGTAGCTTTAGTACAAATATTTTCACCATGCCCCTGGATTATAGTTTCCAAAGGGCACTAAGAAGCCAAAGCATAGGGACAATGGCCCTGCTTCCATTATGACAGCCAGACTGCTTTCCAGGGTGCCTGCACCAAGCTCGTTTCTCAGTATCCAGTGCCTGGAAAGAGCATGGTCACACCTGCCCTTTACCTCACGAAGAGGTTATGAGGCTTCACATAATCTATAAATATACATGGTTACTGCTAATGTGTAAAGCGTAAGTATCCTTTGAGTACTTGTTTAGCAAAAGTGTGGGTTATATGTTCATGCCTGTACATTCATATCAATCCCTGTGCATTTTGGATGTAAGCCTGTGTAATCTTTCTACATTCATTATTTTCAGATTTCATTGTCTGTTACAAAACAAAGTTCCTTTTCATTGTGTATAAAAGTTTTTTAATAATGTTATTTTGTTAAGCTTAACTATGATGTCTCTGATTATTTTATCTCCAATAAGCAAAAATGAACATCTCCACTGTTGAGATGAACGAATTTTTTCATTCAGAAACCCCTGCTTGGCCGGGCGCGGTGGCTCACGCTTGTAATCCCAGCACTTTGGGAGGCCGAGGCGGGCGGATCACGAGGTCAGGAGATCAAGACCATGGTGAAACCCCGTCTCTACTAAAAATACAAAAAATTAGCCGGGTGTGGTGGCGGGCGCCTGTAGTCCCAGCTACTCGGAGAGGCTGAGACAGGAGAATGGCGTGAACCCCGGAGGCGGAGCTTGCAGTGAGTCGAGACTGCGCCACTGCACTCCAGCCTGGGCGACAGAGCAGGACTCCGTCTCAAAAAAAAAAAAAAAAAAGAAACCCCTGCTTTTCGCGACCAGCCTTGCATGTGATGAGGGCGTAGTGTGTGCAGAGTGTCAGTGTGAGAGCGGGCCCTGATTCTTCAGCACGTCCTCCCCCACATTTCACTCTTCCAGGCTTATGATATCTCACGCTTTTAGAACTTTGGATTTCTTTCTGGAGTTGATTCCCATGCCCTGAGTGTAACACTTCCATATACATAATTATTATTGTATAATACATTCTTTTTTTTTTTTTTGAGACGGAGTCTTGCTCTGTCACCCAGGCTGGAGTGCAGTGGCGTGATCTCAGTTCACTGCAACCTCTGCCTCCTGGGTTCAAGGGATTCTTCTGCCTCAGCCTCCTGAGTAGCTGGGACTATAGGCGTGCACCACCACTCCCATCTAATTTTTGTATTTTCACTAGAGATGGGGTTTCACCATATTGGTCAGGCTGGTCTCGCACTCCTGACCTCGTGATCCACCTGCCTTGGCCTCCCAAAGTGCTGGGATTACAAGCATGAGCCACCGTGCACGGCCTATTGTGTAATACATTCTAAACCTGTTGCCAGTTCCCTTTCATTACCTCATCTGACAGAGTAAGTGGTCAAACCTCCGAGGAGAGCTGAGGAAGGCCAAGGCCTGAGCTCATCGAGGACCTGGGAGAGCTTCAGGTCTGCAGAACCAATCCAGGAACTGCCAGGCCAGTCCAGGGGCCCACTTCTACTGCCACGAGCATCTTATATTCTCTTCCTGACAGCCCCTGATGCCTGCCTGCCTGCCTGTGTGTGTTGCTGCCACCTCTGCATTTCTCCAGCCCTCTGTCTGTCTGGTGGCCTGGTGTAGTGGCCCCAGCTGTCCAGGTCCCCACTGCTGTGGCCATGATCCTGCTTTGCGCAGGAGGTGCAGCTGTCATCCCCGCAGCCACAGCAAGCCTGCCAACTCAGGCTCAAGCAAACGGGGAGCAGCGCCCCCATTCTTTCTGCTGGATCACACCCCAGCTCTTGTCTTTTCCTGGGCTGGAGGTGGGAGGGCTTGGGGAAGATTCCTCCATGATAGGGCCCCATCTCCAAACTAAGGGGCGGCTCTTTCAGTTACCGTCATCTACGAGAATTTGCTTCAAGTTCCAAGAAGCAAAGGTGGAATGTATTTTAATACCATCAGACGTCAAAAGTGCTCTTTCCCACTGCTGATGGCTCCGTTCTTCAAGTCAAGGGTGTTCCTGGGGGTATCAAAGTCCTGCTACCAGAGTCCTCTTCACAGGTGTCCTCAGAAGTCCTGGGTTCCCTCATCCCTCCTTGTCTCAGGGACTTCTGAGCGGATGCAGACGAGGCCCGTGGCAAGCCTGCCCGGGGCCTTTCTAGGTTTCCACCCCAGGGAAACCTGCTCTTGAGGACTCTGCAACATCCCAGTGACCACCGGCAACCCATCTCTGTTTCATAGTGGTGACAATCTCCAGGCCCGCACAAGCAGGCCTGGGCCTTCTCCCTCTCTCATTGTTCTGACCTGAGACTCTTGCGGCTGACTGTTTCACTGCCTCACTCCCAGGTTTCAGTCACTACTTCTGATCTGCCATGTGCAAGGAAAACAGATATCCATGCTTGTTAGAAGTGGGGAGAAAACTAGAGATTTTTAAGAAAAACCTATGACTATAATGACCACCATTTATAAACAACACTTTTAAAAATCAGATATTTGGTTGGTCAACTGTAAAGAAAATAAAAAATGCCCCATAAAGTTTAGATGAATATTTATCCCACCTACAAGGAAAATGCATGAACATATGGAAGTACTGTGACACAAAGTCCATTTGAGAGGCTAAAAGACCAAATAAAATTGTCCGGGAGCTGAAAACCTGCAGCCACCTGCCGGGCTCAAATGCCAGCTCTGCCACTTGACAAGCTACATGACTGTAACAAGTTACTTAACTTCTTTATACCTCAATTTTTGTCATCTACAAAATGGAGTTGATATTAATAATGCCTAGCTTACGTGGTTTTTGTGAAGACTAAATTAGCTGATCCGTATAAAGCATTTGGAGGCAGGCTGCTCACAGTAAATCCTATATAAGCACTTGCTATTCTATTATTATCAAGATTTCAACAATTGTGATTATTTAGTTCATGGGCTCTATGACATTTATTTTGATTCTTAAGATCATTTTGCTTACTTCTTGTTATCTGTGAAGTCTTGAATAGCTGAGGTTACTGAATAGTTCACTTCTATATAGGAGAGATACTATAAATGCTTCAGTAATGCACTCATGATGGAATGAAGACAGTTGACCTTGTTCTTTGTTTTTGGTATAATTTTAAAAGATATATACACACATGCACATGTATACACACATATGCATACAACACATGCACTCATTTGTGCAAGATAACCAATGGAGATTTGATGTCACTGTGAACTGCAAAACACACTCTACTGAGAGTATTAAAACATAATGATGCTCACAAACTGAGATAGGTTGTCTTGACTGGACTCTGGACACCCTGTTTAGGAAACAGTGTAATTGTACATGCTATGGTCTTCTCCACTGAGTTCAAGGACTCAGGAAATTGTATACTAGGTTTCCTGAGACAAAGCACCACTTTAATCAAATAATTAGTTATTTTGGTGTTTTTAAAGCACAGCCCACAACAAACCATTATTTATTGTGCACCTAATGTATGCAAAGTAGCAAAAGAAATAGAATTTGCTATTATTTTTAAAAAATGTTTAATTAGTTCTGGCGCCAGAACTAATTATTTAGTTATAATCACTTTAGCATTGCTGCTATGTATATACTTTTATTAATTATCTATTTGATATAAATGTCTTCAAGTATGGTCACTAATGGAACAATGCCCACCTGGAAAATGTTTGCCAAAAACAATAAATGATAGGATTTTCAAATCCATCAAAGTCTGCCAAATGCTGGCACTTTCACTTGCGTCTTGGTTCCTACCAAACAATTAACATTTATTATATTAAAATCCTTTAAGTTAACCATTTTATCTTGGCAGTTATCAACTCCGAGACAGCAAATTTGTAGAGCTCTAATTCTGCAGCACAGGCAAGTTTGTGATTTTGAAAATGGGGAAGATTGGAATCTGCCCTCTTCAGACTTAAAACAGGGAATCGTAAATCAGGCTCCTCTTTGCTGGTGGATGGAGGTGGGGAAAGGCACGATCATATAGACCAAGCTTGGCTGGATCTGTCGTCTTTCATTCAGGCTTCAAAGTACTGGTCATGCCAAGTTTCATGTGGAAGGACAGTAGAGCCTGATAAACCTGCCCTTGGCAGTCCTTGGAGAGATGGGCTGCTGCCTCCCTGACTAGGCCTGTGGTCGACGCTTTAAGTATCTTGCTCTGCACTGATGTCATCCTTTGGTCTAACCTAGAGATTTACAGGTCAACAAATATCATCATCAGTGTTCCCCGGATGAGAAAAATCAGTGGCTTACATGTTCATAGCTACTTGAACAGGAAAAAAAAAAATGGGCTTTGAATTTTTCCTCCAAAATATTGTTACCCCTGAAACACATCTGTAGGCCTGGCTTTAAAACCCGTGGTAGCAAAGCCTACATGTTAGGGGCTTGAGGAGGACAGGGAGGTTGGGTGTTTCCACTCTGCATGTGAATCCTCTGAATTATACTTTTTTTACTCTGCTATTTCAACAGTCCGCTTGACACTAATGCCTACTAATCTGGGTAAATGTGGGTCTAGATCCTTTAAATGAAGAAAAAATCAAAAGCATGAAAAAGTGAAAACAAATTTAAATTTAGCAATTCTAGGTGCAATAAAACGCAACCATATCCTTTAAAAATGTAATTACATTGTAAGTCTCTGGTGAAAATGGAAACTGAGAGAAAGATTAATAAAATATACTATTGAGAAAGTAATCCATTTTTAAAGTTCAACTAATTCAACACAGCATACATTTACTAAAAGCCTAAACTATATTCCTGTCATAAGTATAATTAAGTAACTAATAAAATAAACCCAAAGCTTGATGTTGTTTATATGGCTTGGAAGTAATTCCCGAGTACTTCTCAGCCCCAGGGGTAGAAGCCTTGTCCTGAGTAAGTCGCTTCATTTGTTTAGGTGTTAATTCTTCTAACTGTAAAATGAAAATGATTTCGTCATGGAAAAATTTTTCTCTCTTCCTGTTTCCTTATAAGGTCCTTCAAATCCATTACCTTCTAATACTCCTTACGTTCCTCCAGCATTAAATAAGGTGTTTAAACACAAGGTGAGTCATTTTCTTTTTTTTTTTTTTTGGAAACGGAGTTTTTTTGCTCTTGTCACCCGGGCTGGAGTGCAGTGGCATGATCTCGGCTCACTGCAACCTCTGCCTCCTAGGTTCAAGCAATTCTCCTGCCTCAGCCTCCCAAGTAGCTGGGATTACAGGTATGTGTCACCATGCCTGCCTAATTTTGTATTTTTAGTAGAGACAGGGTTTCGCTATGTTGGACAGCCTGGTCTCGAACTCCTAACCTCAGGTGATCCACCCACCTCGGCTTCCCAAAGTGCTGGATTACAGGCGTGAGCCACCGTGCCCTGCCAGATGAGTCATTTTCTAACTTGAAAATTCATTCTAATTATATTTATTGTCAACATAACTATATAAAATCTGCCCAATTCCTCAAAAGTCAATTTCAACAATGCGTTTGAAGGCAGATGCTTTCTCTGCCCATCACTGACTAAATTCTTTAGCTTTTGAACCTAGGAAAATGACATGAAAATCCGGCAAGATGACGTCATGCCACAAGAAGGTTAATAGAAGAGAAACTCCAGCAAGTGAGAACGCCAGGTGGGCCCCTCCAGGCCTCTCTGCTCTGAACTCAACACACACAGCTCCTAAAAAGAGGAAACTGAAGCCGGAGTGGGTGAAGAGCCAGAGGAAGCCTAACATTTAGGATACTAAAATTCAGATCTCCCTTCCACAGTCCAGTTAACATAAACTTTGAAGTCTGCATGACGGACTTAGAAGTCAATGCAGGTCGAGCCTTAGACTAGCATAAAGCAGGGAGCACCACTCCAAATTACGGTAAACACTGAAAATATAGTAAATGTGCCTTAGACTTTGACTCCATTTATTTATAATTAGCAAGAAAACAGATTCCTTTAATGATTCCAAGGTGTTAAAAAGTGTTACAAAAAATTATTTCTGAGGCATCTCATCCAGACAGACAGAAAAGGGTGGAAAGGCATTAGGGGCCGGAATGATGCCCACCCATCCTGGCCGCCGGGCACAGGGCGCATTCTCACAAACATCTCCCCTTTCCCTTGTTGGGAAGACACAGGGTTGGATGAAATGATTTCTAAAGTCTGTTTAATAATAAAATTGGTCACATTTTGCTATTTCCACATCTTTGGTCATGAGAAAAATGAAGTCACCACGTAAATGATAGCCTTTAAGATGTTCAATTAATCAGTCTCAGAGACAGAAAAGTTTTGTCAAAAAACCATAAAAACAATTTTGGTGCCCTGGAGGCATCAAAAATTAGTTACCACCAATATTTGCTGGACATTATTAAACACTTCAAATCTTTTCATTAGAAGTTGATGTTTTTCCTATTTTTGCTCTTAGTAGGTACTAGTTAAAATTCTGCGTTAATGATGAAATGCTATTTGGAGTAGGACATGTATTCTTTAATGCCTTTAAGGATTTTATTAGAGATCCTTTTATAATTTCCTCATAGGAACATGATTCAAAGTCTACTGCATTTAAATAATTATTTGCCCTACACACACCACAAAAGCATTAGTTGGACATTAGTATAAATTCCATACAAAATGCCAGTTCTTTGAAGCCATCTGAATCTCCTTGAGAATATTTCCTAAAAGCCTCACCTATGACTTTAAAACAGAAGATGGAGAAAATGCCAGTTGCAACCTCGCTGGCTCTCATTAAGGGGTCACTGTCAGAAATTGGTTGAGGAGAAGGAGAAGGAGGGGTAATTTCCCTTTAAAATGGAGAGAAGCTTCTTTTAGAAAGGAAATTCGCTGAGGAAGTTGTTTTAAAACAAATAAATGTTCAGGATGAAGCCAGCAAAAGGTGTGAAGGGGCCCGCTTTGATTTTCCAATTTGTGTATTTGGGCTCAGACAAAGACAACGTTTTATGCACATATTAATCGAATGCAAATACGCCTCCCGCGAGGACAGCGGTATTTGACACTGAGTATTGTCAACAGAAAGGTTTTTGGTGTATTTTTTAATCCC
Source organism: Hylobates moloch (assembly GCF_009828535.3). Taxonomy (NCBI): domain Eukaryota; kingdom Metazoa; phylum Chordata; class Mammalia; order Primates; family Hylobatidae; genus Hylobates; species Hylobates moloch. Next base: position 174,109,920 of record NW_026652277.1, read on the forward strand.
ATCAAGGTGCCTATGGAGGGGGCAGTACCCGGGGAGGTGGGACGTCCCTGTGCCTGGGAATGGAGTCTGGGCTGGACTTCCAGATGGGTCCAGAGCAAGTGATTTATGGAATTATCTCCACATCAATGAGTTTTTGGAAAGGTGTAAACATCTCCTTCCAAGTCTTCAGGTGACAGTGTTTATTTAGCCCCCTCCTCCTCTCCCCCAGGAGCTCTGGTTCTTCAACTCCAGTGGGCATCAATCACCTGGGGGGCTTATGACAACAGTTTTCGAGGCCCCACCCCACCTGAGGCCACAGCTCTGTAGAGCCCAGGGATGTGCATTTCTCACAAGTCCCCGGGTGACGCTGGTCCAAGACCACACCTTGAGACCCGCTGCTCTAAAGCATTGGTTTTGATCCTCAGTTGCTCCAAAACTTTGCTTGTTCCTAAAAAGGGGGACAGCAAACTGGAGCTTTTACCACACGTGGGATAAAGAAGCTATGCTCACTCAGCACCAACAGGAAGCTTGTTCCCAAAGGCTTATGAAGCTGTGCAGGGCGAAACCTGTCATGAGGTGAGGGCGGGTGAAGGCCTGGAGGTGAAGGAAATCTGTCTTTTCAAGCCCAAGTGCTGGTTTCTTGTCTCTTTTGTAAGGAAAGGCATTCAAACACAGACTATACCAGGCAGTAAGCTGTGGACACACTTAGAGAAACCCGCGTTGCTTTTTATTTATTCATTCATTGTTCTTTCATTCAAAAACATGTATTAAACGCCTCCTGTGTGCAGGTGCTGTTCTGGGCTTTTAGGAAATGTGGGTGAACAGTGGACTCCTTGGCCCTGGAGCTTAGATGGGAGAAACAGTAAAGAGGTCTAAGAATTAGGTGCCATGGTCTGGAAGGAGGTGACCTGTGCGATGACAAAGCCAGGAAGGTGGGAGAGGGGTCCAGGAGTGGGCCGCGTGGGGCAGCTGAGAAGGGGATGGGGGCTGGTGGCAGGTGAGCCAAGGTGAGGTCGGGGGGAGGGAGGGGGCTCTTACCAGAAAGGGGTCCCGATCCAGACCCCAAGAGAGGGATCTTGCATCTTGCGCAAGAAAGAATCCAGGGCGAGTTCAGACAGTAGAGTGAAAGCAAGTTTATTAAAAAGGAAAGGAATAAAAAAACGGCCACTCCATAGGCAGAGCAACCCCGAGAGCTGCTTGTTGCTCGTTTTTAGGTTATTTCTTGATGATATGCTACACAAGGAGTGGATTATTCACGCTTCCCTTTTTTAGACCATAAACTGTCACGGCGCTGGTGGGAGTGTAGCATTGAGGACGACCAGAGGTCACTCTGATCGCCATCTTGGTTTTGGTGGGATTTGGCCGTTCCTCTACTGCAATCAGTTTTATCGGCGAGGTCTTTATGACCTGTGGCTTGTGCTGACCTCTTACCTCATCCTGGGACTTAGAATGTCTAACTTACTGGGAAGGCAGCAGGTCTCAGCCTTATTTTCCCAAGCCCCTACTCAAGATGGAGTCGCTCTGGTTCAAATGCCTCTGACCGGGCCTCTGAGGGAAGAGCGCTCCCCAGGAAGGGGCTCTCGAGGGCAGAGGCCCTGCCCTGGACCCTGACTCCATCCTCAGGAAGCAGCAAGGAGGTCGGAGGGGTGAGCAGGGAGGACAGGAGGATGGAGGAGGGACCGCCCAGACTGAGCCTGGTGCTGTGCTGAGAGGAGACAGGTGTGCCCAGGTGGGCAGAGACTGGCGATGGGGACCTGGACTTGTCCAGGTGGGAGGGGCTGTGGCGCGGACCAGGGGCTTCGGGCACGGGGATGAGAAGCAGGAGGATTCGGATACTGTTCTGAGGAAGAGCTGTATTGCTCTTATTGGGATTCCATGGCCTTGGCCTTCATCCTTGCCTAGAGGGGTTGGTGCCGGCCGTGCCTCTGTGGCAGGGGTGTGGGCTGAACCCAAGGCTCCTCGGTGAAGCATTGCCCTGGCCTGAGCTTCTGCCACAGTCTGACTGGAACAGCACTAGGCCGTTTATCCGTTTTCACGGTAGGAGTTCCTCACATTACCAGGTCACGCTACATTTGTCATTGGGTCGCCTTGACGGGCTCCTCGGCCATCTCCTTCCCTTCAGGTCACTTGTCTTTTGTGCCAGGAGCCCGCACCCCTCACCCACACCGTTTCTCCATTTCCCCTAAGTCAATGGCCACTTGGACCCCACCCCCCACCCTGAGACACTGGGTCAGGATAGGGCTCAGGACAGACACCAGCGCACCATCCATTAGTTGAGTACACACTTTAGGATGGCATCTTTCATGTGGTCAGTGAGAAGCTCGTCATTGGGACCCCACCAAGGTTCAGCACATATAGGGGGCTAAGTCCCCAATTCCCAGGGGCTGTCCTGAAATTCTCCATAGTCTGCCATCAAAAAGGAGACATAGGATGTCCTCCTTATGTGGCCAGGCTGCCTTGCAGCCACCAACCACCCAGCCGAGGTGGGGGATGGCCTTATCCTCATTATTGGTGCCACAGAGGTGCTGCCTCAGGGCAAGGTGGCCTGTGATTGAGGCCATTTCACCCATCTCAACCCAGCAGAGGACAATGCCCTCCATCCGTTCCCGTAGACAGAGAAGCCACCCCATGACCAACTCTCTCCCCTTCTGTCTGAACCCATTTCTCAGCTCCATCCATTCTACAGCATTGTTGGCCCAAGCTGCCATCTTGCAGGCCGGGGCAAATCTTGGGGGCTGCTCCCTGCAGGTGCGGTTGTTCTGCTGGTGGTGCAGAGAGGACAGGAACACCTATGGGCTCATCCCAGTCTTCACTCTCCTCCATGCTAGAGCCCTCCATGGAATCCCAGAACTTAGGGCCTCAGGACAATTTAGTCATAATAGCCCTGACCAGTTGACATCGTGGCCAGTGACTATTCCAATGGGCATGCAACAAGCCAGGGTCTCTGTTTTGTCATACTGTGCCAGCAGGCAGAGCAGTAAGTTCTCCAGGATCTCAGCCCCAGCAAGTCTCGCCCATCTTTCTAGTCACAGTGGCCCTCTAGCTGAGGAACCCGCCTGCGCTGTGCTGACCTCAGTGGTCGCTGACCTCAGGGGCCATGGCCGGGGGGCCTGACTTTCACTAGTCGGATCCACACCCTGCAGCCACTCTTCCAGACCCTCTGGCATTTTAGGGGCATCTCCCTACTCAGGCATGGGCCCCATGCATCAAGGATAGCAGCTACTGGCCCCACATTGGTGTGGAGGGCCCACCTGGGATTGCCCCACAGATCTCCACCTCGCTTCGGTGCATCCCATGGGCTCAGCAGGCACGGGGCCTCCTCTCACCTCCTGCCTAGCCCCCCCATCACTGTGCTGAGCTCCTGTGGACTCCAACAGGGATGGCGCCACATCCAACAGGCCCACAGGAGACCTGGAGCCAGCATGGGAGACACATGCAGTGGCGGCTGCCGGACAGGAAAACCACTACTGTTTGTAAAGAGCATGCTATTTACATAGCATTTTCCCTTCACACCCTCCAGCTAGCAGCCTCCATCTAACCCAAAACAAAGGGCCTTGATCCCCCTGTACAGCCTGTGCTCCAAGGGCTGGGCCAGGGGTTCAGATTCCTTCATGGATGAAGAGTGGATCTCCAGGTTGGCCATTCCTGGATGCCTTAGCTGGGGACTCTGAACACACACTCTTTTTAGACCACTGGGAGGATCTCAGGGCACACTTCCGTTACAGCTGTCAGGTGCATCTGCCACACGCAAGGTTGCCCAGCGTGTCTACCAAGACTCCACGGAGCCAAATGCTGAGAAAGCTGCGTCACCTTCGGTGGGAGGATCTGCACATAAGATGGCAAGGGAGATGGGTGCAGGGACAGGGAAAGAACTTTGGCCAAAACTCAATCTGGGCTGGGCGCGGTGGCTCTCGCCTGTAATCCCAGCATTTTGGGAGGCCAAGGTGGACGGATCACCTCAGGTCAGGAGTTCAAGACCAGCCTGGCCAACATGGTGAAAACCCCATCTCTACTAAAAATACAAAAAAATTAGCCAGGTGTGGTGGCAGGCCCCTGTAATCCCAGCTACTCGCGGAGGCTGAGGTAGGAGAATTGCTTGGACCCGGGAGGCAGAGGTTGCAGTGAGCCGAGATTGCGCCATTGCACTCCAGCCTGGGGGACAGAGCAAGACTCCGTTTCACACAAAAAAGAAAACACACACACACGCACACACACACACAACTCAATCTGCTGTAGGGTTCTTGTTCCTTTTAGTGAGAATAACATTAGTGATCAAATCTGAGTGTGAGAATGGCTGCTCAGTGCTACTGGGTGTCAGAGCTTCTAGGCTCTTTCAGTAGATATATTTCAAGTTAGAAAATATGTCTTACAAATAAAGCATGAGTTCATATTAATATTTTCAGTGCAAACATAACATTGTAAAATTTTGCATGGACTTTTATTTTGTACTTGTATTTTTTTCTCACACTAAAAACCTTGGTTTATAAGAGCATTCAAAATTACTTATTTTATCTTATACAAAAAAAATTTCAAAGCAACAATTCTAATATTATTACTGACAACAAGTTGCTAAATTCAGTTTAAGATTTTTTAATTTGTTTTGTACTTACACTATATTTCACTAAGCATGTAGTGCTTAGTGAAATAAAGTAAATAAAAATACTATGTTTTAAAGACCAAGAAATGGTTGTTTTCTGTATGTGGTTATGTTACCAATTTGATATACAATTAGGTTCACACATTACAGTTTTCAATTGTATAAACTGCTTTTTTTTCTGTATGATTTAATGGAACAGTACAAAAATCAAAGAGGATTAGAGGGTTAATGATTGAACTGTCACTTACATGTCATCCTTTTTCCCCCTAGGGTTCGCTGTATGTAACCATCTTTGTTAGTTTCTGGTTTATCTTTTTTTAAAATATATATATATATAAACATATATAAAATTTATATATAAATATATATAAATTTTATATATAAATATATATAAAATTTATATATAAATATATATACGTCATATATAATTATATATAAATATATAAAAATATATAAAAATTTATATATAAATTTTATATATATATATATAGAGAGAGAGAGAGAGAGAGAGAGAGAGAGGGATAGGCAGGGCCTTGCTTTGTGGCCCAGGCTGGAGTGCGGTGGTACCGTTATGGCTGACTGCAGCCTCGACTTCCCAGACTCGAGGGATCCTCCCACCTTGGCCTTCCAAAGTGCTGGGAATACAGGTGTGAGCCACTGCACCTGGCCTCATGTTTATCCTTCTTTTTGCTAATATATACACACATATTCTTATTTCCCCACATATATGACACAAGACGCAGCCATCTATTTCTTCTGTTCTGCCCCTTGGTTTTTCCCTCCCGGATGTGATATCCTGCAGATCTTGACGTATCAGTCCACAGAGATCTTCCTCTTCTTGTGGCTTCATAGTCAGCCCACTACTCGTGGACTTGGTGGTGGTTTCGATCTTGTGTTATCACAAATAATGCTGTAATTAACAGCACTGTGCCCAGGTCGCTCTGTGCTTATGCCGGTATACGTTTTAGACAGATTTCTAGCAGATAGGGTTGCTAGACTGAAGGGCAAATGTAGCTGTCATTTTGTTTCTATTGCTTTTAAAAATGAAATCGTCTTTTTAATCCAAAGTCAATCTTCACCCACGTCAGCATGCTCTCCTGTGTTAGATGAAATAATCTCCCACACCTGTTTGGGACTATGGATTAGGTCTTCTTTTTTCTGCTGTCTTAAAGAGCAAATTTGTTATATATGGTATATTGATTCTGAAATTTCAGATGGATTCCCCTATTCTATACTACTGAATATTTTCTCATGTCTGGTCATGTTTTTGCTATCTTCTTATTCACGTGTGTCTGTGTGTGCACTCATGTGCCTGTGTCTTTATGCATGCTCTTGTGTGTCTGTGTGTGCACATGTGTGTAATCTGTGTCTGTGTGTGCTCATGTGTGCCTGTGTTTTTGTGTATGCTCATGTGTGTCTGTGTATGTGTGTGTATCTCTGTGTCTTTGTGCATGGTCCCAAATGTCTGTGTGTACTTATGTGTCTGCTTGTGTGTGTGTGTGTACATGTTTGTATGTTGGGGGCAGAGGAACAAGTGTGTGGTGTTGAGCTGTGTCAGGGGCCAATATGGTTTCCAATATTGACATATTGGTTTTTTATATTTATTAGACATTTCTGGATCTCCCATTAGCATCTTTTAATCTGTGAACACAATTCAGGGCAACTGGTTTACCCAAGCTGTATATTCGGGGCTTCAGGCGGCAGCGAGGTACGGAAAATAAGGGAAGCGTGAACAGCACTGCCCAGGGTCTCAGAGGTTCAGCTGCTTCAGGTGAGGACCAGGCGATGTCATCACCAGCTCCCCCTGGATGTGCGATGTGCTCACCTGTAAGGGCGGCTGACGGGTCCAACATCACGGTCACGGTCTCTGTCACCTGTTGAGTGTGCTGTGGGCAGGCCCAGCCCTGCGCGTTTCACACAAACAGACCCCTTAACCTCAAGGCCACCCCAAGGTATGGGTGCCTCAGCCTGACTCACAGATGAGCAAACCTCAGCCCCAAGAAGGGAAGCCCCCAGCCCAGGCCCCGCACCCAGGCCCTGGCCCTCCACATGTGGTCACAGCCCGCGACCCCACTGGGCCCTTCACTCGTGACACCCACGCCTCCTTGGCCAGGCTGCTGCCACTTGCTGAGCAGGGGTTCACTGGTGACACCCGCGCCTCCATGGCCAGGCGGCTGCCGCTTGCTGAGCAGGGGTTCACTGGTGACACCCGCGCCTCCCTGGCCAGCGGCTGCCACCAGCTGAGCAGGGGTTCACTGGTGACACCCGCGCCTCCATGGCCAGGCGGCTGCCGCTTGCTGAGCAGGGGTTCACTGGTGACACCCGCGCCTCCATGGCCAGGCGGCTGCCGCTTGCTGAGCAGGGGTTCACTGGTGACACCCGCGCCTCCCTGGCCAGGCGGCTGCCGCTTGCTCAGCAGGGTCTGCTCATGCCTCCAGTGTTCTCACAGAACTGGCTGGTTCTGGCCAGCAGCCAGGCTGCTGACCCCGAAAACGGAAAAAGCTTTGGGGTGATCCCAAACCCCCTCCACCGAACCCGTGAGCCTGCCTGCACCTCGTCTGTCCTGTTGGCTGGGGCTGGGGAGTAGGGGGTGGCCGTGACGCGGGGGGGGGAAAGAGGGTCTTCCTTCCCCAGCGTCCTGTTGGCTGAGGGGGGTGTTGTGGGATGTGGAGGAGGGGCTCCTCCTCCTCCAGGGTCCTGTCGGCTGAGGAGGGCTTTGGGGGAGGAGAGGGTCTTCCTCCCCAAGGATCCTATTGTCTGGGGAGGGAGGGGGGTTCCCCAGAGGGGACGGGGGATCTGGGGGGAGGTATGAGGGATGGGGGAGAGGGTCTTCCTTCCCCAGAGGGGACGGGGGATCTGGGGGGAGGTATGAGGGATGGGGGAGAGGGTTTTCCTCCCCAAGGGTCCTGCTGGCTGGGGAGGGTGGGTATTAAGGGGTTGGGGAGAGGGTCTTTCTCCCATGGAATCCTGGCCTCAAAAGGGTCTTTCTTCTCTGGATATCAAGTTTCTCGGTTTTAAAACTCAAGGGATGAATCTAGGGGATCCCCAAGGATTCACACAGCCTGGGGTATCTCTGTTCATTCGTGCTGGTTACCCAGGGCTGGCATCTGGGGCCCAGCATATGTTTTGGGGGTAAGCGCTTCTTGGGTGCAGAGGCGCCGCCCGCCGCCCGCCGCCCGCGCCGCTTCCTCTCTCCGGCTCTAGAGGGCGCCCTAGCACAAGGAGCCGCCTCGCCTGGGCTGCTGGTGCAGGTTTCAACGCGCATGCTCTCTCCCTGGGACCTTGGATGACAAAAAGCTGCGTGAATTTTTCACATGCATTCATGTGAAAGAAAACTGACTTCTAAAAAGCGTTATTAGAATTTGCAACTTTATGTTCTCAAAGTTTTAATTTTGCCAGAACTACAGACTTTCAGTATAAATGTACATTGATATTTCCTGCCACCAGTAATGGCTCTGTTGTCAAATGAACCGAGGACATCAAATACAGAAATGCTAAAGACGCCACACATTCAATTTGTTAGCAATCACACGAATAGTTGCTACCTCTCCCAGCAGGATCTGCTGCAGTGCCTTTTCTGTCTTCATCAGCAGGAAAACTCTTCTCGCTGGGCTTCTTTCCGTATGCCTTTTTATATGACCTTTCAAGATTTGTGACAGCCTAAGTCTCACACACACACACACACACACACACACACACACACACGTGTATCATATTTTAGATCAGGATAATTTTTACAGAGAAAAATTTTTTTTTTTTTTTTTTTTACCGAGAGAGTCTCGCTCTGTCGCCCAGGCTGGAGTGCAGTAGTGTGATCTCGGCTCACTGCAGCCTCCACCTCCTAGGTTCAAGCGATTCTCCTGCCTCAGCCTCTCAAGTAGCTGGACTACAGGCATGCACCACTGTGCCCTAATTTTTGTATTTTTAGTAGACATGCGGTTTCACCATGTTGGCCAGGCTGGTCTCGAACTCCTGACCTCAGGTGATATACCCGCCTCAGCCTCCCAAAGTGCTGGGATTACAGGTGTGAACCACCATGCCCAGCTGGAAATATGGTTTTAATACTGTGTTTTCTCATGCATTTAACAAATTGTGGTTCCCTATGACAGTGGCCAAGGGTGAGCTCATGGAGCTCCGTGTGTTTGTGTGCCCATACCTACTCCCAGACAGGAGCACGGACGAGCTGATTGGAAGAACACGCCCTTCCCAAAGCACAGTGCTATAGGACATCGAGGCCTCTGGGCTGCATCACAGAAAAAATGTGCCACAAACTGGCCACTCTTCCCCAAGATCACTGAGGACGCAGAATAGGAACAATTACTTACCGAGAAGAGAAAGGCTTTCATGAGAAAGAGAGAAATGAAGAAGCAGGCAAGATCATCCAAAGTCCATACCAGTGCTGCCGAAGAGGAAATTGTCTTTCCAAGCACAGCGACACCGCGAAACTCAACATAGTGACGGGCTCTGGGCAGTGGCAGCCTCTGCCAGGGCTCTGGGTGACCGGAATTCCCTGCCTCCTTCAGCTCGGCCACCACGAGCTCCTCCCCAGGGCTCTGTTCTGTCCCTGGCTTTCCTTTCTCAAGCAGTGCTCTGGATTTCCGTAGCCTGGCAACGAGGTTAGGGGGTGATGGTTGGGGGAAAGAAGCCCTGAGCTGGTGGTTTGTCAAAGGCACTTGGAAACCCAGCCAAAGGAGTCCTGGCTGGGAGTTACAGAAAGGAGAGAGAGACATCACAGAAAAACCATTTTCTGCATGATTTTGTCTTTATTCTGCCTTGTCTTTCTCCCACTGGCACCTATATTAATCTCTTCTTGAGGTTAGCAAATACTCTTATTTTTAAATTGAGATACATAATTCACATACCGTAAAAATCACCCTTTATACAATTCAGTGGTTTTTAGTATTTTTCCAAGGTTATGCAATTGTCTTCACAATCAATTTTAGAACATTTTCACTGCCCCATAAGCAACCTAGTACCCATTAGCAGTCACTCCCCATTTCCCTGTTGTTAGCCCCTGGCAACCACTAATCTCCTTTCTGGCTCCATAGATGTTATGGGCTGAAACTGTGTCCCCCAAAATTCATATGTTGAAGCCCTAGCTCCCCATAGCTCAGAATGTGACTGTAGTTGGAGATGGGGCCTTTAAAGAAGTGACTAAGTTAAAATAAGGTTTTATGGGTGGGCCCTGATCCAAACTAACTGATGTCTTTGTAAGCAGAGGGCACTAGGACACCCGCTGTGCGGGCACAAAGGGGCGACCATGTGAGGACACAGTGAGAAAGTGGCCATCTGCAAGCCAAAGAGGGAGACCTCACCAGGTGTCAACTCTGCTGACACCTTGATCTCAGACTTCCAGCCTTCAGAACTGTGAGACGATAAATTTCTTACTTAACCCACTCTGTCCGTGGCACTTGGTTATGGCAGCTCTGGCAGATGAACGCGAGAGGTTTCCCTTTTCCAGATGCTTCACGTAAATAGTCATACAATATGTGGTCTTCTGCATCTGGTGTCTTTCACTTAGAATAACATTTTCAAGTTTCATCATGTCGCGCATACATATAAGTATTTCATTCCTTTTTATGGCTGAATAATGTTCCATTGCGTGGACAGACCACATTTTTATTATCCACTCATCAATTGGCAGACATTTGGACTGTTTTCACTGTTTGACTATTATGAATAATGCTGCTATGAAAATCATATATAAAGTTTTTTGTGAACATATATTTTCAGTTATCTTGGGTAACTGATTCCACCTAGAAGGGGAATTTCTGGGTCATGTGATAACTCTATGTTTAACCTCTTAGGAAACTACCAAATTGTTTCCCAAAGCATCTGCACTACTTCACGTTCCCACCAGCGACATATAAGGGCTCCAATGTCTCCACATCGTAGCCAGCACTTGTAATTGACCATCTTTTTTATTATAGGCGTTCTAGTGAGTGTGAAGTGGTATCTTGTTGTGGTCAAGGTATTCTTTGATATCAACAGTGGTTAACATAGCAGTTTCTTCTTCAGAGCCTCACCTTCCAATACTTGTACTTTTCACAAACATCAGAAACATAATCACTAGTCATGTGGCCCATTACTGAATATGATGTAATGATTTTATACTTCAGCCATATTTGCATCATTGAACTTGTCTAACTGTGCATGTGTGCTTTTGTGTGTATGTTTGGTGTACATGCACATGGGCATGGCCAGGCATTCACATGTATGTTTATGCATGTCTGTGCATGCATGCACTCGTGTACGTGAGCATGCTTGTGTGTATGTGTGCTTGTATGCATTTGTGCATGTGCACATTTGTGCATGTGTGCATGTGTGTGCATTTATGTGTGCATGTATGTTTGAACATGTTTTTGGGTGTACACATTTGTGCATGTGAGTGTATGAGTGTATGTACATTTTGTGTGTGCAGATGTGTTTGTACTTTTTTGTGTGTGCACATTTGTGCATGTGTGAGTGTGTTGTTTGTACTTTTTTGTGTGTGCACATTTGTGCATGTGTGAGTGTGTGTGCATTTTGTGTGTACATGTGTGTTTGTACATTTTTTGTGTGTTCACATTTGTGCATGTGTGCGTGTGTGTGCATTTTGTGTGTACATTTGTATTTGCACAATTTTTGTGTTTGCATATTTGTGCATGTGTGTGTGTGCTTTTTGTATGTGCATGTGTGTTCGTACATTTTTTGTGTGTTCACATTTGTGCATGTGTGAGTCTGTGCATCTTGTGTGTACAGGTGTGTTTGCACATTTTTGTGTGTGCACATTTGTGCATGTGTGTGTGTGTGGATTTGTGTGTGCATGTTTATATATGTTTGTATGTGCATGCATGTGTGCACAAGCTTATGTGTGTTTGTGTAGGCATGTGTTTGTGCATGTGCATGTGTGCACCTGTGCATGTGTGCTCTCCTCCCACATAACTAGATCTCCTGGTCACAAGTAATTGTTCCCTTGGCCATCCTTTTCCATTAGTAAGCTGCCAAATCACGGGCGCCTAACTGGCACCAGGTGCTACTGGGACAGTGTTCTTCCAGAAGAGCCTAGAGAGCTCATCCGACCAAGGCCCCCAGGCTGCTCCCCTTAACAGCTTCCAGAACTCTGGGGTAAAGACAAAATGAATTCATATTGTGTCTGAACCCCCAGCCCTCAACATAGCTCTCAGACTCCCTTTCTTTTTGAGACGGAATCTCGTCGTCACCCTGGAGTGCAGTGGCTCCTTTTTTTTTTTTTTTTGAGACGGAATCTCGCTCTGTCACCCAGGCTGGAGTGCAGTGGCGCAATCTCAGCTCACAGCAACCTCCGCCTCCTGGGTTCAAGCAATTCCCCTGCCTCAGCCTCCACAGTAGCTGGGATTACAGGTGCGTGCCCTCATGCTCAGATAATTTTTTTTTTTTGTATTTTTAGTAGAGATGAGGGTTCACCCATTGGCCAGGCTGGTCTCAAACTCCTGACCTGAAGTGATCTGCCCACCTGGGCCTCCCAAAGTACTGGGATTACAGGCGTGAACCACTGCGCCCGTCCAGCTCTTGTAATTCCTATTCAGCCTCCTGAGACGTAGTTCCGTTAGAAATTCCCTCACATCGTCCCAAGGCCACCAGCCTTCTGTGATCTGCTGCCACTGAACCTCACTCTCTCTAACCTTGTCTCCCATTCCCTGAAGCTCACTTGCATGCCCAGAAGGCCCAACTCATGGTCCATAAAGTTCTTTCATAGCTCCCTTCACGGTCAGCCCCTTCATACCTTCTAGCTGTGCTCAGACAGCCCCTCTCGGTGAGAGCTTCGCTGGGCACCTTATTAAAATTGCAGCCTTCACCCCACCCCCCGTCCTCCTCTCCCTGCACTGCTTTATTCTTCTCCATACTGCTGATTACATTCTAACAAACTGTTTATATACATGATTTACTTCTGTACAATTCCAAATATAGCTTTAGAAATTATTAACTTATCCAGCTGGCTTCCTGGCTGTCTCCCTCCACCAGACCCAAGCTCTGCTGGCCAGGGCTGCTTCGCTCTCATGTTCTCTGCTTGCATCCCTGCTGCCCAGAACACTGCCCGGCACACAGGAGGCGCTCAATTGGTGTTTGTTGAATTGAATGTGTGTGACACTGGTCAGAGGAGGAAGGAGTAACAAATAAGCTGATAAAAACCATGGTCACTCTAATGATCATTTTAACCCCAACAAGGGTGAAAATGACAGGCAACAGCTTCAAGTTCAAGGCATCTAGAAATGCACTTTGGACATCTTAAATAAAATTATATTAAACTGATAAAAAATATATAGTTGAAATATTTTTGTGTCAACTTGACTCAATTGCTCTTGAAGCAATTATTCAGAGTATCTGAGTTCTCAATGAACATCTTTCTAACAAGTTTTGGACTTTTCCATAGTAACAAAAATGGAAGAGCTTCAGAGCACCAGGGTGGGGGGCAGGGGAGCACTACCTTTCTGAGCTCCCGTGTCTTTATGGGAACATGGGAAAAACAATGTCTCACAAGGCTGTGCTGAGGATCAAATGTAATCACGTAAAAAGGAGCTGTGAAGCATACAATGCTAAGCAAACCTTGTTATTCTCACTATGACTACTTCCAGGCTCATCTCCATACTACTGGGGCGAGAAGGGATTCTGTGTAAGGACCGAGCACTTAGCCAGCAGAGAAGTCATTTCCAGACATGGAGTCCTCTGAGACTGCAGGTCTTTGCGGGATAACAGTGACTGTCTTCCTGAGCTGTTCTGCAAAGACGAGGTCCATGGGACCCAAGAGCTCAAAGTCCCATCAACCCCCTGAGGCCCCAATTGCAGCCCCTCAGCGCCAGCCTTTCTGGAGAGGTCTGCTATTTTCTGTTCAAATCTAGAATTCCTAGCTCCTGAATTATTTTGTTTGGACCATCTCCTTGGGTACATTCGCCCAGCTGTGCTGAATGGTGTTGTGGGGTCTACGGGAGAGCAAGTGCAGCGGCAGCCCGAGGGTGGGGCTGGAGTGGATGGTGAAGGGTGAGGATGGAGCCGACAACCCACCAAGGAACCTGAAGGGCCTCTGCACACTGGGACACCTGTTCTCAGTCTTTATCCCCTCCGCCGGGTTGTGCTAGGTCCCTCCTGCCTCTGCAGCTGGGGGATCAGAGAGAAGTGGCATTGAGCCCGGGAGCCCTAAGGGGAGGCCAATGGGACAACGCAGACCATGGAAACGCCACGGCACCCTGGAGGAAGCTACACCCTAGAATGGGGCTAACGAAGAGGGAGCTGAGGAGTCCACCAGAACCATGAGCTCTCAACCCACCGCAGACGAAAAGACAGCACCTTCTGCAGGCAGCCTTCAGCAGCTAAGGCAAGGAAGAGATGCTTGAAGAGTCATGTCTGCTGAAAACCCAAGGATCCATGGAGCTGAAGAAAGAGGAGGGTCCAAGGGGGGCCAGAAATAAAGAGACCTGCGCTCAATCAACCCTCAAAGGGAGTTCACCAATTTCTTAGAAAGAAGGACACTTAACGTTAAGTTCATTCTGTCAAAACGATTTCCTGAGAGCCTCTGTATTTCTTCATGAAACAAGCTTAAAGGGAAGCTCCCCCAATGCACACCAGTACGTTAGTATATTGTGGTATCTGTGAATATCTAGATTCACATTAACTGAGAAGTAAAACTACTCATAGGTCGCAGTCCACAGTGTGGCTTAATCACTTCCAGGCTTTGTATTGTCACATTAGTGTCCTGAGTTGAGGCAAAACTGAATCCTTCGAGGCTATGAGACCATAACAGGCAACTGAATAGAGACCCTGGTGCCCAGAGAATGAGCGGAGCCCTAAGCAGCCGCCCTCCCTAGCTCTATCTTAACAGGCCTCGCTCCGGCCTGTGCACTGCACCTGTGTCTGACTCACAGGTTCCTGATTGCCAAGATGTGTTACAGGAAAGCTGTGCACACAGGCATCTTATCACCTCGTTTAAAAAGTATGTTTCTCGTTTTCTCTGGACTGGATCCTAAATCAGATCGAGTCATTGGTATCTTGATTATAGTCTTGTGTCAACCAAAATGTTTATTTCCCCCGTGGAATGTAAAATTCCCAGAGAGCATTCTTCTCTGGCTCATACTCATACTGGTCATTCCATCTGCTATAATTTGAGTGTGTGCCCCAAAGTTCATATGCTGGAAGCTTCATCCCCAGTGCAACAGTGTGGGGACTGTGGCCTTTAAGAGGTGACTGGGTCATGAGGGCTCTGCTTAGTGAATGGATGAAGGCTGTTATCACAGGAGGGGTTCTCTCGGGATTGGGCTGGGCTCTTCCCCCTTTCCCTCTTTCTGTCTCTTCCATGCTGTCTTGCCGTTCCGCTTTCCACCATGGAATAATGCAGCACAAAGGTCCTTGCCAGATGCTGGCACCTGAATATTGGACCTCCCAGTCTTCAGAGCTGTGAGAAATAAATTTATTTTATTTATAAATTACCCAGCCTGTGGTATTTATTCTATAATAGCGGCACAAACAGTCGAAGACACCACCCAAGAGGAGTTAGCTGTATTTTACTTAATGCCTAAGTCTGTAGGAACAAGATTGCTCAGGAAGAGATAATGCATCCAGC
Source organism: Hylobates moloch (assembly GCF_009828535.3). Classification (NCBI taxonomy): domain Eukaryota; kingdom Metazoa; phylum Chordata; class Mammalia; order Primates; family Hylobatidae; genus Hylobates; species Hylobates moloch. The sequence continues at coordinate 174,125,069 of NW_026652277.1, forward strand.
GGCGGTGCATTCCGGTAATAAGCTCCCAAAGCACCTGTCAGGAGAAAAATCACACCTTGGACAAGCAACACCTGAAGGTATTTTATGGGCAGTCCAGCGTGAGATAACTGCAGAGGCTCTAAACGTGTGCTGCATCTCGGCTGTGGTCTCTGGGCTGAGTGAGGCTGGTGGTCAACACCTTGAGGGGTGCTTTTATGGCATTAGCGGGATCTCATGAAGACGCCGATTCCCCCACTGCTTCACGCTTTTGCTGCTGTAGGACCTGCCCCAGGGGATGACAGAGCCCCTTTTACAGGCTGATTCACACGAGGCTGCCCACGGCAGTTGCCAGCGCTGTCCTGTGGGAGGGTGGGAGCTCACTTACAGTGTTTGTCAATTTCTGTGGGGATTTGAAGCTTCCATGTGAAGTCAACTGGCTCTGGAAGTTTCTGAAAAGCTCACACAGAGTTCTGCCCCAGTAGGATGAGCAGCTCCCACACATGCGGCACCACCAGGGCACAAGGTGTGCTCCTCACCCGGCCCAACGTCTCTGTGAACCTGGACATGCTACAGCTTCGTGCTGGGGGAGACCCCTCTGGACAGGTGAGTCTGCACCGCACAGCCCCACGTAAGCTCCTTGAGCCTCACCTCCCTGAGAATGTGTGAGGCGGGCCTGTGCCCTGGCCATTCCCTAAATGGCGGCCAAGAGCACCGTGGGCATAGACGGGATTTCCGGCAGGGCACTTGCTGATACAAAGGGAGATAGGAGCACATTCAGCAGCCTGGTCCACAGTGCGGGGGCCTGGCCATTGCTGTCTCACACCCCGTGAGGGCAGGCTCTGCTCCTTGCAGAACCCCAGAGAAAAAACCATTCCCTCTCACTTCCTGGCTTGCAGCCCCATCCCCGCATCTTCGATCCATGCCGCGACCCCACCACCACCCATCTCCAGCCCATCTCTGCCCTGCCAGGTTCAGACCCAGCGAGAGCTCATGGTCCCTCCTGTTTGTGGTCTTGGTTTTCTTCCCAGGAGTCCATGGTCCCTTCTCTCTGGATGAGGCTCTCACTCTGTGCCCCCAGAACTGTCTGCCCCCCGGGACTGTGTCTGCCCCCCTGAACTGTGTCTACCCCTTGGCTCCCAGTGCAGCAGTAGGTGATGGTGGCACGGGAGGCATCCAGGTACCAGGAGCTACACGCAGCTGGGTAGGAGGGGTGCTGCCCCCATCCTCAGCAAACCCCTCAGAGACCAGGCTACTTGGATTATAGCAACTTTATGTAACTGCTGAGCAAGCTGAGAATGACTTTTCAACTTTTCAGTACTTCCGTTTTGTGCCCTATTAACTAATACTCAATTTTTAATGCCAGTTGTATTTGTTGGAAGAAAATAATATTAGTAAAGAGACAGCTGTTAGGAACATTATGGGTATTATGCTGTTTTCCTGTGATTGAATACTACATATTCCCTGGTTTCTGTAGCTAACTTTTCTGAAGGAAACACATTTATCCATGTGAATGTGTATTTGTACATTTTAGGCTTAAGAACTAAGTTTCTGAAATCGTATGGTTATCTTTTTAATTGCTGGAGACTCTTACAAGCTGTGCCCTGAGAGGACTTCAGCCTTCACGTCGCATCATGACTTTTTCTCCTTTTTAGCACTGGCTGCGGGTTCTGAGTTAATGGAATGCCACCGTCTTGCAAATTCCCTGGGGGTTTCCACGGCAGCGCAAGGCCAGAGCTCCAAGACCCAGTTCCATGCCTGGTGAGAGTGTGACTGAGAAACAGCTACGGCTTTGAAAGGGGTTTCTCTGAAATGATGAAAGTCTGTCTTCCACTTTTGAAAACATTTGCAGAACGAATTTCTTGCTCCGCCCACTGAACGTGCGACACATACTCTCACCAGGAGGAACCATGCAGCTTAGGGCCCTTCGTCCTACCCAGGACTGCATGACAACCTGCACACCCTCCTGGCTTGCGCTCGGTACAAGCTACGGTAGAAATTTAGGGAGGAAACTGGCAGCTGTCTGCCGCAAGGAGAAATCAGGATGGGAGGGGAGGAAAGAACGAAGACCAGAGGAAAATGAGGGACAAGTGTGGGCTGCGTCATTCGTTCCTAAGCAATTCGCTCTTCCGAGGCCCTAATCTCTCCTAGAGGATTAGCATAAGCTGGCTTTCACTGCAGCTCTTTGTGTTCTAAAACAAAAGCTGATTTTTGAAGGGTTTTCTGTGTCTCTATTTCCTTCAGTTCTGCTCTGATCTTAGTTATTTCTTGCCTTCTGCTAGCTTCTAAATGTGTTTGCTCTTGCTTCTCTAGTTCTTTTAATTGTGATGTTAGGGTGTCAATTTTAGATCTTTCCTGCTTTCTCTTGTGGGCATTTAGTGCTTTGAATGTGTCCCAGAGATTCTGGTATGTTGTGTCTTTGTTCTCATTGGTTTCAAAGAACATCTTTATTTCTGCCTTCATTTCATTATGTACCCAGTAGTCATTCAGGAGCAGGTGAGCGGTTTTGATTGAGTTTCTTAATCCTGAGTTCTAGTTTGATTGCACTGTGGTCTGAGAGATAGTTTGTTATAATTTCTGTTCTTTTACATTTGCTGAGGAGTGCTTTACTTCCAACTATGTGGTCAATTTTGGAATAGGTGTGGTATGGTGCTGAAAAGAATGTATATTCTGTTGATTTGGGGTGGAGAGTTCTGTAGATGTCTATTAGGTCCGCTTGGTGCATTGCTGAGTTCAGTTCCTGGGTATCCTTGTTAACTTTCTGTCTCGTTGATCTGTCTAATGTTGGCAGTGGGGTGTTAAAGTCTCCCATTATTATTGTGTGGGAGTCTGAGTCTCTTTGTAGGCCTCTAAGGACTTGCTTTATGCATCTGGGTGCTCCTGTGTTGGGTGCATGTATATTTAGGATAGTTAGATGTTCTTGTTGAATTGATCCCTTTACCATTATGTAATGGCCTTCTTTGTCTCTTTTGATATTTGTTGGTTTAAAGTCTGTTTTATCAGAGACTAGGATTGCAACCCCTGCCTTGTTTTGTTTTCCATTTGCTTGGTAGATCTTCCTCCATCCCTTTATTTTGAGCCTATGTGTGTCTCTGCACGTGAGATGGGTTTCCTGAATACAGCACACTGATGGGTCTTGACTCTATCAAACTTGCCAGTCTGTGTCTTTTAATTGGAGCATTTAGCCCATTTACATTTAAGGTTAATATTGTTATATGTGAATTTGATCCTGTCATTATGATGTTAGCTGGTTATTTTGCTGGTTAGTTGATGCAGTTTCTTCCTACCCTCGATGGTCTTTAAAATTTGGCATGTTTTTGCAGTGGCTCCACCTGCCCATCTTCTAATGTGCCCCGCTCCCATGGCAGTCAAACCCTAGGGTGTAAGAACCATCCGGAAAGAAAAGACAATCTCATATCCCAGAGTTCCTGCTTCAGTCATTCAAAGCAGGCTCGAGAATCCACTCAAAAAAAACCCCAGGTGACTGTGATGCCGGGTGGGGAGGGGAAGTTAGGAGGAGAGGCTTCAAGAAACTCTGGAGATATTCTTTTTTTTTTGGTCCTTAGGAGTAGAGGTGGGAGGGCTTGCTACTAGAATCCAGTGGGTAGAGGCCAGGGATGCTGGCTTACATCCCGCAGTGCACAGAACAGAACACTCCACCCACCAAGGAAGACCTGCCTAAATGTCAGTGGTGTGGGGGCTGAGATGCCCTGGCCAGGAGGATGAGGCTCCCTCTCCTCAGTGCAAATGCAAAGCCCTGCCTGACCTCCCAGATTGATTTCCTCAAAGAAAAGACACTCCACAAGGCCCCCACAGGGTGCAGCTCTGCACTCTGCATGCTGCGCCTCCCCACCCACCTTTGCTACTAGGAAACATCGACCTCCCTTTGGCTGCCTGGTAGACCCTTGCCTGTTCAGGCTCTTCCCTGTCTCCTTCAGGTGTCAACTGTTACCTCTCCCCTGCCTCCCATATACAGAGTGAGGCAGGAACCACACTCCCAGGGTGGACCAGAGCGGGCCAAGTCTTTTGCGGCTTTCTCCTGGGCAGGAGACCCACACCTGCTCATCAGAAATTGTTGCTTGGAATGTGATACCTGAGGGAGTGACTCAAAACTGTGGTGGCTGTGACCAGTCAGGAATGCCACAGTGCTGGTGCGGACCTGGGCAGCAGGTCCTGTGGCACAGAAACGGGGGTGGCATTTTAAGCGGCTGTTCCTGTGTGTGACTCAGCCCACAGCTCGTCTCCCCTAGCTCCAACTCACTTCTCCAAGCAGCCTCCCTAGGCTGCCTGTTGACTTTGTGAGCAAGTTAATGGTTTTCCAATTAATTATTATCATTCTCTTTTTTTACTTAAGTTATTTAGAAATTACTTACTGCTTTTTGTCGCCAAGAGTCAAATTTGGCACAGCCTCTATTACTTAGCGTGCTTGGCACTAGAAAAAACTCAATAAATATTTATTGTGTAACTGTTACTGTTAAGAAGGAAAACAGAGAGAATACATTAGAACCAAAAACCAGGCAAACCTGAAACGTCCCATAGAAGGGCAAGACGGCATTCACCTTCTCAGAGGGTGTCACAGCACCAGGTGTGGGATCACAAGCCCTCGGGCAGAAAATACACTGTCTGCCTCTGTGCTCACATACTGGCTTTGTGAGCAAAGTGGAGGTGAATCAGATGATGGCCTCACCTAAGCTAAAGAATATTTTCCAAAGCCAAGTCAGAAAACAAGTTGAAGTTGGGAACTTCAACTGTGAATGAATGATGTGGTATACCTTACACAGCTCTGGGGTTGAAAATAGCCAGCCTATGTTTGTTGAGTGTGTTAAAATCATTGTTAATAACCTGGAGCAGATGAATGGGCACTGTTTAAAACTAATCATTTTAATTGAAAATAACAAAGAAGAAAAATTAATAGGGCAGAGGTTTAATGATGGAAATAAAATGAACCCTGAAGAAAAGACACAATATAAATGTGTATTGGGCATGTCAACTGTCTTAGTCTGTTTGTGTTGCTTTAACAGAATACCACAGACAGAGTAATTTATAAATAAGTGAAATTTATTTTTTCATAGTTCTGGAGGCACTCGGGAACACCCTATGTGCATTTTAATAAAACACATGCACAATGTGTGATACTTAAAATTATACTTAAAAATATAGCCTAATAATGCCTAGTTGGGTTAAATAACTGTGGAAATACAAGTGATGTTCTGTTTATTATTCAATTGATGACATCGTTCCATCCTTTAAGCCACTTTCAGAGGTCAGAATCCTGGCACCAGCAGAGTAAGCAGGGTGGCCTGGGCACACTTGAGATAAGGGGAAACTGGGATTGAGTCCCTGTTCACGTGGGGGCACAGGTTCTTATGGAGAGGGGGGTTTAGAGGGAGCCCAGGACAGCCCTGAGCCTTGTCTGCTCCTTTTACCAACCATCTGAACTTAACCCAGCGCTTAACTTGAGCTTCAGTTTCCTTGTGGGCACACGGCTTCAAGAAGGGGCTGCTCTGTTACTCATCCAGAGCGGTTTCACCATAGTTTAGCATAGATTCTCCTCATTAAGCAGCTATATTGTTGGGGAAAAAAAGGAACTGATAGGGTCATGTTCTGTTCTTTTCTTTTCTTTTCTTTTTTTTTTTTTTTTTTTTGAGACAGAGTCTTGCTCTGTCACCCAGGCTAGAGTGCGGTGGCGCAATCTGGGCTCACCGCAACCTCCACCTCCCAGGTTCAAGCAATTCTCATGCCTCAGCCTCCTGAGTAGCTGGGATTACAGGCATGTGCCACAACACCCAGCTAAGTTTTGTATTTTTAGTAGAGGCGAGGTTTCACCACATTGGGCAGACTGGTCTTGAACTCCTGACCTTGTGATCTGCCTGCCTCGGCCTCCCAAAGTGCTGGGATTACAAGTGTGAGCCACCGCGACCGGCCTGGTCATGTTCTTTTTGAAAATTGGAAAGATGAGTGAGCTATGCATCTATTTCAGTTACATTAAAATCATGATACTTTATAAAATTATAATACTTTTTTGATCATTTTAAACTCAACATTATCTTGAACCACATTTAACAATGTAATAATTTTTTTTCTTGTATCTTTTTGATGAAAATTGGACAACTATAACAATTATCTCTCTGCTGCTTGAAGTCTTCGATCATTCCTGCACAGGGGTCTAGAGAGTTGGTCCTGCACATACGTGGGGACCCTTTTCCACCCAAGCAACAGAAACTGCTGCCAATAGGAGCAAGGCCCCTGGGAAGCAGGCATTCCTTCTTCTTCATTGTGAGGTGGAAGGGGCCACTGGGGGGACGGCCTTTCTGTGCTTTTGTATTCAGTGGCACCATAAAGACCTACTTGCCACCTGGCCATAGTAGGGAAAAGCAACTGAGGTTACTTCTTGTTTCTCTTCGTTTGTTCACCCTTCTGTGGCAGAGCAGACCTCACCCACTCGGCTATCAGAGGCTGCAGCCAGGACGGAGTGCTGACCTAACAGGAAGAAAATAAAACCGTTTTGAAGGGAATTTCTTTACCGATGCCTAAACAGGTTTCCTTCTCCTGTCCTGCCGGCCTGTGAGAGACTACGTGTTGACAAGGGTTAGGCTAGAGGTTCGAGCCCTGGTTCCCGGACCTCCTGATCTCTGACGGTGGCCAAGTCCATGAACCATTCCGGCCCTCCATGCTCTCATCTGCAAAATAGCGCCTGCCTCATAAGTGGGTCAAAGGAGTTAAAGGAGTCAATATCTGCACAGTGTTTGGAGCAAAGTCTAGCGGATACTAAATACTTTACAGTGATTAGTAATTATTGTCACCTCTCATTTAGTCATTATTGTCACCTCTCATATGCTGAGCAGAAAATGTTTTAAAATAGCCATAAACAATTTATCAAAGAAGAAATACAGGCCGGGCACAGTGGCTCACGCCTGTAATCCCAGTGCTTTGGGAGGCCGAGGCAGGTGGATTACCTGAGGTCAGGAGTTTGAGACCAGCCTGGGCAACATGGTGAAACCCCGTCTCTACTAAAAATACAAAAATTAGCCGGGCATGGTGGCGGGAGCCTGTAATCCCAGCTACTCGGGAGGCTGAGGCAGAATTGCTTGAACCCGAGAAGTGGAGTTTGCAGTGAGCTGAGATTATGCCACTGCACTCCAGACTGGGCGACAGAGTTAGACTTTGTCTCAAAAAAAAAGTATATATATATACATATATATATATATTCTGTATTTAATTGCCATTTTAAAAATGTTTCAAATGTCTACTAAGCCACTACTGATAAAGTATAGCAACCTCTCTGGCAAAGGCGTGGCTGCGTTGTCTGTGTTCCTCCCCTTATTGGAGGGGCTTTCACAGAGATAGGAGATGGCCCCATGGTGCAGTTCCGTTTACCAAACCTGAATGTGCTGGGTACTACAGCATGGAACTCCTTAGGTGTAAATATTCGCTCTGCCACTTGATAGCCATGTAGACTTGGACAAGTAATCCTTGGACTTCAGTTTTCTCCTTGAAAATGCCCACCCCATAAGCATGGGGTCCTACAAGACTCTGCATGATCTACCCCAACTCCCCGATGTCTCATCCAGGGCTCCCCTCTGGGCTCACTCCTCATTAGCCACTCAAACTTCCCTGTGGCTCAGTCCTGCCATGCAACTGATCCCGCCGCCTGGACCACTGTCCCTAGGATCTGACGGGCCAGCCCTTCACCTTCTTAAAGTCTTTGCTCAGATTCACCTATTCAATAACGCCTTCCAGAAGTGCCTAACACTGCAGGCTGCCTCCACCACCCCATCGCCCTTCACCTACTAGCTTGCTCTACTCTTCTTTTTCCATCGTGCATATCCCCTTCTCATTCACTACACAATTCCCCTTGTTATTTATTATTCACTGTCTCCACCGCTAGTATGTAAGCCCCATGAGGACGTTTTGTTTAGTGCTGCATCTGAGCTCTCTGAATGGCACCTGGCATGCATCAGACACGTGGTCCACAGCTGACTATAGTTGCCATATGGTGGAGTGCACATAGGATATCCAGTGCACAGGGGGTACTGCAGGCATGTCGAGTTGTGCTGGCTGGCAGCATTCACCCCACCCTTCTCTGGCCAAGAATCCTCATCTCCCTTTGGAGTACCACCCCCCAACACACCATAAGGTCCTGGGAAGACTCACACCACAGCTGCCCTCTCCTTGAAATCTGCAGCCTGAAGAAAGTGGCGTAAGTGCAGAGCACAGCCGCAGATCCATCCACGGCCCTGAGAGAATCTGCATTAGCTCCCGTGGACGGGATCCCTGGCCTACCTTGGTTCTTCAGTGTTTCCTTCCACTCCTTTTTGAGCCCATAGCCTTCTAATCACTTTCTTCTTTAATCACATTGAAGCAGAGCTGGCTTCTATTGTAAGCACAAGGAAGAAAAAAATTTTCTCTACCCTCTTAGGTTCAGTGATGGGGGTGTGTGAATTAAACTGACAACAGACAGATTAACAAGAGAAAAAATCATACAAATGTTTGCTAAGTCATGTGTACTCATGGGAGCACTCAGGGGGTGGTTAGAATTAGGGGTCTGTGAGGGAAAGGGAGTAGGGAGAAAGGGCAATTAAGGAAAGCACATTACTTTTTCTTTTTTTAAGTAGAGATGGGGTTTCTCCATGTTGGTCAGGCTGGTCTGGAACTCCTGATCTCAGGCGATCCACCCACCTTGGCCTCTCAAAGTGCTGGGATTACAGGCATAAGCCACCGTGCCCGGCCGGAAAGTGCACTACTCTTTGGAAAGATAAATGGGCCCTCAGGAGAACAGACAGAAGGTATGACAGTCTTGTGACAATGTCTTTCTGGGTGGGATGCCAACTTCTCTTCTCTGAAAAAAGATTAGAGTTGTTCCTGGGAGGGGATTTATAATAACCGAGTTCTTTTGGAAGGTTCCTCTTTTAGGCAGGTAAAGGATTTCAGGAACTCAAATGCCTTCAACTCAATAGTTACAATAATCCTTATACCAAAGTGCCGTATCTTGAGGTGGCATTTCCTGATCCCCTTCACTACAAACCAAAGAATCCTAAAAATAGATTTTGCTTTCTTATCTATTTAAATGCTTTTACAGACAGTAAAACCAAGGTTAGAAAGACTTTTTTTAAAAAAATTAATAACTGGACTAAGCCCTAGATGTGTTCACGTACAGTTCCTGCCCAAATTACCCCCAAATCGTCACTTTCACAAACTGAAAAACTGCACAGTGTTATCACATTCTGCAAACTGTAAGTGGGAGCTGTCAAGTCACAAACAAAGCTGCCGATGAATCCTACTGGCAGTCGTGAAATATGTGTTAATTACCAGCAGAATCTGATAATGAAAAAATAATGTTTAAAAATCCCCTCATCCTTCCCAGCACCCATGGCCTCTAGCTTTCATGGAGACCCTATTAGCAAAAGGGCATCAATTTGTTTACCCATTGCTGGTTGCTACTGGTATGCCTGTAGAATTGATGTTTGCGTTACCAGCTTTCTGGCTGCTATGTTGAGACATCATCAGATTATAAATGTAGTTGGGTGTGTAATACTTTAGGTAAAGACGGATATAAAGGGTAATAGAAGAGTAAACAAGGCAAGCTTTTCTAGTGTAAACTGGAGCACTAAAGTCTAGCAGGAATGGAGAATCCCATCCTGTTTAAAACTCTAACAAAGAAGAGGGACAGTTTGAATGAGTGTGGAGAAAACCGAGGTGGTCACCAGTATGCCAGTTCCACTTCTGATTCAACTGAAGGCTTTACTTAGTCATCCCACCTGCTTTTAGATTTCTCCATGTGCCAAGAAAGTAAGTTCCCTTTTACAGGAGTTGTATTGATCATTTCTGATAAATCAACTAAATGAGATGAGCTGCTCATTTAGTAAAATTCATTGTCACTTGCTCATTGGTGCAAGAGATATTTGTGCACATTTACATTGTGCGAGCAAGTGCACCCGGAGCATGAAGGTAAATGACAGCTCCTTGGTTCCAGCTGCTGGGAGGATGCACTCTAAGAGGAGAGAAGAGGTGAGCACAAAACTAGCCACACTCAGGGCAGAGCATGGTCAGCATCAGAGGAGAGTTAGAAAGTTAGGGCTTTTAGGTTGATTCCATGTCAACCTAGATGCCCATCAATGACAGATTGGATAAGAAAATGCAGTATGTATACACCATGGAATACTATGCAGCCATAAAAAAGAATGAAATCACGTCTTTTGTGGGAACATGGATGAAGCTGGAGGGTATTATCCTTAGCAAAATAACACAGGAACAGAAAACCAAATACTGCATGTTCTCACTTATAAGTGGGAGATAGATGATGAGAACTCATGACCACAAAGAAGGAACAACAGACCCTGGGGTCTACTTGAAGGGGGAGGGTGGGAGGAGGGAGAGGAGCAGAACAGATAACTATTGGGTACTGGACTTAATGCATGGGTGATGAAATAATCTGTATAACAAACCCTTGGAACCTGAGTTTACCTATATAACAAATGTGCACATGTACCCCTGAACCTAAAATAAAAGTTAAGAAAAGAAAGGGTGGTTCCTCTGGGCAAGAAACAGTTCCCACCAGGAGGTGATATTTGAGCTTTAACATCTAGCAATGCCTTCCACAGGCAGAAGCCAAGGGCCAGGCACAGAGGCAGTTAATTCTCTAAAGCAAAAGCACAAACAGGGATAGCATCGGCTGCTGCAGAAGTAGCTGGAGAGGACAACGGCTGAAAGAGGAGGGCACGGCTGCCTCGTGGGCCCCGGCCCTGGCCGTATGCAGGGGAGCCCCTGTGCAGGGCTGCGACAGTACCCCCCGACTACCACCTTTTCTTTGCAATCTCCAAGACCGGCAGCATTTTAAAGCGTGAGTTAAATATAGGTAAACGTGTGAGTCAACGAGTTCATAAGAGCAAAAAGGACCAAACAAGGATTTCAAATTGTAATTGAAGGAAAACAGTCAAAAATTGATTCCTCTACTCTCTCAGAGATATGGAACATTTAGCAAAGAGCTAAGCCAAGCTGTCTCATCCTGAGAATGACACACCAATTACATTCTGAACCACATCCATGTTCAAATCTGAATTGATATCTAATTCCAAGCACATAATGCATGAAGTACTTTTGTTTAAATCTTATTTCTTTGTTCGCTTAAAGAAACCCAGAAAAGGGAAGGCAATTGAAAATTAATCGTGTCTGCTGAGATTACAATGATCACAGATAATTTTCCCATTTCACTTTCTCCTTTTATTTTTTTCAATTTTACTATTGGATAGTCATGAGTTTTCTTTTTTTTGTTTTTTTTGTTTGTTTGTTTGTTTAGATGGAGTCTCGTTCTGTTGCCCAGGCTGGAGTGCAGTGGCATGACCTTGGCTCACTGCAACCTCCACCTCCCGGGTTCAAGCAATTCTCCTGCCTCAGCCTCCGAAGTAGCTGGGACTACAGGCATGGGCCACCACACCCAGATAATTTTTGTCTTTTTAGTAGAGATGCGGTTTCACCAGGTTGGCCAGGCTGATCTCGAACTCCTGACCTCAAGTGATCCACCCACCTCGGCCTCCCAAAGTGCCAGGATTACAGGCAGGGGCCACCATGTCCAGCCATGGAATCTTTCTTAAAAGACATCAGTGATCTAGTATTTTTATTTATTGCAAATTGTAAAATAAAATCTGTACTTGATTATAAGTTTTTGTAATATATTAATTTTTTTGAGACTAGAAAAACCAAATGAATAATATCCTACAGTCAGTCAAATTATTTGATATACAAATACAATGGGTTTCCTGAGGCGTCTGTGGAGGCTTGCGGAAGCTGTGTGAGAGGGGTTTTTATTTATCTAACGGTTTCTTCTTGTGCGTTCATCTTCGCGGCAGATTGGGGCTGGAGAGCAGCAGAGGTTTGGACCTTGCCAGAGGTTCATTTTTTGTGGTGGTTTTTGTTATTTTTAAGACATTATTTGACCAAGAAGCATCAGTTCTGAATCAGGGCGATGACGTTCTCACTTTGGATTTATTGTGCCCTTATTGATTTAAGATGAGCTGAAAGAGGCCACCAGCAGAGGACACCCAAGGAGTCCTTACAGCTGGTAGAGGAAGCAAGGAGAAGACAAAAAGGGGAAACGCCCACCCGCCCCACACTGCTAAATCTGTGAGATGACTGTTTTTTTCCAAAATGAAATTAAAATTGACGTGGGAGAAGAATCTTAGTGAACCAGAATGTTTCTAAGAAATTCGGACTCAGTGGCTACTGTGAATGTGTAGCTCAGGTACCCCTGACCCGATGGTGTTTCCTGGTACAGCGGGGCCGGCAGGGACAACATGGGAGGTGGAGTTTTCCTCACTGCAAGAGGGAATGGAAGACACACGCCTGCAGTCGCTGGGAAAACCAAACCCCAGCTGGTTGCTCTGACAGCCTGCTGTCCCGACAGTTTGTCCTCAGGAACAGCAGACGAGTCCCCCAGGGGTGGGAGCTTGACAGCCAACAGCCACAATTGCCTGAGCCACCGTGCTGGTGACAGACAGGCAGGCCCCTTTGAGGCACTACTAAAGTCTGTTTGTGACCAAACAGGCAAGTCTTTTTCCTGATATCAGATATATATATTTGAGACAGGGTCTTGTTGTGTCTCCTGGGCTGGAGTGCAGTGGAGTGATCAGGCTCACTACAGTCTCAACTTCCTGGGCTCAAGCAATCCTCCCACCTCAGCACCCCAAGTAGCTGGGACTACAGGTGTACACCACACCCAGCTAATTAAATTTTTTTTGTACAGATAGGGTTTTGCTATGTTGCCTGGGCTGATCTCAAACTCCTGGACTCAAGCAATCCTCCCAGCTTGGCCTCCCAAAGTGCTGGGATTACAGGTATGAGCCTTTGTGTCCAGCCAAACCTAAAAGTTTTTTAAGAAAACATAGTTGTATTAGTCCTCAGGTTTTTAAAATTGCAAATGCGTAGAAAGAGTCATAACAAGTGAGGAAAATAACAAATCTAAGGCTGAAAGAAAAATGTCGGAAGAATCCACTTGAGGTTGACTTGGAGCTCCGTCATCTTGGACAAACACCACCACTTTAAGTTCCAGCTCCCTTTCTAGCCTCATGCATTTCAAGGAAATCACTTCCCTTCTAACAACAAGCAGTCAGAAAGAGCAGACAGTAAAACACAGATAAGACAGCTCAGGCACAGAGGCAGGTGAGGGAGAAGTCTCTTCGGTAACTGCCAAACTTCACCCTCATACAATGGGCCGCAGTAAAACAGTGGGCCTTAATAAGCACATTCTTTTCTCTTCAGGTGCACTAAGATAGGGAAGCTAAAAGCAGAACTCAGCGGTGGAGTGGGCGGGGGCGGTGTATACCTACAGCTGCAGAAAGATGTATGGGAACAGACACACAACTCTCCCTCCCAGATAAGCACAACAAAGAGACACAGAAGCAGTCCAAGCCTCTGATAAGCTTTCCCTCCCTGAATCCTTAAAAACTCTTAGTCTGTAAGAGAAAGTGCCTCTGACCTCACTCGGCCAGAAGCCCCTCTCAGGTTTATTCTCTAAAATAAACCTGTCTTTGACTGTCGAGACACTTTTCGTGTTTCTTTCCTCTTTTTTTAATTCTTACAGTAAGGAGAACCTTGGAGCATCGGGACTTTTAACTCTGTCTTTATATATTTCTAACCTTGGGCACAATGAGCACGTATAATTTTATAATTTAAAAAATCGGATAGAGAAAGCTTTAAGTGAAAATTGTTCTATTCTGTGATGCCTGAAGGTCAGTTGCACAAGGCAGAATTTTCCATGCCCTTCTATCAGGTCTGCAGTAGCAGAAGTGTGTGTGTGTGTGTGTGTGTGTGTGTGTGTGTGTGTGTTTGTGTGTGTGTGTGTGTGTTTGTGTATGTGTGTGTGTGTGTTGGGGTGGGAGGAACAGCGTAAAGTCAACTAAATGTGAGACAGCTCTGGGTCCTTCCAACATTACTGGTAAACATACACATGCCATGTCAACACAGCCTGTTGGAAATGTATAGTTCACAGTCTAATGATATTAAAGAACCAGTCTGCAGGGTGAATCCCCTTTAAGCTTCATGAAAGCCACCTAGATGTGCACCAGTCTACTGGTGCATTACCCAGCTGCCAAGTGTCCTGAGAGGGAGATTAATAATTTGTCCACAACACCAAGTACTTGAAATTTTTTCTCTCAATTTCCTGAACAAATCAACAACACTAACAAACTGTACGTACCAGAGTCAGCTAGCAATACTCTGGAAACAATAGCAGGCTCTTTAGTCCCAGCTGAAGGAACAAGTCTTTCATTCTCTGCAATCCCATCTGGGGATGTTATTGGTGCTATTTCAGTTAAAGAAATCCATGCATTGCAGAACAGTTAAGAATCTGAAACACTGGTCTGTAGAATGAAAGAGTGACTCAGGATGTTTTGATCAACCCAATCAACATGAAGCAATCTAAGTACCTAGGGACATTCATGCCAGCAAGCCTGGCACAGCCCCAGCAAACCACACAGGACGCTTCTGCTTATGCATCCCACAAATGTGGTCCAAAAAAGACAAATGGTACTGATTGGAGTCTGTTTCATTAAAAACCGACTCTGAAGGAGTTTCTCATAGCGAAAGATCAGGACCATTTTGAGCTTTGGAGAATTTGGTTGGACCTGGAGGAGGGGCTGGCTTGAGAGAGAGGGAAGTGAGCAGGGAGCCCTCTGGCACTTTGCAAAGCCCAGGACAAGTGGGTTTCCTCCTCTTCCCTCCTGCTCACCAGCTCTCTCCTTCCTCTTCCTCAGGGCTGGCAGGGCAGAGGTGACAGCAGTGGGCATCAGCTGACCCTGTTCCTTCCATGCCCAAGTCTTCCCTCATTCTGGGTCCTGCCCATCCCTCTCCCACCTCTTCAAACACTTCACGCCCTCCCTTCTCCTCATTAAAAAATCCCAGTAGCTTATTATGGAGCAAATGAGCCATCGCCAGTTGCCTTGCCGTGCCCACCCTAGTGGTACTGACTGTGTTTTACAGCAAAAATAGAATCTTTGGCCATCATCACTAAGTACATGCTCATGGGGTTCAGTGCTGGGGGAGGCTATGGAAAATTGAGACATAAGGCGATTCCAGCCGGCGTATTCCCAGGTCTCCAGTACCACTGGAAACACGCTCCCCTGGGTTCAGAAAGCACATGACTATTTCTTAGAGATCTTCACGTAATTAGAACTTGCTCTGTCCGTTCATTTCCCAGCTCCTCATTTATCATCCTAACCAGAGCTATTTTAAAACAAAGGTAAGTATAACTTAAAAACTAAACACAGCAAAATATCACTGGCGTGATCACAATATTCTCCCATGCTGCTGCACAAGGTGCTACATTGAGAATATTGAGAACTCATTTTTCTAAAATTCTGGTAAATATTTTATTGTGGACATGTGACTATAGTTTCTTCTGGAAGTTGCTGGGCTGCAAGCCCAGATAGGTATCCCTAGAAAAGGTGCTCATAACTTTTTCTCTCCACAAAATATATGCCTGCTGTTGAGAGTAGGGAGATAAAGTCATCTCTTTAGTGCAGCTTTGACTATAGCCCCGGCTGCCCCCTGGATCCAGTTGGCCTGACAGCATCATGATTTGTAACAAATATGAAACTATGTGAGCTCATCTATTCTTCAGTTTTCTTCAGTTGACACTTCCACTCTTCTCGATGTCTCTCCGCAGACCCTGGGATGACACAGAAGCGGGCGCTCATTGTCCTTTAAGTGGATGAACGAGGCCCTTTGTTTGGAGTCTCTCTCCTGTGTGCTGCGTGTGCTCTTTTTCTGCAGCATGACGACACCGCAGATGAGGAGAGCCACAAAGGGCAGCGAGTGTCTCGGAACTCTGTGGCTCCATTGTCTCCGCAGCGCTGGGCTGCAGTCAAGCCAGGCTCACCCTTGCAGGGCTGCACCAAGGGACGAGATGTGACAGTGACAGACGATGGCCAAGGTCATCTTACCAAGTGCCAGGCACGGGCCTCGGCACCTTTGGTGCTCTGTCCAGGGAAGCGGGCACAGAGATGATAGCAGCCCCACGGCGGTCCCTCCCTGAGAAAGGGGTGGACCTGGGACTGGAGCCAGCACTGGGGACGCAAGGCCCCCGTCGGAGCCGTCCAGTGCCCCTTGGCGCCTGTGCTCCTTCTCGTTTTCCCAGATAGCTGGTTTCGTAAAAGCGTTTTTGTTTGCTTTTTATTTGTTTGTTTGCTTGTTTTGAGACGGAGTTTTGCTCGTGTTGCCCAGGCTGGAGCGCAATGGCACGATCTCGGGTCACCGCAACCTCCGCCTCCCGGGTTCAAGCGATTCTCCTGCCTCAGCATCCTGAGTAGCCGGGATTACAGGCATGCGGCACCATGCCTGGCTAATTTTGTATTTTTAGTAGGACAGGGTTTCACCATATTGGCCAGGCTGGTCTCAAACTCCCAACCTCAGGTGATCAGCCCGCCTCGGCCTTCCAAAGTGCTGGGATTACAGGCGTGAACCACCGTGCCTGGCTCGTATAAGTGTTTTGTTTTGTTTTGTTTTGTTTTGTTTTTGAGACGGAGTCTCGCTCTTTCACCCAGGCTGGAGTGCAGTGACGCGATCTCGGCTCACTGCAGGCTCCGCCTCCCGGGTTCACACCATTCTCCTGCCTCAGCCTCCCGCGTAGCTGGGACTACAGGCGCCCGCCACCTCGCCCGGCTAATTTTTTGTATTTTTTAGTAGAGAAGGGGTTTCACCGTGTTAGCCAGGATGGTCTCGATCTCCTGACCTCGTGATCCACCCGCCTCGGCCTCTCAAAGTGCTGGGATTACAGGCGTGAGCCACCGCGCCCGGCCGTATAAGTGTTTTCTAAACAACTTCCTGGAGTAAAGATTTCCTGCTTTCATGACACTAACTCAGGAACCCCACGCCGACCCCTCCATCGTGAGCTATAGTAAGGAAACAGGCCGTTTTCTCTAATCCCGGAACAGTCTTAACTCGAATGTTGCTGGCCTCTCGACCGTGAAGCGACAATGACAAGTGCATGTTGGGAGGTTGTCCAAAGTAGATTTGCAGGGATGTTCCCCTCCCTGCTCCAACAGAAGGACATCCCCATGGGGTGAGGTACAGAGAGGAGCACGAGGAGCCCAGCTCCCTCGGCTGACCCCAGGCCCTGAGGCAGGCACCGTCCAGAAGGAAGCCATGTCTGCCTTGAACTGGCTATGAGTTGGTTGTTGCCACTCCTACCTGAGTGATGGGGGATCCCTCCCAAAGAGTTTCCCCGCCTTTATCTACAAGATTGACAAAGCAGTTGCGTCCAGTCAGTGATGAATGTGAGACCTCGGAAATTAAGGTGAGTCTTCCTATTGATGTTACTAGAAGGCGGGAGAGGCTGTGGGGAGCTGATCTCTTGCACAGATCTACAGGGGCGGAGAGGTGAGCTAAAGTCCAGTGCTTGCTCAGAGAGGGCAGTGGGTGTTGGAGGGGGACTGGGGTTCTCATGCCCCAGGGACCAGGCATCCCCCTCTCCATGAGTGCTATGGCCATGCAAATTAGGCTCTCATTTGCAAAAGGGAAAGATTTTTTCCAAAACATTTGAGATGATGTGTGCCAGGGGAGTTCTGTATATCTGTTCTTTCGATGAAGAAAATAAAAGCAAAATCCTCCTTGCCTCCACTCCTACAAAGAACATCGTAAATCACAGAATTTCAGCCTCAGTCTTATGTATATTGGCTGTTTTTAATTATGGCAAAGAAGGTATTGACCACAGAAAAAATATCTTTCTAAAATAACAGTGGGAAATGAGGGTGAGTTCTCACTCTGCATGACACTGTGGGCAGTGGGCTGGAAGGGCTGTGGCCCAGGCCTCTTTCTGTTCATGGCGAGTCTGCAGATCCTTTTCACATCTGTAGGATCTGCAGTTATATCCCTTCTTTCATTCCTGGTCTTGATAATTTGTTATTTTTTTTTCTTGAACAATCTTGCTAAGGGTTGCTTAATCTAATTTTTTTTTTTAAAGAATCAACTTCAGACCTTGTTAATCTTTCCTATTGTCCTATTTTGCTGATTTCTGCTGTGGTCATTATTCATCAGAGGTTTTAAATCTACAGTCCATGGAACCCTCAGGGTCCTAAATCCACTTCCTGGGAGGCTCCTGAAGTCCCACCTGGTCTCGCACTTGGCCCCCCAGCACTGGGACAGGCCCTTCGCATACTGCTTAGGAGCTTGAACTCAGGCCAGCCTGGGCATGAGCTCAGCTGTAAAACTAAATAGGTGTGAGGTGAATGTGTCAGTTGCTTTACCCTCAGAGACTCATTTTCTTTTTTCTTTTGTTTTTTTTTTTTTTTTTTTTTTGAGATGAAGTCTCGCTCTTGTCACCCAGGCTGGAGTGCAGTGGCGCTATCTCGGCTCACTGCAACCTCCGCCTCCGGGGTTCAAGCGATTCTCCTGACTCAGCCTCCCAAGTAGCTGGGATTACAGGCGCCTGGCACTATGCCCAGCTAATTTTTATATTTTTAGTAGAGACAGCGTTTCACCATGTTGGCCAGTCTGGTCTCAAACTCCTGACCTCAGGCGTCCCCTGACCTTGGCCTCCCAAAGTCCTGGGATTACAGGCGTGAGCCAATGCGCCCGGCCAGAGACTCATTTTCTACACCTGTAAAGAGAAAGAAGGTTGCTGTGAGGCTCAAGCTTGCCCATGCGTGCAAAGCAGTCAGCACCAGCATCTCGACGCTCTACCTGTTGGAGGATATGTGAGAAGCCACCTCCAGGACTTATGCAGATGTTATGAATTTTGACTACGATGCATAATGATTAAATCAAGCTAATTAATCTATCCATCACCTCAAAAGTTTGACATTTTTGTGATGAGAGCGTTTGAGATTTTCTCTCTTAGTGATATGGAAATGTACAGTCTGTGTCCTCTTAACTCGGTGGCCTCCACCTAGAAGTGAAAGGAAGATAACTGCCGAGTCAGCTAGAGACGGCATATGGTCATGGTTTTAGCAAAAAAAGAAGAGAAAGTTAAGAGCAAAAGAAAATTGCCAAGAGTGATCAGAAGAAGAAAAAAGAGAGAAGGTGGGAAAAAGAAAACTTTTTAAGAAGAGAAAGCAAGATAGAGTGTTTCTCTGTACACATGCATCAGAATGCAGACAGACGGCTGGAGCTGCAGCGCTGTGGGCCGGCAGGCAGCGGAGAACGGCCCAGCTGGGCCTGCGCCCTGCACAGGTTCGTTAAGGGACTGTGCCTTAGATTATCTGCCTGGCACCGCAGATTCGGTCAAAAATTTCAGAGCAGGCCGGACAAGGTGGCTCACGCCTATAATCCCCTCACTTTAGGTGGCTGAGGCAGGTGGATCACCTGAGGTCAGGAGTTCAAGACCAGCCTGGCCAACATGGTGAAACCCCATTTCTACTACAAATACAAAAATTAGCCACACATGATGGTGGGCACCTGTAATCCCAGCTACTTGGGGGGCTGAGGCAGGAGAATTGCTTGAACTCAGGAGGCTGAGGTTGCAGTGAGCCAAGATCGTGCTATTGCACCCCAGCCCGGGTGACAGAGTGGGACTCTGTCTCAAAAACAAAAACAAACAAAATTTCAGAGCAGATACAAAGGCAAAAATAGATTGTGGGGAGCAAATAAAATCTTTGCAATCTGGCCGGGCGCGGTGGCTCACGCTTGTAATCCCAGCACTTTGGGAGGCCAAGGCGGGTGGATCACGAGGTGAGGAGATCGAGACCATCCTGGCTAACACAGTGAAACCCCATCTCTACTGAAAATACAAAAAAATTAGCCGGGCATGGTGGCGGGCACCTGTAGTCCCAGCTACTCGGGAGGCTGAGGCAGGAGAATGGTGTGAACCCGGGAGGCGGAGCTTGCAGTGAGCCGAGATCGCGCCACTGCACTCCAGTCTGGGCAACAGAGTGAGACTCCATCTCAAAAAATAAAAAAACAACAAGAACATTTAGGCATCTTCAAGAAGCTGCATTTAAGGATACTACTATCCATTATGTTGTATGTAATCCAAATACACACATAACAATTTTCTCCGAGAAGTGTTTCTTATTATTAGATATTGAGATTATATGACTCTTACTTTAAACTTTGTCTCTGCTACCAGGAAGCTCAGAGCTAAATTTTGTGCTCGTAACATAATAATTAAGTGTGAGACAAGAAGGCAAAACACAATAGACATTTTAATTTTTTAATTCCTCAGGAATATAAAAGTGTAGGTGTGCATTAAATGGTTAAAGATAAAAATCTCAGAATGCTGTAACTAGGGAGGGTTTTGAATGTGCACAAGAGTACCAGAGTTTTTTGAGTAGTTAAGACTTTTTTGAAATAGTAAAAATTACAGTTAACCTTGAGCTGGGGGAACGCTTTGCATATTGCCTCATAATCCTCACCAGGGTCACCTATGTTCAACTATCCCACAGACAGAAGAGGAAACAGACATGGAAGTTTAATGAAAGATGTGGATACATGACAGCATCAGTGTGGCAACTCCAGCCTCTAGGGCACCAAAACCCACCTTGAACCATGGTGCGGTACCTTCTCCCACATAATGCTGAGGGGTGCTCTGACTCCAAGCTGGGCCATGGGGCCACCACTACAGGCCGCGGGAGCAGCTGTGCCCTTACCCAGACAGCGTCTGGACAGAGGCCACGCTGGGGAACCACATCAATCCAGGTTTCCCACAGGTCACAAGGGCCTGCGTGTGCATTTCTGTTGATGCAAAAGTGTCCTTGCTTACTAGAGAGACTGTTATTTTCAGACTTTCTTTGAATGATATACCATGGTTGGCTGCAATTACCATGCTGAAAAGGAAAGATCCCACAGATCACCCACCCTAAACTGAACTGGATGATTTCTAGGGAAACCCCACAACTAATGGTTCTGACAACTTGGCATCCACTTTTCTAGAAATAAGGCAGATCAACATAAAACCTATCTTAAAGTGCCAGCTATTCTCTAAATAGATGGAATTAAGTCACATACATGCTCAATCTTTGGAACTGGCAACACTTTTGCTTACATAGTGGCACCCAGTTTTCTCTCCTGGGGGGGAGGTCCTGCTCAGTCCCTGCTATGACACAGTACAGTTACGGGATAATTTGATAATAATATAATAGTAATCTAATAGTCTAGCAATTATTCAAATTGACCCTTTAATTTCTGATTGGTATGACCTACTAGTTTGAAATTACTTTAGACAAAATAAAAAAGAATTCTAGTGAGTGTATATAGGAGGAGTCCTTAACCTAGGACCCATGAGCTTCCTAAAATATATGCAACTTATATGCAATGTTTTGTTGCTGTGTGGTACATGGTTTTAGGAGTCCTTTTGGAATATAGCTTTCGTGGGGATTTGTGGCCCCATAAAAGGTCAAATGTTATTGCCAAATAACCTTAGAGTATTTGACTATCTTAAAAATCCTGGTAGTGATTCTTAAAAATTCTAGTAGCGATTAAAACCAGCAAACCTTTGTCAACTCCTGGAAATCCCAGAACCTTAGGTTGAGCGCCACTATGAAGAAATCATGTCATACGAATTGTAAATCCCTCAGTAGTCTCTTCCTGACCAGTTTTCAGTGTCCCCCTCAAAAAGAAGCACAAGTCACTGAATTTCTCTTTTATTTAAGCATTAAGAAATTGGAGCATAGCGACTTAGAAAACTTTCTCAAAATGTCCTTAACAGCAATGAAAAGATATCATGTATCACGTGTAAAACCTTTTTTCTGTTTGTTTTTCATTGAGGCTCATTTACCAGGGAAACATAAATGTTCCACTCATCTGCTTTTAAAGTAGAGAACAAGGCCCACAAACTCTATTTAATAAATGCAAATTACTAAAAATGTGCTTAGTGTTGTATTGTGGCCAGTTAAGAACAGGAGACGCTGGGACGGAGTCTAGAGAAAGGGCAGGAGAAGAAAGGAAATCAAAATGAAGCAGCTGACAGGGACGTCAGGGAGACACACAGGTGCAGTGACAGCCACACTGCAGCAGAAGCTCAGCTTGGAAGACACAGGCTGCAGAAAGTCGGTCCCTCTAGGATGCCACCAGGGAAAAGTCTTCAAAGTGTTGTTGTTACTGTGACCAAGGGCAGAAGTCTAGGCATCTTAATTATTGGTGTTTGCACTAAGTGCAAGACGAGACCAAGTTGAGCCACTCCTGCCTTCGGCTTGGAGTCAATGCACTCTTGCACCACCCTCTCAGCTCCAGACGGTGTGGTCTGCCCAGGACGGCGCACTCAGAGACCATCTGGGTGGGGGTGGAACAAGAGCAGCACCGTCACTTCCGCAAGCATTGCTAGTTTTGCCCCTCTAGTATTAATATATTCATTTTAAGTAAAAGAAAACTTATCTCCAAATTCAAAGAAGTTATTCAATGGGTAGGTTTTTTTGTTTGTTTTTTTTTTTTTTTTGCAACTCATCTGGCAGCTGACCTAGCTCCCAGTGAATTAAATGCTTCGCATCTAATTAAATGTGTGCCTAGAATTAGAGAGAGAGAGAGAGTTATTAGAGCAAAGACCTTCACAAGAAAAATACAAAATCTGTTTTTAAAAATGTAAGGCTTCAATTTAAAATACAATTAAGACTTGATACACTTAAAGTCTATCAAGATAAACATTAAACCAGTTATTGGCTTTTACAAAGTAAGTCAAAAATTGAGGTAATACATTACTCTTCTATAACCAGCCTTATCTGATTATAACATTTTATTTCCTTCTCATCCTTCGAGTTAGATATTCTCAGATACATGGAAGAAATATGTAGAAATCGGCCTCCAGTTAGCGGGGGAAAGGATATGGTTACGAAACAGCGGAGGACCTTTACTCTCTATTCAAATAATACACAGAAAAAATGTAATCAGCCGAGCGGTTTCCATGGAAGCGCTCATTGACCAGGGCTCACCAGCGCCTGGCGATGCCTACCCTTCCGCTTTGGAGACTGGAAATTCGGTTAACTGAGTTTCAGGGATGTCTAATACCCTCAACATTTTTCTGACTTGGGAGAAAACAAAATCACAAATGTAGCACCGGGTCCCAGCTCTGCAGGAAGCCACCGTCGCGGCCACCCACCTGGGCCATCGCCCACCGCACTGTCCAGGGTGCCCGGCGCCGGCCGAGGGTGACACCACAGGGGGTGCAGATGTAGCCCTGGGGAAGGCCCGCCTCCAGGCAGAGGGTCTCTGGGACCTAGACGGACCTTGGGGCTGGGGGCGCCGAGAGGCATTTTCTCAGTTGCTTAATTCCCCACGAACTGCATGGATGCTCGGCGATGCCAAGAGGAGGCCAGAGTGGGGCAGAGGCGGGCATTTGGGGTAGATACCACCGGTGTGAACGAGAAAGGCCCGGGCTGCCGGCTGGCGAGGGCAGGAGGGGGGCCGTGGCCGTCAGGCGAGTCTGGCTGCGCCCCACGTGGGCCAGCTTGCGCACCGGTGTCCCGAGAGTGGGCGCTGGAAGCCAGAGGAGCCTGCGGTCTTCCCCGAGGGCCCCTAGGCGGAGTGGTGCGTGCAGGAAGTGAGGTGGGATCAGGCCTGGCCTGTCCCCGCAGGCCCGCTGGGCTCACAGCGTGCTCAGGTGCCGCCGTGAGTCCAGGGTCCCGGCCCGGCCCCGCGCCGCAGCCGCCGACTCCACGCCGCGCAGCCACTCCGTGCACTTGCGTACCAGGCCCTCGTCCACCGCCTCTGGCTCCTCCTCGTACTCCACGTCGTCGTACCTGTGCCGCTCGTTGAGCAGCGACACCTTGAGCATCGGCCGCAGGGCCCCGAGCCGCGGGCTGAGCTGGGGAACCTGCAGGCCGCCGTGCAGCAGCTGGGCGCGGGGCGGAGGCGCGCGGCGGCCCTGGCCGGCGGTGGGGGGTGCGTCAGGGTCGCTGGCGGGGCCGCCCCTCGGCGGGCCCGCGGCCCCAGCCGGGAGACAGGGGGCGAGTAGGCGCCTGGGTTCGGCAGAGGGTGAGGGGAAGGGCCTGCGGGGCCGCGCCAGCAGCTGCTTCTCCAGATGACGCCTCTGGATGACCAGGACGGCCTCGGGGGTGAGATTCAGGGAGAAGCGCCCAGCGGCGTCGGGACAAGCCCCCGCCCCCGAGGAGGTCCCCGCGGCGGTGGTCCCCGTCCCCGCCGAAGTCGCCGCGTAGGTGGTCTTCGCTGGGCTGTGGCCGGAGCCGGCCGGCCGGGGCGGGGCGCACGTGGCTGGGGCCCGCGCGCGGCTGGGCAAGGCCTGGGGGGAGACGCCCGGAGGGGCCGGCGGCTGCGTCCTGTCCGGGCCGGGGCCGTGCCGGGCCGGCGGCCTCTTGAGCGTGGCGGAGGGCCAGGAGCTGGAGAGGAGCCCCTCGGGCCGCTGTGGGGGCCTCTTCTTCTTGTCCCCCGCGGCGCAGGGCCTCCGGGGTAACTGGCGCGCGGCTTGGGCCCCCAGGGCGGGGGCGGGGGCGGGCGGCGGCGGCATGGGCGGGAAGGGCATGGTGCAGCCGAGCCGCCGGATCCTCAGCCCCTAGAAAGAGAGGCGGGCGCTCAGCCACTGTGCGCGGAGCGGGTCGCCGCAGTCCGGGCGGCCCCTCCACACCCACCTGCGTCCAGCCTCGGCCTCTCCGGCTTCCTCACATCCCAGCGACCAAACCCGGGGACTCCAAGAGAGGCGCTCCCACCCTCCCCTCCTCCTGGGGGGTGCTCCCGGGACTGGACCCTGCGGGAACTGCCTCCCGCCGTCCGACTGCGGGCGAGTCGCGGCGCCCCCGGGTCCCCACAGCGGAGACGCGGGCCGGGCCGGCAGGAGGAGGAGCCCAGCGCGCTCGCTAAGGACGCGGCCCTGCCAGGCCCCGGGCTGTGCCCGGCTGGTGTCACGACCGACTGTTGAATGGGAACAAAGTGCCAGGACAGCGGAGGGCGGAGCGCGCGCCAGGCATCCCGGGGCTCCCCCAGCTGGCGCTCCGGCGGCCCGAGGTTAATTTAGTCCGTCGAAAGCCAGGAGCAGCCCCCTGGGGGAGCCGGCAGCCTTCCGGAGTCATAGGTGGAGGCCCTGCACGTTTGAGAGAAAATCCCTTGTAGCCTCTCCGTGCCTTCGAGATGGCGGGAAAGGCACCGCGAGTAGATGCAGCTCTGCGGCCCCACACATCCTGCTTCACAGAGAAAAGCGGGCTGGAGCTGAGAGGGGAGAAAAGACCTTCAGTGAATCTTACATAGTGTTCATGCCACCCCTTGAGGAGTCACTTTCAAATTCAAAACCTAAGTATCTATGAACAGGCAAAATAGTTCAGTTTCAGCTATATAATGCTGATTACACAGCAAATATTAGACATTAAGTCCCTTTAATAATTCCTATGAGCAAAGCAATATATTTATCACTGTAGCAGAGATTCAGAATTAATGAGATAAATCTTCACTGTCTATTTACATTCTAGTTGTAGACACATGAAGACATCCTACAATATTCAAATGTTTGTTTAATAAATAATTGAACAATTGCAAAATGACGGATCAAAAAGTCAACCTTTCATGTGTGCAGTCCCTGCATTACTTAAGGATAATCATCAACTGCTTAGATCTCCACAAAGTACTTTCCATCAGATACACTTTTCTGATGGAAACCAGGTGTGTGATGGTTATGGCCCCAGGTTAGCTCCAAAGCACATTCAACTGTGGGTAAACACAAATGTGCCCTGTGCCAACAGTCACAGCAGGACAGCATCGCCCTCCCCCAGCCGCCTCAGTCTCCGAGGCAGCAGCAACGCCTCTCCCTGTTGACTGTTGGTGGCCTCGGAGAACTGCGCTGTGGATACAGGGGAGCGTCACGGAAACCTGGCAGGTGGTGGGAAACACTTCTCACCAGAGCTTGGGTTAGGGTGACAGGTTTGGGCCCCGTCATCTCTACCAGCACCTCCCAAACCACCCCAATACAGCTCTGAAACAAGCCTCCCAGCTCACAGGCTCCTTCCCTCCATCCCTGCCAGCATGTCTCTGCCTGTGGGCTCAGGCTGTTAATCGGCTTGACAGGTGAGGTCCTAGGATACTGAAAGCTCCTCCTCAATATGTTTTATTCCAGGTTTTAGAATCTCTGGATGGGTGTGGGAAGAGGCACATCAGTGGCGGCAGGAGGCCCACAGTTCTGTGCCTGGAAAGTGGAGGACTGGAAGAGAGGGTGAGGCAGGAGAGGATGGGGGTGGGGCGGGGGGAGGTATCAGATATCATGTATGGGGGCACAGCTGGAGAAGCAGGCTATGGAGAAAAATCAGCAAACACTTGGACACTCAGACGTCTGAGTTTGGAGCCCCGCAGTGCAAAAGCTGTGACGGTGCTGGTGGCAACGTGCAAAATTGGTGGGCTGGTGGGGTCTTCTCTCCTTCCTATCTCCTTACTCTTAGGATGCTTCAGAAGGAATGACAGTTTGGGGGTGAGAATGGGTTGGTGGCCTCATAATAATGCTCCCGACTTCCACTGCTGTCTCCATTCTGCTGGACACTGGTCGTACAGAGGCGAGGTAGCTACGCACCTGCCATCACACAGCTCTAACGGGACGGAGGAGATAAGACTCCACCCCAGGAGTGCGAGTCCAAGGCCAGATTGAAACTTTTACACTAAAGCTGAGAGGGAAAAAGTCTTGGTAGATCAGGGTGATTGGATTAAGTGACCTCTCACCCACAAACTAGTAGTGATTTGGGCCTTTTTAAGCCAAGAAAAGTGATAGTTTATCAGATTAATGCACATGTCTGACCAGATGGGAACTGGGATTCTCCAGGTCCTCCCAGACGACTCATACCAGCCCAGAAGCTTGGAGATGTGGAAAGCTGTAAGTTTGTGTGACCCTTGAGAGGCAGAAAAGTACATTCTGAGTGACCGCTACTTCGTCACCAGGCCAGGTAGGAGGGGCAGTGCCTCTTCCCTGTCTCCCCAGAACCTGCAGAGCAAAGCATGCTCCTATGAGGGGTTCTGAGCTCCGGGTTCTCATAGCAGGTTGCTGCCCCAGGAGTGACAGAGGAGTTAGCATTGCCGACGGACTCTCCCCTCTTCAGACTCTAATAAAAGCACCCAGATGACAGCATTGCTTGTCCCCTGCCCAGCTACTTCTGCTACTTGAAACCTTCAGCTCCTTGTAAATTAGAAGTTAGAAAGATTGGCTTGGGCCTGAAACAGAATGTGTGAAAGCAGCCTCTGTCGCTGGCCCTCACTGGTGCTCTGGCTGTTAAAGAATCTGTTAGAAATACCCTTCGGTTGATGCAAACAGCCAGCAGCAGTTCCCAGCAAGGAAAGCCACACCAGAGAGATGGCTACGTTTAACTTCAGGACAGTAGGTGTAACTGAAAAGCAATTAAAGAAATCTAGTAGCTGGGTACACTTTGGGAGGTCAAGGTGAGTGGATCACCTGAGGTCATGAGTTCGAGACCAGCCTGACCAACATGGTGAAACCCCGTCTCTACTAAAGATACAAAAATTAGCTGGGAGTGGTGGCATGCGCTTGTAATATCAGCTACTCAGGAGGCTGAAGCAGGAGAATCACTTGAACCCGGGAGGTGGAGGTTGCAGTGAGCTGAGATCGTGCCATGGTACTCCAGCCTTGGCAACAGAGCAATACTCCATCTCAAAAAAAAAATAAAAATAAAAAATATGTAAAATTTAGCTTATAATTTACAAGGGATTTCTCATAACTTGCCCAGAACACAATAATTATAACTATTCATATGTAATATTGAATAGTAAAGCTTGGGTACTAGGATACTGAGATCAGCTAATCTGTCTCAGAACTAGATTTTGGGGTTCAACTGAACAAGAGCTGATCTCTAAAATGCATGATTACATCTTATCTTGCATGATTACATCTTATCTAAATTTACTGTCTCAAATAAGTTGATTTAAAAGGTCAACTAAGCGAAACCAAACACAGTTGACCCTTGAACACCACGGGTTTGAACTGCGAGGGTCCACTTATAGGAGGATTTTCCTCTGCCTCTGCCACTCCTGAGACAGCAAGACCAACCCCTCCCCTTCCTCCTCCTCAGCCTACTCAAGGTAATGGTGATAAGGATGAAGACCTTCATGATGATCCACTTCGATACTTAAGAATAGTAAATGTATTTTCTCTTCTTTTTGATTGTCTTAACATTTTCTTCAGCTTACTTTAAGAATACTGTATAATATATATAATACATATAACATACAAAATATGGTGGTTTTTTTGCTTTTGTTTTTGTTTTTTTGAGACGGAGTCTCACTCTGTTGCCCAGGCTGGAGTGCAGTGGTGCGATCTCAGCTTACTGCAAGCTCCGCCTCCCAGGTTCATGCCATTCTCCTGCCTCAGCCTCCCCAGTAACTGGGACTACAGGTGCCCACCACCACGCCTGGCTAATTTTTTGTACTTTTAGTAGAGACGGGGTTTCACCGTGTTAGCCAGGATGGTCTCGATCTCCTGACCTTGTGATCCGCCCACCTCGGCCTCCCAAAGTGCTTGGATTACTGGCGTGAGCCACGCGCCTGGCATAACATACAAAATATGTTAATCAACTAAGTTATCGATAAGACTTCTGGTCAACAGTAGGCTATTAGTAGTCATGTTTTGCAGAGTCAAAGTTATACAAGGATTTCTGACCCTATGGGAGGCTGGCACCCCTAACCCCTACATTGCTTAAGGGTCCTATGTATTTAGAACTGTCCATATTTTTGACTTATGTTTTATGTCATTTATGTTTTAAATTAAATTTGATTTTCAGATTTAAAATATAACAATAACACAATATTGTCCACATGTGGGAATGGTAATTATCCACCCCACTATTCTGTCAGAGTAAAGTGTGTATCAGAGTAAAGAATTTCCATTACAACAATCCTTTAAGACATTTCCAGTGAATAATATGTGCACAGAGAATATTTCAATCACTAAAATAAAACACCAGGAAGATTACATTCAGGCCCAACTAAAATTACAGAGGGCAGCTGTTCCACAGATTTGAACTGTGTGGACTGAAGAACTATCAAGGCTGCAGCTCGGTGACCCTACTGTGTAAAGCGCCTCTGATCTGGTCATCCCACCTGCCCAGACCCTACAGAAATGAGCCCAAGGATTCCGTGCTCGCACACAATGCACGCTGGCTGCTCAACTGCTCATTCCTGCGTCGTTACCAGTGAATAAAATTGGAGCCAGTAATCACATCACAACTCCAGGAAATTAGCCATTATTTGAAAAAAATTTCATTTTTCTCATTAACTTAATTTCTTCTTTTTTACTAAGGCATAATTATACGTACAAGCAGAAAACTTCAAAATGGGAACTATTTCAATACATTGTTTCTCATTATCCCCTATGGTCCACTTCTTTCTATACTTTCATTCAAATCATTTTACATGACATAACAGTAAGCAGTCAAACATCTAGAACTAAAACCAAACCTGAATTTTAACACAGGAGAAGCTTATGCCAGTTTAAAACCAATTTTATTACTTGGAAAACTTGCCAATAACTTAAAAATGTCTACATTTCTTCTACCACTGGTCTGTTACTGTGAAAGCCTTTGGGAATTAAAAAACACTTAGGAAATGTGTTGGATGCTAGTAATTTTAAAGTATTTCTTTTTCCCCATTATTAAGATGATAACAGGCAATGTCTATTCTGCACTAAATAATCTACCTTATCTGGATTAGTTTCATCACTGAAAGCTCATGAAAGCCCTATGAGAGCAGTACTAGCGATACTTGCATTTTACAGATGACAAACCAAGGCTTACCCAAGTAGTCACACAACTAGCATGCGGCCAAGGGCAGCCTGTGTAGGCAGGGGGCGCCAGAGCACACACTTCCCTCCATGCCAGGGGGCTCCCAGTTTCTTTGGTCTCAAGACCAGATGGCCGAGAACCCCAAAGAGCTTCTGTTTTGTGGATTTTACCTATTATGTTAAACTTATTAGAAATTTAAATAGCTTTAAATACATGACATGTTAGCAATAAACGCATTATGTTAACATATTTTTAATATTTTTTAAAAACTATTTTCTAAAATAAACAAATGAGAGATGAGTGGTGGGCTCAGTAGAAGCCATGGGATCTTGCATCCACTGTGTTCTGTCCTGTGCCATCACGCACCACGGGACCACAGTAATGCCACTTTGCGCTGGGATCGCAGGAGAGGGGAAAAGAGTGACGCTGGCTCAGTTTCACTATGAAAACAGAGCCTAACAGGCCTCCGGGCCCCCAGGCGTCCCAGGAACACGCTGTGAGAAGTGCTGCATTGAGACCACTGACAACCAGTAGCCTTTCTATCAAAAATCCTTAACCCAGTAACCCGCGGATGGCCTAAATGCATTCCATCGGCAGCAGCAGTGGCTTTGCTAGCAGAAGAAAGTAGGAAAATAACCTTTAGAGGAAACCTCATTGTGAGCACACCTCACCAGTTCAGAGCTATCCTAAGTAAAAGGAAAAAAAAAAAGCAAAAAGGTAGCTTACTAACTCAAAAATCTAAAAGTATAGGGCTATTCTGTTAGAAAAAGGTGATTTAACATTAACCACTAAACATTCCCTTAACCCAGAAGGTTTCCTAACGAGGAATTTAAATCTGAATTACCATACAAAGGTCTGACCAGACCCAGGAAGAACTCCCTTCAGGACAGGACCATTGATGGTTCCTCCCCAGTGATTGAGGGGGGGAAAAAAAAAAAGCCCACAATGGGTATTCAGTAATTGATAGGGAAACTCTTGTAGAAGCAGAGTTAGGAAAATTGCCTAACAATTGGTCTGCTCAAACGTGCGAGCTGTTTGCACTCAGCCAACCCTTAAAGTACTCACAGAATCAAAAAACTCTATCTCAATCCTGACTCAAAAGGTTACCTGCACCCTCTCTGAAACGAATTTGCGCAAGAACTGTTGTTTATGGGAATGCATCTTGATGCGGCAGCTGGGTTGTCATGAAATACTCAGGAACCCAGCCCAGCTCTAGGACTCACCCCTGAGTGCAAAGGCAATGTTGGGCCTGCTGGTGAAGGACCACTAGAATCCAGCAGCCTGGACCCCTTTCTTGGGGGTCAAGAAAGGCGGGAAAAGGGGTGCAGGACTGCTACATCGGTGAGCATAACTAATCCAATAAGCCAAGGTCCATGGGTGGTTACGCACCCTGGAAAGGAATAAGCATTAGGACCATAGCGGACGCTCTAGGACTAATGCTCATCGGAAAATGACTAGGGGTCCTGGCATCCCTATGTTTTTCTTTTCTTTTTTTTTTTTTTTTTCAGATGGGAAACATTCCCCTCAAGGCAAAAATGTCCCCAAGATGTATTCTGGAGAATTCAGCCCAGTTAGAGTGTATGTACCTTTTTCCCTCTCAGACTTGAAACAAATTAAAATACACCTAGGTACATGCTCAGATAACCCTGATGGCTATATTGATGTTTTACAAGAGTTAGGACAATCCTTTGATCTCACATGGAGAGATGCAATGTTACTGCTAAATCAGACATTAACCCCAAATGAGAGAAGTGCCACCATAACTGCAGCCCGAGAGTTTGGAGATCTCTGGTATCTCAGTCAGGTCAATGATAGGATGACAACAGAGGAAAGAGAACGATTCCCCACAGGCCAGCAGGCAGTTCCCAGTGTAGACCCTCACTGGGACGCAGAATCAGAACATGGAGATTGGTGCCGCAGACGTTTGCTAACTTGCGTGCTGGAAGGACTAAGGAAAACCAGGAAGAAGCCTGTGAATTATTCAGTGATGTCCACTTTAACACAGGGAAAGGAAGAAAATCCTACCGCCTTTCTGGAGAGAATAAGGGAGACATTGAGGAAGCAAACCTCCCTGTCACCTGACTCTATTGAAGGCCAACTAATCTTAAAAGATAAGTTTATCACTCGGTCAGCTGCAGACATTAGAAAACAAACTTCAAAAGTCCGCCTTAGGCCCAGAGCAAAACTTAGACACCCTAATGAACTTGGCAACCTCGGTTTTTCATAACAGAGATCAGGAGGAGCAGGTGGAACGGGACAAATGAGATTTAAAAAAAAAAAAAAGTCCACCGCTTTAGTCATGGCCCTCAGGCAAGCGGACTTTGGAGGCTCTGGAAAAGGAAAAGCTGGGCAAAGCGAATGCCTAATAGGGCTTGCTTCCAGTGCCGTCTACAAGCACACGTTAAAAAAGATTGTCCCAATAGAAATAAGCTGCCCCCTCGTCCCTGCCCCTTATGTCAAGGGAATCACTGGAAGGCCCACTGCCCCAGGGGACGAAGGTCTTCTGAGTCAGATGCCATTCACCAGATGATCCAGCAGCAGGACTGAGGGTACCGGGGCAAGCGCCAGCCCATGCCATTGTCCTCACAGAGCCCTGGGTATGCTTGACCATTGAGGGCCAGGAGGTTAACTGTCTCCTGGACACTGGCGCGGCCTTCTCAGTCTTACTCTCCTGTCCTGGACAACTGTTCTCCAGACCTGTCCCTATCTGAGGGGTCCTAGGACAGGCAGTCGCTTGATACTTCTCCCAGCCACTAAGCTGTGACTGGGGAACTTTACTCTTTTCACATGCCTTTCTAATTATGCCCGAAAGCCCCACTCCTTTGTTAGGGAGACACATCCTAGCAAAAGCAGGGGCCATTATACACTAGAATTAGAAGGAAAAAGGGTAAATATATATGCAGACTCTAAGCATGCTTACCTAGTCCTCCATGCCCACGCAGCAATATGGAGAGAAAGGGAATTCCTAACTTCCGAGGGAACACCTATCAAACATCAGGAAGCCATTAGGCCCCCCAAATTCTGTTTACCGCTGAATCTACATCCTCTGATCCCTGCCTAAAGATAATTTTATGGGGAAGAGGATTTGCTTGTGTCTCTCCAGGTGACAATCAGGTGCCTATGTGGGTGCCCACCAACCATCTGAAGATCATGAGCCACAGCATCTAGTGGACCCACCTGTAGAGTACAGTGTGAATTGAAGGTTTGAAAAGCCTCGATTTGCTTTCTCTATGCCTTCTGTTAATCAGAAAAGGCCTGTTTCTCATTATCAGTAGCCTCCCGGCTACAGCCACAGAAGTTTTTGCTTCTGTTTCAGTAGATTTACTAACGTGGGGGTGAGGGTATGCTTGTGTTTTTGCAGGAGATGAACAAACCGTGTGGATGCCCTCAAGATGCGTACGACTATGGAATGGGAGACTGGAGGGACCCATGGATCCCAACCATGGACCGGGTTCCCCCAGTACGAGCCATGAGCCAGTCGAATCTGAATGCGAAGAAGGAATGAGGACCAACCGGAGTCACTATGTTTATCGGACCAATGCTTTCTGACTCAGCTCCTCTCTACCCTGAATACGAGAGAACCTAAAACAGGCAGGAGTATCGTCGCCCCTATTCAGCATGAAGAAGTTACAGAAGATGGACCTTCATCCTTCTGCAACCCCTAGGATTAAGGGTCCTCTTGGAAAAGGGAAAGGGGTGGTATGTGGGAAACATTCAAACCAGAGTGACTCCAGTTTGAATAAGGGCTAAGAAAAGAGAAGCTCGGTCACCTACCGGCAATTAAGGGCTGCACAGCTGCAATCGCCTAGCTAATGATAGCTAGTAATAATGACAGTAATAATGATACCTTCTCTTTTATAAAAAAGAGAAAGGGGGCATGTTGTGAAAAAGCTGAGTGTTGGAGGGAAACCGAGGCAGGGCTTGCCTAATGTCCTCTGGAATGTGTCTAGACTTGCTGGCTCCTTGCTTCTAGCCTTCCTGGGCTCCTAGGCCCCTATTCCCAGTATCTCAAGTAGCAGAACATGTT
This sequence comes from Hylobates moloch, assembly GCF_009828535.3. NCBI lineage: Eukaryota > Metazoa > Chordata > Mammalia > Primates > Hylobatidae > Hylobates > Hylobates moloch. The sequence continues at coordinate 174,158,705 of NW_026652277.1, forward strand.
CCATGTAAATGCTAAACCGTCACAGCTGTAGCTCATGCGCCTGCCCTTTTGGCCTCCACATTATCACCACCTGTTTCTTCGTTGGATTACCAATAAATACTGTGGGCTCCCAGCGCTCAGGGCCTTCGCAGCCTCCACGATGGCCCCCTGGTGTCCCACCTTTCTCTCTCAAACTGTCTTTTTCCCAATCCTTTTACTCCCCCGGACTTTGTCACCCCCACGACCTGGTGTTGGGTCTGATCACCCCAACACAGAGCTTGTGCTCACCAATTTTAGTCCTTTCCAGCACTGATCCAGGCCTTCTGGAACCCAAGGTATGCCTGCCCTGCTGCCGGTATCTGGGCTGGGACCGAGGGCATCCATCCTATCCATCCAGGAAGCCCGAGAGCTCTGAGCTAAGGCAACACCCTTGTCTGAACTCAGGTTCTCTCTCCACCACCGGGGCAGACTGAATGACGCCCTTCTCTATCCCGAGGCCACGCCTCACACCCCATGGTGGACCCAAAGCTACTCCATATCCTGTCCTGGCACTACACCCCAACCCCCACCCCCGCATCAATATAGCAACAGGCTTCAGAGGTAGTTTCTGAACCCACATTGCTCCATAATGGTTACCCTAAGTGTGGCCTCCAGTTTATCCCTCAGTTCTGGAAGACTGAGATTCCTCTGGAGATGGGCGCGAGCTCACCGCCTGTGCCACCAGTCCCTGCTCTGGCTCTCAGGCTACCCGGATGTGACGCTTTTCAAGCTCACCCCCGACTTGTCTCACACAGACTCCTAGAAGACCTCTTACTTTGATCAGATCAAACCCTGCCACCAACACAGGGCAAATGGGAAGCAAAGAGCCGTTTCCGTGTTTAAGTCCACCTGGGCAAAAATGAAGCTGAACAGACATTTCTCAGGAAGATTCCCAATGCTGGCGGAATGTTTCCTAGAGGAACATTGCTGTGGACGACAAACACGGATGCAGAACAAATGACTCTGGGGAGGCAGCAGAGCGCAAACGGGGGGCGCAGCCTCCGCAGCCCACGAGCTGGCCACACCTGCCCCTGCCATGCAGGCTGAGTCACCATGGCAGCTGCACCTCTGTATGGCATGGAGACTCGGCTACACCGCAGGGCTGTGGGCCGGCCCTCAGACTAACCAGGCCCCAGAGAGAGCTCAGCACCTGACTTTCTTCCTAGTCTTTTCTGCAAACTCACGTTTTCTTTACTCCCATTGTCGCCTACTGTCTAAAATAAGATTCTTCTTCAGGCTGCCGCTACTGTCAAACTCAAACTCCAGCTCTGTCACGTTTTCTGGAGCCCTGCTTCCTCTGTGGCGTTCCACACATGCCACGCTCTGCCCCTCTGCTCCTTGTCACCCTCCCTGCAGCTGGGTGAGCTGTCTTCTACACACCCCTGTGGCTGGGTGAGCTGTCCTCTACACGCCCGGAGTCCTGTGGACGTCTCTGAAGCCCCAGTCCCCACACCTCATATAACAACTGGGAACATGTCTGTCTCCCCCACAATCGTAAAGTCTTTGAAGACAAGGACGTCTGTTGCATCTTCCTTGAGCACCAAGCACAGTGTCCGCCCACTCACCAGAACTCACTCTTTTCCTGCACCTTCTTTTCCAAGCGCGTGCCTGATTTCCAGGGTCCTAAGGCCTGACCCTGGCTCCCTGCCAGCTTCGTCTCCCTCCCCACCCCAGCCACACCTAATGACCTGAACAACTACAAGGTCCGGCCACCACCACCCGGTGCTACACAGGAGCCCTTCTGCCCCTCAAGGACGCCCCCCTCAGCTCTCCTCTAAGCTGACTGTGCAGAAAGTGCTGCTCCCATTACCTTGTTGTATGCTCTTTATGAACTCTCCCTACCCTGGACAGACATAGAGCCACCTTCCCTCCTGCTGGCACCCCATCATGCTGGCACCCGCCTATCTGCCTCTCCCTGGCAACTGAGGAGACCAGGACAGCCAGTGGGAGACTTGCGGGGAGGAGGAGGGCGCTGGCTAGTTCTCCTCCCTCTCTGCGTCTCCTCCAGCCTGGGGTGAAGGTAGCTTCCTGCCGCCACTACTGTCCGGTGGCCTGACTTCTCCGGACACCTTCACAGCCCATGCCGCCTCACCTCCTCCCTGTGCACTTCCTGGAATGGGCTCTGCTGTCAGTCCCATTATCTCTCACAATTTGTACTTAACAGTATTATTTAGGGGAGAGACTGTATCTTCCTCATTTTTCTACAGAAAGACTGTATAGTACCTAACTAAATATTATTGAATTGAGTCACTTAAAATATTATAAATTTGATTCAGAAAATGTTATTTTTCCAAGGATGGGTTTATTTCAAAATTGTAAAGATTTATATATCATTTTTATTACATATAATAAGCAATTTTTAGCTTAAAATAAGTTTCACATTTAAAGTAAAAAAAAAAAACAAACTTAAAATGCAGACTTTTTTAAAAGCCAAAAAAGCTTAATTATTTTGCAGCACAGGTCTACCCTTAAATATTCACATTTCAAAGCTGTTTTGAAAAGATTTAAAAATTGGCTAAAAATAATTTACAACTGGCAGTGATTAAAAATCTTATCTTTGGAAAAGCGTATTAATGACACATAATGAATTTAAAGTTACAAGCATTTAATGGTTTAATCAAGCATGTAGTTTTTACCAGTAAACAAAATGAGACTTAGTACAAAATGGTCTTCAACTGTCACTTCAGTTGTTTCTGGAGTATTTTATGGGGAAAAGCAAACTTCACCAAACATAGAGTATCAACATTCAAGTACTCTTTTCCACGAGTTTCTGATTTTCAACTTAGGAGAGAAGAACAGCATTTGATAACTGCATCCCTGGTGGAAAAAAAGAGGGAAAAAACCAGAATATAATATTCCTCAAGAGCAAAGTTGCAGAAAATGTTCCTGCTAAATCACCTTTTTTAACAGAACTCAATGATGCTCCAACACACTTTTTGATTAACAAAAACTTTGTTCAGTATCATTTAAGATTAAGAGCTGAGATTTGAAAACATTTTGCTAATTTTTGACACGGTATTTATCTTAAGAAATTTTTACTGGCATATACACTGATCTCAATACAAAGAAATAAGTTTAAATACCAAAAATAACCTAACAAAAGATCTAACTTTTTTCTTTTTTTTCCTTTTGAGACAGGTTCTCACTCTGTCTTCCAGGCTGAGTGCAGTGGCGTGAGCAGATCCACCTCAGCCTCCCAAGGAGCTGGGACTATAGGGCACGTCACCATGCTAATTTTTTTTTTTTGGTAGAGACAGGGTCTTGCTATGATGCCAAAGCTGGTCTCAAACTCCCAGGCTCAAGCCATCCACTCGTCTCAGCCTCCCAAAATACTGCGATTACAGGCATGAGCCACCATGCCCGGCCCAAAGATTTAATTTTTAAAAAGAACTAGGCCAGGCAAGGTGGCTCACGCCTGTAAGGCGGGTGGATCACTTGAGGTCAGGAGTTCGAGACCAGCCTGGCCAACATGGTGAAACTCCATCTCTACTAAAAAATACAAAAATTAGCTGGGTGTGGCAGCACGTGCCTGTAATCCCAGCTACTCAGGAGGCTGAGCCAGGAGAAATTCTTGAACTCGGGAGGCGGAGGTTGCAGTGAGCAGAGATCACACCATTGCACTCCAGCCTGGGTGACAAAATGAGACTCCATCTCAAAAAAAAAAAGAACTAATGAACTGAGTTTTAAAACTGTAATGTTTACAACTGAATCCTCAGAATTAAAAGAAGATTAAAGTGTGACCTTTCATATTCTCTTCCAAAACTGTTATTACTTGATACTTTCATTCATTAAAAAAGCTTTTACCTAGGCCATAAAAAATATCCACTAGTAAAATTCTTATAGGCAAAATCTGTACATTGCTTATTGCTCTCGAGTGCAGGATTCTGTGTCTGGAGAGGCTGGTCATTTTCTCGAAGTCCTGCCATCTCTTCAGAGCCTCTTGTATGGGACATCATGTCTAGAGGTCCTTTCCTCGGCACCAAGAAGTATTGGAGGTCTCCTTGCTCTAAAGCTCCTATGCATGGTAAATTACCCTTGCACACTCTTGTTAAGCAGCTTTCTCACCTGTAGCTAACTTTGTTTTGCTTTTTCTCCTTGTAAGTATCTATCAGAAAGAATCATACATTTGAAGTGGAATAAAAATAAAATTTCTACCAATTTCCTTCATTGTTTGTATTAAACAGACAATTTTGCTGTTTTTAAATATATAACATATCTTTGAATTTTACAAACAGGCAAAGCTGTGCCTCATCAGAATCTTTTTCTAAACCTATCAGATTTAAAATTGGAACTAGTTTTGTTTTCTCCTCCACGGCTAAATAAGTACGTTTCTCTGGAAAAATATTTTAAAATGCCGGTTAGCTCTTGACATACCACTAAAATGTTTTTGCTGACTAAAAATAAGCATTTATGTGTAAGCCCTCATTTTCCCAGTAACTTCCTTTTTTATTGAGATGGAGTCTGGCTCTGTCACCAAGGCTGGAGTGCAGTGGCATGATCCTGGCTCACTGCAACCTCTGCCTCCTGGGTTCAAGTGATTCTCCCACCTCAGCCTCCCGAGTAGCTGGGATTATAGGCGCCCACACCACACCCAGCTAATTTTGTATTTCTTAGTAGAAACGAGGTTTTGCCATGTTGGCCAGGCTGGTCTTGAACTCCTGACCTCAAATGATCTGCCTGCCTTGGCCTCCCAAAGTGCTAGGATTACAGGTGTGAGCCACCGCACCCAGCCGTAACTTCCTTTTCTTAAGTAGAATTTGTTTTCCTGGAGTCTCTGTGTCCTATTTGCTGAACTTCTAAAGCCATGGAAGGGTCCAGAATCTCATCCACACTCCCTACTGCACGCCAGGCAGCAGGGTGGGAGGATGCTCCCCACAGAGCTGCTCCATGTCGCCAAAACGTGTCCATACAGACATTATCATGGCAAGCTTCTATTCATCTCATTGAAAACATGTTTATTGCCGGGCGTGGTGGCTCACGGTTGTAATCCCAGCACTTTGGGAGGCCGAGGCGGTCAGATCACAAAGTCAGGAGATTGAGACCATCCTGGCCAACAGGTGAAACCCTGTCTCTACTAAAATACACAAAAAAATTAGCCGGGCATGGTAGTATGCGCCTGTAGTCCCAGCTACTTAGGAGGCTGAGGCAGGGGAATCTTGAACCCAGGAGGCAGAGATTGCAGTGAGCCGAGATCATGCCACTGCACTCCAGCCTGCCGACAGAGCGAGACTCTGTCTCAAAAAACAAAAAAAGAAAATATATTTATTTCCTTTTAGGAAATTAAGATCAACCAAAAAAAAGTGTTTAAATAGTATTTTTATGTAAAAATTACTTAAATTCATGTATTTGTGTGAAGATAAGTAAAGAACCAGAAACAAGACAGAATTCAAACAAGCTCACCTTGCATATGGGATGTACGACAGGCTATACCTGCAAGAAATATTCAAGCATGTTGAATCTTCATCTGAATGATGGTTTTTCTTTATGCCAAAAGGCCATGTCTAACCTTATAATAAATACAGCAGCATGAGGCTGTACAGTGGTTCTCAAAGTGTGACCCCGACGAGCAGTGACAGCATCATCTGGGAACTTGTTAAAAATGTAAATTATTAGGTCCTACCTTAAACCTCCTAAATCACAAGCTTGCTTTAACAAGCAACCTGCACTTTAAACAAACTCTCTAGGTGATTCTGGTGCATGCTAAAGTTTGAGTTTCTTATAATAAAATAGAAACTGTACCACAACTGATAATTATAGTCTCCTTTAGGGATAAATCAATTATTAGGTACAAATTAGGCAATAAAAAGCAAAATACTAGAGAAAATAACCAAGAGATTAAGTTTCTTCACATATCAGTGGAAAAGAGTAAAGAACATTTTATGGTGAATTTGAGATATACAGAGAATTACATTTCACATTCATTGGTGTTTCATCTGTCAGTAGAAAGGGGGCGAAAAGAAAGGTGATCCCAAACTGGGTAACATCAAGTAAGAGGAATGTAAAATGGCAAAACCAGGAAGCAAAAATTAGGAAGCAAGAGCTGCTCTAAAGGAAAAGGAAAAGCACTCTTCACTAACACAGAAGAGTGCAGGAGCTGTAGGGCACGTTTAATCAACCACCCAGATATTTATGGCCTTTATGCAGATGAACTCTTACTGTGCGAGACTCAAAAAGGCCACAAGGAGGAGAGTCTGAGCAGAAACCAGGGCACGACTGAATATTCACAAAAGTGGAGTGGGAAAGGCAGTGCAGGTGAAGCATCTCTGATCCGAGATGCTTGGGACTAGAAATGTGTTGGATACTGGATTTTTGGAATATCTGCATTACATTTACTGGTTGAGTATCAACCAAATCTGAGCATCATGTCAGCATTCAAGAAGTTTTGGATTTTGGGCTGGGCATGGTGCCTCACATTTGTAATCCCAGCTACTTGGGAGGCTGAGGCAGGAGAATCACTTGAACCCGGGAGGCAGAGGTTGCAGTGAGCCAAGATAATGCCACTGCACTCCAGCCTGGGTGACAGAATGAGACTCTGCCTCAAAAAAGAAAAAAAAAAAAAGAAGTTTTGGATCCTGAAGCATTTTGGATTTGGGATGCTCAACCAGTAACTTAAGAAGTATTTAATCACTGCCAATTCAGAAGACATCTCCAGATATCACAGGGCCACAGAGTCAACATTAGGATAAATTCCACCTTGTATTTATCCAGCAATAGAGTGGAGAATGCAGGTAAACTCATCTTCCCTTGGTCTCACCCTGTGATTTGGTCTCACTTTTATGTATTCACATGGCATCACCTACTTTTCTTATTATTTCTCTTTCTCACATTAGAAAAAAGCAGAACATATCACTATGTAACTAGACGAGCATAGCACCCCATACTTCTCCCTAACAGTACCACTGAGCCACGCTGTCAAGTCCAACAGGACTCATCCCAGACCTCCCCTCCTCTGACCCTGCAGGGCCTGTCTGGCTGCAAAACACCAGATGAAATGCTAGGGCTTTACTGGTTCCAAACAAAATGCTTGTCACATCTCAGGCAATTTTAACATTTTACTAGGGTAAGGAAAGACTTACCAGGTCATTGACAAGAACTGTAATATGCAGAATAACACAGCCAGTCCCTTCTTATGCCACTAACAACAGCAAAAACAGAGGAATTATGAGTTTCAAAGTTTTAAAAACATCTTTCTCAATCAAACTTAATTCTTCTCTTTCAAAAATGTAGATGATGGCTCCATTTATCTTCTTTATTAAATTTTAGTGTGATAAATTTAAGATACAGTTGATCTGAAACTTTAAAATCCAAAAAATACATTTCCTTTCTAAAACTATATCCATTAATTTAAATACTGCAAAATATATGACTTTAAATAAATGTTACTGAAACAATTGTGCATAGGCTGAAAACATTAGACTTTTAAAGGTGGTTAGGTCTTTAAAGTCAATGTTATCTAGAATCGACATTTAAAATCCCGCTGAGATCTATATGCCCCATGTGAAATTTACTTATTTTACTCATTCCCATTTGCTCCTTGAGCGATATTTTGAAGGAAAATTGTATTTTATTGTGATCTTCTGGAATAATATAAACAGTTTACATGGTTGTTTTAAAATATTTTGAGAATTCCTTGTCCATCAGTGCTTTTTTACTTATTTATCTTCAATCTACTGTTTATAAGTAAACAGGCAATTCCAAAACCAAAAATCAATGTTCTATAGAGAGGTGCAAGTTAAGAATATTCTTTCATCATTAAGAAATGACACGTAAATCAACCTCATATAACTAAAGTCCTGTCCTTACATCATCAAAATAAAAAAAAAACTGGAATTTTTCTGATAGAATATGTCTAAAATATCTACCCTTTCTTCTTTAAAATAGGACTTTTCTTGTTGATAGTTCAAGAACGGCTTCAAACCCTTTTGGGAAATAGGTTGAGTACAATAGAAAAATATGATGTAGAATCAGGAAGACCAAAAAGTAAACGGAATTGTAACCATGTGACTTCTTTAAAGGCTAATGAGGAGCTGTTAACCTTCTCCACAGGGCAGGGGAATGATTTCAGTTCCTCTCTTTGTTGTTACTATGTGTGTTTTCCGGCCCTCTCTATTGGTTTCACACCTTGCTACTCGGCAGCGCACTTGCCTCACCACTGCAGAGTCACAGTGCACCCCTGCAGCTGCATGGTGGAGCGCACAGCCTCTGAGCAACGGCCCCTCACCACACCGGGCACTGTCAGATTTGCCAACCGGGCCCACAAGCAGGTGAGCTCGGGCACACGTGTGTGTTTATTAATGACCTCTATGCTGTAGACAGCAGAATCTATGGCACATTTAGCCACTAGCTGGGTGGGTGAGCATGTGTTCACATGTGTGTTTACTGACTACCTCTACGCTGTAGACAGTAGAATCTATGGCATTTTTAGCCACTAGCTGGATGTTAACATGTCAAATTTTAGGAACACCTAATCTTCAGAGAGTTTTTAAAAAAATAGATGAGCTATTTTAACATAATGGTGTGATGACACTTCAGCTGGGGGGGAGGGGGCACACAGTTAACTGAAAGCCAGTAGGGCTGACATAACTTACCCAAAGAGCAGCACACAGGGTAAATACGAAACACAACTACAGGGGAAGAAAGAGTAGATTATAAATTTGAGATCCTTTCAAAAGCCTAATGAAAATGCATAAACTATTCTGCATTCATTTGCATAGGGAATATACTATAGAACAAAAGTAAGAAGACAGCTGACTAGTTTTACTTATATTTTCTGTAAGTATTATTTTACTTTAAAGTCTATGACTGCAATATTCCTTGGCAAATTGGAAGCATCTAATAATTTAATCTGTTAAGTAAACTGAAAGATGATCATTCCGATCATTCCACATCCCCATGAAAGCAAGCAGGCACAGGAGTGAATGCGAGAGGTGGGCAGTGTGGTGTTGGAAAGACCTAAAGAGATCCCAGCTCTGACGCCTGCTATCTGAGGGTCCTTGGTGAAGTCAGTGGACTTGTCTAAACCTGTTTTCTTCTCTTTAAAATGAGGAGAGTTCCTACCTACCTGCTTTAAAAGGCTGTTGTAATGAATAAGGTAGAGTGCATCCGTGATGGGCTTGAGCTAGAAGCTGGCACGTGGAAGGCTCTACGTGGCACAGCCTCTTCACCACCATTACTAGGCGTGATCTTATGTGGCAGCAAATCAAACCACGCAAAGTGCTCCACCTTGGGAGACGTCTTATATGTTCAAACGCTCCCACATTCTCTCAACATGATGTGTGTTTTTGTAAGGTACAGTATGTTACTAAAAAGGTGGAGGGATAAGTGCCAGGATTTCTTAAATAAAACTAATCTAACTAAAATCTTAGTGGAATATAAATTACTTATATTCTAACAGTGAAATATAATTTCTCAGTAATCTAAAGTTAAATGTTTATATATATGTTGATACATATGCTATTATAGGAAATTCAAAATAATTGGAGATTATAAAAGTGGTAAGAAAATATGAAGTTGAATAAAGACATAATAAATAAAGCTAAAAATGAGTTTTTACTCTAGTGAGGAGATGGGAGAAGACTGCCAGGCAGATTAGAGTTAACAAACATTTCCTTACAAATTAACATAGGTTAGCTGTGTTTGGAAAGCTAATGTTAATAGTTATAATGGTAGTATTTAAATTCTTTAAATATCATAAATGCTTGAAGGCAAAAGAAATCCACAAGAGACACAGACCAGGTGAGTTAGGAGGCAGAGGCAGGATGCAGAAGAGATTGGGTCCCCCTCCTGCTCACAATACACAAAACGATGATCAGCTGAACACCCAGCATGTATGAGAATGGAAACAACCTTACTAGCCAAAGTGTAAACTCTCATCTACCCGCCACCCAGGCTCAAGATAATAAGAGTGATGACCTGAGAGTTGTGGACAGAACTCACAATGTAATGGAAGGCACATTTAAAGACACTGTTACGGGAGCCATATTGTTAGAATTTGTCAAGTTGGTACACAGAGAAGGGACAAAAGTCAGATGACAAATGATGCTAAATCTCACCCTCAGCATAGAGGGTGTCTATGCCCACCCTCCAAAGTGTACAAACTAACAATCCCTTATGAAACCATCGGCAGGGCTTAAAAATGAAAGCACACTCAGCTCTAGGGTTCATTTAAATACACAGCTACACCATTCCATATACGCAACAGAAGCAGGCTTTACCTAGCCAGTAGTCTTAGACAATACTGTACCATCTGAACTCTATAACCACACAGGATATAATTTTTTTTTTGTTTTCAGATGGAGCTTCGCTCTTGTTGGCCAGTCTGGAGTGCAATGGTGTGATCTTGGCTCACTACAACCTCCGCCTCCCAGGTTCAAGTGATTCTCCTGTCTCAGCCTCCCAAGTAGCTGGGATTACAGGCGCATGCCACCATGCCGGGCTAATTTTTGTATTTTTAGTAGAGACAGGGTTTCATCACATTGGTCAGGCTGGTCTTGAACTCCTGCCATCAGGTGATCCGCCCACCTTGGCCTCCCAAAGTGCTGGGATTACAGACGTGAGCCACCATGCCCGGACGGACGGATATAATTATTATATTCAACACAAGAAGTATACATACATAAAAGGCAATTATTCATAAAATAACAGTGCAAAGAATACTTCAATGAAAGTTTTAAAAACGTATTATTTACTTACCAGCATAATAACTGTTGCAAGCAATCTTGTTGTTTCAAACATTTTCTTCAGTTGCTTCACAGGTCCCATCAAAAAGCATGTACTATTTGAAACAAAGTAACTGAGGTACAGGTCTACTGATTTATCTGGCTATGCAAAAATAAACTACTTTTTTAGAAAAGAAACCCTGTTGGTTTATTTAATTAAAATTTCTCACTAAAAAAAATTTTTTTCCTTAACTTTATAAAGAAACTTTACAACTATTCCAATAGAAATGCTATGGTGTGAAGGTGTCTTCTCCAAAATGTAGGTGTCCTCAGTGTGGTAGTATGAAGACCGGACTAGGCTGTGAGAACTCCTCCCTCTGAAAGGGATCAAAGGCCCTTGGAGGAGAGGCTGCCTGGGGGTTGCTCTTTCCTCTTCTGCCCTGGGAGGACACAGGGATCTTTCCCTTGGGGGATGCATCTATCAGCAGGATGGATGTGCCTTAACCTTGGACTTCAGGCCTCCAACTGTGAGAAAAATTTCTCTTCTTCCTAAGTCACCCAGACTACAGTATTCTGTTACTGCAGCACAACAGGGGCTAAGACAAACAACAACCCAAAGATGCGACAGAGATTCTCAAAGAGGGATTCTCATACTCCCAATCTAAAGTAGCCTCTGTCACCTACTGCCACACCCTGTGTTAATTCTCTGCACACCACCAACGCCATCCCATCTTTTTCTGGCGTATTATGTGAACATCTTCTTCATTAAAATGTAAGCTCCACAAGAGCAAAGCCTAGAATGCAGCAGCTCCAAGCCTGGGCTCCGGAGCCCACTGTCTGCACGATTCCCACCTCAGCCATGATTTAGGTTCATCGCCATGGGCAGCACTGACTCCCCTGCTCTGTGCTATTATCTCCAGTTATAAACGGGGATGATAATACTGCTTACCTCACAAGCTTGTCATAATACATATAAAACACTTAGAACAGTCCCAGACACACATTAAGTGCCCCACAAAGGCTGGCATTCCTAGCACTAATACCGTCTGTTATGGGAGACGGCATATAGCAGCAGTCAATACATATTTATTTAATGAATGTAAATCCTGTGGCTGAATTCACAGTATGTACAGAACTACATAAACATCCTACTGGGAAAGTGCTTATTAGAAAGGTAAATTTGGTAGCAAGAGCAAACAAGATATTTTAAGAAGCCAAACGTACCTGGCTAACGCAGCAAGATTGCCAAGGGTATAAAACACTGCAAAAAGCTTTATGCCACCCGGAAGAAACAGCAATCCAGTTCCCTAAGTTAAGATATTATAGTTATTTTAAAATAATTTTATGATTTTAATGGATAAAATATAAATGTGCTGCTGCAGTAATACAATACAATACAATATTATGTAATAATGTGTTTAAATACAAATCTGCTTGTAGACAGTCTAGTCTGATTACACAGAAAAAATAGTTAATTTCAATGTTATACACTAACTTGAATCTTCTTCCTATTTGCACTAACATATATAAATGAGCCGTAACAAAACTTTGTGCTTACCAGTAAATCTCAGTCTATTTAAGTTAAATTTTCATGCTAAATGGTAAGTATGAAAAGGTAATAAACATCTAAATTACTGACTCTCCAGATCTTTTAACACATTGATAAATTTTTCTTAAATTATTTCAACTATCCACAAAACTCCCCAAAATATTAATTTCTATGTATTTTCATTGATCTCTACCCCTTTATTTCAGTTCAATAAATATGTTCCACCAAAATAGTCTAACAGGGATTTAGTAAAGGACATTTGTTTTTGGTACTAAATGGAATTATTAGTCTAATATAAAATAAAAATTATTAAACAATATAAAGCCTTAACTCACAAGAATAGAAAAGAAAACGCCACATACGAAGCAGATGGCAAACCATTTCAATCTGGTGTTGAAACTAAGGGATGAGGCATCCAGGACCTTAATAAAAAATGGGAAAATTTAGAATATAGTCTTAATTCCCTACCAATCTGATTCTTTATACTAAATTAAAGCAAAGTTTTAACACATAGTCTGAATCATTTATTTTGCATATCATAGTGTCATTTAAGAATATTAAGATTCCACGGTTGTTAAGGGTAATATGACCATGGTCTGGGTAGCAGATGATGCTGAGGAATAACCATTAATTTTGCTAAGTCTGATAATATGTTTCACAAAAGTCCTTATCTGTTAGGGACAGCCGATATACGCTGATATGGATAAAATGACATGTAAGATATATTATAAAATACACAAAGATTAAAAAAATACAGGGGGCAGATGCAACAGGCCAGGCAAAACACTGAAACTGTAGAGGCTGGGAAAGAGTACACAGGGTTCATTATCTGTTCTCTCAGCCTCTGTAGGACGAACTCTTCAGGCTTCTAGATGCAGAGCCTGAGTGCATCTGCACTCAGTGCAAGTGCAAGTCCTGCCGTGAGGCAGAGGCTGGCCTTCTACACGCCACCTCTCTTCGGCCAGTCATTGGCTGCAGGCCAGGGGTGGAGTGGGGTGACTGCACCCCATTGAGGGTAGAGGACGCTGGCCACCTATAGGAGGCAGCCTGAGCAGCCCCAGCAGAGACCATCAAAGCACACACCAGAGGGTACCCATTCTAAGCTTTCAATCCAACCCATGAAAGCTTTGGGCCCATCCTCCACCACTGTAAAAACATACTGTGAAATGATCATTTATTCTAGAGCAACAGCATTCCTATATACCATGCAAATTCTAGCCAAATTATGTGGGGAAAAAAGTAGAAATTACTATGTCTACTTTCTACAGTATGATAACCCAGCACAGTGGTGGTGAAATAAACACACTCAGATTACTAATTATACTATTAAAATATATTTTCCAAATAAGGCTAAAAAAGTATCTATCGACAGCAGCTGTGCAAGAAACTAGAAATACACAGCAAGGATTTATATTCCAAAATTTAAATTTCTAATTTATACTACCACATCCACTTAAAAATAAGACTACATGCTTATATTTTCAAGAATAATGAAAAATAAGAGAAAGTTCTATATGCAACAGCTCAAAATACATTTGGTTACATTCCTTACCTCAAGAGATTAATCTGTGAATCCTTATGTAGCATGAAAAGCAGATAAAAATAACTAAGTATTCTGTAATGAAACATATATCACTCTTTAACACATTTTAAATGTTTTTTAAGTTTTATTTTAATTCACATTCTTGTTTCCAGCAATGTCATCTGTTTACGGCAAAACTAAACACTTGGTTTTAAACAAAGAGTGAACTTGCCTATAAAAACATCTAAATTTCATTCTTACTGATCAGGAAGAATACACACTAAGTATATTTTAACTACGCAGGCCAGAATAAACTGGAAAGACTGAACTACATAGTAAATGATCTGTTAAAAAAAAAAAAAAAATGGGGCCGGGCGCGGTGGCTCACGCCTGTAATCCCAGCACTTTGGGAGGCCGAGGTGGGTGGATCATGAGGTCAGGAGATCGAGACCATCCTGGCTAACACGGTGAAACCCCATCTCCACTAAAAATACAAAAAATTCTCCGGGCGTGGTGGCAGGCGCCTGTAGTCCCAGCCACTCGGGAGCCTGAGGCAGGAGAATGGCGTGAACCCGGGAGGCGGAGCTTGCAGTGAGCGGAGATTGCGCCACTATACTCCAGCCTGGGCAACGAAGCGAGACTCCGTCTCAAAAAAAAAAAAAAAAAAAAAGGAGACATGTTCATTAGCTTCATCTAACCATCTCACAAAGTATACATATGTCAAAACATCACACTGTACACAAAAAATGTATACAATTTTTATTTGTCAACTAAAAATGGAAAGAATAATGATTTCTAAAGGTTCGTGTGAGTCCACAATGCTGTGAGGATTTAGTGAGAGGAAAAAGCATGCATTTTTCCTTCTTCTACAAGTTCAAATCACCCCATTGTTCACAAGTTCAATCGCTGCTTTTCAATAGCCAGTTTTTCTCTCAGCAAGGAAACAGCACAGCTATTTGTATAATAGTAGGGATCTTTTCCTCTTATTGCCATCTTCCATATATTGATCTTTAAAACGAAACAGCAGGACAAATTATTTCCACTTGTAAACATGGAATATTCAATCCACAATCAAATGATTTGTCTCAAGTCTTGCAAATTGTCTAGGATACGAAACAATTACACAGATTTCCTGACTCCTAATTGGGAAAACTGTGAAATGCTTCAACATGAAAGAAAACCTGGCAGTGCATCTTCCAACTAGGAGACAGAAAGAACCCTGCCATCTGCTTATCACAAGCATTTTTTTGAGACGGAGTCTCACTCTGTTGCTCCGGCGCCATCTCAGCTCAATGCAACCTCCACCTCCCAGGTTCAGGTGATTCTCCTACCTCAGCCTCCCAATTAGCTGGGACTACAGGTCCACACCACCACGCCTGACTAATTTTTTGTATTTTTAGTAGAAACGGGGTTTCACTATGTTGGCCAGGCTGGTCTCAAACTCCTGACCTCAAGTGATCACCCACTCCCAAAGTGCTGGGATTACAGGCATGAGCCACTGCACCCAGCCTGCTTATCATAATAAGCATTTATGTGCTGCTTTCTTTTACCACCAATCAGGAGCGATCCCACCAAAACCAGCAACTTTGTTAATCTCTTAGTCTTAGAAAAGAAATAAAATTGCCACCTCTTCCTCTCCCCAAACCACCATCAATCATTTTACTTATCTGTTACCACAGGAAAAGGAAGCCAAGAGAATACAGGCCCTTGAGCAGGGGCTGCTCCCCCTATTCCCGCCACAGTAAACACAGCACTGCTTGCAACTAGAACCTCATTCATTAATTTTTTACAAAAGCAGGTGAGAAACATAATAGAGGAAAATGTAGTACTAGCAGCAACAACATGAAGGCTGAATGAGTGGGTCCCACAGCGCAGCCGAAACCCACCCCTTTAAGTGATGGAGAAGCTGAGGAACAGCTCTAACCCACAGAACGCCAGGAAACAGCACAGCTGGAAGGACCTGAGCCTTGCCCCTGGGCTTCTGCCATCTAAACATAGGAAACACTTGTGGCTTTCCACTAATGATGACACTGAACCCAGTATTCCTCCCACTCCTTTTTCAAAATAGCAGTGGGTATAAAAAGTCAAAGTTGTGCAGACAAGTGAGAAAAAGACATCTGCAGACCCTCAGGCCCATTCCAGGCAGACCTGCCCGCTCCCCACAGCCGCTGCTGGGGTCCACACTTTCGAGAGCCACCCTCTTTCTCCTCCTCATTCAGGACCCTTGATCGTGGGGCCTACCCAGATCCTTGCAGCATCCGGCACGGTTTCCACGTCCACGTGGGCAGCCTGGCCTTTCTGTTTCTCATCCCCTAATCTCCACCGGCCTTTCCCCTCCACTCCACTCAGTGACCCAGCCCAGGGCAGTCTTTCTGCTCGAAATTACACCATCGCCAAAATTCAGGCTGCCGCTCTCCAACCCGTTTCTTCCTGGCAGCAGGCTGACTCCTTGGCCTCCTGAACTCATCCGGCCCTTCTCCTTTTTTTCAGCGGCTTCAACAGGACATTCAAATTCCCTTTCCGCTGCCTCCACCTGGTAAAATCCCACCGGAGTGCAGTTTCCCTCCGCCTGCTCCAGGAGGTGCTGAGCTGAGCCCGCTGGGTGGAGTCAGGCACAGGGCAGGGGGGTCCTGAGCCAGTCCTCATCAGCCCCCCATGGCCTGCACATTGCTGCTTGGCAATCTAAGGCTTCTTGCTTTATCTCAAAGTGCATTTTACTCTAAACCACTTCAAACCTCCACTTCCTGCCCCACACTTCCATTCTTAGCAGACAACTTCCCCTACTTCACACACAGAAACCCAAAGCCATCAGTGTGAACTCCCTCACCTTCCTGCTGCTACCAAACCAGCGAACCTACCAACTAAGAACACCCATGCTCTCGCCCTTTCCTGGTTCCCACAGAGCTGAGATCCACCTGTCCATCCTGGTTTACAGCCAACCCCTTACCTGCTCAGGGAATTTACGCTATTGGGCTTTTTCCTCTAGTGAACATGTTCTCGCTCTCTAAAACTGCATCCATCAACTTTTAAACATGATGAAGTCCCTTCCATCTTAAACAGAAAGCTTACTTCACTTCACCTTCCAGCCTCTGTACACTCATACGTTCATTCATTCATTCATTCATCCATCCATCCACTAACTGGCTCAATAAATACTGAGTGCTGCTATGTGCCTGTTCTAAGTGCTGGGTAAGGGATCCAGCTCCTGGTTAAAAATCTATGTGCTGGCTGCTACACCAAAAATACCATAGGCCAGGCACTGTGGTTCATGCCTGTAATCCTGACACTTTGGGAAGCTGAGGCAGGCGGATCGCTTGAACCCAGTTCAAGACCAGCCTGGGCAACATGGCAAGACCCCATCTCTACAAAAAATACAAAAATTAGCCAGGTATGGAGGCACACACATGTAGTGCCAGCTACTTGGGAGGCTGAGGTGGGAGGATCACCTGAGCCCGGGAGTCAGAGGTTGCAGTGAGCCGAGATCACACCACTGCACCCCAGCCTAAGTCAGAGTCTCCCAAAGAGCCTAAACAGCTGTGGAAGCTCGTCACTGGAGGGCTGACTGTGGAATCTCGGCACTGGAGGGCTGAGCTTTGAAACAACTGATGAGAACCTGAGAAGCCAATCTGAGCAATGGGGAACGCTCACGGACTGTGGTCATGAGATCCAAGCACCAAGCACTCTGGGGGCTTTGGGTTTGTCCTGTATGCCACTGTGAAGGAGGTGGATGCGCCATGAATGCAAGGCCACACGAGGTGGATGAAGAGTTGTGGAACCAAAGGGCTGTCTCGAGAAGATTCTCAAAGACGAGGTGCCCAACTGTGAAAAAGATATTTGTTGGCGGCATTAAAGAAGACACTGAAGAACATCGCCTAAGAGATCTTGAACAGTATGGAAAAACTGAAGTGACTGAAATCATGACAGAGGTAGTGTCAAGAAAAGGGGCTATGCCTTCGTAGCCTTTGACAACCACGACCCTGTGGACAAGACTGTTACTCAGAAATGCCATACTGTGAATGGCCGTAACTGTGAAGTTAGGGAAGTCCTGTGAAAGCAAGACATGGCTAGTGCTTTATCCAGCCAAAGAGGTCGAAGTGCTTCTGGAAACTTTGGTGGTGGTTGTGGAGGTGGTTTTGGTGGGAATGACAACTTCGGTCATGGAGGAAACTTCAGTCGTCATGATGGCTTTGGTGGCAGCTGTCCACAGCGGTGGCAGTGGATACAGTGGCAGCAGGGATGGCTGTAATGGATTTGGTAATGATGGAATCAATTCTGGAGGTGGCAGAAGCTCCAATGATTTTGGCAATTACAACAATCAGCCTTCAAATTTATAAAGGGAGGAAACTTTGGAGGCAGAAGCTGTGGCGCTTACGGTGATGGAGAACAATACTTTGCCAAACTTTACTTTACTTTACAAAACCAAGGTGGCTATGGTGGTTCCAGTAGCAGCAGTAGCCATGGCACTGGCAGATTTTAATCACTGCCAGGAAACAAAGTTTAGCAGGAGAGGAGAGCCAGAGAAGCGACAGGGAAGCTACCGGTTACAAGAGATTTGTGAACTCAGTCAGCCAAGCACAGTGGTGGCAGAGCCAGCTGCTACAAAGAAGATATTTTAGACAATACTCACGTGTATGAGCAAAAAACTCCAGGACTGTATTTGCGACTAATTTTATTAACAGGTTATTTTAGTTTCTGTTCTGTGGAAAGTACCAAGCATTCCAACAAAGGGTTTTAATGTAATTTTTTTTTTGCGCTCATGCTGTTGATTGCTAAATGTTAATAGTCTGATCACGACACTGAATAAATGTGTCCTTTTTAAAAATGTGCTGTGTAAAGTTAGTCTCCTCTGAAGACATCTTGGTAAATTCCCCCAAGAGTGTGAAGTCAATTCCTTCAGGGTGATGCCAGGTTCTACTTGGAACTTATTTACACTCTGCTCGGGTGGAGAAGCCATTGTCTTCAGTAAGCTCGGTGTAGTTGAACTGACAGTTACTGTTGTGACCTGAAGTTCACCACTAAAGGGGATCACCCAAGCAAAATCACAGAATTATTAGTTATAAAAATGATTAGCCGGGCACGGTGGCTCACGCCTGTAATCCTAGCACTTTGGGAGGCCAAGGCGGGTGGATCACGAGGTCAGGAGATCAAGACCATCCCGGCTAACACAGTGAAACCCCGTCTCTAATAAAAATACAAAAAATTAGCCGGGCGTGGTGGTGGACGCCTGTAGTCCCAGCTACTCGGGAGGCTGAGGCAGGAGAATGGCATGAACCCGGGAGGCGGAGCTTGCAGTGAGCCGAGATCACGCCACTGCACTCCAGCCTGGGCAACAGAGCGAGACTCTGTCTCAAAAAGAAAAAAAAAAAAAAAAAAAATGATTGTTGGCACATCCCATGCAATATATCTAAACTGAATAATGGTACCAGGTAACATTATAGATGGGAATGAAGCTTGTGTATCATGCATAACTGTATATAGCTAATAAACTATTTAATTCTCTTAAAAAAACATGGTAGACTGGGTAGCTTATAAACAACAGACACTTATTTCTCACAGTTCTGGAGACTGGAAGTCCATGATCAAGGCGCCAGCAGATTCGGCGTCTGGTGAGGCATCTCTGGTTCACAGATGACACCTTCTGAGTCCTCACACGGTGGAAAGGGCAATGGATCCTTTTTTTTCCTCAACTTCCCAGGCTCAAGCAATCCTCCCACCGCAGCCTCCCATGTAGCTGGGGCAACAGGCAGACACCATTACGCTCAACTAATTTTTTAATTTTTTGTAGAAGCGGGGTCTCACCATGTTGCCCAGACTGGTCTTGAACTCCTGGGCCCAGGCAATCCTCCTGCCTCAGGCTTCCAAAGTGCTGGGATTATAGGCATGAGCCACTGCATCTGGCCTGGGGCCTCTTTTTTATTAGGGCATGAAACCCATTCCTAATCACATCCCAAAGGCACCTCCTCCTCATACCATCACATTGGGGATTAAGTTTCAACATAGGAATTCTGGGGGGGGACATAGACATTCAGACCACAGCACTGTGAGTGATTTTGGGGCTGGCCACAGGCAATTACACAGGCTCTGGCAGGCAGGCCTTCCGGGGAAAGCTCCCTCTGCACACCAGACTTGGAGCACAGCCCGGGCAGTGCAGCCCCTGGGGAGGTGCAGTCAAGGTCCCAGGCCCTTCGGCACACCACACTTTTTCATGTAAAAATTTCATGTTCCCTTCCTAGCCCAGTGCCTTATTTCCGAGTAATCCTTATCTGAGGCTGTGGGAGTAGACAGGACCCCCGGCTGGCACATGCCCAGCACAGTGGTTGGGAAGCTCACCTTGACCATTCTAGCTTCAGCCCTCCCCTGGCTGAAACCCTGCAGACACAAGTCACTTCCGTGTCCTTAATTCCAAGGAACATTTTTGAAACATCAGTAACCTTTCCAACTCAACAGCACAGGACCCTTTGGCACTCCCTCCTGCTTACAGTGTTCTCTTCACCTCCCACGTCCCACCGGCTCTCCTGACTGCCCTCCCGCCTCGCCAGCTGCTCCTGCTGGGGGTCTCCTCTGCTGCCTTGGCTCCTTCTAGCTGGAAAGACAGCTTCCTCCTTGTGTTTCTCTACACTCCCCCTAACCACCTCACCCACACCCACCATGGGAACAGTGAGGGGAGCAGATAAGGTAGGTATACTCAAAATCTTCTAAGTGGGAAAGGCAGAGAGAGCTTAAATTGTGTATTAGGCATTTTTCTCTTATTACCATCTTCCACGTGGTGATCTTTAAAGTGAAACATGATAAATTAATGCCATCTGTAAATATGAAATACTCAGTCAACAAGCAAATGACTTGTCTCAACCCGCGTGCTATGGTCTGAGTGTTTGCTGAAATCCTCGGCCCCATGGTGATGGTACTGGAAGATTGCCCATCAGGAGATGATCAGGTCATGGGGACGGAGTCCTCATGAATGGGATCCATGCCCTAATAAGACGAGAAAGAGACTAAAGCTCTCTGCTCTCTGCCATGTCAAGATATAACCAGAGGCAACAGTATGACACCAGGAAGGGGGAGGCCTCACCAAGAACCCATGAGTGCACCTTGATATCTGACTTCCGGCCTCAAAACCCGTAAGAAATAAATTTCTATTGTTTATAGATCACAAAGTCTAAGGTATTTTATTACAGCAGGCTGAATGGACTAAGACATCTCGCAATTGTCAGCAGGGGTTAGTAGGGGCTCCCACAAGAGAACTCTGTAGAATGTTCCTGCATTATGTTCTTGTCATCTAACTCCCAACAATTACCTTATGCCAATGCCCTCACCTCTCCTTGGTAGTTACCCAAATCCAAACAACTCACTCATCTGTTTGTTCAACAAGTAGTTATGAACAGCTGTTAGACGCCAGGTACTTGGTAGGTTCTACATACACAGAAGGGAATAAGACAGCACCTAGTGTATTACATTCAGATGAGGGAAAATGAGCAATCAACTAATGAGGTAGGTTCTACTAAGGACATAAATAGGGGCAGAGTAACTGGGTCAGGAAGGGCCTCTCTAAAGAGGTGACCAAGTGAAGACATCAGGAAGTGACCAATCCAACTCTGAAAAGAGCCAGGAAGGGGCATTCCAGAAAAAAGAAATGCAACTGCCAGGTCTCCTAGGCAGAAGAAAATGGCTCCAACTGAGGAGGAGAAAGAGGGCCGGGCAAGGCAAGCACTGGGGAGAGGGTGGGGAGGCGGGCCGACAAGCAGTGCAGGGTTGAGAGGCCAAGGGAGGGATCTGGATTTTGTTCAGGTGCTGCAGGAAGTCACTGAAGGATGTGATCAGGGGAGGAATATGATCAACTCTCTAAGATCTGGCTCAACATCTCTCCCTCCTTGACTTCTTCCCAGACATCTCAAAGGAGAGGTCCCAGAACTCTGGCTACCATGCCTCTCCCCGGGGCTCAAAGCACCTCCATAGGAGGACGACGCAGCCTGGATGTCAGGATGCTGCCCTATGACCTTCACTGCCTCACCCAACTCCTCAACTGGCCTAGAACCATCCCTGTCAAGACCCAATTCCACCGTGCCCGCCATCCTGGTTACGTCTTGCTGCACAAGACGTGCAACACTCTCAGGTCATCCCTCACCCCATTCAGGTCTGTGCGCCTTTAATCCCATCTCATCTCCTACCCATCTCCAAAAACCAACAGCAAACCTCCCTATGTCCTCACCCTCTTCTCTGATGATCCTCTCACCCTCCTGCTAGGTTTGAAATTTAGTCTCCAGGGCCAGGGCTCTCCCCTATGAATCCTGTACCACTTGGACAGGCAGTGAGCCAGGTGTCCTCCCTCCTCACTGCCACTTCCTGCCCTTCCCTCCTCCCTAGAGAAACCTGCTTTCCAAGTCACTCCTCAATAGCCCCCTAGCAACAATTTCCTCTTGCCTGCACCATAATTTTCCCCTTTCCTGGACCATTCCCAATGCACAGAAACATCCAGTATTTTCCTTGGGAAAATGACATGTTCCCCGACCCCACTGCATCCTTCAACTGCCACCCACTTCTTTGCTCCACAGGAAAAATCACCGAGATGGCCATACTATCTCCATCTTCTTTCTATTCTCCCCTGACTTCAATCAGGCCTCTGTCCCCATCCAGCCACCAAGACTGCTCTCATGGAAGTGACAACTGATAACCTCCACAGGTAATCTGCTCTTAACTTCTGAGACCCATCAACAGTACTGGGTCCCCTCCCCTTCCTAAAGCACTCTTTTCCCTCACTTTCTGGGGCATCCTTCTCTCTTGGTTCTCCTCCTCCTCCTCTCGCCGCGCCTCTCTGCTGTCTTTGCCAGCTTCTGCTCATCCTCTAAACCTCTGCACACCAGAGAAAACCAGAGGTCAAACCTTGGACCTCATCTGTTTTCTACTTGATGATCTCATCTCTCTCCTATTTCCTCCCACAAACTCTACCGTGTTACGTCCAACTGCTTTCCTGACATCTCCACTTGGATGCTACCTGGATCTCAGACTTCACGTCCACACTGAAATGATTTTTCTCTCTGAACCTGCTCCTCCCACAGTCACTTAATGGCAACTCCACCTCTCTAGATGCTCAGGTCGAACGCCATGAGGCATCCTTGCCTCCTCTCACTCTCACATATCCAATCCGTCAACAGTGTGGCCTGCTGGCTGTACACTCAGACCATTTGCAGAATCTGACCAGCTTTTTGTTTTTTAAACAGGCTTTGTTGCTTTTTAAACCACTTCTATCACTGATTCGAGCCACAGTCATCTCTTGCCAGGACAACTGTACTTGTCTCCAGCCCGGTCTCTGGGCTTCTAACCTTGCCTCTACAGTTTGTTCTCCACAGAGCTGCCAGAGTGATCCTTTAAAATCCAAGTCGGTCACACCACCACTCTGCTCGAAACCCAAAGGCCTCCTATCACACTCAGAGTAAAGCTAAAATCCTTTCTATGGCCTATGAGAACCCCCACAATTGAGAATCCCCCTTCCTGCTTCACCTTCTCTTCTACAATTGTCCCTCTTCTCTGCCCCGCTGCTAGAGCTCCTCTGGCCTCCTCACTGGCCCTGAACATGCTGACCACACTCCACTCGGGACTCTATCTGCTGGGCCCCCTGCCTTGGAGGCTTTTATTCACAGGATACTCAGACATCCCAGCAGCTCTTCTGAGCTGTGCTCACATGGCTCCCTGGCAGGGAGGCCTTATCTAAGTAATATGGCAACCCCAACCTCCTCAACCTGCTCTTTTTCTGTGGTTGTCTGACACATTATATACTTGTTTATTCATTGTTTCCTCCAATTAAAATTTAAGTTCCATGTGAAAGAGGTATTTGCACTGGTCACTGTTATTAACACCTGCATCTTGAACAATGTCAAACATATGCAGGAACTTGAATATTTGTTAATGAACGATCACCTCCTCTGAACTCCCAGCACTTGTCTATACAGCCAGTCACTCTAATCTTTGATTGATTACTTCTCCACATATCTTTCTCCCCTCTAGACAGTGGGCTCAAGATAAGTGATATTATCTTTGCATCTCCAAAGTTTAGAGTAGCACTGTCCAATAGAACTTTCTGCAATGCAAATGTTCTACATCTGTGCTATTCAATACAGTAGCCTTTAACCACATGTGCCTACTGAACACGTGAAATGTGGTTGCTGTGACTAAGGAACTGAATGTTAAATTTTATTTAATTTTAATTAATTTTAATTTAATTGGTCCAGGCGCGGTGGCTCGAGCCTGTCATCCAAGCACTTTGGGAGGTCAAGGTGGGCAGATCACTTGAGGTCAGGAGTTCGAGACCGGCCTGACCAACATGGTGAAACCCCCATCTCTACTAGAAATACAAAATAATTAGCAGGGCATGGTGGCAGGTGCCTGTAATCCCTGCTACTCAGGAGACTGAGGCAGGAGAATTGCTTGAACCCGGGAGGCACAGGTTGCAGTGAGTCGAGATCGCGCCACTGCACTCCAGCCTGAGCAACAAAGCAAGACTCCATCTTGAAAAAAA
Organism: Hylobates moloch; assembly: GCF_009828535.3. Taxonomy (NCBI): domain Eukaryota; kingdom Metazoa; phylum Chordata; class Mammalia; order Primates; family Hylobatidae; genus Hylobates; species Hylobates moloch. Next base: position 174,182,962 of record NW_026652277.1, read on the forward strand.
AAAAATTAATTGGCCACATGTGGCTGTGGTAATATACAGAGTTACAGAGTGCAATGAGAACTGATACTTGTCTTACACTCTCTGAACCCAAAACTGTAGCCCAGAACTCTACTCACAAGAAGTGCTGAGTAAGCGTAATGACAAGGAAGTCAGGAGAGACAAACAAAATCCTTATGAAACACAATTCAATTTTAAACGTCCAACTTCTGCGACAGCACACAATAACATGCAATATAATCGCATGCAATAACAAAAAAACTTACACCGCAGTTCCTGCTCCACTGCTACTTTTAACCTTCTTGCTGGAGGAAGTAACCCTTATCAAGTCTGGCTGGTAAGGCGCAGACACAAGGGCTTTTATTAAGAAAAAAAAAAAAAATCTCCTACCAGGGCTCACTGCCTTAACAGAAAATTTTTAATTCAATATTATTTCACTTAACAATATCCTGTTTATTTTTCCTCCAGTCTCCCTATTTCCAAAAGATCAACCCCCAGCAAACACACACACAACACCTCCTTTACCTCCAGAGATAAACAGATGCAACAAGCTTTAGGGTCTCGGCTCACGCAGCTCGCAGGATAAACGCCCTGCATAGCTACTTACGCTGCACAGCCCGAGGCCAGAGCCCGCACCAGGCTCAGAAAACCAAATAGTACGTGGGAGCGATGGATTATTTGGCAAAGCGAGGGCCGACGTTAGTGGACTCCTAAGTCAGAAGGCCAGATGGGAGAATCGGAGGGTGGGTCTCAAAGTGGGTTTAAGTAGACCCCATGGAAAACTGGAAAGTTCTCAAATTCTACTCGGGAAGCAGGCGGAGCCCTCCTAAATCAACCGGCCGAGCAGACGAGTCCCAGACCCCCAGCCTCGCACCCACCCCACCCGCTCGGCCGGTCCTCAGTGCGGCCGGGGCCAGCGGGCAGCCCCGGGACTGGACGAGGTTCGCTACCTGCGCGGTCAGGCCCTGCTCCTCGTCGTCCTGGCCAATCAGGACTCGCCGCAGCTTCTCCATGGCCCCGTTCCAGGGCCGTAGCGGCCGCCACTCTGTTGCCTGCCCCTGACGCCCACCAAGAAACCCCGAACCCGAATCCCCGCGGACCAGCCGGAAGTCCGGTCCCGCCCGCTTCCTGTGCGTCAGCGCGGCCAGGGCGGCCGCCGTAGCAATGCGCGCATGCCCACCAGCCTTTCTCTCAGGCTTCGTCGTGGTCCGTGAAGTCCGCCGAGTGGGCGCTGATGGTGGGGCTATCCCTTCCCACTGTCCGCGAGGTGCGCGGTGGCAACGCGCGGGGACACAGCGCGAGTGTGGAGCCCCCTGCCCACAGCTGGCGCACAGCCATTGAGTGTAGACGCGACTGGGGCACGACCACTGAACCCTGCAGACTTGGCGTCCTTCGGACCCCGCGAGGGGCCTTGCTGGGCGGGTCCGCGGCACCCCGGGTTCCCAGAGTCGAGGCCCCGAATGCGCCTTCCCTCGCCTGGAATCGGAGAGCGGAGGGCTCCTGCGGGCAGGTGGCCGTGCTCCGAAGAGCGCCCTGCCACCCATGAGGTGGCCCTGGGGGCGTCGCCAGCCCTCGCAGCTGGGTCTCCTCATCCGGAGACAAAAACGTCTGCCTCAGGATTAAAGCGAGGAGCTGTATTTCAGACCGTCTCGGGAGAAATAGCAGGAGGCTGCCTCACTCCTTTGCCCTTGTGAGAGCTATTTCTTTACTCAGTTCACTGGTCAGCTAGGAGTTTGAAAGAGTGAAATCTTATTTATAAAAGGAATAGCTAATGCAACCCATTTTTCCAGTTTTGTGTAAACAGTGAGACCATTGAACAAGCGTTTACTGTTCTCCGGCTCGTGCTGGATGAACAAACACTAACAAATGGGGAAGTCGTATTTTTCTCTCTCTCATTTTCCACCATGCTAAGAAAGGAGATTAAAAATCAGGGCTGCCTAATATGGGCTCCAGAAGTCATTAAGTGATAGGTTTTGCTCTTCTGTTTGCTTCTAGGCTTGGTAAGTTGGTAATGAGAATGCCTATTATTTTAACTACTTTGCCCACTCTATTTCCTCCCTACAATCTTTCAATTAGAAGGCGGATCCTCAAAAAGTTGTATTGTCCATCCTACTGCCTCGGTAGAGATTTTATGTAAACTCAATTAGATAAAAACAAATACCACAGGAACCCTAGGAAAGCAAGTCGCGCCTTCTCGTGATAAAACGGTCCAATGCTCAGCATCCTTTTCCTTTAGGCAGAAGATATTTCTATGTGGCCTGTTCATACTCATATGTGAAGTCTTATCCTTATGTCCTTAACTTTAAAAGGTCAGAAAGTAGATTGTAAAATCTATAGAATAAAACTCTTTGTTTCTATTGAATAAGACATAAGAGTACATCAGTAAGTGTTACGGGAAAAGAGGTCCGGATCCATACCCCAAAAGAGGGTTCTTGGATCTTGCGCGAAAAGAATTCAGGGCAAGTGAAAACAAGTTTATTAAGAAAGTAGAGGAACATCGGTAGGCTGAGGCAGAGAATTGCTTGAACCCGGGAGGCGGAGCTTGCAGTGAGCCGAGACCAGGCCACTGCACTCCAGCCTGGGCGACAGAGCGAGACTCTGTCTCAAAAAAAAAAAAGTAGAAGGACAAAAGAATAGCTACTCCATAGGCAGAGCAGGGCTGTCTATTACCAGGGCTGCTGGTTGCCCATTTTTATGGTTATTTCTTGATGATATGCTAAACAAGGGGTGGATTCATGCCTCCCCTTTTTAGACCATATAGGCTAACTTCCTGACGTTGCCATGGCATTTGTAAACTGCCATGGCGCTAGTGGCAGTGTAACAACGAGAACTACCAGAGGTCTCTCTTGTTATCTTGGGGGGCCTAATGGCTTCCTGATGTTTGATAGATGTTCCCTCCGAAGTTAGGAATTCCCTTTCTCTCCATATTGCTGCGTGGGCATGGAGGACTAGGTAAGCATGCTTAGAGTCTGTATATATATTTACCCTTTTTCCTTCTAATTCTAGTGTATAATGGCCCCTGCTTTTGCTAGGATGTGTCTCCCTAACAAAGGAGTGGGGCTTTCGGGCATAATTAGAAAGGCATGTGAAAAGAGTAAAGTTCCCTAGTCACAGCTTAGTGGCCGGGAGAAGTATCAAGCGACTGCCTGTCCTAGGACCCCTCAGATAGCGACAGATCTGGAGAACAGTTGTCCAGGACAGGAGAGTAAGACTGAGAAGGCCGCGCCAGTGTCCAGGAGACAGTTAACCTCCTGGCCCTCAATGGTCAAGCATACCCAGGGCTCTGTGAGGATAATGGTGCCATAGCTTCAATCCCTGAGTAAGGAAGTCTGAACTGCTTTAGCAGGTAAACAAACTGAAAGCCTAATTAAGGAGTATTCTTGGTAACAAACAGCTGAGTGTCAGCCAATCTGAGCAATGGCCTTCAGCCAATCACAGGCTTCCTGCTGATCAGTCCACATCCAAATACAGCAAACACAAAGCTGAAATCAGTCACACCCGTTCTGCAACTCACTTCCATTTTCTGTCTATAAACTCTTCGGGCCCTCTCTGAGGAGGAGAGCTTTCTGAACTGCCACTGGTTTAGTGCTGCTGATTCATGAATCGTCCTTCGCTCAATTAAATTGTTTAATTTGTCTAAAAACTTCTTCTTTTGACAGGTCCTATAATAAACTTTACCTAGGTATTCAGTTACCCTTAATTTTTATGTCTTTTGTATAAATATCCTGGATTTGCTGTTTTCTCATTTAAACCTTCCTTTAATAGATGAATGAGAATATTTTTATTATACTTTCACATTTAATGACAATTTGATTGGATAAAACTTTTAGTATTCAAGGTTCTTTTAATATTTTAAAAACATTCTACCGTTTTTCTCTTGTACCATTTTGCTATTGAGGAGTCCACAATCAGTCTTACTCTTATTCCTTTGTAGGCAGGATGATGATATAACTTATCATTCAACTAGGACACTTCGGAGCGTGAAGGGGATACTAGTAATAATTACGCTTGTCAGTGGGTGTAACCCAGGACTGTCCTGTGTATGTTAAGACACATGGTCCACTTATTTATAGGTGTTCAGTCACCCTGTTTATAAGTGATTAGTTCTTTCTCTCTAGAAGCTTTTAGAATTTTGTTCTTTGTGTTTGATATTTTTAGGTGTTGCTATAATACTTCTAGGTGTGGGCTTTTTTGTTTTTCTCTACTTGGCCTTCTGTGATACTGTGATTTATAATAGGAAACATATATTTGGTCTTTCTCCTTTTCCCTGGCATGTAACTCCAAAAACCCACAGAATCTCCAAAGTGATGCATCTATTTGTATGCCAGTGAGATGAATGTGGGCAGGGGGCTCCTGGATAGCCTCAGCATGAGAGGGGGTTACCAGGGTAACCCCTGTGTGATTAGAGGGTTGGAACTGTCAGCTTTAGGCTACCCTCAGCCTTGGAGGGGAGAAGGGCTGGAGGTTGAGTCAATCACAATGGCCAGTGATTGAATCAGTCATGTCTAGGTAATGAAACCTCTACACAAAAACAAAAAGGCTGGAATCAGAGAGCTTCTGGGTTGATCAACAAGAATATATCAATGTACCAGGATAGTAGCACAACCCAAATCCATGAGGACGAACTTTTCTGCTCAGGAATTTCCAAACCTCACCCTAGGTATCCATTCATCTGGCTGCGCATTTGTATTCTTTAAAATATCCTTTGTAACATACAGGCACTGATAAATGTTAAGCAGTTTATAGGAGGCCGCTGTTTTGGACAGCCCTCCTGCACTAGGCCCCAGTAAAGCAGACCAAACCAGAATGGAGCCATTTGTGCTAAGTGCCTTGGAATCATATAGAACCTTTAAACTTCATCTTTTCTCTCCCTCCTTCTTTCCTTCCTTCTTTTCTCTTCTCTTCCTCTCTCCCACCTTTCCTCCCCTTTTCCTTCCTCCTCTCTTCCTTCCTCCCTCCCTCCCTCTCCTCTTTTCCTTCCTTCCTTTCTTCCTTCATCTTTCTCTCCCTTTCTCCCCTCCTTTACTCCCTTCGTTCCTTTATTCCTTTTCCCCTCTTCCTTCCTCCTTCCCTTTCTTCCATCTTTTCCTTCTTCCTTGATTCTTCCACTCTTTCTTCCTCCTTCCCTCCCTCCCCTCCTTTTCTTTCTTCTTTCCTTTCTTCCCTCCCTCCTTCCTCTCTTTCTGCCTCCTTTCCTCTTCGCCTCTCTTCTCTCCTCTTTTCTACTGTCCTCTTCCCCCTTTCTTCTTCCCTTTCTTTCCTTCATTCCTCCTTTTCCTTCCTCCCACCCTCCTTTTCTCCCCTCTCTTCTTCTCTCCCTTCCTTCCTTCTTTCCTTTCTCCTATCTTCCTTCCTCCCTCCCTTCCTCTCCTCCCTCCTTTCCTTCCTTTCTTCCTTTTTCCCTTCTTCCTTCCTCCTTCCCTTCCTTCCATCTTTTTCTTCTTTTCTTCCTTCCTTCTTCCACACTTTCTTCCTCCCCCTCTCCCTATCCTCCTTTCTTCCTTCCTTCCCTTCTTCCTCTCTTTCTGCCTCCTCTCCTTTTCTTCCTTCCTTCTTTCCCCCCTTCCTTCCATCTTTGTTCCAATAATTCCTGCTCTACTTTCACTCTCAGGCTCTTTTATTGATGTTGAACTTAGAGAATGCACTTATCCTGCCAACATGAGCCTTTCCAGTTCATGTGAAACTTTTATTACTGCAAATGTTAAATGCAATTCTATTCTTTCATATTAAGAGCTAAATGCTGTGTCTTCTAAAATTCATATTTTGAAAACTAATCTCCAATGCGATAGTATTAGGAGGTGGGGCTTCTGGGAGGTGATGAGGCCATGAGGGTAGAGCGCATGTGAATGGGATTAGTGCCCTTATAAAAGAGGCCCCGGAGAGCTCCCTTGACCCTTCCACCATGAAAAGACAGCCTTCTGCAAACCAGGAAGCAGCCCACACCAGACCCTAGATCTGCTGGCAGTCTTGGATTTCCCAGCCTCCAGAACTATGAGAAGTAGGTGTTTGCTGCCAAAGCCATTCAGTCTATGGCATTTGTTATGGCAGCCCAGATGGACTAGGACTTTCCACCTGCAGCACATTTTAAATATTTGCAGAGCCTTTGGCACTGACAAAAGTCTCTGGGCCTGCAAAGGCAGGAATCCCATCCCTCGGCCTTTGTGAGGGTAGTGCACTGTGCGTTTCCACATGCCCGTGTCCAGTACTGATTCCCCTCTGGGAACTGAGGACATGAAGACTGATAAGCCATGTTACCTGTCTGAGGTTGGTTAGAGTTCTTAACTGCAAGTAACAGAATCTACTCTGACCAGTTTGAGCAGCAAAGAGATTCACTAAAGGATCGGAGGTTGCTTCCAAAGTCATGCTGCAGAGTGGGAATAAGTCTTGCTTTGAGGACCAATCCCACCCCCATGCTGTGGTACTGAACCTGCCCTCACTGCTGCTGTCCCCCAGTTAATGCGTGGACTTCTGCTGCTGGAAAGAACCACCGCTTCTCCATCACAGAAGCTGCAGGTAGACCGGCAAAGGGGATGTTCCACAGAGAGCCTGCTTCCTTGTGACACTTCCAAACTGAAGTCTCGTTTGGGTGTGTCCTACTGGCCAAGTCCAAGCCAATGCCCTGCTTTCTAGCTGCAAGAGAAGTGTGTTGGGAGACAGGCTGATAAACAGGAAGTTCAGGAATGTCCTAAAGTAACATATAAAGGTTATTTAAATTATTATGGTCCATGATTATGACAAACGTTCACTAAGGAGCTCCCAAAGAGCCTACCATCCAATGGAGGAGAGAGACAAGCATACGTTTTCAGTGCGCCGGGGGCTGATGGGAGACGCACCTGCGCAGTTGTAGCTGGTTAAAGGCAGCTCATGCCAACGTCAGAAAATATACACCTCTCTTTGAGGGCTTGTCTAATTCTCCCTTCTAAATAGAAAGGAAGCCTTTTAAATTTTAAACAAAACTTGCAGAGTTTTCCCTCATATGTTCACACATTTTTCAGACTATTTTTAAAATGCTGTAAGCTTGCTTTGTTCAACTGAGAATTGTTGACCTAGAGAGATTTCATAGCATTTGTCTAGAAACAGTAACTGCCTGATTCATTCCCCATCCCCCAATTGGCTAATGTGCCCTAATTGTTTTTTGCTCTAAGTAGCAACTTACTTGAAATTTATGCTAATTTATAGTAAAAAATTATGACATTATAATTCTTGATTAGAAGTGCTTTTAGAAGAAAGTATAAATGTGGCTGACTTTAAATGAAGGAAAGCTTAAAAACTGGATCTGCTGATCAGTCCTTATTGCATCTGGATGGCTGTGTGTTCCCTATGGAGTAAGAAGTGCATTAGACACATGGGAAGCAAGAGACACCATGTGCCTGGGGTGGGTCACTAGAGCCCATGTCCTACCCTATGAAGTAGCCCGCCCTGTGCCCTCACTTCATCTCTCCCAGCCAGAATCACAGGCACTGCAATGGCACCCTCTGCCATGCACGTTGCATCCAGCTGGGCTATGTTAACCCTCACCCAACTTGCAAAACTCAGTGCTTCAGCGATGGTGTTGCTGTTGCAAACTAAGCACATTTAGTCATGCACAACTCCTAGGCTTTTTTTGTTTTGTCTTTTTAAGTAAATAACTGTAATCACTAAAATCACTCAAACCCTGGTTTGAGGTAGGTGAGCTATTTGAAGGGTATTTAGTTGTACTAGAAAACACATACAAAAAGCAAAGTCTGCATTTTGACTTACAAGTGAAGAGGTTTCAGACAAAACCCTAAAGAGCTGTGTTTATATTTGTCACCTCTGCTCATCATGTGGAATCTTAAAACATCATCTATCTCCTTAAAGCCCCTCTGTAGGAAAAATTAAACACTGACTCGAATAAAGTCAAGAGAATGTTAACTGACAGTTATTTGAATGTATGCAATATAAGCCATAATGAGAAAATACATAGCATGCTATTTAGATAGGTTGGATATGATTACTTTTATTTAAAGAGAAAAGTTATCACTCAAAAAGGGCACAAAATAAAACTTTCACAGGATGATCTTTCAGGAGATTTCAAGATTAAAAAGTTAAAATATCTAGGTTCTAATAGCACTTGAAATTAAATAGTAAAAGGCAGGCCAGGCATAGTGGCTCACATCTGTAATCCCAATACTGTGGGAGGCCATGGTGGAAGAATTACTTTAGCTAGTCCAGGAGTTCAAGACCAGCCTGGGCAACATAGTGAGACACGCATCTCTCCAAAAATTTTTTAAATGAGCTGGGCGTGATGGCATGCATCTGTAGTCCCAGTGACTTGGGAGGCTGAGATGGGAACATTCTTGAGCCCAGGAGGTTGAGGCTTCAGTGAGCTGTGTTTGCACCACTATGCTCCATCCTGGGCCACAGAGCAAGACCTTGTCTCGAAAAAAAATAAAAAGAGTAAAAAAGGAAAAGGCAGAAATTGATTTGTTTATCCAGAACTCATTGGTGTAGACAGACTAAATGATAAAGAATGGAAGCATTTAGACCCAATTGCTCTGATGGTAGATTGTCCCGAAGTTCGTGGTAGACTGATCACCCACCTCCTGTAGCTGACAGGACTAGGTTTCTAAGAACTAGCAGCTGCTAGAATGCAGAAACTTTACACTGAAAATAAAAACTAACAATTGCCTTAAAGTCTACATCGAGGCCGGGTGCGGTGGCTCACGCTTGTAATCCCAGCACTTTGGGAGGCCGAGGCGGGCCGATCACGAGGTCAGGAGATCGAGACCACGGTGAAACCCCGTCTCTACTAAAAATACAAAAAAAATTAGCCGAGCGTGGTGGCGGGCGCCTGTAGTCCCAGCTACTCGGAGAGGCTGAGGCAGGAGAATGGCGTGAACCAGGGAGGCGGAGCTTGCAGTGAGCCGAGATTGCGCCACTGCACTCCAGCCTGGGCCACAGAGCAAGACTCCGTCTCAAAAAAAAAAAAAGTCTACATTGGATAGGTGCTTACATAACACACAGTAAAAGGTAATTTCAAGTGAATTTAGAACTATTATTACTTGGAACACACATGCTTAGGACATGGATTCTAAAGACAAAAACTGTAAAGAAAATTTTGAAATTGTATTCAGTAGTTTCACTGTTTGTGTTAATAATGGTATTGTTATTGTGAAACTACATTGTTAAAGCAAGTAAGTAGAGAATGTTTATGTGATTAGAAATAATTGTATTCGGTATAAGAAAAGAGATTCAATTATAAAATCAAGTAAATTAAGTAGAAATACAATACTAGAGGTGAAGTGTAAATATCAATATGAACTTGTGATTTTAAAAAAGACACCTTTCCAGCATTGACCACTGAAATGGCCAAAAAGCAGTGTCCGCTTAACGGCAAAAGTGTGCCAAGAGTCCATCTTATGGCTACAAACACCACTCCTCATAAATGCAGCCAGAGCTCCTTGGAGAAATGTCTCTTCCTTCCATGTTGGGGACAAGGAAAGGACAGGGTGAGCAGCATAATCTTGTACCAACAAACATTAAAGCTTTCAGATTGATGGGATCGTATCAAAGGGACACCATTAAAGGGCTCTCAGTGGCCAAAGGTAGGACCTTTGAGCCAAAGAGAATAGTATCATAGTTGATAGAAACCCATTAAATCTATGAAAACTCAGGAGTCTGCTATGCTCAAAACAAAACATTCAAAATAATTTATCACTACTGAAATAGCTATTACACCAATTCCTTACTTTTTAACTTTTAATTTTTATTTTTATAGATTCAGGAGGTACAAGTGCAGTTTTGTGACATGGATATTTTGGATAGTGGTGAAGTCTGGGCTTTCAGTGAACATATTAGTCGGTTCTGACACTGCTATGAAGATACTACCTGAGACTGGGTAATTTCTAAAGGAAAGAGTTTTAATTGACTCACAGTTCTGCATAGCTGCAGAGGCCTCCAGAAACTAACAATCATGGCAGAAGGCAAAAGGGAAGCAGGCACCTTCTTCACAAGGTGGCAGGAGAAAGCCATCAGATTTTATAAATGGGGTTCCCAGTGTCAGTATGTTCATGTGTACCTATTATTTAGCTCCCACATAGAAGTAAGAACATGTGGTATTTGATTTTCTGTTTTGGAGTTATTTTAATTATGACAACGGCCTCCAGCTCCATCCATGTTGCTGCAAAAGATATGATTTCATTCTTTATGGCTGCATAGTATTCCACGGTGCACATATACTACATTTTCTGAATCCAATCATCTGTTGATGGACACTTAGGTTGATTCCAAACTTTGTTACTGCAAATAGTGCTGTGATAAACATATGAGAGCAGGTGTCTTTTCAATTTCTTTTCCCTTGGGTCGATACCTAGTAGTGGGATTGCTGGATTGAATGGTTTCTCTATTTTTAGTTCTTGAGCAATCTCTATCCTGCTTTTATGAATGTTGTGCTAATTTACCTTCCCACCACAGTGTTTAAGTGTCCTCTTTTCTCTGCATTCTTGCCAATATCTGTTGCTTTTTTACTTTTTCATAATAGCTATTCTGACTGATGTGAGATGGTATCTCATCGTGGTTTTACTTTGCATTTCTCTGATCAGTGATGTTGAGCATTTTTTCATGTTTTTTGGCCACTTGTGTATCCTCTTTTGAAAAATGTCTGTTCATGTCCTTTTCCCATTGTCTGTTTACTCTGTTGCCTATTTCTTTTGCTGTACAGATGTTTCTTGCATTATTTAAGTCCCATATGTCTATTTTTTGTTTGTTGCATTTGCTTTTGAAGTCTTACTGATAACTTCTTTGCCTAGGCCAATGTCCAGAAGAGTTTTTCCTAGGTTTTCTTCTAGGATTTTTTATAGTTTCTGGTCTTACATTTAAGTCTTTAACTCATCTTAAGTTTTGTATATGGTGAGAGCTTTGGGTCCAGTTTCATTCTTCTGCATATGGCTCTCCAAGTTTTCCAGCATCATTTATTATATAGGGTGTCCTTTCCCCAGTGTATATTTTTGTTGACTTTGTTGAAGATTAGCTGGCTGTAGGTATGATGCTTTCTTTCTGGGTACTCTATTTTGTTCCATTGATTTATGTGTCTATTTTTGTGCCAGTACCATGCTGTTTTGGTTACTATAGCCTTGTAGTATAGTTTGAAGTCAGGTAGTGTGATGCCTCTAGCTTTGTTCTCTTTGCTTAAGATTGCTTTGGCTATTCAGGCTCTCTTTTGGTTCCATATGAATTCTAAGATTTTTTTTCTAATTCTGTGAAAAATGACATTGGAATTTGGTAGGAATTTCATTGAATCATATCTTGCTTTGGGCAGTATGGTCATTTTAACAATATTTATCTTCCAATTACAAGCATGGGATGTTTATCCATTTATTTGTTTCATCTATAATTTCATCAGTGTTTTGTAGTTCTCCTTATAGAGATCTTTCACCTCCTTGGTTCAATGGATTCCTAGGTATTTTGTGTATGTGTGTGGCTATTGTAAATGGGATTGCATTCTTGATTTTGTTCTCAGCTTGAATGTTATAGGTGTATAGAAATGCTACTGATCTTTGCATGTTGATTTTGTATCCTGCAACTTTACCGAAGTCATTTATCAAATCTAGGACTCTTTTGGAAGAGTCTTTAGAGATTTCTAGGTATAAGATCATGTCATCAGTGGACAGAGATAATTTGACTTCCCTTTTTCCAATTTGGGTGTCGTTTCTTTCTCTTTCCTGACTGCTCTGATTAGGACCTGCAGTACTATGTTGAATAGGAGTGGGAAGAGTGGGCATCTTTGTCTTTAAAGTTTACAGTTTTTAGGGGAAATGCTTTCAACTCTTCCTCATTCACTATGATGTTGGCTGTGGGTCTGTCATATATGGCTTTTATTATTCTGAGGTATGTTTCTTTGATTTCTAGTTTCTTGAGGGTTTTTATCATGAAGGGATACTGGGTGTTATCAAATGCTTTTTCTTCATCTATTGGATGATCATATGGTTTTTGTTCTTCATTCTGTTTATGTGATAAATCACATCAATTCCTTATATTTAAAATTGGGTAGAGAAGGAAAGAATTGAACTTTTTTTTTTTTTTTCTTGAGATGGAGTCTTGCTCTGTCACCCAGGCTGGAGTGCAGTGGCGCAATCTCGGCTCACTGCAAGCTCCGCCTCTCGGGTTCACGCCATTCTCCTGCCTCAGCCTCTCTGAGTAGCTGGGACTACAGGCGCCCGCCACTACGCCCGGCTAATTTTTTTGTATTTTTAGTAGAGACGGGGTTTCACCGTGGTCTCGATCTCCTGACCTCGTGATCGGCCCGCCTCGGCCTCCCAAAGTGCTGGGATTACAAGCATGAGCCACCGCGCCTGGCCGAACATTTATCCTGTCTTTTCATTAGGACCCATGCTTGTGTATAAGTGAAGAGATTTAGTTAATGGAGTCTACTCTATAGAGGGTGATCTAATAACTAGAAATCAGAAACCACCATTAAGCTACCCCATGGAATTATTAGTTTAGGTGGGAATTATGTCTTGACTGAAATACTGTCCTATCTACCTCAGATGGATGACTCATTCAGAGAGCCTGAAAGGAAGAAGAGCTGCGATTCAACAAGAACACAGGAGAAGAGCGAGGTGCCTTGCTAATGTACTAGCTAATGAACGTTTGCTAAACTCATGTCTGTAGGGAAGGCAGATTTTGACCTGTGACTTTCATAATAAAGTTGTCAGGGAGTAGCTAATCCTCACCAACTTTTCTATGATTTCTGTTATATCCACCAAAACCAAAATAACAGCAAAACCCTGGGAGTCCTCTGTGACCAGCCCAGTTTAGGTCAGTTCTCAGCAGCTGCCTGAGGGAAGATCAGGACTGCAATTTTCTCACGGTGGGTGGCTCCTCTCCACAGACATCTGCAGCCTCTGCCCTCTCCACATTCCCAGGAGACACTGACCTGCCAGGGCTGCAGGCAGAGCCAGCTCAGTCTTTGCTGTCTAAATGCAGTCTAGAGTGCACTTCTCTTCTAGACCTTAAAGGAGAAATGATTATTTTTGAGCCCATGTAGTGTCTCCTCAGTAATCTGATGCAATTTCAGAGTATCCTCAGGTGTTGCAACAACTTGTGCTTTCTTGTTACAAGGCTTGTAAATTCTCCATACAAATCAATCTAAGAAAACATCTGAGAAATCCAATCCAAAAATGTAAAAACACAAAAGAGTAACTGACCCCAACTTGAAATTCGGAATGGCAGAAATTCACCATTGCTATGTGGAGTGTGGGGAGAGAGCTGACAAAACTGAGGTATGTCATAGTAAGCCAAGTGCAGTCAGAGGAGAATTATGAAACAGGGCCAGGCGCGGTGGCTTACGCTTGTAATCTCAGCACTTTGGGAGGCCGAGGCGGGCCGATCACGAGGTCAGGAGATCGAGAACACGGTGAAACCCCGTCTCTACTAAAAAATACAAAAAAATTAGCCGGGCGTGGTGGCGGGCACCTGTAGTCCCAGCTACTCGGAGAGGCTGAGGCAGGAGAATGGCGTGAACCCGGGAGGCGGAGCTTGCAGTGAGCCGAGATCGCGCCACTGCACTCCGGCCTGGGCGACAGAGCAAGACTCTGTCTCAAAAAAAAAAAAAAAGAATTATGAAACAAGAGGCCGTTGATTTCTCCACCACCCCCACATGCAGGCCACTCTCACTGCGCATGCAGCCTGCAGTCACGCTGCCCGGTGCCAGGATTCCCACTGTCTAGGTTGAGAATGTTTGCTTGTGCAGGAAGTGTTTCCCAACTGTCACCTCTGCCCCATGAATTTATTATAACAAAGAAAAGCACTGCCTCTGGAGCTGAAACCAACATGACACTTTACTGTTGACAACTAGTATGAACTTCATCTTGGAAGTTAGTCATGACTCATTTGAGTCTCCTAACTTTCTTTATATTTTGTCATTTAAATGAAAAATATTTTGAGTTCTTGAGAGTTATTTTGAGAAAGAATGTTATATGGCAGTTTAAATTCTGAATATATATTGTTGGGATTTTAAAGTAATCAAGTTCTGCATCAACCTAATCTTTTTCTTTTCTTTTTTTGAGATGGAGTCTCGCTCTGTCACCCAGGCTGGAAGGCAGTGGCGCGATCTCTGCTCACTGCAAGCTCCGCCTCCCAGGTCACGCCATTCTCCTGCCTCAGCCTCCCGAGTAGGTGGGACTACAGGTGCCCGCCACCACGCCTGGCTAATTTTTTGTATTTTTAGCAGAGACGGGATTTCACCATGTTAAGCCAGGATGGTCTCGATCTCCTGACCTTGTGATCCGCCCTCCTCGGCCTCCCAAGGTGCTGGGATTACAGGCATGAGCCACCGCGCCCGGCCTGAGTTTTCACATTTTACTTATCACCTATGATTACTTTAAATGCCGACTCTCTAATGGTTAATGCATTTCCATTGCCAGCAGTGTTCTCCACTAACACACATCAAGATACTAAGGCAATGACTTCTGAGATTATACTAAAGAGACCAGATCGGATTTCCAGTTTTTAGGATGAAACATCATGCATACTGCTCTCACAGTACAAACCAAACATTTACCAAATGTGACAGTGTATTTCACCTGTCTCTGGAAGGCAAGCTCTGGAAATTCCCATGATGAAAGAGCAGCAAGAGCTTGCCCGGAGCCTAGGAATTAGTCTTGCCTGGGAAGTCTTCCATGTCCAAGGCCCAGAAAAAAGCAATTTAAATAACGGGTCTGTCTCCTTTTATTGCTCATAAGCTGAATTCCGAGGTGTTCTGAGTGCGCCTTTTGCTAACAATAGACATTGGATATGGTAAACTTAAAGCAACCAAGAACCATTAAAAACTCTTGTTCTGGGCTGGGCGCAGTGGCTCATGCCTGTAAGCCCAGCACTTCGGGAGGCTGAGGCGGGCAAATCACAAGGTCAAGACTTCGAGACAAGCCTGGCCACCGTGGTGAAAACCTGTATCTACTAAATAAAAATACAAAAATTAGCCAGGCATGGCGGTGTGCACCTGTAATCCCAGCTACTCAGGAGGCTGAGGCAGGAGAATTGCTTGAACCTGGGAGGTAGAGGTTGCAGCGAGTCGAGATGGTGTCACTGCACTCCAGCCTGGGCAACACAGCAAGACTCCATCTCAAACAAAACAGTGCAAAAAAACCCAAAAACTCTTGTTCTGGAATATACTTTATCATGACTGGTCTCAACGCTATGTGAAATTAGGAATCAAATTCCGACAGCGGAAAAAGTCTCACATCCTTTCCTACTGCTTCTAATCAGGTGCCTTGCATTCTTGCCTTCGTCTTTGCAAGTGCTCAGGGCTCTGTGCGGAAAGAGGAAGTGTGACAGTTAAAAGCTTCCTGTGACCTCTAAGCGGGCCAAGTGCCTGTCAGTCCTTCCCCTGGTGAGTCCCTCGTCACTCTCTCTGAGGCACAGTCAGAAGCTGTGGCTCTGAGGGAGCAGACTCCACGCCACTCCTGCATCTGTGCCTGCTTTGACTGCGTCTGCACACTCGCAGGATTCCCTCAGCTCGGATGCAGGTTTTGGCCAGCAGGAATGACCTTACTGGCCTCTATCTCTCCATATTCTCTCCTCGGGAGTACCAGAAAAGTCCACTGAACCAAACTGTTGCCTTGGTTTTTATCAGGGCCTGTTCCTGCTCGAATCACCTGCAGTATCTGCTCCTGGTCCCAGGTGCTCTGCAGGCTTCCACCTGGGCTGACCAAGGCCATGCCTTCAGGGAGCTGGCCAATCTCTGAAATGGAGGTGTGGAGAATCTCCTTGCTTCTTACCCAGCACTAAAGGCTAGCAGGTTGGGAGTTTTTCCAAGGTGATGAAGAGAAAGACCCCAAACCAAAAATCCTTGACAGTGGCTGACTCCACAGGGATAGGCCAAGGGTGGAGGAGACCTATGAGGGCTTTAGCTGCTGCACTCTATGCCCCGTGTCTCTGTAGAGTTAGAATGTCTCGGAAGTATTATTACTTGTATGATGAAGTAGAACAAGTGGTTTTAATTTAACCAATCCACAGCTCTTCATGCTAGTTTTTTCTACCATGCTCAGCTCTACTTAACTGTGGAAGCTGAGTCTGACGGAGCTGTGGCGTGGCAGGGTTCCTGCAGTGTCTGTCCTGCCATGGTCCCAGCTGCAGTGTGGCAGGAGCAGCGTTACCAGACAGGTGTGTGCCCTGGCCCTGCCAAATACAGGTGTTTCACAGCTTCACAACCTGTTCCCTCCTCTATAAATAAATGACCAGCCTGCTCCACAGTGCTGTGCGAGGCCCAAATAGAACACATATGACAATGCTTTGTGAACTGTATAGCACCTTAAAAAGAAAATAAAAGTGACAGAATATGAAGCAGGGTGCAGTGGCTCATGCCTGTAATCCCAGCCCTTTGGGAAGCAGGCAGATCACTTGAGGCCAGGAGTTCGGGACCATCCTGGCCAACATGGCGAAACCCCGCCTCTACTAAAAATACAAAAATTAGTCGGGTGTGGTGGCGCATGCCTGTAATCCCAGCTACTTGGGAGGCTGAGGCAGAAGAATCACTTGAATCCAGGAGGTGGAGGTTGCAGTGAACTGTGATTGCACCACTGCACTCCAGCCTGGGCCACAGAGTGAGACCTTGTCTCAAAAAAAAAAAAAAAAAAGTGACAGAATATGATATGGACCCTTGAGGGAGTCTGCACCTCACAGACTTCCCCTCTGCTCATCACGGGCTTCTCTGCTGCCCTCATCTGCTACCACATAGAGAATGGGAAACTGTAATCAGATTCAAGTTGCATTTTTTTAAAAAAACGCTAACTTAACTGTATAATGTGAAATAAGAAATCAGGACTATGCTCTTAGGATATTTTCAGTCATTTGGTCAGACCTCTCCGGAGCAGCTCCTAGTTAACGGCTCCATCCCTCCCCTGAAAGTTGATTCCTCCATCCGAGCACCTAGTGCTGTGCTGGACCACGGGATCAGCCCATTCCTGTGAGACTGCAATCTCAACAGCTTTCTCTGGAAAGCAGCACAATTCTTAGATCACCACAGGGATCACCTCTGCAACTTTTTACAAAGAGGGAAAGAGAAGCCCAGAACACTCATGTGACTGGCCTGAGTCTCAGTGACTGAGAGGCGCTTCTATTAATAACACTTGCCCATAAGAGAAAGAATGCGTTCTGCGTAGCTGGACTGTCCGTGCTTTCCAGAAAACACTGGCCTTCCAGCTCTGCATTTCCTCCAGCCATCTTCATAGTTTTCAGAGTTCCATTTTCACCTATAATTGTCTTTTCAGATATATTGTTCTGCAGTTTCCTAGGGAATGCAGCAAGATATTTAATCATACTCATTTAACAAATATTTAAATCATTTATTGCCATTAAGTTACAGCATCTCAATATACACACTGCATGGAAATACACAGATAACATTTTTAAACAGTGGGGACAAGATTTTAAGTACGTGGCCAGCTGTTGGTTGTCTTGTGGTCATTAAAGACAATGTTAAGAATTAGGAGTACTTAAGTGCTAGTAGTTACAAATTTTGTTCTCTTCAGTTTTTCATTAAGTAAATTCTAATAGATAATATACATATTCCTGCAGATAAAACCATCATCAGAAATTATTAAATTAATTGCATATTTTGAGCTACTCTTTATGGAAAGAAGTAAAATATTTAATACTTGTAAGGCAGCAGAGAGTTGGTTTAGAAACTCTCAGCTATTTCTATAAAAATAGAATGGTTAGTAAAAATAGCATTCAGTGTATTTTCCTTAGTGAGGCTATTTATAATGAAATCTGTGACTCAGCAGCAGCTGGCAATGCTGTCCCTTCAAGACCTTGTTCTTCATTTTCCATTGTTATGCAGATGCCTTTTTAGTCATCCTGGAAAGAAACAAAAAGAAAAATTCGATGAGAAACAAAATTTCAATGCCAATCGCAAGGGCTTTGGATGGCTTTAAAAAGACACCTTTACATAACATTTATTTCAACTTACAACTTATAAAAACAGTAATATAGGTTGGGTATCCCTCATCTGAAATGCTTAGGCCCAGACATGTTTCAGATTTTTTCAGATTTTGGAATAACTGGATTATACCAGTTGAGCATCCCTAAACTGAAAGTCCAAAATCCAAAATGCTCCAATGAGCACTTCCTTTGAGTGTCATGTTGGCACTCTAAAGGTTTCATATTTTGGAGCATTTCAGATTTTTGGATTTGGGATGCTCAGCCTGTATCCTAGTTCATGTTAACTTTCATGTTTTAGTAAGTTGTTTCCCCAACTGCTAAAGCACATCTATACACACTCCAGTCCCACAGTACTCCCTCAGAAAAGATTTTAGTTTCATTCTCCCCAATTCCTCAAATTCCTGAAAAGAAAGTAACTAAATTGAATCTGCTTACTCGTGTTTGATAAGCCGCCCTCCCTGGATGAGCTGGGCTACTTCATTTGTTGCGTGGCATGCAAACAGAAGCCAGTTCCGAGGCTGTACCTTGTAGGCAAATCTCATGAATGTCAAAGAATAGCAACAGAGGGCTGCCAAAAATAGCAGAGCAAAGTCAATCAATAACTTAGAAAACTGAGAGGGTTGATAGGACCACAGAGATGAACAGTTCCATTGCCTTGATCAAAAAAGAACCTCTTCTGCGAAAGCCTTTGACAGATAAAAGTTGTTACTTAAATGCCTGTATGAATAGGAAGCTCATAAAAAAATTTACTGTACTGCTATGCGTTTTTGTTAATTACTTAAACATTTAAGGAACATATTTCAGAGCAAGAGTAGGCTGAAATTTGTTTTAGCCACTTTTTTTGTCTCCTGGAGTTGCTTATAATCCATTCATTATCTGAAAGAATTGTTATTTATTCCCTCCACAATAGTTTTATGTTCAAATATCAGGGTTTCAAGTAAGTTTAATGACACTTTCCCCCAAAAAAGTTCATAATATAAATCATTAGAGTGACTATTAGAATGATTCAGATGACACAGTCTTCAGTTGGGTGTGCTAAATCTGAAAGGCAAATAAGATGTTACTACTTCCTAGATAAATATTTCTAATTAATCTTGTTTCTTACTCACATAGAGAAGTAACACTCTTCCATGCCATCACATTCTGTATGTGACTTTCTAATAGTGACTGTAACATCTAGTGCTACAATCTTGAAATGCAAGCAGGAGCTCTACTATGTTGAAAGTCCCCCGATTATCCAAATCTGCATTCTTACCGAATGTCATCCGCCCACTGATAATCTCTGGAGACTTTTTCATGTCATTGATGGCAGCAATGGGAAGACCCCAGTTGGCTACTGGGCCCCAGAAATGCTACAAAACATGAGAGGAAAAGAATGAAGAGAGGAGAAAGTTAAGACAGAACTATAAACAGCTGAAATTTCCCTTACTTTAAATAACCATGTGAAACTCGCGAAAACAAATCTTCGTTTCCATCTTGCAGGTTTACTGGGTTAACTGATGGTTAACATTTAGGTATTGGATTGTCCAAGTGTTCCTGTAGGAATCAGCAGGTCTTACAGCTGGGCCCAGAGCCAGAAAGGGTTTGGCAGCTTCCCAAGGTCCCTACTGGTTTCCATACTACAACCAAGTCGTCTCTGATTGTCCCATTTAGAAAATTTAAAAATAAAAATAAGATTCACTTCTTACACAATTCATCGTTGCTATAATTCAAACCCTGTTAGAACTATTCTCCATAATTTTAATGTTTAAATCTATCCACACTCCTTTTCCCAAATTTTTATTAAGATATTTGTTAATAATTCTTAAAATGCAGACCCTAAATTGGGTACTTTTCTGAAGAAAGAAACTTAATAAGGGAATGAATTGTTTTTCAGCTTATATGAGCTATTCTAAGATAAAAGAACTTGGAAATCAATACCCAGGACCCCAGACACTAAGAAATTAAGATTGGAAAGTACTTTTGACATAATAGCAAAAACTTATATTAATATTAAAGAAATAAACCAATAGTTTTTCATTCTACAGCTACATTCATCCAAGGATACCAAAGTGAAGTCGTCTGTGTTTGACAGCAGCCACAATCAATTTAATTTTAGATGCTGAAATAAAATAAGGCTTGTGGCTTTTGTTCATTAAAAATGAAAAATTGTTTCATTAATTTAGAATTTGGAAATAATATTTTCAAATCTGAAAGAAACCACATCTTGTTGGCTAAACACCCCTTTTAGTTATCCTAACACTAAAGAGTAAAAACAGTCTTTGCTTGACTTCTGCCTATCATAATGTTTAGGTTAAATTCAGACTGCTAAATACATTTCTAGACTTTGCTTCTATGATTGACGAGGGGTTAAAATCCAAAGATTCCCTAAAAAGTGGTAAACCAAGGGAAATATAAGAAAAATAAATGGGAATTGGATTTGGCATGATAGAATATTTTAAAATGTTTATTTAACATGAAAGCCACAAGGTCATTTAAATAACTATAAAAGGTCAAAGTTCCCATATAGCCATCATGATAAGTATTTCAGGGTTTAACATGTGAGTTATAAACTCTGTAAATTAGGCACAGTTGGTTTAAAGAATCTTGAGATTCTGGGCTGGCTAATTAGTCCTCTTGCATTCAGACTGCATATTATCTAAGATACTACTGCAACTTTCACTTAATTTCTTACATTTAGATGAGGTGACTAGTGGCTCTCAAATTGGACAGCAAGGCTTTACAGGAAATATTTCTTTGAAAATGACAAGTTGGGTTGGGTGCAGTGGCTCACGCCTGTAATCCCAGCACTTTGGGAGGCTGAGGCGGGTGGATCACGAGGTCAGGAGTTCAAGACTAGCCTGGCCAACATGGTAAAACCCTGTCTCTACTACAAAAATTAGCCGGGCGTGGTGGCAGGTGACTGTAATCCCAGCTACTTGGGAGGCTGAGGCAGAGAATTGCTTGAACCCGGGAGGTGAAGGTTGCAGTGAGCCAAGACTGCACCACTGCACTCCAGCCTGGGTGACAGAGCGAGACTCTGTCTCAGAAAAAAAAAAAAAAAGAAAGAAAATGACAAGTTGGAGAGAAGTGCACTCCTGCAGAATTCTATTAACAATGACCCTTAATTTCTTACATTCAGATGAGATATGGCCAGTTTTCTTTTTTCCTTATTCCCCAGACTTTTGTTAGGGAGAGTATCTATCTCTCCCTTACCTACTTACTTCTTTTCTTACCCGTCCTGTTATTGGGTGTCACTTCATTTTTCAACTCTCTATTATTCCATAGTGATCTTCCTTTTCCTCCTTTTTTGACCAGGCCTTCCTCCACTTGGTCTATTTTCATCTCCTTTTCCATTTACTCTCTTGCCACTCCTCTGCACTGTATGGTGGTGTTTTTGTCTACGTTATCATGCATGAACCCAGGGCTACAACAGAGCCTGAAGAGTTATTCTAAGAGTTTATTCTATAAACCACAGTTTCTCTACCACCGGTTGTGAATGTGTCTTCTTTCACAGGTGGGGCTAAAGCAGAAATGGACAATGGAATAAATCTAAACCTAAAGTAGCCTTGGGAGATTCCTGGCTAAGTGATGGTATTAAAAGTTTAAGTGTGGGCCAGGCGTGGTGGCTCACACCTGCAATCCCAGTACTTTGGGAGGCCGAGGCAGGCGGATCATGAGGTCAGGAGTTCGAGACCAGCCTGACCAACATGGTGAAACCCCGTCTCTACTAAAAATACAAAAATTAGCTGGGTGTGGTGGCTCACACCTGTAATCCCAGCTACTCGGGAGGCTGAGGCAGGAGAATCTCTTGAACCCCTGAAGCAGAGGTTGTAGTGAGCCAAGATCGTGCCACTGTACTCTAGACTGGGCAACAGAGCAAGACTCCATCTCAAAAAATAAAAATAAAAAAAAAAAGTTTAAGTGTGATGAGTGTTAGATTATAGGAAACAGAGTTCTGCAAGTTAAGAACTACACATACACTTATGACTGTAAGTGTTGAGCTACACTGAAAATATATTTCTTAAGAATACAAAAGGTAAAAATCATTTTAACACTAGTTTACTAAAATACCTGACCTGACAAAGTTTATAATGCATCTTTTCTATCTAGTACAATATTCTAGTTCTCTCTTCCCTTTTTTAGAATACAATTGATTTATGCTCTGTCAGGTATTCAGCAGTCAATTTTGAGAAAAATAAGGAACTTTATTAAAATTCAAAAAGAAATTAACATATGTTGGATTAAATGGAAAACATTTTACTTCATTATAATTCTTAATTGTGCTGAAAAGAAAGTTCCAGCAGAATTATACAACACCATCTCCTGTGTGGAAATCAAGCCATGGAAATGAACTCCACCCTACAGGAAAAAATCATCCCACCCTTCTTTTCCTGCTTTCTCTTTTTCTTTCTCTATTTCCTTTCATCAGTTGCCAGGCTCCACTGTGACTATTATCAATGAAGTAATTATATGCTTGTTTCTAAAAACAGGAGTAGGGAGCAGCCCCAGGAGCATGGCTCTGACAGAGCTCGTGTCTAGGCTCCCCGGGACAGGCCAAGGTGCAGCAGGCAACCTTCACAACCTGCCAGCCATGGCGGCTAGAGAGGCTCTCACAAGCAAAGGACGCTAAGTCTGTTATCCGTAACTCTCTTAATGCAGAAAGTCTGCAAAAGCCTGAAATGGATGGAAATAATTTTCTTACCGTACTATTTTGTGAAGAGTCACCGAAGTTCAGACAGGAGAGACATGGAAAAAAGAAGAAAAAAAAATCAAATGATTTTGGTCTTATTAGGTTACTGTAACCTCACATCTGTATTCAAATTTCAGTAACAGGACTACAATGTTAACAGTGTACATTCTTTTATTATTTTTAAAAGATCAAGTAATATTATTTCTAATAAGAACTTTGACTTAACGAAATTAGATCTTAATTTTATGGAAAATAAGTGCAATCCTTAGAGCAGAACTGTCCAATAGAAATATAATGCAAGGCACAAATACAAGCCACGTATGTAACTTAAAACTTCTAGAAGCCACATTAAGAAAACTAAAAAGAAGGCCGGGCACAGTGGCTTATGCCTGTAATCCCAGCACTTTGGGAGGCTAAGGCAGGAGGATTGCTTGAGGCCAGGAGTTCACTATCAATCTGGGCAACACAGTGAGACCCCATCTATACACAAATATATTTTAAAAATTAGCTGGTCATGGGTGGTTTGTGCCTGCAGAGGATTGTTTGAGCCCAGGAGTTCAAGTCTGCAGTGAGGTAAGATCACACCACTGTACTCCAGCCTGGGCAACAGAGCAAGACCCTGTCTGGAAAAAAAAAGGAAAAAAAAAAAGAAAAGAAAGGTAGAAAAGTAAAAAGAAACCACAGAAATTACTTGTATTAATAGTTTATTTAATTCATATGTATGCAAAAAAATTTTAATTTCAAAATGTAATCAATAAAAACTATTCATTAAACCTTTTACATGCTTTTTTCATACAATTATTTGGACTCTAGTGTGTATTTTACACTTATGGCACATCTCAGCTTGAACTAGTCACATTTCAAGTGATCAGTAGCCACCTGTGGCTAGTGGCTCTCAAATTGGACAGCACAGCTTTCGAGGAAATATTTCCTTAAAAGTGGTAAGTTGCAGAGAAGCATACTGCTGCAGAATTCTATTAACAATGAAACTTTCCCTTCTGCTTACTAACACATTGCACCAGAATGTGAACCCCTGGAGGGATGTATTTTTGTTACTACTGGACTACTTAAAGTAGTGCCTGGCATTTAAACTGGAATTTAAAAAATATTTGTTGAATGAATGAATGAACAGTAAAAATGTCAATGCTGTTTTCCAGAATGTTAAATTTAAAAATACACCAAAAACTTATATTGAGTTACTTTTATTTCTGAAATAACAATTTCTCTTGCCAGGTTATACCTGAGCTCTTCTCTTAGGGCAAAATCTCAAAGTTGAGCTACTGAAAGAGTTATTGAAATAAAATAATAAAATTGAGCAGTACGGCAGGGGGAAAAATGAAATAATGAAATCCTTTATAAACACACTCAAGTCCAAAGAATTCTACTAGTTGTTTTGTTTTAGAGAGCACAGAGATTATAATTTGTAACATGAAAATAATTGTTGATGGTGCTAATAATACAGTAGTCCCCGTTATCCTCAGGGGATGCATTCTAAGACCTCCAGTGGATGCCTGAAACCGGGGATAATACCGAACCCTATATATACTATGTTTTTCTCCTATACATACATACCTACGATAATGTTTAATTTATAAATTAGGCAGAGTAAGAGATTGACAACAATTACTAATAATAAAATAGAATAATTATGACAATAAACTGATATAAAAATTTCGAGAATGTGGTTACTCTCTCTTTCACAATACTGTAATATTTTTTTGGACCACAACTGGCCTTGAGTGACTAAAACCATAGAAGGAGAAACTGCAGATGAGGGGGTACTACTATGTGCTTCAGATAGGTTATATTATGAAATATGTATCATTCATATAATTATATATACAAATATAATTATCCAAATTATATTTCACAGCAAGTACAAACTGACCACAATGCTTTATAGCAGAGAGACTGGTAACCTTACCAGATCACACAGCATAATCTAGCTAGAACAGTCAGTCACCTACGGCATTGCTCTCCTTCAAATACCTTTGTCAGTATCTGAACACTGGCCCTTTAGGTAACTATGAATAACCAAGGGCACATTTTTTTCCCTATAAAAATATTTTAAAGGATGTAGTACTTACAATGTGAAGTTTCAACTTGGACATAACTTAGTTTTTCCTTTAAGACTCTCTCCTTAAATCATACAACAGCTTGATTATATCCTATTTTACAACAGATTACAAATGTATGAGAATAAGGGAGATTACAAACGTATGAGAATAAGGGAGAATTACAAATGTATGAGAATAAGGGAGAATTACAAATGTATGAGAATAAGGGAGAATTAACTTCTGCCTTCATACCCTGCTCAATTCAAAAGTCCTACATGAATATAATCACATTGATTACTGTAAAACAATCTGAGAGTAAAGTCAGTTTAAATATGTCTGTTAAATACAAAACACTACAACTCAACATCCCTCAATTCTAAGTCAGGGTTTTCTAGAATGCATGAATCAATGACTCAATCAAAATATCTGAAAAGCATATTTGTCCAGAACCAAATTAGAAAAAAAACGCTTCCAAATATGTATTATTACCTGTTTCAAAAAAAAAAGGGAGATAAATTTATAAGCCACATAGAAACTGCAATTTGGGGACAGTAATGCAAAACCATTTAGAAAATATTCTTGATTTTCTTTTTATTTGGTATGCTGCCTTTATTTTCAGTAAAAAAGCAAACAAACACAAAGCTCATAGACTTTCTTATGATTTCAAATTCTCATGGAGGAGAAACTGTATTTCCAGTTAAAAATTAAGTATTCTGTTTTTTTAAAAACTCAACTTTATTTTCAGAGAAGTTTTAGGTTCACAGTAAAACTGAATCAAAGTACAGAAACCTTCCATATACACCCAGTCCCGAAACATGCACGCACTCTCCCATTATCTACATCCCCCGCCCATGCTGTATTTATCACAATCACGAAACTTACATTGACACAGGATTGTTACCCAAACTCCATATCTACATTAAGGTTCACTGTTAGTGCTGTACATCCTGTGGGTTTGGATGAACATATAATGCCATGCATCCATCATTATAGTGTTTTACAGTAGTTTCACTCTCTAAAAATCCTCTGTGCTCCACCTAAACCCTTGCAACCACTGATCTTTTGACTATCTCCGTAATTTTGCCTTTTCCAGAACGTTGAGTAGTTGGAATCAGGTAGTATGCAGCCTTTTCAGACTGGCTTCTTTCATTCAGTAACATGAATTTAAGTTTCCCTCATGTCTTTTCACGGTTTCATAGCTCACTTTTTAGTGCTGAATAATATTCCATTGTCTGGATGTACCACAATTTACTTTGCCATTCACCTACCAAAGGACATCTTATTTGCTTCCAAGTTTTGGCAGTTATGAATAAAACCTCTATAAAAATCCACATGCAGGTTTTTGTGTGGACCTAAGTGTTCAACTCCTAGGGGTAAATACCAAAGAATGTGTAAGAAACTGCCAAACTGTTTTCCAAAGTGGCTGTATGATTTTGCATTCCCACCAGCAATGAATGAGAGTCCCTGTTGATTCACATCCTAATCAGCATTTGCTTTTGTCAGCATTCTGCCTTTTGACCTTTCTAATAGATGTTTAGTGGTATCTTGTTTTAATTTGCATTTCCCTGATGACATATGATGTAGAACAGTGGTGTCCAATTTTTGGCAGAGCTTCTTTTCACATGCTTATTTGCCATCTGAACACGGTGAGGTATCTGTTTAGGTCTTCGGCCCATTTTTAATTGAGTTCCTTTCTTATTGTTGAGTTTTGTTTTTGTGGGTTTTGTTGGCTTGTTTTTTTGAGAGGGAGTCTTGCTCTGTTGCTCAGGATGGAGTGCAGTGGCATGATCTTGGCTGACTGCAACCTCCGCCTCCCGGGTTCAAGTGATTCTCCTGCCTCAGCCTCCCAAGTAGCTGGGATCACAGGCACCCGTCACCACACCTGGCTAATTTCTGTATTTTAGTAGAGAATTAGGTAGAGGTTTCACCATGTTGGCCAGGCTGGTCTCAAACTCTTGACCTCAAGTGATCTGCCTGCCTTGGCCTCCCAACGTGCTGGAATTACAGGCGTGAGCCACCACGCCTGGCCTTATTGTTAAGTTTTAAGAGTTCTTTGTATATTTTGGAAAAGGCCTTTATCAGTTATGTCCTCTGCAAATATTTTCTCCTATATTCTCTTTTCATTCTCTTGACAGCATCTTTCACTTTTTAACTTTTATGAAGTCCAGCTTATCAATTATTTCTGGGATCATGTCTTCGGTCTTGTATCAGAAAAACTCATCACCAAACCCAAGGTAATTTAGATTTTCTCCTAAATTATCTGCTAGGAGTTTTATAGTTTGTGATTTACATTTAGGTCTGTGATCCTTTTTGAGTGAATTTTTGTAAGTAGTATAAGGTCTGTGTCTACATTCGTGTTTTTTTTTTTTTGCAATTGCACGTCCAGTTGTCCAGCACTATTTGTTGAAAAGACTGTCTTTACTACATTGTTTTGCCTTTGCTCCTTTGTCAAAATTTAGTTGACTTTGTTTATGTAGGTCTACTTCCGGGCACTTTATTCTGTTCCATTGATTGATCTGTCTATTCCTTTGCCAATACCACGCTGTCTGGATTACTGTGGCTCTATAGTAAGTTTTAAAGTTAGGTAATGTCAGTCCTCCAACTTTGTTCTTCTCCTCCAATACTGTGTTGGCTATTTTTGGGTTTACTGCCCTCTCCATTTAAACTCCAAAATCTGTGCGTTGATGTCCACAGAATAACGTGCTGGGACTTTAACTTTCACCTATTCACTTAAAAAAAGTACTTTGTGGCTTATCTTTGGCATATTCAAAGTACCAGCATCACTAGTCTTGTACTTTGGGGCCATCATTAAATAAAATAAGGGTTACTTGAACAGAAGCACTGCAATACCACAACAATGGCTAAGTGACTAGGTGGGATGACTAAGTGACTAACAAGTAGGTAGCATCTACGGCATACAGATGGTGGACAAAGGGATGGTTCATGTTTCAAGAAGGACAAAGTGGGATGGCATGAGATTTCATCACGCTACTCAGAATGACACAAAATTTATAGTTTATGAATTGGTTGTTCCTGGAACTTTCCACTTAATATTTTCAGACCTTAGTTTGGCCACAAGTAACTGAAACTGCAGAAAGCAAACTGTGGATAAGGGGGTGGAGAGCTACTGTATTTCCTTTCTTCTGCTTATTTTCATTCTAATTTGCTTTTTTCTTTTTTTTAGTTTTGAAAGGTGGAGGCTTAGATGATTGATTTTAGAACCTTCTTGTTTTCTAATATATGCATCCAATGCTATAAAAATTCTCTCTAATCACTGCTTTAACTGTATCCCACAAATTCTGATAAGTTGTGTTTGCACTTTTATTTAGTTCAAAATATTAAAAAATATATCTTGAGATTTATTCTTTGACCCAGAGTTATTTAGAAGTGTGCTGTTTAATCTCCAAGTATTGGGGATTTTCCAGCTTTCTGTTAGTGACTTCTAGTTTAATTCCAAAGCACACACCATATGATTTCTAGTCTTTTAAATTGGTTAAGGTGTGTTCTATTTGCCAGAATATAATTTATCTTGGTGAGTGTTCCATGTGAGCTTGAGAAGAATGTATATTCTGCTGCTGTTACATGTAGCAGTCTACTGATGTTCACCGTATCCAGTTGATTCATTGTTTTGTTGAGTTAAATTATGTCGGTACTGATTTTCTGCCTGCTGGGTCTATTTATGATGGAGGGGTGAAATCTCCAATTATATTAGTGGATTTATCTATTTTTTCTTGCAATTCTATCAGTTTTTGCCTCATGTGTTTTAATGCTCTAATGGTACATACACATTAAAGACTGTTACCTGTATTAAGTCTCTCCAGAGAGACAGAACTAATAGAAGATGTATAGCTATAGATACATATACACGTACCTGTGTGTGTGTGTGTATATATATATATATATATATATAATTTTTAATGGAAATTGGCTTATGCTGTTATAGAAGTAATAAGTCTCATAAGCTGGAGAATCAGTAAAGCCAGTGCTGTAACTCAGTCTGAGTCCAAAGGCCTGAGAACTAGGGGAGCCGATGGTGTAACTCAGTCCGAGGCTAAAGGCCCTGAGAACCTGAAGGGCCACTGGTGTAAATCCTAGAGTCCAAAAGCCCAAGAACCTAGTGTTCTGATGTCTGATGGCAGAAGAAAATGGATGTCCAAGCTCCAGAAGAGAGAGCAAATTGTCTCTTCTCTACCTTTCTGTTCTACTGGGGCCCTCAACAGATTAAATGATGCCCACTTACATGGGTGAGGGCACATCTTCTTTACTCAGTCTACTGATTCAAATGCCAATCTCTTCCAGAAACACCTGCATAAACATGCCCAGAAATAATGTTTTACCATCTATCTGGGTATCTGTTAACCCAGTAAAGTTGACACCTAAAATTAACCATTGCATATGTCTTTTTGGAGAATTGATCCCATTATCATATGTAATGTCTCTCTTTATCCCTGGTAATTTTCCTTGCTCTGAAGTATGCTCCATCTATAGCTACCAACGCCTTTTCTTGATTAATGTTAACATGGTACACCTATCTCTACCTATTTACTTTTAATCTAGATGTGTATTTACATTTAAAGTGGGTTTCTTGTAGACAATGTATATTGAGTCTTACTTTTTGATCCACTCGTACAATATGTCTTTTAATTGGTACTTTTAGTCTACTGATACTCAAAGTAATTATTGGTATAGTTGTATTACTATTTACCATATTTGTTACTGTTTCCTATTTGTTGTCCTTGTTCTTTGTTCTTTTTTTGCCTTCCATTCTTTTTCTGCCTTTTATGGTTTTAAATGAGCATTTTATATGATTCCATTTTCTCTCCTTTCCTGGCATATCAGTTACAATTATTATTATTATTATTATTTATTCTTTTTTTTTTTTTTTGAGACAGTCTCGCTCTGTTAGCCAGGCTGGAGTGCAGTGGCAGACCCATGCCGGTGCCCAGGCCACCCTGGAAGCTGTTACTGCTGTCCACTCGGGAGACAATCAAGGAGCTGATGCGGGCACTGGGCCTGCTCATGTAGGAGCAGCTGCTGAAGGCCCGGGGGCCGGAGGTGAACACCTCGTAGGGCTGCTAGGTCACCCTGATGGACATGGTAGAGGCAGAAGTGGAGGCAGGCAGGCTGAACCAGGAAGAGATTTGAAAAGGAGGAGAGGAGCTGTTTTTAGGTCAGTCTCTAATTCTTCCAAAATTACGGTAATGTTAGCTTTCTCTGAAAGTACTGAGAGCAATTTAGGTAATTTATAACTTACTTATGTAGTACTAAAAGGATCCAACTGACAGCCTAGCATAGTATATTTCTAATATTATTCAAAGTAAAACGGGACAAAATTTTGAGATATTTTAGATCATAATTCTACAGTTTGCTGAAATTTATTCTTACCAAATTTTGTCTAGTTTTCTAGTTCAAATTAAAATGAGGGAGGGTTTTAACAATTAGAATTTGTGATATTCAGCTATATTTAGCAAGCCAAAAGTCAGCTGAATGACAGTAAAGACCTTTGTGACTGGACTATCCAGATATTAAGAGATACTTATGGCCGTCCTGCTTGAACATTTACAGCTTCATTCAATTTCTGAAAGTCAATTATATGGCAGGGAAGTGCTCAAAGAGTCCAAGGACTGGGTGTGAAAAGCAGTTTGGCAGAGAAAAGGGAGACATATGCAGGAAAACATGGAGCACAAAAATATCTAAAACCTTCTTTTCAAAACCATTTCTATGCATTACTATTTTCCTTTAAATCCCAAGTTGACATTTCTGTTTTAGCTTCACAAGTTTGGTATCCAGAGGTTCTGAAGTTGTCTGTTTGGTTCAGATATCAGCCTTCTCATGTGGCAAATGAAGCACTGGAATTTCTAAGGCCTGTTCCAACTCTAATATTCCACAAGTTTGGGAAAGATTCACTTTCATTTTACTGCAACTTCTCACCTGGGTAGTAAGTATAATTCTGAAAGCTTTCCTGGAGACTCAGAAGTTAAAATTAATTTAGAATACCTCATCAACTTGAGAATATTCAATGCAAACATCCCACTAACTTCAGATTCATAAGCATGCTAAGTGATTAACTGATTTTAAAGCACTCTATGATCTAGGTTCTTCTTAAGAAAACATCCTCTGCACACATATACAAATACATATGTGTGTGTGTGTGTGTGTGTATCCATTCACCTTTACTGTAATATACAAACTTGAGAAGAGGAATAAGTCTCTAGAATAAAGCTGCACAGACCTTGATTGAGTTAATCATTAAAATATATGTCCTACCTCAAAACTTTTTTGCTCATTCTAATTTATTCTTCTTAACCAGAAATCCAGGAAGGAGAATGAGAGAAGAGGAAAAGCAAAGAAGAGCTCTCTTTTTCTATTCTGTCAATAAGAAAGGTGAGGGAATAGTTTCTTAAGAAAAAGGTATTGGAATAGAGACCCAGGAAGTTCTTGATTCAAGATCCTAATCAAGGTAAGTAAGAAGAGATAGAAGAAAGTACCAAAAAGAGAGTACCAGAAATCTTGGGGATTAAACATGCAATATTAGTTACAATAAAAAATAAATTGAACATTTACTTTTGTCAAGCGCTATACTATGTCATTAAACAGCTACCAAAGCACAAAAGCTAAACAATTTGCCCAAGCTCACAAAGCTGGAAAGCAAGAGCTGGGCTTCAAACCCATCATTCAAACTCATCACCTAGGTTTAACAGTACTATTATCACAATTAACAATTGTCAATAATTATTTAATATTATTTAATACCGAGATCCTATTTAAGTGTTCTGTTATCCCAGTAATGCCTTTTCCAGCTGTTTTTTCACACCAGGCCCAATCAAAGTCCACACATTGCCTTTGGTTCTTAGGTGTCCTAAGTGAGAGCCTGTTTCATAACCTCTTTCAGTGAAAAAAAAAAATCATTTAAAATACATGTGGATGGGCTGGGCACAGTGGTTCATGCCTATAATCCCAGAGCTTTGGGAGGCCAAGATGGGAGGACTGCTTGACGCTGGGAGATCAAGAACAGCCTGGGCAACATAGCAAGGTCCCATCTCTAAGAAAAAACAAAAAACTAGCCAGGTATAATTGTGCACACCTGTAGCCCTAGCTACTTGGGAGGCTGAGGCAGGAGGCTCACTCAAGCCCAGGAGTGGGAGGTTACAGTGAGCTATGATCATGCCATTGCACTCCAGCCTGGGTGACAGAGTAATGCCCTGTCTCTAAATAAATAAATACACTTGGAAATTCAGTTTAGTAAGAATGTTCAACTTGATTCATAAAACATGATTGAAATAAATTTATAATCTGTATAAAATATGATTTTAAATTTATGCTGAAAAACTCAATTATGTTATTAATTTTTAAAATTCTAGAACAGCTTTAGTTGAGAAAACCTCTAGACCCCTTCAGTAGGCTACAAAAAGAATGCAGAGGATGCAAAGTATGTACAACCGGCAACTGATGAAGTAAAAAGAGGAAGGGATGGAACCTTGTTTCTAATTAGAAGAAAAGAGATACGATGACGTTTTCTGCTTTATATTTTATTCTCCTTTGCTAAAGAAAAGCCAGGCTGTAAGAGAAAAGCTTGGAAGAACAAACAGGAAGTACTTTCCTCTGATACGTTCTAGGAAGAAAGGTTTCTCTTTCTAGGGGAGGAGACACTAAAATAAAAAGCTTCTGGTCAGAGTTTTGATACCTGACCTCAAACTGGCCCTCGATCACTGTTTGGCAGACCTAGCATGAATTCCCACTGCTGCCAAGAATGGCAGGGAAAACAGGTCAGCTGAATGTTTCACATCACGTGTTCACCTTTCAAAAATAATTTCAGTTCAAGATCATACAGCTTTATGGCTCACACAAGATTTTAACTTTCTAAATAACTGTAAATTTTAAAAAATGTTTTCGCTTGCAAAAACAGAAGGATATAATAAAATGTAGAGTGATTTGGAGTTTCCAAGTATTTTCACATCCCTTATCCAATTTAATTTTCTTGATAACCCATAAAGAGCATTATCATTAAATCCATTTGATGGACAAAGTCTGCTGGGATCAACTTGCTGGGGATCCTGGACTGTGAGTTATTCTTCTGAATCTTAGTCTGGTGCTCTACCAGGCAACACTGTTCTGAGTAATGCAATTCTCTTCTTTTCCTTATTTAGTCAAAGTGTAATTGAATTAAATACTGGAGAAAGTATAAAAATTTAAAGCTACATAAAGTTAATTTTAGAAAAAAAAGGTTAGATGATATACTCTAGTATCCTATCGAAAAGTCTGGCTCTTGGAAACCCATTTAGTAGAAGAAAATATAACACTTAGAAAAGCAGAACTCTCTTCCTTGAAAATATATTTAACAAATTCTTCCTATGTAATAAAACTGTTAGGGCTGGGTGTGGTGGCTCACACCTGTTAACCCCAGCACTTTGGGAGGCCGAGGTGGGCGGATCACCTGAAATCGGGAGTTCGAGACCAGCCTGACCAACATGGAGAAACCCCGTCTCTACTAAAAATACAAAATTAGCTGGGCGTGGTGGCGCATGCTTGTAATCCCAGCTACTTGGGAAGCTAAGGTAGAAAAATCACTTGAACCCAGGGGGTGGAGGTTTGGATGAGCCAAAATAGTGCCAGTGCACTCCAGCCCAGGCCACAAGAGCGAAACTCTGTCTCAAAAAAAAAAAAAAAGAAAAGAAAAGAAAAGAAAACTGTTAAGCAATTATCAGCATAATTTTTATATAGCTAGGGGTCATAACTGTATTTTTAATTTTACCATACAATGTTAACCTTAGCTGTACCTATTAGGAAGGCTCATTATCCAATACATTAGTAAAAAGCTAAAGTAATATTCAAAGCTGTAAAGAAACTTAACAGCAAGGATTAAGAGCATATCCTCAGATTGCTACTTTGTTCACGTTTTTACTACCATTAATCTGGTAAATTGCTGTGCTCCGCAGTACTAAACATCCATCTTAATTAATCATAGTTCTATTTAAGCATAGAAATGTCTTTTTTTGAAAGTCAGAAGTGAAGCTTCTGTTTACAAGTTTACCATATGGCAGACTGAATTATTTTTCCTATCCTACTGCTCTATAAAAGTAGAAGTAAAAAGTATTTCCAATAAAATTCAGGATTTAAAACTTTTTTATTGCTAAAATCAAGTTGCCTTCATACTATCCCTTTTGTGTGGTTATAACAGGATTTATTCCTCCTCAGCTTTCATCTCTTTACCTCTTGACCACACTATTAACTACTGAAAAAAAAACGCAGCTGTACACTTACCTAAATTTTAAAATCATACACTGAAAAACTAACTAAAATTACACTCCTAAATAACCTAAAACTGCTTCAAAGTTATATTCAATATTTTGAAATAAAAGCAAGCGCCTCAAGATTAGAGGTGCAAATAAATTATAGAAATTGTATTTTCAGGCTTTCCAACCGCGAATGCTCTTTGTTTCTAACTGGAAGGGAGGAGTTAACAGAAAATAGAACAAGAAGAAAAAGTATGTCCTGAGAGACACATCACTTTACTTTGGTTGACAGAATTTCGTATATAAAAACATCTTGAATTGTACTTCCTCCCAAGCTTAAAGTCCTTATCATGAGAAAACCGAAAGGCGAACCCAAAGCCAGCACATTTTATTTCCGCTGTCCCGGAAGCGCGCTGGGAGCACCCGAAGCTCCGCTCCAACAGCGCCGCGCCGCGCTCTCAGCAGCGCCTCCCGCTGGCGTCTCCCCACCCCACGTCCAGGTCGCGGCCTCTGGCACACCTGGACGGCCGCAGGTGACCGGCGACCCACTCCGAGGATCTGGTAGAAACCGGCCAGGAAACCACTCCCGCCCGGAGGAGCGAGCCACTGTCACCTGGCCTGGAGGGACGTTCCCACTGCCAACCATGGGAGAGGAACGAGCCACTGTCACCTGGCCTGGAGGGACGTTCCCACTGCCAACCATGGGAGAGGAACGAGCCTCTGTCACCTCTGCCGGGTCACCCTGCCCTGAGGGGCGCCCACTGTCACCCCTGCGGGGAGAGGCGTCCCCATGGTCACCCTGTCCTGAGGGGCGCCCACTGTCACTTCCGTGGGGACCTCCCGGTCCCCACTGCCACTCTGGCCGGGAAGAATGTCCACTGTTATGCCTACCAGGAGAGGCGTCCCCATGGTCACCCTGGCCAGGAGGGACGCCCACCGTCACCCACTCCCCGAAGGGGACTCAATGTCACCCCTGCCTTGAGGGGTGCCCACTGTCACCCTGCCAGGAGAGGACACTCGCTGTCACTCCCGCCCTGAGGGGGGCCCACTGTCACCCTGCCAGCAGAGGACACCCACTGTCACCCCCGCCCTGAGGGGCGCCCACTGTCACCCCCGCCCTGAGGGGCGCCCACTGTCACCCTGCCGGGAGAGGACACCCACTGTCACCCCCGCCCTGAGGGGCGCCCACTGTCACCGGCTCTCTACGCCGTCCGCTTCGGGGTGTGGCGGTCCGGGAGGGGTCTGGGTGGGGCCCCCCTGACAAGCGCACCCTCTCGCCTGGGCCCGGGCCCACCCGCTGCCCGGGGCCACCGCGTCCTCGCGGCCGCCCTCGTCGCGGACTGCACGGGTCGCAGCCTCCCGGGCGCCCCTCCGGGTTGCGGGGTCCGGCCTGCGGCGCTCGTCACCTCATGAGGTAGTCCCGGAAATCCTTGCTTCGGACATAGTCCGCCGCTTTCCGCACCAGCGCGCCAGCCATGGCTGTGCCGACACCAGACCCCGAGTGGTCCCTGCCTCTGCTGCCGCTTCCCAGAGCCAATGACACCCAGGCCAACCCCCCCGCGGCCGACTGCGAGGTAGCCCGAAGGCAGGCCTCACGACACCCGGCCACGCCTTACGGCCACGCCGCACCGCCCGGCTCTCGGCCAATGACAGGGCGCAGGGCCGGAGATGGTGGCGCGGACTGGCTGGCTCGTGCCTCACACCTCCTTCCCGCCCTCGGTGGCGCACGGGGGCGGGGCCTGCTGCCGTAAAATGGCTGGCGCTGGGCCCGGGCTGGCAGGCTGTTGCTAGGCTCCAGCGGCTCCCAGCCCGCGGGGGCGTGGAAGTGACAGCTCTCTGACCCGCAGGGCTGTGGGCGCCCTGCCGAGCGTCGCGAGGTCTTGGGGAGCCCTGCAGTGGGGCCCCTGCGGCGCAGCGCGCGGTGGGACTGGCCGGGTTCCCGCGGCGCCCATGGCCTGTGTCTGCGCCGGTTCCTGGCAAGGGCACCTTGGCCGGGCGGCCCGCGTTCCCCGCGCTTCCCGCACCCACGTGAGCGGACCCGGCCCGCAAGCTGGGCCAGCCCGCGGTTTCTGGGCACTGGGGAGTGCACAGAGCCCCCGGCCAGCGACCGCAGCCGGGGCCCCTGGCTTCTCCCGAGCACTTTCCCCCGGACGAGTCCCTCCAGGGTGGCGGGCGGCACCCAGGGCCGGCGCTCCTCACCAACGCGCTGCAGCTACCGGCTCAGGAGGGAGCCGCAGCGTAGGAGGAGGAAAGCATTTAAGAATAGCACAAAGCCTTAGGCTCGAGGAAGCGTGACTGCTTACGTGTTGAAAATAAAGGTTCTATAAGTCCCACCGCGGGTGCATATTGAAAAGAAAGGGACCATTAGCACGCGACCCTCGCCTAGGAGTATATAAACCGCAGCAAGACTTTCGGATCACCAAGGCAGAGAAAAGAACACGTTGAAGGCTTTCGCTCAGTTTTCCAGGTTGTTTCGTTTCGTTTTGTTTCTAATGTGGATGATCATTTAAAATGCCTCTGGTGACCGGGCGCGGTGACTGACGCCTGTAATCACAGCACTTTGGGAGGCCGAGGCGGGCGGATCACCTAAGGTCAGGAATTCGAGACCAGCCGGGGCAACATGGTTAAACCCCCTCTCTACTAAAAATAAAAAAATTAGCTGGGCGTGGTGGCATGTGCTTGTAGTCCCAGCTACTTGGGAGGGTGAGACAGAAGAATCGCTTGAACCCGGGAGGCGGAAGTTGCGATGAGCCGAGATTGCGCCATTGCACTCCAGCCTGGGCAACAGAGCAAGACCCTGTCTCCAAAAAAAAAAAACAAAACAAAATTCCTCTGGTAGCCGGGTGTGGTGGCTCACGCCTGTAATCTCAGCACTTTGGGAGGCTGAGGCAGGTGGATCACTTGAAGTCAGGAGTTTGAGACCAGCCTGGCCAACGTAGTGAAACTTCGTCTCTACTAAAAATACAAAAATTAGCCAGGCGTGGTGATGCGCGGCTGTAATCCCAGCTACTCGGGAGGCTGAGGCGTGAGAATCGGTTGAACCCGGGAGGTGGAGGTTGTAGTGATCCGAGATTGTGCCATTGCACTCCAGCCTGGGCAACAGAGGGAGATCCTGTCTCTAAAATAAAAAATAAATAAAATGCCTTTGGTGAACAGGAACGCTCAACATTAGTGACCCGCAGTGTATTAGTGTTAATAATGGACATCCCCTTTGATCCAGCAAGCCCATCTAGAGATTTCCTAGGATAGACAAGCCAGTTTGTGCAATTTCATGTGTACAGCATTGTTTTTAGTATGGAAAGATTAGAGTTTACATATCCACCCGTAGGGAGAGAGTTAAATAAATTATGGTGCATCCGTTTAGTGGATTAGTATACAGCCATTAGGAATAAAGGAATTCTATATGTGCTGATATGAAATATCTTTCTTATTTTCAAGAAAAAAGCCCAGGTTCTGAATAGTGTATAAAGTATGCTACTCATTGTGCATAGGGACAAAGAAAATATATACATTCATGTTTGCAAAGATACTGGAGAAACGTTAGTAGTGGCTGCCTCTAAGGATGACCAAGAGTGACAGTGACTTTTCATTGTATCTTCCTTTGTTCTTTTTGAAATTTGTACAGTCTACGTATGCTATCTATTCAAAATAAGTGGTGTTAAAGAAGAAGAAATGCCTTTGAGAATGAAAACGGTAAGCCCTTGATTGAGTGGGGTTCATTTTCTGTTAGGATCGTGGACTCTATTGGTCACAGCTGACCTTGATCATCTCTGAAAGTGTATCTCATTACACAATATTGCCGTCTTATAATAACACCAGGAAGGTTGTTCTGTTCCACATGAACATGCTTCATGATGGGGTTAGGAATGTACAACCTGTGAAAAGTGAGGGAGTCTTGATTATTAATAATAATATTATTAATAGCTACCTTTTCTTGATCATTAGGCACTATTTGTACATTATTTCTCCTTCTCACATCGACCCAGAAGGTAGGTGTAAGGAAACTGCGTGGCTTCTTGAATGAAGCCAAACTGCTCTGCAAGATTGGTGGAAAAGGAGACTCACCATCTGCTAACAGGCTCCTGGATCTCATAGCTGCTCTGTCTTAGCCCTTAATATGTTTCTTTTCCTCATGGATAGTGGTTCTGAAACCTAAGCTGTCAGAAGAATCCTTGGCAGATTCCTAGATGCCAGCCTCAGACTCAGAAGGTCTGGAGTTGGGGCTGAAATCTGTGTGGCTAATGAGCGCTGCAGGTGACTCTGAGGCTGCTGGTCAGTGTCCAGCACTTGGAGAAACTCTACTGAGGGCACGTGCCCCTAATGTACTGTTGCCACCACTGGGCTGGGGTCAAGAGGCTTTACTTCCCACATCTGGGCCTCAACTGGGACCTCTGAGCTTTCCACTAGTTTCCATTCCATGAAGGAGTACAAATTGGAGTATGTAAAGACAAAAGACATATGTAAGTGGATAATTTGGATTTGAACTAAGTTCTCTGTGACTTTCAAAGCCATACTTTCCCCATGTTGCCACAAAAAGTATTTCTTTCATGTTGCCATGTATCTCTTACTTCAAATATGAAGCAGGAATGTGATCTAAAGCATAAGAACATAGCAATAGATAGACCCATGTACATGATTTTGTAAAACTTTAGAAAGGCCAGTCATACATGGTTTGTCCATATTTGGATGGCATATGGAAGGCACAGATGAAAGCATCACTGGTTATTCTGAACCCCAGGTTTGTGGAAGTGAGTTAAAAGCCCAGCAGTGAGCCCCAATCTCACCTGCCCATGAAAGTTCAGAAACGACAACCAGAATGGGCTGCACTTGGCACTTCTCTGTAGATGCAGGATCTGTGAGTTTGGACAGATTTCTGGTCAGTTTGGAAGGAAGCTGGCCCCGTTGACAGAGCACCCCTTATGGGTCAGTATTGTACAGGCAGTCCACGTACACTGTGTGTATGCGATGACAGTGCGTCTGCTTGTAGAAGGGGCTGGGTCCCCTCTGCAGAGCCTCCGCATGGGGCTGCATGACTGGTTCCGGCCGGCTTGCTGGGGAGCACCCAGCCTGTCCACAAAGGGAATCTTCATCCTTCCTGATCTGCAGAGCCATTTGCAATGCGTGATGGCAACTGCTTAACTTCGGTTTTCATCCCTGGGCCAGAGATTTCTGTGCCCTGGGATAATAAAGATATTATCTAAAGAGCTTTTATTTCTTTCTAAAGAATAAGGAAAATGATACTCTGAAGAATTTCTATTTCTTTTGTAATTATCTCAGGGGAAGGTAGTTATTAAGTGTTCACTGATTAGGATTAATGTTTCCAATTTTTGTCAAGAACAGAATGTATGTATTACTAATTTAACCATAATTTCAGTCGAAACTGTGTCATTAAAAATGTTCGCAGTTATGCATTTCCTGCATGGTTATGAATTTTTTCATGTATCTACGTAGTATTTTTCTAACAGTCTAATTTTAATTCACTCACTTTCTCAGGAAAATGTATTTTTTTTCCATTTCAGCATGTAGTACTTGTGTTACCTTTTCATAAGGCCCACACTCCTCCAAGGAGGCTGTTGATTGGCTCTAAGCTGATTACCTCCATTTGTTCTTTCCTTGATCTTACAGTGTCCATCAGCTTCCTATGATCGAAGAAAAGCTTCCATTTGTAATAAACCAACTTCTCTCATCCAATTATCAACATAGACCAAAAAGAAAAAAAAGGCCAGGCGCAGTGGCTCATGCCTGTAATCCCAGCACTTTGGGAGGTAAAAGTGGGCAGATCACTTGAAGTCAGGAGTTCAAGACCAGTGTGGCCAACATGGTGAAACCCTGTCTCTACTAAAAATACAAAAATTAGCCGGGAATCGGTGGTGTGCGCCTATAGTTCCAGCTACTCAGGAGGCTGAGGCAGGTGAATCGCTTGAATCCAGGAGGCGGAGGTTGCATTGAGCGGAGATCATGCCATGCACTCCAGCCTGGGTGGCAGAGCAAGACTCTGTCTCAAAAAGAAAAAGAAAAAAGAAAGAAAAAATAAAAAAGCAGAGTCGTTCTGTGAGTGAAAACACTGAATTCCACCGGTTCCTGATCATATTGCCTTTATTTCGTTCATTCATTCATTCTGGAAATGGGGATAAATAGCCCGCTTGTCTTTGCTGCAGGTTTGTTACAATGGCGAAGGCAATTTAGAAGGAAGGATTTAGTGGAGGATAAAAGTGTTTTGTAAATGTAAAGATGCATTGTTTTGTTTCTGTCCTGCACAATTTTCTCTCAGCCCAACACCTACCTCTATTTGGTTCTTAGGTTACACATTAATTCCATTTGCTTAGTAATTTAAAGGATGTACTATAGTACACCAATAAGCTAAGAAACTCGGGCCCTTGACCCGGAGTCACCAGTGTCACCTAGATTCAAAAACCAATATAACGAGTCAAGTATGAATGCACAATAATTTAGCTAAGATAGCCCTTCTTGTCCCACCTCTAATGAATCCACATGCTGCCCCAGGGCTTGGTACATGCTGTTAAGCAAGCAGCTTTGCCCCCTCCTGCTCCCTATTTTTGTCTTAGGTTGGTTTCAGTCCTTCCACTGTGGATGGAGAAGTCACAAAGAAATGGTTTTGCAGGCAAGGAATCTTTACTCTGTTTAGCAACTCAGTAACTTGCTAGCAAATAAATGGCAAAGGGTCAAAGGAAGTGGAAACATCACTATTTTGCAATCCCTATTGAAATGAGGGATTCAAGCAACAATCATCAATAGAAGCCAAAATCCTCCTTTGAAGGGAACTGGATAATCCCAAGTGCTGGACTGTTGCCCACAGATTCTCCGCTGCTGGTCACGAGGGGAAAAGTGCTCAACATACTATACAGGCAGCTTTCCCAACCACTCTGTCCCCAGCAGCTGGGAGCAGGGAGAAATAGTGAGGAGGTTTTCATGATCAGATGTATTTAGGAAACTTATTTGAATCAGGCAATTATTTAATTTCTGCAGCTCTTCTGAGAGCCTTTACTAAGCTATGTGAATTGTGATACCGCAAGAGGAACTCTCACCATGTAGCATTTCCCAAACTTTTTATTTTTTATTTATTTATTTTTTTGAGATGGAGTCTCGCTCTGTCACCCAGGCTGGAGTGCAGTGGCGCAATCTCGGCTCACTGCAAGCTCCGCCTCCCGGGTTCACGCCATTCTCCTGCCTCAGCCTCTCTGAGTAGCTGGGACTACAGGCACCCGCCACCACGCCCGGCTAATTTTTTTTGTATTTTTAGTAGAGACGGGGTTTCACCGTGGTCTCGATCTCCTGACCTCGTGATCCGCCTGCCTTGGCCTCCCAAAGTGCTGGGATTACAAGCGTGAGCCACCGCGCCTAGCCTTTCCCAAACTTTTTATTGAGACAGAGTCTCACTCTTGTCACCCAGGATGGAGTGCAATAGCGTGATCTCAGCTCACTGCAATCTCTGCTTCCCAGGTTCAAGTGATTGTCGTGCCTCAGCCTCCCAAGTAGCTGGGATTACAGGCCTGTGCCACCATGCTCAGCTACTTTTTGTATTTTTGGTAGAGACAGGGTTTCACCATGTTGGCTGGTCTGGTCTCGAACTCCTGGTCTCAAGTGATCACCTGTCTCAGCTTCCCAAAGTGCTGGGATTAGAGACGTGAGCCACTGCACCTGGTCCTCCCAAACTTCTTTGAACATAGAGCCCGTTTGGAAGGTGGATTTGTGGGACTAAGCCTCCCAGGGGGCTCCGGCGGCTGTACGCCCTGATGGCTGTGCACCCCGACCGCTGTGCACCACGACAGCTTTCATGCCTTCCAAGCTGGGGGGTGCCATGGGAGGGCTCAGAGCCGAACACCAGGCTGGATGAGCCTGACTGCTTTGTAGCTGCCTGTATGTGGCAAGTAACACTCCCTAGGCCTCAATTTTTTAATCTATAAAATGAAAGCAGTAAATATCACGTCATACAAGTTGTTGAGTATTTATGAAAATTAAAAGGAATAGTCGCCATAAAAGGCCTGATACTGCCAATAATATATTTGACAAATATGAATTTCTCTTTTTCCCTTTATTCTACTTTATGGCAACTCCTACCTACTATTCATTCTTTTGCTACTAAGCAGACATACGGGTTTGTTTGTTTGTTTGTTTTATCAGGGAGAGGTTCTAAATGTTGTACCCTTTAACCCTCAAAGCATTATCTATTCTCTTAGAGGGTAAAGGGCAGAGATGTTATATCCCTGTTGGTTTCTAACCTTGGAGAAGGTCAGAAACGTCATGAGCTCTCTCTAGATCCTCTTATCTGCTTCTCTTACACAATCGTTTGGTTCTGTGTGTGGTGAAAACTGGATTGGGGGAAAATCAGATCAGCAGAAACCAAATGTTGAACCAACTGGTGAATAGAGAAATACAGATTAAGTATCCCTACAGTGGAATATTATTCAGCAATAGAAAGAAATGAAGTATGGACCCATGCATGGAAGGATGCAGGAATGCTTCCTACAGCATCGAAGGACCTTGAAAACACAGGGCTAAGTGAGAGGAGCCAGACAGGAAGGATCATGTATTGTGTGGTCTGCTCATGTATGGTCTGCTCGCATATTGTATGATCTGCTTACATGAAATGCCCAAGGTAGGCAAATCCACAGTCAGGAAATAGATTGGTGGTTGCCAGGGACAGGGACTTTTGGGGGAAAATAGAGAGTGACTGTTAACAGGGACCTGCTTTCTTCTGGGGTGATGAAAATGGTCTAACGTTGATTGTAGTGAGGGTTGTGCAGCTCTGTGAATATGCTAAAAAACCATTGAACTGGACACTTTAAATGGGTGCAAATTATATTCCAATAAATTATCTGTAGAAACTTAACAGTTTATTATTATTATTATTTTGAGACGGAGTCTTGGTCTGTCGCCCAGGCTGGAGTGCAGTGGCGCGATCTCAGCTCACTGCAACCTCTGCCTCCTGGGTTCAAGCGATTCTCCTGCCTCAGCCTCCTGAGTAGCTGGGACTACAGGTGCATGCCACCATGCCCAGCTAATTTTTTTTTTTTTTTTTTTGTATTTTTAGTAGAGGCGGGGTTTCACCGTGTTAGCCAGGATGGTCTCAATCTCCTGACCTTGTGATCCGCCTGCCTCGGCCTCAGAAAGTGCTGGGATTACAGGCTTGAGCCACCACGCCCAGCCCGAAACTTAACAGTTTTAAAAAACTTTAAAAAAGATACACAGAAAGAGAGCAAACAAAACAATCCCCCGCCCCCCACCATCAAAGTCTTTTGTCTTAATTAGTGCACTAATTCTTTCGGTAAGTAAAGGGAAGAGAGCATTTATCTGTATGAACTATTGCAGCTAGCCTGGGTGATGAAGGAAAGCTCTTCTTTTCAGAATAATTCCAGATAATAAATGTGAAAGAATAGTAGAACGAAAAGAACACTACTTGGCCATCCCAAGTGAAGTTACTGCTTCAGACAAAAATCATCGAGGGATGCTAAAAGCATTCAGTCCATGGTTAATAGAAATGCAGACAGGCACCAGGCAGTCAGTATAATGCCCGGGGTGATTTGTCAGTCCTCAGGGGAAAATGCAGATTCACAAGGAGGGATCCACTGGACCTTAGCCTCACTAAGGGAAGGGGGCCAGCTCCAGGTGCCAGCTGGGAGGATGTTGTGAAGCCAGCAGCCCCACCGAGGGGTATTCCTGTGGGAAATCTTGAGCCTGAATCTAATCAAATCTTTAACTCTATCCTTCAGTTTACAGGAAATAAATGAGAAATAACAGAAACTAGTGAAAGCAAACTATGGGAAAGTAACCTAACTTATCCAGCCAGTGGAGCATTTGACGGGACCACTGAGCCCCTGTCTCCACCCATCATTGGTAGGAAGAGCAGGGGGCTCTGAATCCTTGTTGTAAATAGGGGAGGAAAGGTGTGACGCTTTCCCCCACTCATCATTAGGGTCACAGCCAACATCTCGTAACGAAAGACAGGTTAACAAGAGAAAAGCCTCACAAATGTATACAATCAAAGTTTTATGTGACACAGGAGCTTTCAGAAATAAAGACCCAAAGATCTGGGGAAACTGTATTTTTATGCTTAGGTTTGATGGAGAAAGGATAGCCAGTAGAGATGTGATGGAATGTAAGGGTAACGGTCATAAACTGAGTGGGGAACCCCAGCAAGGCCTGTGTGTCAGATTTTTCAGGACCTCTTTCCTCCTGGGTATTGGGCAGGACCCCTCTGGAATAAGAGTCTTCAACGGAGAAGGGAGAGAGGGACCATTCCAGGTTTTACGGCTTGCTTTGCAGGAAAGAGGGCCATGAGACAGGAGGACCTTGTTTCTGGGCCCTTCCAATCTCCTTTAAAGTTCCCAGAATGCAAAAGTGCGTACTTTGAAGTATCAGGT
Organism: Hylobates moloch; assembly: GCF_009828535.3. Classification (NCBI taxonomy): domain Eukaryota; kingdom Metazoa; phylum Chordata; class Mammalia; order Primates; family Hylobatidae; genus Hylobates; species Hylobates moloch. The sequence continues at coordinate 174,227,204 of NW_026652277.1, forward strand.
TCTGAGCCCAAATATGTCCAACAGGATTATAATGGGAGCCATGCTGGAACTGTACGTTTTTAGTAGACACACTAAACACATTTTTAAAAGGTCAAATTGATTGTAATGATATATTCTATGTAGCCCACTATATCCAAAATATTATTGCACCATGTCATCAATATAGAAGTTATTATTGAAATATCTTCTTTTCCTCTTTTCGTGCTAAGTTTTCAAAACCTGATGTGCATTTTGCAATTATGATTCATCTCAATTCAGGTGCTAAATTTCATTGGCAATGCTTGATCTATACTTGAATTTCAAAAATTACAGGTTTTAAAAGTATATCAGATACCCAAGTTGTTCCAGATATACTGAAAAGTTTTCCAAAGCTGAATTGACTGCCAAAAAATTATGTTCATTTAACGTTTATATTCACCTTGACAAAATGGGTTCATCTTTGTAAGAACTGATTCACTTTGAAGCAAAAACATCCATTTCAAAGCTACATCACTTCAATTTACCTCAGTTCACCTACCTGTTTCAATTGAGTTGTAATAACATTGAATTAAAAAGTGACTGCATAAATCGAAAAACATGTCTTAGATTTTGGGGTGTAATTTTTTTTTTTTTTTGAGACAGAGTTTTGCTCTTATCACCCAGGCTGGAGTGCAATGTTGTGGTGTCAGCTCACTGCAACCTCCGCCTCCCGGGTTCAAGCGATTCTCCTGCCTCAGCCTCCCAAGTAGCTGGGATTACAGGCATGCGCCACCAAGCCTGGCTAATTTTGTATTTTTAGTAGACATGGGGATTCACCACATTGGCCAGGCTGGTCTCGAACTCCTGACCTCAAGTGATCCACCTGCCTCAGCCTCCCAAAGCACTGGGATTACAGGCATGAGCCACCATGCCCAGCGGGGAGTAATTGTTGTAGCTAATCTACATAATGCTGTTTATTACAATGAAAACCTACTGCCTATATATTAATGTTAGAAACAATCTGTAAAATCATTATTATTGACTTGTATTCCAGCATTTTTAATTGCCAATAAATCCTCCTATCTACCTGGGTGACATGAAGCTTTTAAATCAGCTCTTCCATCTGCCATGTGATACTGGTGAGAAAATGAATCACCGCTGTGTGTTTTGATTCTTGAGTATTTGAGAACCTTTCCCTTTATTTTAGGAAATTCTTGAGTTGGAGTTAACTCGCTGGCTCAGGAGTGAAGCTGCGGACTTTTGCGGTGAGTGTTACAGCTCTTAAGGCCGCGCGTCTGGAGTTGTTCCTTTTCTTGGTGGGTCCCTGGGCTGGCTGGCTTCAGGAGTGAAGCTGCAGACCTTCGCGGTGAGTGTTACAGCTCATAAAGGCAGTGTGGACTTAAAGAGTGAGCAGTAGCAAGATTTATCGCACAGAGCGAAAGAACAAAGCTTCTACAGTGTGGAAGGGACCTGAGCAGGTTGCCACTGCTGGCTCGGGCAGCTGCTTTTTATTCTCTTATCGGGCCTTACCCACATCCTGCTGATTGGTCCATTTTACAGACAGGCGAGTGGTCTGTTTTGACAGGGTGCTGAATGGTGCGTTTACAATCCTTGAGCTAGACACAAAGGTTCTCCACGTCCCCACTAGATTAGATACAGAGTGTCCTACACAAAGGTTCTCCAAGTTCTTACTAGAGTAGCTAGATACAGAGTGTCCATTTGGTGCATTCACAAACCTTGAGCTAGACTCAGGGTGCTGATTGGTGTGTTTACAAACCGTGAGCTAGATACAGAGTGCCGATTGGTGTATTTACAATCCTTTAGCTAGACATAAAGCTTCTGCAAGTCCTCACTAGGCAGGAGCCCAGCTGGCTTCACTTAGTGGATCCGGGGGCCGCAGGTGGAGCTGCCTGCCAGTCCTGCGCCTGCACTCATCAGCCCCTGGGCGGTTGATGGGACTGGGCGCCGTAGAGCAGCGGGCTGCGCTCGTCAGGGAGGCTCGGGCCACACAGGAGCCTAAGGGGGCGGGGTGAGGCTCAGGCACGGCGGGCTGCAGGTCCCGAGCCCTGCCCCGCGGGGAGGCAGCTAAGGCCCCGCGATAAATCGAGCGCAGCGCCAGTGGGCCGGCACTGCTGGGGGACTTAGCACACCTTTCGCAGCCGCTGGCAGGGCCGCTAAGCCTCTCATTCCCTGGGGCCGGCAGGGCCTGCCGAGCCTACACCTACCTGGAACTTGCGCTGGCCCTGGTTCCCGCCCGCGTGTCTCCCTCCACACCTCCTCGCAAGCTGCGGGAGGCCGGAAGGGGCTGCTACAGGGCAGCCGCGGGCTGAAGGGCTCCTCAAGTGCCGCCAGAGTGGGAGCCCAGGCAGAGGAGGCGCCGAGAGCGAGCGAGGGCTGTGAGGACTGGAGCACGCTGTCACCTCTCAATGGCATTCACTCGCATGTACTGAACTATTTAAAATACTGTCCATGGGGAAGAGGTGGGGCAAGACGGCTGAAGAGAAGCCTCCACTGATTGTCTTCCCCACAGAAACACCAAATTCGACAACTGTCTACACAAAAAACACCACTGTATGAACCGAAAATCAGGTGAGTATTCACAGTACCTGGTTTTAAGTTTATATTGGTAAAAAAGTAGGAAAGACAGCTTTGAATTGTCTACACCACTCTTCCCCTATCCCCTGGCAGCTGCCCTGTGCTTCAGAGAGAATCTGTGTGCTTGGGAAAGGGAGAATCTGTGTGCTTGGGAGAGGGAGAATCTGTGTGCTTGGGAGAGGGAGAATCTGTGTGCTTGGGAGAGGGAAAGTGCAATATCTGTGGGGCTTTGCTTTGGAACACCGCACTGCCAACACCAGGTAGCATTCAGCTGATACGCACGGAGGGAGCACCTAGACCAGCCCTAGCCGGAGGGCTATCGCCCATTCCAGTGGTTGGAACTTGAGTGGAAAACTTTGCATTCTAAGGGTGTTGTCCAGGCCTCTCTGGACCCATTTCTAAATGTGATATGAGAGGGAGTAAGCAGCCTGCTGAAGTGTGGCATAGTTGAGGTAAATGCGCTAAAACACAATTACGTAGATTAGCCAGAAACATTAAACTGCAGAATAAGATTTGTCTATTCTTCAGGAACCTTTCACCCTCAAAATGGTTTAAAGTTTGACTGTGTTGAATTTGTTTGCTTGACCTCAAAGAGACTTCCACGTAGACAGCTGTGATGAGACTGGACGTAGTCCTAAGCAAGTCTGAAAGCTAATATTTGTGTGCGTCTATGCCTTGGCCTGACTTCACTCTTATAGGGAGCAGGTACAGCTTAGCAGCCTCCCCTGTCGATCAGGCAAAGTTTGGTGTCCTTGGATCATTCAGCAGAAGGGGACATTGCCTGCAATAGTAACAAGATACTGTCAACAAGTCCCCAGAAGGAGAGAGGGAACCAAGGCTGGCTGGGCGCTGGCTCTGTTCCATGTGTTTCACAGCTCCCTAGCCCTGACATCTCTCAGGAGGGGGAAGAAGTTTGCCTTCACTGCATGTCACGTTTGAAGTCATCAAGCTCCTAAGATGCAGATTTGTCCCCACACAGTTCATAATGGCTGGAGCCACAATTTTTTTTTCCTAGATGGAGTCTCACACTGTCACCGGGCTGGAATGCAATGGTGTGATCTCGGCTCACTGCAACCTCCACCTCCCGGGTTCAAGCGATTCTCCTACCTCAGCCTCCTGAGTAGCTGAGATTACAGGTGCCCGCCACCATGCCTGGCTAATTTTTTTTTTTTGTATTTTTAGTAGACACGGGGTTTCACTATATTGGCCAGGCTGGTCTCGAACTCTAGACCTCGTGATCTGCCCACCTAAGCCTCCCAAAGTGCTGGGATTACAGGCCTGAGCCACCACGCCCAGCTGGAGCTACAATTTTAACCTGTGACCACCGAAGTGTATACATTTTTCTACTTTCATGCTCTGCCAGTCTTGTGTGTGGAAATTTAAGTTTTCCGGTGGTTTTTTGAGGTGGGAGAGGTGGGAGCAAGAGGAGGGGGAAGTTTTTCCTAAGAAGTCCAGCTCAGCTCAGACCTTACATGTGGCTCACACACGTGTCTGTGTTTTCTCATGGCCAATCGCGCCTTCTTTCATCCAGCCCAGGGCCCTGCCAAGGGCCTGCCCGGTGCCTGAGTGCATCTGGAGTTCAAGTAAACACAAACAGATAAGCCATCTGCAGTGCTCACATTCCAACTGGAGGAATAGGCTAAAAGAGAGGGAGGTGGGTGGGGGAAGAAAGAGAGGGAGAGAGAGGGAGAGAGAGAGAGAGAGAATCACTGCATCCAAAATTATGCTAATGACAGAAAGGCCAGTGGCAGAGTGCTGGGAGGGAGCCGACCTTTGATGGTGGGCGAGGTCGCTCTTGTGGACAGGATAATCAGGGAGCCTCTCTGAGGAGGCAATGTCTAAATCAGGAGCAGAGGCAGAGGCCTGGGAAAGGTGCTCCAGGCAGAGGAGGCAGCAGAACAAAGGGCCCCGCATGTCCTAGTAGCCTCAGGGAGGGAGGCTAGTATGAGGGATCGGCTAAAATTTGAGCTTGGAGCAACTCTGTCACCTGCAAGGACAAGGAAGCTTGAAATGTCTGCATGCTGGAGGCACTAGCATCCACGACCAGCTCCAATATGGGAACCACATGGTCAGCCCCTGAGATTTTGGAAAATCATGCCCTCTAGGCAAATAGCTGTTTTCTTTTTGAGAAATGTATTTCTCCTGGGCCCTAGAAGACTAAATGCCTGGTCAGGGGACCCCAGTGTCCTGACTGCCCTTCACAAAATGCTGCTCTCGGACTCACCCAGCCAAGAAGCTGATGTGCCCAGCAGGGGTCCCTCAGGAGGCAGAAGTAGATAGGTGATATCCAGCGGTCGGGGGCAGGGGGGTGGCAAGCACAGGTGTGTGCTGTGTGAGCAGGTGCCCAGGCCCCTGGGGAAACTCCCACTGCACTTTCCCTGTGGCTTCAGCAAGGAAGGGGCCCTCTCTGACCAGAAGAGTAAGAGGGTCCCCCAGGCCTGGTCTGGTCTGGAGATAGCTCTGTACGTGTGTGGACCCCAGTATGCTGACCACATGCTGCTTCTGCTCCAGTAACACCTGTGGGTTAACTCGGTGCTTCTCCACGTGGTAATCACCCAGTATTGTTTCTGACCAGGAACCTCACAGCAACGTGTTATGTGCTGAGCATCTGGGTCCTCCCAAAATTCATGTGCTGAAGACTTGGCCCTCTGCGTGATGGTGTCTGGAGGTGGGGCCTTTTTGGGGAGGGTTGTTTAGATGAGGTCATGTGGGTGGGGCCCCATGATGGGATTAGTGCCCTTGTAGAAAAGGAAGAGAGACCTCTTCCTACAGCCATCTCTCTCTGCCATGGGAGGACACAGTGAGAAGGTGGCTCTTCAAGCCAGGAAGAGGTCCCTCACCAGGAACTACATTTGCTGGCACCATGAGCTTGGACTTCCAGCCTCCAGGACGGCAAGGAATCCATGTGTGCTGTTTAAGCCACCCCTTATGTGCCACTTTGTCCCAATTGCCCAAACCTGGAGCAAGGGAATGAATGGGCTGATACTTCCAGGATTCATGGGTCTCACCATGTTCAGGAACTGTGCCTCTTTAGAATGAGACACAGCATACTGAAGGGTCCTCACAGCCCTGGTGGGACTGGGGTGCATCCCGGTTGAGCAGTGCATGCTCTGAGCCACTGTACTATCTGGTGCCTTTTCTCCCCTTGCCAACTCTACAAGTGGAGATTGAAGGAGTGTAGGTGATAGTGGAACTACTCGCATTGATACCCAATGACTTGCCAAGAAACGATTTCCTTTCTCTGTGCTCCGGGGCCCTGCTGGGGGAATGTTTCCCCTAGGGACACCAATGCTATTCTGCCACCCTGGCTCTCGAGACTGCCATCACAGGCTGGGTGCCCCACACCATGGGGTGGCCTCTCCTGACTAGCAAGGGGGATGTCAGGGCACTATTCCTCCATGGGGCAGGGAGGAAGCACCCCTGCACTGCCAGCCCAGTGGGGAAACGTTAACAGAAGACAGCAGCAACGCAAGGGCAGGGGCCCTCCACCTTCTAGGACCATAGGGAAATACAAAGATTCCCAAGCAGCTCTGGGGCCAGGTTTGAGGACGGTGTGGCAGGGGCAGCTGGGAACATCACGGGTGCAGGGACCTGCACTGGGGCTGAGGGCTGTGCCAGCTGTGTTGGCTTCCTGCAGCTGCCATCACAAAGTCCCACAGGTGGGCAGCTTAAACAGCAGGCTGCTCTCTCACAGCCCTGGAGGCTGGAAGGCCAAGATCAAGGTGCCGGCAGGGCAGGTTTCTCCCGAGGCCTCTCTCCTTGGCTTATAAAGGGCCACCTTTTCCCTGTGTCTCTTCACATCATCCTCCCTGTGTGTGTGTCCCTCTGTGTCCAGATGTCCCTTTCCATAAGGACACCAGTCATGCTGGATTAGGTCCCCCCACCCCAATGACCTCATCATCACTTGATTACCTTAGTAAAGGCCCTGTCTCCAAAGACGGTCACATTTTTAGGTACTGGGGTTAGGACTTCAACAGGATAATTTTTTTTGGAGGGATGAAGCCTTGATTCAACCCATGACAGTAGCTATTCACATTTTCATCCTGGGCCTTATGGTAACTGATTTCTTCTACCACCCCCATTTTCCTATTATATAGATTGTGCTGATGGTGGCCAACTTCCTGCATTGCTCATGGTTTGTAGGTGTTCAGTCTGAACTGGACTGGAAGAGAAAGATTGTCCAGGGCTGTAAAGAGAGACTGGTGAGACTTGGGTTTTTTCTTTGGGAGATGGTGTGCATGTTTTCATTATTTATGAAGAGCAGCTGTGTTATTTAGATGGGGATGTCATGGCTGCCATCACTGTTACTTTGGAGGTGAAGAATAGGAAGAAAGTTGTGTGGAGACTTTGAGCGGCTGCAGACTGGAGTGTGGTGAATATGACAGATTGGTTTTTTGTACTCGAGCTATTTGAAAGCTGGAATCTCAAACTTCGTTGAAGCATTAATTTCCCCTGCGACTTGAGCTTTCCTGAGCAGCTCCCCATGTGAGACTTGCAGGGAGGTGGTAGCCACATTGAGCCACCTCTGCAAGCCAGGGATTAGGATGATCGCTGTGACCAGGGCAGCTGAAGCAGGTCTAGCTGCCAATCTCCAGCAGCTCCTGCTTGTGGACTTTCATGTACCACCAGCCTGCTTATCGAGCATTTGAAATGTGGAGAGTGTGGCCACACAACTAAAATTTAAATTGTATTGAATGTCAAGTAATTTAAATTGTAAGTAGTTTAAATAGCCAAATATGGCTAGTGGCTACTATGTCAGACAGCACAGCATGAGAGCATACATTTAAAGTCGATGTGCCTAGAGATTCACCAAAGAGAGCTGATGTGGCCAAGGTCATGGGGGCTTTGTATGCTGGACCAAAGAGCCTGGAGTTTTGGATTTTTCTCTTGAAGAACAAGAGCTGCTGAAGCTGTTGTTGTTTAACATAGTCAAGTGATATGGGCACAATTATTTTCTGACAGAATTTTAAGCTGCTATGTGAAAAGCGATTGAGAGAGGCAACGTGGTGGCAAGAAGCCAGCCAAGAGGTCACTACAATTGCCTGGATGAGACATGGCAATTGCAGAGACAAGCTGGAGGTGATGGGAATGGGGAAAAAGCGCACAGTCAAGAACTCTGCAGGGGAACACCTGTTAGGATCTGATCACTGATGGTGTGCTGGGGGGTAAGACAGAAGCTTCGGACCCCACTATCACTTGCCAAGTGCCATTATCACTTGCAAATGGCATGTATGGGAATGTCTCAGCGGAGTTAGGGAATGAAGGAGCAGTAGCATGTCTGGGCGCAGGTTGGGTGAAGATATGGATGCAGGATTGGAAGGGCCGGTGTGAAGTGCTGTCTCACATCCAGGTGGCAATGTGCGGTGCACAGCGGGCAGAAACTCGAGGAAGCCCCAGCTAGAGACAGCACTTTCTTGTTTTCAGTCACGGAACTTTGCACTACAAGTGGTATTAAATAGTGCTTCTCCAGGCCGGGTGCGGTGGCTCACGCCTGTAATCCCAGCACTTTGGGAGGCCGAGGCGGGTGGATCAGGAGGTCAGGAGATTGAGACCATCCTGGCTAACACGGTGAAACCCCATCTCTACTAAAAATACAAAAAATTAGCCGGGCGTGGTGACGAGGGCCTGTAGTCCCAGCTACTCAGGAGGCTGAGGCAGGAGAGTGGCATGAACCCGGGAGGTGGAGCTTGCAGCGAGACGAGATCACGCCACTGCCCTCCAGCCTGGGTGACACAGCAAGACTCCATCTCGGGCAAAAAAAAAAGAGAGCGGATAGACAGAATCTTACATGATGCTGTGAAATCCAGCTGCTGGGCTTCATTTCAGACATATTGCCTAAGACTCTCTTCTTATTACCCTAGTCACTGATTCACAACCACTTTCACCCTTGAAGATCCTTTGTAAAGTTAAGATTTTCCTAATAGACCTGTTACATAAAGACTTTGTCTTATAAGGAAGTATTTGTTATGTAACATATTTGTCCCCTCTAAAGAGGACATTTTAAAGGAGGCATTTAAATTTCTCCTTCATGTGAGACACCCAGTGTTAGTATACTGGGTTAATATAAAACCAAACAAAACTCAAGTAAACATGACTTTTCACCTCTGCAGGTTTACGGTGTGTGAACTTATGATTCACATCAACTTTTCTTCCTTTCTTTCTTTTTTTTTTTGAAGAGAGTCTGCCTCTATCACCCAGGCTGCCAAGTGCCATTATCACTTGCAAATGGCATGTGGCGTGATCTCAGCTCACTGTAACCTCCGCCTCCCAGGTTCAAGTGATTCTCCTGCCTCAGCCTCCCGAGTTGCTGGGATTACGGGCACCCACCACGCGTTTTTTTTGTATTTTCATTAGAGATAGGGTTTCAGCATGTTGGCCAGGCTGGTCTTGAACTCCTGACCTCAAGTGACCTGCCTGCCTTGGCCTCCCAAAGTGCTGGGATTACAGATGTGAGCTACAGCGCCTGGCCTTCATCGGCTTTTCTTAATACTGATGGAGCTCACGGACTCCTAGTCCTGTTGTGAACTTCGGGTTGGCAATCGCTTGCCCTGGGCTGTATGAGGAGCCAGTGGCAGGACCCTGCCTGACCGGTGACCCATGGGGGCTCTGTCCATCGCAGTGCACGGGTCCTGAGAGGGCTCCCGGAGCTGCAGGGCTGAGCGCATTCTGCATGGCCTGCAGGTCTAGCTATACAACCACTGCCCTCTGCTGGCATCTTGTAACAATCGCAAACACACAGAACTTAATCGGCCCGCAACGTAGTGAAGTTTCCAGAAGCAAAAGAGATGAATTTACGCCGGGGGGCGGTGGCTCACGCCTGTAATCCCAGCACTTTGGGAGGCCAAGGAGGGCGGATCACCTGAGGTCAGGAGTTCAAGAGCAGCCTGGCCAATATGGTGAAACCCCGTCTCTACTGAACAATACAGAAATTAGCCAGGCATGGCGGCGGGCGCTTGTAATCCCAGCTACTCGGGAGGCTGAGGCAGGAGAATCCCTTGAACCCGGGAGAAGGAGGTTGCAGTGAGCTGAGATTGCGCCACTGCACTCCAGGCTGGCGACAGAATGAGACTCCGTCTCAATAAATAAATAAAAAAAAGAGGTGAATTTATATGGTTAACAGGCCACGTTCAACAAGGCCACCCCACCCACCCGAGGCCCCATGTAGAATTTTGAATGGCCACATGCGTAGTGGACGCTGAACAGGGAACTCGTAAATTCCAGCCCAGTCCCCACCTATTCATTCATTTACAAATAACGATTTGTGCCCAGCACCGGGCCCGGCATAGAAAGAAGAAAAGGATTGCAACTCTCAGGGGTGCTCCAGGCTAGGGGGAGAGAGGCGTACACAAGAACAATTTCACTTCAATCTCTTCCTCGATCCGGTAAGAGGCTGTATGAGAGGCAGTCCGGATCGTATGGACGTAATAATGGCTGAGCTGAAATGAAAAGGATTACACAGGATTTGTCTGTTGGATATCTCTGACCAAAACGGCACTGAAACCTGATGACAGTACTTAGCACCAAGTATCTGAGTGGAAGGCTGGTGAGAGTAAATGGAGTTACGGTGGAAGACATTCTGAGGTCCTTTAAAATTACCAAGCTGCACGAGACCTTGCCATCTGTTGGCATGTATGATTTGGTGTGAAAATATCTGACCCAGATAACAGCCAAATTGCCTCACTTTCTGCAAGCTAAACACAGTCTAACTGCGTTAGCGATACACACACACACACACACACACACACACACTCTGTCTCTCTCTCATGCATCACTGAATGATGGAAACACATTCTGGTAATTTCATCATTGTGTGGACATTAGAGAGTGCATTTACACAAACCTAGATGGTACAGCCCACTGCGTACCTACGCTCTATGGTGTAGCCTGTTGCTCCCAGGCTACAAACCTAAGCAGCATGGTACTGTGCTGAATACTGTAGGCAACTGTAACACAATGATAAGCATTTGTGTATCTAGACATATCTAAACATAGAAAAGGAACAGTAAAAATATGATATGGTATTGTCATCCTATAGGACCACCATTGTATATGCATCTATCTATCTATCTGTATAGATATAGATATATACAGTCATGCACCACACAATGTTTCGGTCAGCAACTGACTGCATATACACTGGTGGCCCCATGAGATGACTCTCTCTCTCTCTCTCTCTCTCTCAGGAACCATTCTTAGAGTCAGCTGCTCCACACCCTTTCTTTCTCCTTCCTTTGTCGCCTCATCCAGCAGGCTTCCTGGAATGCAGATACTGGCATCTGGAAGCATGAAGATGAGGCCTGTGTGTTAGAGGTCCTCTGGGACCTGGAGGGCTCAGAGGAGCTGGGCTGCCATCCAGCCTGCCCTGAGGCTCACCTGAGAGATCTACAAACTTAGACCTCAGAAGGCTGCTGTCACTTTGGGCTTCCTGCTGCTCACAGTGAAACCTAATCTTTTTTCAGGGAATGGTTAATCGTTTTATGGAGATATAATTCACATATCATACAATTTACCCATTTGAAATGTACCACCTTCAGTATGTTTACAGGGTGTGTGACCATCATCACATTCTAATTTTTGAACATTTTTGGCACCCCCACCAAAAAAAACACTTTACACCCATTGTCAGTCACTATCTATTCCCCCTCCACTAATGTTCTCCTTGGCAACCACCAATGTGCTTTCTGTCTCTGTGGATTTGCTGTCCTGGACACTTCATGTAAATGAATCACAACACATGTGGCCTTTGTGTCTGGCTTCCTTCACTGTGTAGTGTTTCAAGGCTCACCTGTGTTGGAGCATTTGTCAGCACTCCATTTATCTTTGTGGCTGAATAATATTCCATTGCATGGATAGCACGTTTTGTTTCTCCATGAATCCACTGATGGATATCTGGGTTGTTTCCATGTTTTTATTGATACAGATTCATACATACTTATGGGGTAGGTGTGGTGTTTTGTTGCATGCACAGAATGTGTTATGACCAAGTCAGAGGATTTGGGGTATCCATCACCTGCAGTATTTATTATTTCTGTATGTTGGGAAGGTCTCAAGTCTTCTAGCTATTTTGAAACATACAATACACTGTTGATAACTATAGTCACCGTATTTTGCTATTGAACATTAGAACTTATTCCTTCTACCTAATTGCATGTTTGTGCCTATTAACCAATCTTTCTTCACCCCTGAAACTTAATCTTAACTACTTTACTTTGTAATACATTCCGTTTGTTTGATTAGGATAGTTACTTTCTATTGCTTGTAACCAAGGAACCGTAACTAATATAGAAATTGATAGGAGAAAGCACACATCTTCAGGGAAATGTGGAGAATTGAGGACAGATTACTGGGTGTGGAGTTGGATTGAAAAGCACTGACACGCCTGTTGATATGATGGGAAGGGAGCTGGCAGGCCATGGGGCACCCGGCCAATGGGTCAGACTCTTGCCCATGTTCCCTGGAGGCATCTAGCACAGCATTGATTTCTCACCGTTCTGGAGGCTGGAAGTCTGAGATCAAGACGCCCTCATGTTTGGGTCTTGGTGATGGCCCTCTTCCTGGTTTCACACTGCTGACTGCTCGCAGTATCTTCACGTGGTAGAGAGCAGAGAGAGCTTCAGTCTCTTTCTCTCCTATTGGGTCACTAATCCCATTCATGAAGATGCCATCCTCATGATCTAATCACTCCCCGAAGGCCCCACCCCTTAATACCATCACTTTGGGGGTGAGGATTTCAACGTACAAACTTGGTGGTGGGCACAAACATTCAGTCCATAGCAGGTGGCGTTTCACTGGGCAGGTGCTGTGTTTGGGCAATCCTATCAGAATCACGAAGGAGCCTTGCTAAAATGCTTCCTTCTGTGACTAGGGCTGCACCTACTGTGAATCAGTAGATGGCCCACAAGGGCATGAGTGGTTAACTCAGTCATTGCGCTTCTTACTGCGGATACTGGTGGGCATTCTGTTCTTAGGAGAGACTGGACAAAGAAACTGAGACAGTGCTGAAGTCAAGTGCAGATCTGGAGTTAATTCCAATACTACAAAATGAATTATAGTTTCAGGTGCAGATCTGCAGTTAATTTCAATACTTACAAAATGAATTATAGTTTCAGGTACATGTCTAGTTTCCAGCTTTATAAATACTTGGTACAAAGTAGATAATTTAATTACTGTTATGCTGAAAGAGGAAGCTGTAGAAAACTCAATGTCAGATGGGTGCCAAATTCAGTAGAATGTGTGAGACTGTTGGGCTCTTGATGATATTGTATAAATTAATGTCTGGCTTGCATTAATTTTTGCATTATTTTATGAAGCTTCATATTCATAAAATTAAGTGGAAAAAGTATAAATGAAACATGACTTAAGAGTCCAGATAAATCTAGAATTAGGCCGGGCACAGTGGCTCATGCCTGTAGTCCCAGCACTTTGGGAGGCCAAGGCAGGTGCATCACCTGAGGTCAGGAGTTCGAGACCAGCCTGGATAACATGGTGAAACCCCATCTCTACTAAAACACAAAAATCAGCCAGACATGGTGGCGGGCACCTGTAATCCCAGCTACTTGGGAGGCTGAGGCAGGAGAATCACTTGAACCCGAGAGGTGGAGGTTGCAGTGAGAATTAATTAACACCAGATCATTCTAAGGCTCACACACTGTCCATTTGTGCCACAGCTGAAACCTGAAACCTGCAACCCCAGCGTCTAGGCAGTGGCAGTGCCCATAAATGGTGCTTGGCCCTGCCCCGGCCCCTTATTTTGAAGATCCAGCCTTCCTCCTTCCCACCCTCACTCCCTGAGCTGGCTTCCCTAGAGATCTGAGTGGCAGATCACTCCAAGCTGATGTGCCCTGAGCCAGCTACTCCCCCGATGGTCCTTGCTGGTGACAAACTTGTAATGACAGTGGCAAGCGTGGGCTCCATAAACCTCCTACAATTGACACAACAAGGAGGTTGTCAGGCTCAGGAGGGAGTGCTCAGTGTGCCTAGCCCTCCCTGCAGAATGGTGAAGAGGAGGAGCTTAGCAGATGGACACGGGTGAGACCTGGGGCTGGTGGTGGTGAGTGACAGGGTGGAGGCGCAGTGTGTGTGGTGTTCCAGCTTGGCAGTCTCAGAGCCCACTGTTTTCAAGGTTGGACTCTTCTCATCATACCTGTAGGTAATGAGGTAGAAAGGTAATAAGGTAGAAAGCATGGGGCTGATTGAAGAGGAGATCGCTGGACACCGCTGGAAGGTCAAGCTAAGATTGTGATGGGGAGAGAGGCAGGGGTTTTCTAGGCTCTCTTCTCTGACTATTCCTGCACCGGGGAGGATGTTGGCACGTGATCTGGAAGACAGAAGGGGGCCCGGAGGAAGAGGGGATTTAAGGGCCTTGGGCAGGTCTGGGCAAAGGGACACATGGTTGCCCCCCAGGAGGCCCTTGGCGTCCCACTGTCCATCTCTAGGGCTGCTTGACCATCCTTGAAGAGTCTAGGAAACCATCAGACTAATCCTGGGGTGTCCAGACTGTCCATATTGACGTTTAACCATCTGAGAATGGCCCCCTCACCTGGAGTCACAGGCTGACATCCCCAGACAAATGTGTGCCAGAATATCCTGGTGTCACAGGCTGACATCCACAGACAAATGTGTGCCAGAATATCCTGGTGTTTTCTGCAAGGCAGCATGTTTTCTGAGCACCCGTTATTTGCAAGCAGGTGCTCAGGTTCCAGCAGTGACCGCCTCTCACACCCACAGTGTGGCTGCACCAGCTACGGAGAGCCCTGGGCAATGCTGAAATCCACAGCCAAAGAGGCTGATGCAAATTGCAGAGAGCACTCGGTGTGCTTGGCCGGAGGAAGCTGTCCTCAGATGACAGCTTCACGTGGCAGGTGTGTAATCTGTCGTCCTCACTTGGAGGGAGGCACCTTCATCCCTATTAGGCCTAAGCAGGCAGAATTACAGGACAGAGCCAGCTCTAGCATATGCGCCAGAGCTCCAGGACCCGTGCCACACCGGGTAGCAGAGCCAGCTCCAGATCTCCAGGGCTATGGGTTGCATTCAGATCCACCTTTACAAATGAGATACAGTTATTGTACCTGAAAGGTCATGGGCCAGATACAATGTCAAGAATTTGTTGAGCCCTAAATTTGGGGGAAGCAGTAACTTTCACTCAATGCCCCCGGGGCTGCATTGGAAAGTGGGAGTCAAGGCTCCCTGGCTCCTTTATAAGCCCCGCTTCTTTTCTGCAAATACTGCTAATGTCCCAGATTGGCATTAATCAGGACAAGTAATTAGCTGAATTTTGAGAACAACAACAACAAATATATATATATCTATATATTATATCCATATATTATATATCTGTAATTTATATCTATACCTATCATATGTACATATAGGTACATATATGTACCTCCATCCCTGTAAGGATGACAGATCTATATCTATCATTATACATATGATAGGTGTATGGAAGATTCTTTTAAGTTCTATGGAAATATCTTTATGTCCTCAGATGCATCTGAGGTTGAGCATTAAGCTGAGTTTCTCCACAGGTAAAGGTGACAGCCCAAGTGTGAGTCCAACTCTCCTCTCCAGGCCTGTCAGTGGATTCTGAGACGACATTCAGTTCAGTATTTGGGGTCCAGCGTTACAACACTGAGCCAATGGGAGGCAATTCTCCACGGGTCTCTTGCCTTTCTGCAGTCTTTAGCTTCTTTGGCTCTGAACTGTCTTTCCAAGGACATTTGTGTAGTAGACAGCCCTGGGAGGCAGAGGCAGCGTCTCTCTCTGTGGCCAAGGGCAGGCTGTAATCTGTCCACTGTAATCGAGTGTCCCCTTCCAGGGCAATGGGAGGTGGGTTTGCCTGTATCCCTCCATAAACAATTGGGGTTTCCTAAGTCAGGGTCCTCATCTGTGATGCAAATTCAACGTGTGCAGCACATCCACCTAGGCCACTGCCCACCACCCCATAAGGCGTGGGGCCCACAGGGACTGATGTGTGCGGGGCCCATGCTGTTTGCTGTAGGGTCTCTGACCTAGAAGTCTTGTGCCTTCATCCAGCATCTGTGAGCCTGCAAGTAGGGCCAAGCCTCAGAGACTTACTTCAGTCTGGACACCTTGTTTTCCCCAACCAAAAAAACATGTGCAGGTGGACAAGTGTATGCAGAGCCACGCTCAACTACATGTATGCGGCAGGCAGGATAATCCATCCCCCCACCAAAGTCCACGTCCTAATCCCTGGAAGCTGTGACAAAGGGGAACTGAGGTTGCTGGTGGAATTCAGGGTGCTAATCAGACCACCTTAAAATAGGGAGAGTTTCCCAAATATCCTGGTGGGCCAGTGTGCTCATAGGGCCTAGAATTGGAAGAGGGAGGCAGGAGGGCTGGGCGGAGGAGAGGGTGTGAGAAGAACTCCACCTGCCACTGCTGAATTTGGAGGAGGGAGGGACCATGAGCCACCAAGCACAGATGGCCTCTGGAAGCTGGAAAAGAATTGGATTCTCCCTGAGAGCCTCTACCTCCCTGGTAGCCCTGCCCACAAACTGGTTTTAGTTCAGAGAGCCCTGTCTTGGACTTGTGACCCACAGAGCTGTAAGACAATAGAATAGGCCGGGCGCGGTGGCTCACGCTTGTAATCCCAGCACTTTGGGAGGCCGAGGCGGGCGGATCACGAGGTCAGGAGATCGAGACCACGGTGAAACCCCGTCTCTACTAAAAATACAAAAAATTAGCCGGGCGTGGTGGCGGGCGCCTGTAGTCCCAGCTACTCGGAGAGGCTGAGGCAGGAGAATGGCGTGAACCCAGGAGGCGGAGCTTGCAGTGAGCCGAGATCGCGCCACCGCACTCCAGCCTGGGTGACAGAGCGAGACTCCGTCTCAAAAAAAAAAAAAAAAAAAAAAAAAAAAGAATATGCTGCTGTTTTAGATTTGCTATGGCAGAAATAGAAAATGATACACAGAGGATGTAAAAGGTATTTTTTTCAAATGATGCCTCTTTCAGTAGGCATTTTGTGGGCACTTCCTGGGTACAGCAGGAGGCAGGATTTGTTCATCTATTGTTTGTCCTGCAATTTCCTCAGTGGGATCCAGGGCTCCTGCCTACATAGCGAGTCTCGCAGATTTCAGCAAGGCCCCCTTCACCCTGCTAGGAGAGCAGCTCAGAAAATGGGGCATCCTGCCACAGGAGCAAAGGTGTGTGCGTGTGCATGTGTCAGTATGCTGTTGAGTGTGTGTGTGTGTGTGTGCACGCTGCTTGCTGACACATGCTGGTTAGGAATTTACCACATAGGAAGAAGAAATTAGGTCGGAGAGCCAAGGACCAACAGTGCAGACTGGCTTTACGTCTGTATTAAGAAGGGATGGGCATGCTGAGGCCAGGTGGCAAAGCACAGGAGACACAGTGAGGGCTATTCCCAGGGCCGTGTGCTGGGCATCTGCTTTGCTGCACAAGATGACCGTCCACTGTCTCCTGCCAGCCCCAGATCCATTGCACAGCTGGGCTCCTCTCAGGGGTGCATGCCCACACACATACACACAGGCCCTAATGCACACACACACAAACATACATCCATATGTTCACATGTGCATATGTGCTCTCATGCACACACGTTTATGCATGTACACACATGCATGAACTCATACTTCCACATATACACACATAAGCACACACGTGTATACACATGCATATGCATGAACTCACCCACCCACACACACTGTGCACACACACAAGCATACGTGTACACACTCATGAACTCACCTGGCTACACATGTGCACATACAAGCGCACACACACGTGCATACATATGCATGAACTCACCCACCTACACACGCACACGTGCACCTACACATATGTACATACACACATATGCATGAGCTCACCCACCTGCACACACCCACGCACAGGGCTCTGAGTTGGAGTGGTCGTGATGCTGCTTCACCTCCCCATGTGGAGTCATATGGTAGCAGCAGAGGTGGTTGTGACCTGAAGCCAGCAGGAGGGGCCAGAGGAGTGGGGAGCTATCCAGACCGTTATTGGTAACAACACAGAAAGTCCAAAGGTTATTGTTAGGCTAGAAAAAGATTACACTTCATAAAACCATGTTTATTCAAAAAAATCTATTCAGAAAGTCTGGAAAGCGTAATAAATATCTGTACAGTGGCCACCCATCTCAAACATGAATTACAAAGCAGGAACATAAACATGATGTGTAAACATAACTGCTGAGCCAGTGAACAAAGTGCTGAGTCAGGAGCGAGGCAGAGAAGCGTGCTCAGTAGAACAATACAGACGCTGCAGCCTCCGTCCTCAGCCCCTCAAGCTGCGCTGGAGTCCACCTTCCGCCCTCTCCACACCGCTCAGGGACCGGCAGCGTCCTTCTCCATTCTCGAATTTGCATGAAGCTTAGAAAGGTAGGAGGCAGCAAAACCGTGTCAGAAATGAACGGGGTGCAAATCAAACTTTGCCATGTGCTTGAGAGAATCAGTAAAGCGTTAGGTAAAAATCCCAAGTGCAGCTTTAGGATAACACCATTTAATGAACAACACTGGATAACATTAGGTACTATTATCACTTTAAAATTCAAACAATCTTCCAAACATCAGAACATACACAGTTAGTTTAAAATCACAGACAAATCGGACTTGAGGGTAAAAGTGAAATCCTCACCTCTTGCCCATGTTTGACTTTGGGATGGAATTCAGCAAAGCTCTCCTACTGCAGATTGGGAGAATCAGGTATTTCTCCCACATAGGGGGCTGCCAGGGAAGGAGGACCCTATAGGGTGGCCAGCAAGGGGCCACTTGCGGTAGGTCAGGAAGCCTGAGATCTAGGGTTCAATGTGTTTATAAGTTCTGTGATTTTCATGACCTGGGGGCAGGGGGCAGGTTATGATGAACTGTGTGAGGAAGGAGAGCCAATTAACTTTTGGGGAGGTCTGTGTCATTTGTGCAAATCATACGGAGCATTTCATTCTGCGTGGAGGTGCGCTGAGCTGGCAAAATGCGAATTCTAAGAACACCTTCATTTACATGTCGACTGCTGCTTGAAAGCAGTCACTTGCTATTTCACTAAGGTTTTTGAAAGCTTAGTTTAACATATGATACCATAACTTCTTTAGGCTGACTTCTGTGGAAGGATGTCAAGTATCATTGTGTTCTGGATATGGGAGGGAAAGTAGAGGTATTTCACAGACACTCAGCAGAGCAGGGCCAAGCCAGTGTTCTTCTCCGCTGATGCACATCAAATATATGTAAGGACAGAGCTCGCTGTGATGGGGAGTCTCGTCGGTCCCTTTGGCATTCTTAGAGTTCAGAAGCTAAGTCTGTACAAACTGGGATGACTGAAAAAGACCATGAGCTGGTGCCCCATGGGCACACAAAGAGGAAACACCACGGCCGCTTTCTCACAGGTGCTTTCCCATTCACTTCCCCCACTTCTCACTCCCTGCACCAGAACCCACTGACTTTAAGCAAACAGACAGGCCTGCAAAGCAGGCCAGGCCAAAGGGTCCGAGCTGCTGATGGGGGAATCGTTGCCTGTGTAGCAAGCAGAAGAGATGATGACTTTTGTTCATTTCTGGGAGGACAGATTCTGTGACCTAAGGATTATCCACTTTTTCCTAAGTTTCTAAAAAGAAATGAAATAATTAAGACCTAAAAAGCAAATTCATCATGGTGGAAGTCGTTCTAGCCTTGGGAAAAAGCATCTTCTATGGAGAAAATGTGAGGAATGCCCTGTGGGCACTATGGAAACAGGTATTCAGTCCGACTTGCTCCTTTTATGTTTTGTGGTTCTCTAAGAAAAAAAAATCCACATGGATTAAAGCTTCTGAAACAAGTTTAAATTTTAAGGTCTGAAAACAATCAGACCAAGCTAAGGAGTTATTTTTCAGAACGCAGCACATTTTTTCTTTCTTTCTTTTTTAGTTGGGTGCTAGAATCGAGATGGAGGGGGAACAAAACCCAACAAAATAACATCTTCTTAGGGAAAACCTGGCTGTGGCCAGCGGGCACCTCCTGAAGCCCTGCTTGCTGCAGAGGCGCTGCTCTTCAGTGATGCAGGGTGAGGGGCTGAGCGGCGTCTCCTCCCATCTAGTCTGCTTGGGGGCCGCCAGGGAGCATCTTCAACACCCTTATGGGAGAATGAAGGACCCGTGTGTTCCCTCTGCGGGCTGGACTGGGCGTCGAGCCTGCTGCCTGGAACCTCTCACTCGATTTTACTCAACGAAGGAGAGCACAGCATGGCCTAAATGCCCCACACCCACCCTGTGTGCACACCCAGGGGAATACGGATCAGTGTGAAAACAGATCTGTGCAACAGAGACACAAAACGCAACACAAAGCCACAGCATCTACAAAGTGCATCACTCCTGTCCACGCTGATCTCCGCTGCCCTCCCACCTGTGCCCCTGCCCCTCAGTCTGCTGGGTGGGGCCTGTGTCTCCCTCCAGCCTCCAGCTGGACTGAGAAGGTTTGGGTGGGAAGCCACAGAGCTCCATTTCTCCAATTCACAGTTTCTCCGTAGACCAGAAAAATGGAAGTGAACACAGCAAAACCACAGCTTTAGGTGAGCACACAGGAAGCCCACCCAGGGCTGAGCAGGTATGAGAACCCATGGCTCCCTGCAAAGCCTCCAGGTAGCTGTGTGGCCACCGGAGCTGGGGACAGATGGCAGCCCAGTGCGCTTGGCCCCCCGGGGAAAGCCGAGACTGGAGGTGGACACAGGCTCCTCCAGGAGGCGCCCCCTTCCATCCTGGTGACACAGAGCTCTCAAAGCAGAGATCCAGCCCGCCTTCCTCTCGCCTGGGCTCTTACTCCTCATTTGAATTTGGGACAGAGGAAAGGATGGGCTACCCAGCACCTCAGGCAAAAACTGAAGGGCGAGGAGGAAACGGCTCTTTGGATTATTTTGGGCAGAACCAGGCGTCTCCTCCTGGACGCCACAGTGCCAATCCCGTCATCCAGCCCGTGGGGAGCCCCGGGATGCCAGGTCACCCCAGCCCTCTGGGGCCCTGCAACCACCAACGGCTGCGCCCTCGCACTGCCACTTTCCCACCGGGTACCCGGGACGTCGGCGTCGGGAGTCTGACCAAACCGACCGGCTTCATAATTGGAAAACAGATCTCTCGGTAGAAACAGAAGCCGTGATATGAGAAGACCCGCAGGCTCTGAAAGAAGCCCCTGGCCTCGAACGGGCACGCGAGGTGAAGGGGCGCATTTGGTTTTGCTTGGGAGGAAAGAGAGCGGGCGGGGAGCCTGGCGCAGAGAGGCTTGGAGAAGCCCCCAGGTCAGGACCCTCTCCGGGGCTGAAAAAGAAAACACGGACACAGCGAGGGCGGGCGCCTCCTCTCTGCTGGACTTGTGGTCACTCTGGGTGCCAGACGGGCTCCGAGGCCAGGGTCTGTGAGCCCACGAGGATGCTGGCAGGGGACGCTGGGGCCAGGGTCCCACCCGCTACAACCGCGTGGACGTGAGTCTCTTCATGCCTCTGCGCTGAGCCAGGTTGGACGACAGCACGGGCTCCAGCCGCGGGGCCTGAGGTGTTCTGTTTAGAGCGAAGTAGGTGGCAGCCATTGCGCCCTGCAAAACAGAGGACAAGGGTGAGAGCCGTGGTGCCTCACTCCAGGGGTGGAGCCGGAGCCCGGGGCCTCCATGGGCCTCAGCTGCCCCCAGGCAACGTGGGAGAAACCAGAGCTTCCTCAGGGTCCCTGGAGCATGGAATGCTGTTAGCCTGCCGCGGGGGGCCAGCACACGTGGGCCCCAGGAGACAGGGGCTTCTCATTCCTGCACCTGCCCCCCAACCCCATGCCACCCTCGCACTGTGCTTGTGCCTTGGGGGAAAATGTTTTGGACTCTTGTGGAGCCCCCAAGCTGAGGTCACATGATCCCCTGCATTCTGACAATGAGGCCAGCTCTGTTTTGGGGCTTGCTGGGTCCTAGGACACACAGCAAGTGCCAAGGCCTGTCAACCTGGACTTCGGCCACTGTTGAGGAGTCTGGACTCATTTGGAGGAACACGCATATCCTGGAGTGAATCCAAATTCTCAGAATGGATCTGGAGGGGGCGGCTCCTAACTGGATCCTGCCTAGTCCTGCTGGGGTGGGACAGTCTACACTTCTCAGAAGAGGAGTCCCACCCAGAGGATGGGGTGCCTGAGAGGCAACTGCTGCTTGAATGTAAGTCACTTATGAAGGGGACTTTTTGTGCATGTGTGGCCTAGAATGGAGGCTTTGAACTTGAGTGGAACAGCCACGCCAGCTGCCACCACGTCAGCAGAGGCTGCCACCTACTCAGATAGGAGCCCTGTGCAATACTGCACATGTCTGGTGAAGCGCACGAAGGTAGGTGGGCCGGCGGTGCAGTCCGGGGCTGCTATGGGCTCTTTCTCTGCACTCCGTGGTTTCTTTAGAGTGATTGCAAGGTATCAGGCGCTTTTCTGGGTTTCCCATTCCCACCACTGTGTCCTCACTGTCGCCTGCCGGTACCTTCACCAGGTGCACGTCCTGTCGGCTGAGCTGGTTTGGGGACAGGTACTCTCTGTTGACCACCCACGGGTGTTTGAGCACTTGCATCGCCGTCAGGCGCTGATGAGGGTCCACGTGGAGCATCTTGGACACAACGTCCTGCCAGGGAAGGTCATGAGAGTTGGGGGGATGGTTGGATCATTTGTGCTGGGTCAGAGAGCCTCCCCAGCAGAACTCCTCTCCCTCTATGGCAACACCCAACCACTATGCTGAGTGTGGGTCTTTGCATTTTGGGGTCATGTTCACTTTTAGGTTTAGAAGTATGTCGATGGTTTTTAGCTTTAAATATTACCAAACTTGGAAGTTCACTGAAGGTTTATCTTTTATTAAATATTTCATGTCTAAAAAGAAGTTAAATGTGGAAATGTTAGATGATGCATGTAAATCGATGAAACACTGTTTCTTGTAACAATTACATCTTTCCAAAGGGAGAAGCTGAAATAATTAATATTCCACAGGTAGAAATCAATTCATAATGATGCACCTACTTATATTTTTTATCAGGACTACCCACAAATATTTACTACAAATAATCAGAAACCACAAAATCTACACTCTGGAGCCATCAGAGTGTAGGTTCATGTGCAATAATGGTATTTTTCCATTTCATTGTAAAGTCATAGCAGTGAAAACCTCTAAAACGAGACTCTACATGTGTGTACACATACACATACAATACAGTGCACATTCTATTACAGGGAATTACATAAGCAGAGTACTCGGTTACAGTGTGAAT
Source organism: Hylobates moloch (assembly GCF_009828535.3). NCBI lineage: Eukaryota > Metazoa > Chordata > Mammalia > Primates > Hylobatidae > Hylobates > Hylobates moloch. The sequence continues at coordinate 174,249,989 of NW_026652277.1, forward strand.
TACATTTGCAGACACACCTGATGCTTCTGCTCTAATCACCATAATCATCCTTGAGGTAAATGGGCAAATATTACTTTTCCTAATTTGCAGATGAAGACATTACTGCCCGAGGAAGATCCAAGATGAGAATCCATATTCTCTCCACTAGCCTACCCTCCTTCCTTAGTGTTCCCACCACATTTGAAGATGTAATAAAATGAATTAGAATGCGGTTGGGCGCGTTGGCTCACGCCTGTAATCCCAGCAATCTGGGAGGCTGAGGCAGGTGGATCACTTGAGGTTAGGAGTTTGAGACCAGCCTGGCCAACATGGTGAAACCCCGTCTCTTCTAAAAATACTAAAATAAGCTGGGTGTGGTGGCATGCGCCTATAATCCCAGCTACCTGGGAGGCTGAGGCAGGAGAATCACTTGAGCCTGGGAGGCAGAGGTTGGAGTGAGCTGAGACTGCACCATTGCACTCCAGAGTGGGCTACACGGCAAGAGTCCATCTCAAGCAAACAAACAAACAAAAAAGAATGCATATAGAATGTGAAGTTGAATTACTCATTAGAATTTTTCATCATGAAACAACTAAGAAATACTATGCACAGTAACAATATCTTTTTTATACAGAAAAATCTAATGCCTTTTGATATTTGATAACATTGACCTTGGTAATTTCTTGAAACAAGTATCTCCTAGAAGTATGAGTGTTGTCATTTTCAGGTGCAAAAACAAAAGCAAAGAGCACTTTAATAACTCTTTCACAATCTTATAGTCATGACACTGAGAGAAGCAGTATTTTTACTTCATACCTGTAGGATGTGGAGAAAGACATACTAATCTGTAGCTTTGCTGGTGTTTGGAGGACTGGAGGTTCTGTTGTGCTAAGTAAGAGAAAGGAAGAGGTACAGGGGAAAGATGCGGGGGATGTGGTGGTGGTAGGGACTGGTGGTGAAGGGAAGGAAGGGTTGGCGATGCCCTGCGAGGCAGCAGAGACTGCTGCCTGCAGCAGTGATCTTGACAATGTGCCCTTGTCCTTGACTTTGCTCCTTTCCCAACACCTTCTCCCTGCTCCCACGCCAGCTTCCAAGATGGCCTTCCAGACAAACCACCAGCACCCACGTCCTAGTCTGAGGCTCTATTTTGGGAACCAGAACTAAGACATCTGCACTCATTTAAGACAAAGTGAGGGTGTGGACAGGAGCACTTGGACTGTCAGGGTCTGACATCTGCAATATGCTCACTAAATGCCAGCTGCCATCACCTCTGCCATCATTTCCACAATCACCCTCACCATCCTTCCATCACCCCCACCACCACCCTCACCATCATCTTCACCATCACCTCCACCATCATCCTCACCATCCTTCCTCCATCACCCCACCATCACCCTCACCATCATCTTCACCACCACCTCCACCATCACCATCATTGCTCCATCACTCCCACCACCACCCTCACCATAATCTTCTGCCATTACCTAATACCATCATCATATCCCCATCACCTCCCACCTTACCCCCACAATCATACCATCCTCCAATCATTCCCCCATCCCAGCCACCACCTCTGCCACCACTTTTGCCATCCCTTCATCACCTCCATCATTTCCCACCATCACCTCCACAATGGTCACCTCCACGATCACTCCCGCCACCTCTGCCACCACTTCTGTCATCCCTCCACCATCAGCTCCATCCCTGCTCCCACCATTACCTCCACCATCATCTCCACAATCATCACCTCCACCATCCCTTTTGCCATTATCTCCACCATCATTTCCACAATCATCCCCTCCACCATGCCTTCACCATCACCTCCATCATCGCTGTTGCCACCTCTGCCACCACTTCTGCCGTCCCTACACCATCACCTCCATCATCATTCCCGCCATTACCTCCACCATCATCTCTATAATCATCACCTCCACCCTCACTGCATGAGGTTGCACTGAGATGTCAACAGCAGAATTGGAATCAGAGCCCCTGACTCCTTCTCTTTCAGCCCTTTTACATGAACATGGGAAACAGCTGTTAGTGCTGCTTACCAGTGGCTGGATTATGATTTACTATTGGATTAGAGAGGAATTTGATGATGCCAAGTAAAAAAGCATCTGATGGTCAAAAGAAATAAGGCCGGTCATAAACTGCGTGGACTGCAGACAAGGCCAAATTCAAAGTATTTTACAAGAATAGAAGTATACCTCTGGACCACAGCTCTACTTGTTTGGTTTATGAACATGCAGGGCAATCATTCTGCAATATCACTAAAAGCATGGTGGTTAATTTTATGTGTCAACATGGCTGGGTTATGTTACCCAGTCTAGATGTTGCTGTGAAGGTTTTTTTCAGGATGTGATTAACACTTAAGTCAGTTGACTTTGAGTAAAGCAGTTACGCTCCACAATGTGGGTCAGCCTCATCCAATCAGTGGAAGGCCTCCTTAGGAAAAAGACTGCTCCCCCGAGGAAGAGGGAATTCTGTGGCAGATGGCCTGTGGTGGGCAATTGCCCCATCCATTTCTCCCTGGGGCTCCAGCCTGCCAGCTGCCCTGCAGTCACAGACTTCCCCGTCCCCACAATCACATGAGCCAATTTCTTACAAATAAATCTCTCTCTTTCTACACACACACACACACACACACACACGTTCTGTTTCTTTGGAGAACCCTGCATAACATACCAAGACAGTAGAAAATGTGAAAATGCTAAAAATGTTTTTGAAAATAATGTTTTTAGATGAAAGGCTTAAAAGATGCCGAGTATAAGGCCAGGTGTGGTGGCTTATACCTGTAATGCCAGCAATTTGGGAGGCTGAGGTGGGTGGATCACTTGAGGTCAGGAGTTCAAGACCAGCCTGGCCAACATGGTGAAACAAAAAAGTTTTAGTACAAAACTTTTTTGTACTAAAAATACAAAAAAGTTAGCTGGGTGTGGTCACACACGCCTGTAGTCCCAGCTACTTGGGAGGCTGAGACAGGAGAATTGCTTGAACCCAGGAGGCAGAGGCTGCAGTGAGCCGAGATTGTGCCACTGCACTCCAGCCAGCCTGGGTGAGACAGAGTGAGACTCCATTTCAAGAAAAAAAAAGAAACAGATGCCGAGGATAAAATACCTATACTGCTTATATAAAACCTGTCCCCTGGCTTCCTCAGAAATAATATGGCTATTTCAGAATCTGAATATTTAAAAGCAACGCTGGGACATGTACTCACTTTGGCTGCGTCAGATATTGAGTCCCAGTTTCCCCCAGAAAGGGCGTACTTCCCACTGCCGATCCGCGCCAAAATCTCCTCAGGGGTATCGTCTGGCCCATTTGCAAAAGGGGTGAATCTGTATAATTAGACAATTTGTGGTAATGAGCTTCTATTTTGCAACCTAAAATAAAGCTTGCAAGTTGATATCACCCCTTGGCTGTTAAAAAGAATAGCACTTTGCTTCTCCCTCCTCTGCTCTGAAGCCAGGATTCATGGGAAAGTGGAACTTACCTCTTAACACTATGCCCGTTTTCCTTCCTTAGCAATTGGGTGGCTAGAGGTTGATGGGCAAGTGGGAGAGCCCTGTGAGACCTGTGCTGTATCCCCTCTGGACCCAGGTAAACTGGGATGGGGTGGCATAGTGAGTTGCCTGGTGCCGTGGTTTCCACAGTGACAATGTGGCGTCACGCGAGAGAGCCTGAGACGTGGTCTGAGAGACCCACGGTGGATGTAATTACCAACTCTGTGTTCTTTGACAGGTTAACTTTTTGAGCCTCCACTGCAAATGCAGCGTGGTGCAGCCCTGGCCATATTCCAAGCGTGTGGGAGGTGTTCATGGTGTCCCACCTTAAAACACACCCACACACTCCTAGAAAAGGAAGGACACGTGTGCTGCCAGCGCTTCCTCTAGTGGGAAGGTTTGTTATCTAGTTTTCCATATAGGCAAAGTGAGTATTAGAAGCATCACAAAATAACCTGACTGTGGTATTGGTAAGAAACTGAGGTTCCTTCCTTTGCTACTGCAGTCCTCAGGGTGCAGCTTCAGGTGCCTGATTTACTCTCCTTCTGCTGTGGACACTACCTATTGACTTATGATGAAATAAGTGAAAAGCAGGCCAAGCTCATTCATTCTCATGAGGGCATTCAAGCCATTTTGCTACAGCAAACAGGATTAGATGCTCTAGGATTCTTTTCTTTTTGCCTCCATTCAAGTATTTAATAAACGTAATAGGAACCAGCGGATCTTGTAAAATCCTAGACCTTCCTGCCTAGAAGCAGCCACGGTGTGTCCTCTTCTCACTCAGGGGAGAGGGAAGGGAGGCTGGTACAGGTTAAAGTGTTTAGCCCAGAGTCACGGCTAGTGGCGAGTGGGGCTCAGATGGAAGTCAGCTGTCTGGATGGCAGGCCCAGGCCACTTTCTGTAACACCATGTGTCTTAGGCCACTTTCTGTAACACCATGTGTCTTACCACAATGAACCAGCCCGTGCATGACTCATGACCACGAAACCCAGGTACAGATGCTGTTTGACCATGAAGCTGCTATGGGGCTTTCGGTTTAAGAGGATGTCTGGAAGGCACATCTGTTGCTACCTTTTAAGACAGTGGCAGGTTCAGCGGAGAGAATGCGGACTATGCCGGCAAAAGACTTGGATGTTTTGTTCATGAGCTGAGTTTAAAGAAAATGGGTGGCTACCTTTCTTGTCCTTGTTGTTCAGTTGTCCTGAGGGGCTAAGGAAGTCTGCGAGTGTTCGCTCGAGGCCTGGGAGTGTTTGCATACGCGCTGGGTTTGCCCACATGCGCACACTAGGACAGGGCTGGCCCTGGTCCCCTGACACATCAGCCACTGAGGCTGCTGCCCTGTGTCTCCTCCTGACACCCGTTTGAGGCGACTGCTTACCCTGCCAGCATGGTGTACAACAGGATCCCCAAACTCCAGATGTCACACGCCGCATCATAGCCTTGACGCTTCAGGACCTAGGAGGGAACAACAGGACACCGGCACGCCCTTCACTAAGGACATTCAGCTTGACAGCATGTTTCTCCAGCGGCATCCCATGCCCGCAAGCTGGGGACCAGGAGGAGGGCGGCGCTGTGTCTTCGCTGTGACCGCTCTTTCTTAAGGCAAAGCCAACCCTAAGGTACTGCAGTGGGACTCCTCCCGGCCCAGCCACATGGTAAACCTGTACTCTTGCCAGACACATGACAGACAGGCTGAAAAGGAGGGCCTTAATTTTTAAGGCAGAAGGATTTTTCTGTTATGGTAAAATATGTATAACATAAAATTGACCATCAAAGCCCTTTTTAAGTGCACAGTTTAGTAGCATTAAGCCCATTTACATTGTGGTGCCAACATCACCACCATCCATCCATAGAGCATTTTCACCTTCCCAAACTGAAACTCTGTCCCCATTAAACAACAACTCCCTGTCCCCCAGCCCCCAACACCTACCCTTCTACTGTCCGTCTGTATGAATCTGACTCCTCTAGGGACCTCATACGAGTGGAATTATGCAGTGTTTGTCTTTCTGTGACTGGCTGATTTCACTTAGTATAACACCGTAAGGTTTCTCCAGGTGTCAGAAGGTCCTTCCTTCTGCAGGTTGGACAACATTCTGCTGTGTGTGCATGCCACATTTTGCTTACCCATTCATCCACCGAGGGACACTCGAGTGGCTTCCACCTTTTGGCTGTTGTGAATAGCACTGCTATGAACATGGGTGGACACATGTCTCTTTGAGTCCCTGCCTTCAATTCTTTTGGGTATATACCCAGAAGTTCCATTCTAGGCTACATGATAACGTTTAATTTTTTTGAAGAACTGTTAAAGCAGCAAAACTTGTATGCATCGTAGGATTACATACTTCAGTAGAGGGCAATCCTCTGATATAGTTACAGTTGAGTAACAACAAAGGAAGCCACGTTGGTGCTCATGGATTACTGCAGATGATTGGATTTAGCATTAAATATCGAGTCAGGAGAGCTCGGCTCAATTTCCTTAGAGATGAGAGCAAGGAGCCTGTCCTTTCCTCTCCGTATCGCTGCTACCATGTGCGAGCCTGCACCATGGAGGGGACCAGCCAGTGCATGCTGAATGAATGTGGTGCTCAGGTGCAAGCCTTACTTCCTAATCCATCAGCGGGGTGACCTTTGGAAGTCACTTACACACATGGAGCTTGTGCTTTCTCCATCTGTGAAACATGGTTAATAGATTACACCCTGCCTACTTCGTATGGTGGATGAGAGTGAAAGTAAAAAAAAGTTGGTAAAAGTGCTTTGTAAATGGCAAAGGAATATCACAACCTAGGGCATTCTATGATCAATAAAATCAATATTGTGGGAGACCAGAATATGCCACCCCAAAATATGCTGCATAGGCGTGTGGGGCGCTGAGCTGAAGATACATAAGAAGCAGCAGATGCAGGAGAGCTCTGTGTCCTCCATTTGTCTAAAATCAGGACATGGATTAAGACAAAAGGTACCTACCCCCCACCAGAGAGGACAAAGGCTTCCCCTAGGGACAGCTTTGGACGCATGTGGTCCCACATGGGACCAGCCTCCATCGGCCAGCCCTGCACCTCCCCAGGCTGCAGCCCCTGGAGACCCTAACCCTCTTCCTTTGTCTTGCCAGATCTCTAAAACTTCTCTGTTCTTTGTTGAAGATGCCATGTAGGCTGGACTCAAAGCCACCTCTGCGAGAACGACTCATTCCCTGGGCATCTCGCATGCATAGGTGAGAAGACGTGTGTTAATAAACTTCTTTTTCTCTTGTTAATCTGTCTTTTGTTACAGGGCTCTGGTCCAGCTAAGAACTTAATGCGGGATGAGGAAAACATGATTTTCCTCCCCTGTAATATTATCAATATTAATATTGATTAAGTAAGGCATGAACAGAGGCTTAAAACCTGGTTACTTTTATTTTTTTATTTTTTGAGACGGAGTCCTGCTCTTTCAACCAGGCTGGAGTGCAGTGGCGCAATCTTGGCTCACTGCAACCTCCACTTCCTGGGTTCAAGCGATTCTCCTGCCTCAGCCTCCCGAGTAGCTGGGACTATGGGCACACACCACCACACCTGGCTAATTTTTGTATTTTTAGTAGAGACGGGGTTTTACCATGTTGGCTAGGCTGGTCTCCAACTCCTGACCTCAGGTGATCCACCTGCCTCGGCCTCCCAAAGTGCTGGGATTACAGGCATGAGCCACCACATCCAGCCAAACTTGGTTATTTTTAAAGGGGCCACAGGTTGCTCAAGTGTCTGGATAACCCCTGCATAACCTAAAACAGCCTCTCAGTCCAGCCCCTGGCTGCATGTCCGTTCATGTCTCAGCACGCAGAAGCATCTTTGCCATGGACCAGTGGCCCTGGGTGACCTCTTAAACAACTCCAAGACCCACCACGAGATGCCAGGCGCCTCAGGCCCTGCTGCTCGCTTGACCCCCTCCCATTGGAGCATCTCTGGTCCAGTTCCACCAAGAACCCGCGGGATCCACACAGACTCTGAAGTCCGCCTTCCTTCCCAGTTCCCTCCTCCCCTGTCCCATCGGCAACATCAGCCACAGCCCTGCCCTTCCTCTCTTTACCACTGCCTCAGGTTCAGTGGCTTTTCTCAAAGGCAAGAAATTGGACTTAGATTTATAAACACATCCTTGACTTCAGAACCTAATGGAACTTGTTCCTGGGAAACGTGAAAAGAGAGAGAAGTTCACCAGGTGCCTTGCTAGCTGCTCTGAGCGGGGCTGGGAGCAGACACAGACACTGAACAATGTGAGCTTTCAGTGGCAAATCACCCCGGAGCCCTGCGGTTCTCAATCTGACAGCTGCTGACTTGCTGCTGTTGGGGAACCAATCTGGAGTGAGAATTGGGGTGCAGAGGAAATCCGTAAACTTAGTTGCTCCCTGCACTGTGACGGATCCATTTCCCATCCCAGGTGTACCGCAGCTCTGCGTCCTGGTTGTGTAAGGAGACTACTGCATCATCTCTCTAACTTGGAATAAATATGCAGATTTCATCCAAATTGTCTACAGAAGACAATTTTACATAAAAATGTTACTGTTGAAAAGTTTTTTCCAATGGGAAAATGAGAATGATAAGAACAACTATGTTTAAGCAAGATTGGCCCCCGGCTCAAGAGACTGAAGGTTCTCGTTTCTGCTTCCCAACACCACTGCTGACGCGGCTCAAGCCACCTCTGACGTCCCCACTGTCCAGTGGCTCTGCAGTGGGAGGGGGCAGAGCCTCTCTTTGCGGATAGAGGGGCCTGGGTCTGCAGTCGGGGAATGCTCACCTCCGGGGCCACGAAATTGGCCGTGTAGCAGGGCGTCATGAGCAGCCCGTTCCCCGCGCGCAGCTGCTTGGCAAAGCCGAAGTCGCAGACTCGGATGGATTCTGGGCTCCCCGACTCATCCCTGTACAGGATGTTACTCGGCTTCAGGTCTCGATGAACAACCTGCAAGACAGAAGGCACGGTGCCTACTTGAGGGCTGAGGACTGAGCAGGAGAGGGACGGCAGGTGCATTTAGAGGGGAGGGTGCATTTGGGAACTGTCTTCCTAGCAGGTCCTGCAAGCAGGCAACAGGCCAGCAGTGTCAACAGCTGCTGTCTTCTCCAGAGGGCCCCCCACCTTCTCCCGTTCTCCTGTGGTGGTCACTCACATCTGAGCCCCTGATGTCACCTGCTTTTACAGTGAATGAATATTTGAGTAAATGAGTGAGCACCTCTCCAAGATGAGGCCGCAGCTTACTGGAGCTGTCACATAAAAGGAAATGTGGTGAGCTCTGGTGATAGGAATGAAAAGCATTTTAAAGATGATATTCATTCAATAACTACTCCCTGTGTGCCTACCCCCATGCACTGTCAGGTGTTGGAGCAGCACCAGCGAGTGGCACAGATCAGGCACCTGCTGTCCCGGGCACACCAACTCGTGGGGGAGACGGACCGGGGCCACGCAATCATGCAGTCACTCTGCAATCATGCTCTGAGGCCTCCCATGGAGGACTGCGCTGGCTGCAATGATGGTGGGGCCAGCACACCTCAAAGCAAAGCAGCTATTTAGGGCACAAAGCAATGTGTTCTGAGGGGACAGAGGGCCATTGTGAGGATATGTGGCATGCCTTTGTACAGCTTGGATCCTGAACGTCTCAATTGTCCTAATAAAATCCAGTGGGAGGATGTAGAAGGGAATTAAAGGGACACACTCCAGCAGTCAGGCCTGGTTTACAGAGGTCCTCAAAGACTGTGGCTTTACTTCCATTACCTCCCCTCATTAAATATGAGCAGATCTGCAGAAAACATCATCCAAAGGGCTTCCCCTGAGTTTGACTGTACTGGGAAAACCTGGAAGTGCTTAAAGCTCAAGACCACCGGGTGACCACACAGAAAAGACCCAATGTGTGGTCCTGGAAGAATATTCCCGTTTGGAGATGACTGCATTCTGAAAGCTCAGGACTACGCACACAGCTGGCTAAGACCGTATTTCCTGCTTCAGGAGAAACACTGGGAAGAGACGGCGCACAGAGGACACGTGTGATATGGTGCAGCCACCTCCCTGTGAGGCCAGGGCTGGGACCAAGAGCACTGCCTGGAACCAGAGAGCCGGGGTCCAACCCCACTGGCCACCTACTCATGTGTGACCTTGGGCAAGATACTCAAACTCCTGTGCCCCTCGCCTGCACAGTGGGTGTGATCTAGGGTTAGGGAGTCAGTGAATGAAGAGCTTGAAGTGCAGCCTGGATCACGGTGAGGCCCACGTGAACCTCAGGCATCACTGTCATCCCTGCCTCACCATCCCTGCGCTCCGGTTAATGAATTCTTTACCCATTGCAAGTAATGAAATTCTCAATTTCTTTGGATTAAGGCCAAAGTATTTTTTTGGCTAAAGTTGGTAAAAATGATTTTAGACCCTCAAAGGGTAGCGGAGTCAGCCACCCCAAAATATGCTGCTTTGGCGTAAGGATTATTTTGAACTGAAAACAACTGAAAAGATGCAGATATAAGCAAAGCTCTCTGCCCTCCCCTTCTTTACCTAAAAAGAGGATACAAATGGGTAAAGGTGTCCCTCCTGTCCTCTCTGCCTGGAAGGACAGAAGGGAAACTCTAGACCCTTACAGCCTGGAGAAGCCTCCAGAATAATCTCTATAACAAATGTTCCTAACTAGCCGTCATCTTCTATTAGTTTCCCATAGACTTAGCTTCCCACAGTTTGCTGCCCTAGAAACACAGTCCTTTTTCTTTGTCTTCTTTAAAAGTTATTATTCTTTTTAAAATTTAAAAAATTTTAAAATTGGAGACAGAGTTTTGCTTTATCGCCCAGGCTGAAGTGCAGTGGTGTGATCTTGGCTCATTGCAACCTCTGCCTCCCGGGTTCAAGCGATTCTCATGCCTCCGCCTCCTGAGTAGCTGGGATTACAGGTGTGCGCCACCACACCCGGCTAATTTTTGTATTTTCAGTAGAGACGGGGTTTTGCCATGTTGGCCAGGCTGGTCTCGAACTCCTGACCTCATGATCCGCCCGCCTTGGCCTCCCAAAGCGCTGGGATTACAGGCGTGAGCCACCGCTCCCGGCCGGGAAAAGAGAATTTTTCTTCCCTTGCACCGTCACTGAGCCTCCAGACACAAGAGGGACAATGGTGGCACGGAAGGAATTCCAGGACAATCTGCGTTCTCAGCTCTTGAACCCATAAACCCTTGTGGTCTTGGTTCCTGCCCTGAAGCGCCCTCCTCCCCGAAGGCTGCCCCAGGCATGGCTCCTACCCCCTGGGAATGGAGGTAGTCCATGGTCTTGGTGATGGTGCACAGGACGTCACTGGCTTCGCGCTCCGAAAAGTATCTCTGCTGGAGGATACGGTCCAGGAGCTCCCCGCCGCGCATCAGCTCCATTACCAGGTACACGAACTTGCCGTCGTCATAGACCTGCGGAGGGGAGACGGGGCGCACAGCGGCCTCAGGGACGCGCACGTCACCGCGGCTGGTTGCTGTGAAAGAGCAATTACTCCAGAGGGGGTTAGGAGAGGGAAGTCAGAGGGGAGAGGCTGGGACCGCAGGGTCCTGTGGGAGTGCACACAAGGCTTCTGCAGGGAAGAAGCAAATGGCCATACCTGTCATACCATGTGTGCTCTTTTTAGGAAGAAAACGGCTTTAATAATCTGTGGCTAAGCAGGGACTAAGGACATACGAGATGGGCGTGTCCTTAGCTGAGAAGAATGGCTTCATGACTGCCAGGAGATATCTGTTATTTATTTATTTATTATTATTATTATTATTATTATTATTATTATTATTATTATTAGAGATGGAGTCTCGCTGTGTCACCCAGGCTGAAGTGCAATCAATGGCGCCATCTCAGCTCACTGCAACCTCCAGCTCCTGAGTTCAAGCGATTCTCCTGCCTCAGCCTCCTGAGTAGCTGGGATTATAAGTGTACGTCACCACACCCAGCTAATTTTTGTATTTTTTAGTAGAGACAGGGTTTCGCCATGTTGGCCAAGCTGGACTCAAACTCCTGACCTCACGTGATCCACCTGCCTCAGCCTCCCAAAGTGCTGGGATTACAGGCGTGAGCCATAGTGCCTGGCCTGCCAGGAGGCTAAGAAATGCACATGTTGGCAAACCACCTTGCAAGAGCCGGGCCTCAGGGCAGTGCTTTGCCAACAGTAGTCTTGGGGATCTTGCTAAAATGCACGTTCTGGTCCTGCAGCCTGAGGTGGGGCCTGGCCCTCCGCATTTCTAACGAGCTTCCCATGATGTCTGTGCTGCTACTGCACGGACAGCACTGAGTGGCCAGGCGCTGGGAGCGCAGAGAGGCTAGGCAGAGTCCAGGGCGAAGTTATGTATCAGAGCCATGCTGTTGCTTCAGAGAAGCAACAGAAAAAGATAGTTTTCTCCATACTGGCTTTTATCTCGTGAACTAAATAAAAACAATATGCTCTGATTATTCTCTTTAGTTTTTGATTTTTTGAGACGGCGTCTCTCTCAGTTGCCCAGGCTGGAGTGCAATGGTGTAATCTCGGTTCAGTGCAACCTCCACCTCCCAGGTTCAAGCAATTCTCCTGCTTCAGCCTCCCAAGTAGCTGGGATTACAGGTGTGCACCACCACACCCAGCTAATTTTGTATTTTTAGTAGAGATGAGGTTTCACCATGTTGACCAGGCTGGTCTCTAAGTGATCTGCCTTCAGGAGAACTCAAGTGATCTGCCTTCCTACGCCTCCCAAAGTGCTGGGATTACCCGGCCCACTCTGGCTATTCTTATGCCAAGCTTGCACGTTAAGACCGTTTGCACGCAGCAATCACTATGCATGAGGGAAACTGAGGTAGGCCCAATATCCTGTGGCTCAAGGTTCAAAATGCTAGAATCAGTTTGGAGTTGGAGCGTGAGGAGGAAAATTGTCTCCTCTCTCTGCTCCTGGATCCCAAACCCTGCACCCCATGGGCCTCTATGAGAGACTCCACCTGTGGACTGTAATTCACACAAGCTCTCTCTTCCACTGTTTTACTTGCTTCCTCCATGACTGGGGCGGTGGCTGTCAAAAAGACTTGAGTACACAGTCCAGCAAGTCAGCTCCAAGTGACTGAGATATGTGGGTGGTGGAAACCAGCTGAGACAGGCATGAGATGTGAGAAAGCTTGCTCTGAGTGAATGGAAGCTTTTTTGTGTCAGGTGAAGAAATAGAAGGAAGTGGAGATGCTGCTCCACGGGGACCACTCACATCCTTGAGAGTGATGATGTTCGGGTGCTGGCCGTACCGCAGGAGGATCTCGATCTCTTCCGAGGGGTCTCTCTTGCTCTTATCGATGATCTGGAACAAACACAGCACATGGCAGTGAGGGGTCTACTTTAGGCTTTCGGGTGGTATCTGCTGGTGGACCATTGAGTTTGGATAAAGTGTGGCCCCAGGTGGCCCAATCACTACAATCTCACACCCGACCAAGAGATAACCTGAGATTGCCTGGAAATTCATGGCAAGTCCTTTCTTTGACAACTAGCGTAAGATTTACATCTAAAGAGAGGAGTACAGGCTGGGCAAGGTGGCTCATGCCTGGAATCCCAGCACTTTGGGAGGCTGAGGTGGGCAGGTGGCTTGAGGTTAGGAGTTGAAGACCAGCCAGCTTGGCTAACATGACAAAACCTGATCTCTACTAAAAATGCAAATATTAGCCAGACATGGTGGTGCGTTCCTGTAATCCCAGCTACTCAGGAGGCTGAGGCATGAGAATCACTTGAACCTGGGAGGCAGAGGTTGCAGGGAGGTAAGATAATGCCACTGCACTCCAGCCTGGGTGACAGAGCGAGACTCTGTCTCAAAAAAAAAAAGAGTACAAGACTCCAGACATGAATTTTAAAGTGTTATAAGGTTGAGTGGAGACACATGTGTAGGGAGCTCATGCAAGTACCACCAAATAACAGACTGTGTCCCACCCTCACAGTGGGCACCATCCACAACAAGCCTCCAGCCACTGTGCACCTCCTGCCTTGTTCCGGGAATTACAAACCAGCCACAAAATGAGGTGAGGTGCATGGCTCTCACCAAGAGATGCTGGGGATGGTGCGCAGGCCAGACCTGCCTTGTTGTTTAGACATACGCAAGCTCCCTTCCCCCGCCCAGCATCTGTATCCGATGTCTTAGGATAACAGATAAAGTTGCTTCAACCCCATGGAGACATATGGTTTCTGAGGACAGGGTGTCGGGATTTAAGCCTACCTTGGAAACAGGGAGTCACTGTTGGCCCCTGGTGGCTAATCCCTCTGGAGGTGCCTAAGTCCCGCCCTTGCTGCCCCTGCTGTGGGGACAGGACCAGTGGGAGGAGGGCACCACACTCATGGGAAATTGGCAACGTGTATTTTGCAAACAACACTCAGAGCAGAAGAAAAGCGATTGGAAACACCTTCCTAACCATGATTTGTACTATTCTCACATTAGTTCAACCTAATTTTAAAACAGTCTCTACTTGGAGAATGTGCAGTCATTTCACTACTAGAATATGAGGGTGATTTGCTTTTAACTTCCATCATGTCAAAGTCTCTAGGCAGAGCTTCGCATAAAACTCTATTTCTTTAATTTTTTTTAGAGACAGGGTCTCTCTCTGTTGCCTAGGTTGGAATACAGTGGTGCAAGCATAGCTCACTGCAACATCAAACCCCTGGGCTCAAGCGATCCTCCTGCCTCAGCCTCCAGAGTAACTAGCACTAAAGAGGTGTGTGCCACCTCACTCAGCTAATTTTTAAATTCTTTGTAGAGATGGGGTCTTGCTGTGTTGCCCAGGCTGGTCTCGAACTCCTGGCTTCAAGTGATCCTCCTGCCTCAGCTCCCAAAGTGCTGAGATTACAGGCATGAGCAAGTACACCTGGCTATTTCTTTACTTCAGAGAACCAAATGCTTGGGTAGCATTTGACTCACTGCTCGTAATCTGTCCGCTAGTCACCCTTCCTCCACTCCCCGTCACCATTATAAAAAATCACCATAGTGCCAGTTCTCACCCCATTTTTAAAGGACGCTCTGCCATGGCCACCATTCAGCTCTGACTGCATCAGTGGCCCATGATCTGTGAGTCCTAATAGCTTGGGTTGTAAACAGGCAGAAGAGTTAGGGTCCCTTTCTGGACACAAAATTTCTCTCCTGCTGCTGCATTTAATTGTACTGAAGTTTTAGCTAGGACAGTAGGACTATTTCTATTGCCAACATAAATGCATCATTCTCAAGTACAGACTTTTAAAACAACCATTCAAGGAGGGGTGGGGGACTTTCCCTAACGTGCCACAGCCTAAGCAGGTCCTGGGACGCTCGTCCTGCACTCCTTGTAGGGAAGCTGGCCGTCAGGTACCCGAACGCCTCTGCTCCCAGCTGCCTGTGGGTATCCCGCCTGTCAGGGCCGGAAGCCTGTCTTTGCAATTGGAGAAGGTTAAAATACCTTCATAAATTTATTAAAAAATTCAGTAGAAGATTTTTTCGCAAATATGATTTCATGATAAAGGGATGTGTTCTTAGCATGAATCTGTTTTATCACTGTCACAGTGGAACAAGATGCACAGTAAACAAGAAAGTGGAAGCTTTTCCTCCACCGCCCGGGACCATCTTCAAGATACAAGGAGTAAAAAAGGCCTACGCGGGCAGGTGCATCCTACGCCATCCCTTGTTTTAAAAATGGAGAGAAGAATGCAGATAGACGCATCCATTTCCTTGTGGGTGCATAAAATAACCCTGGAAGGAAGGAGGAAACATTTAATTGCCTTGCCTTCCTGTGAGGAGGGGAACAGGGTGCCTGGGGGGCCATGGGTGGGAGGGAGACCTTGCTGTATCCACATGAATTTTTAAAAATTTTGAACCACAAGAATATATTGTCTATTCAAAATACTAAATAAAAACTTCCAAAATGTATTTTGTAAGCTGAAATTGGAGGACAATGTGACTATTATTTTAAAGAATCTGGGACTACAGATGGCTGCCCTATCAACCCTAGTATCTATTTTATTTCTATGTGTTCTTTTGTTGTAAGTCTTCAGAAAAATTCTGACTTACAATGATAAGTATTTGTAAACAGTTTTCAAAGACAGATTACCTTAAACTCTTGCTTACTTTAAAAACTATCTTAAATTGTAATAAAAGCTAGCATGTACGTGCACACGTGAGGCACACTGGATTTTAACCCATCGGAGCCAGTGTCCTGGTCATTTGCTAGAATCTGATACACATTTAAGCATGCATGTTGACTTTTATTACATTTTAAACATATCAGTTACACCTTTCAAAATCATTTAATTGCCTGGTGGAACCCCCAAAGCACCTCTGTCAACAAGCAAACACCACACACCAGCTGTTCTCTGAGGTGGCATTTGGGGAAATGGAGGAAAATGAAAGAAGCCCCCAGGCCCAGGTCCTGTGGGGGCAGGAGCTCATCTGGAGGAGACTCCAAGGGGCCCACGAGTGCTGCTGTTTCTCACTGCAGGGTAGAGCCAGCGGTCAGCAAACATCTGGTTTGCTCCCGAGGGGAAGTCACGTTTGCTGTCTCAGGCAAGAACGCTGCTGTGGGTGTGGGTAGCTTGGCCTGTGGCCATGTCACTCGCTGGTACCTGAACGTGGGTGTCTGCAGGCTCAGCTCCCGTGGAGGGCTGGAAGGGTGGAGGAAGGCGTTGCTCCCTGGGAGGCCACGTGCCGTGTGGTTGGCGGCCCAGCCGCTGAGCCAGTCTGACCCCCGCTGAGACCCGGCCTCCCCGTCCACTCCCTGTGGGGTGGCAGGAGCCCCCTGGGCCTCTCCACACCTAGCTTTCTTCATCTGTAAAAACTAGAAAATACCAGGTACTCCTCTGGCTCACTGTTAAGATTCAACAAATTAATATGAATCGATCCCTTCATACTCTCCCTGGTACATAGAAAGCACTTGGTACAAGTGAGTTATTCCTATTACAGAGATAAAATAGAATTACCCTGATGTCCCCAGGCAAGGGACCAAGCAGCTGTGACCTGCCACATTTACAGCCCTGAAATGCTGCTTTCAGTCCTGTCTCTGAATCCTCACTGTGAGTCAGTGCCATGAAGCAGTGTGATGTGCAAAACTAATGTCAGCAGTAGAGGGTGTTTCAGTCAAAGCCCCAGAAAAAAAAAAAAATCAGATGTCACATCAACTGGGTCAACCCAGAGGGCTTAATTAAAGGATCGTTTGCAAAAGAGTAGAGTGGCTGGAGGGTCAGTGGCTGGCCAGCAAGGCACAATGTAATGCCTTGGGGACAGTCCTGGCTCCCAATGCCAAAGAACTGCGCAGGGGCAGTCACGGGACCAGAAGGGGCTGCACGGGGTGGGGAGGGTGAGTCACAGGACCAGAAGGGGCTGCATGGGGTGGGAAGGTGCGCCCTGACAGGGGCTGCGGGCAGAAAGGCCTTGGCCTGACACTTCTCTTCCCACCCTTGTCCTGTGGTGTCTGTCTCGCACTAGCAGAACTGCCCAGAAGCCAGAGGCATGGAAGTGGTCCCTAACAGTCAGCCTCCTGGCTTCCTTGCCTCCTGGCCTCCAAGCCTCTGAGGCACAGGGCAGCGAGGAGGGTGGGTTTGCATGGGAAATGGTGCCCCCCGTCCTGGAAGGGAAGTCCCACAGACTGGGGTCTCCTGCCTCAGCCTCCCGAGTAGCTGGGATTATAGGCACATCCTGGAAGGGAGTCATGGTGGGAATAGGTTCTCACACGGCCCTCCTGGGCCCCTGCCTTCCCCTGACCTGGGAGAATTATTCCAAATCACGCCTGAGCAGACAAGGCTCTGACACGAAGTGGCAAGGCAGTTCTGACCCAGCGTTTCCGTCCCGGACACTGTCAGGAAGTGCTGGCTGCTTTTCCCTGTAACTCTTTTTCTGAAAAAAATTTTTTTTTTTTGCTTTTGTTTTTATTTTTGCGTGGAGGGTGAGCTATTTGAGAAAGGTAAGGCTGGAGAGTGCTAACCTAGGAGCGGGCAGTGAGGTGTGGCTACGGTCCTGGAGTACATGACCTGGATCTGCTGCGGGCAGCCGGGGTTTGGACGCGCTGTTTAGGAGCGCCAGGGAGTGGGCCCCAAGTGCCTCTCAGTGCACTTCTTCTCTGTGGGGTCGGCTTCTTGGGCTTGACCGTGTTGGTCTCACTCTTATTAGAGCAAGCTCTGGTGGATGGTGTTCCTCATTCTGAGAATAATATTGTTTTATAATCTTCATTATGCAACAAAACAGGGAGGCCTTCTCAGTAAGTGTGGGGATGAACAAGGCCTCCCCTCCAGGCTGATGCTCAAATGATACTGACGCGCCACGGAGTAGGAGCGGTGTGGTGGGGCGGGCGACAAGCTCGCTCAGCTTTCTTTTTCTCATCTGGCAACAGCTGGTTAGAAAGGACTCCTACAACCTCCAGAAAAGGACATTCTCCAGGGGCTGGCCACCCACCACAGCCAGTAAATAAGCTTTCCATGGTGTTGCCGCCAAGCAGGCTGAATATTTCCACCTTGCTTATAGATGCTAAGTCAAGGTGTCTGAATATCCACGAAGCAATTCTGGGTGCAACACGGATGGCACACCACCACAATCTTCCTTAGCAGGGACGCATGCGGCCACGTGCCAAACACTGTCATTCCTGCTGGCCGAAGGCGACAACAGGAGACTTCGCTGCTCTTGATAACACCTTTCCTCCTGCTGGCCAAAGGCGGCAAACAGGAGATTTCACCGCTGTCGAAACACCTTTCCCTCTTCCTCTGGTCTTTGCGTTTCTCTGCCTTCCCTGTCTTTCTCGTCTCTCTCCATCAGTGGAGACACCGTCTCCCGGGACACTGAGCAACCTGACCAGATGGCTTTGAGGCAGTAACTATGCGGGCGGTGGCGTGAGTTCACAGGCTCACAGAACACTCACGCTCAGCAGGGCGTTTCCCTTGACTTGCCGAAAGAATCAGTATCGTATTTGAAACAAAGGTAGGAGAGCATGTAATCATTTGTAAAATTTAACAGATACCTTCTCCTGTAAAATTAATTTAAACTAATGACAGGGAGAAAGAACTCCTGTTTTATCCTGGTAGAAAAAGTTAAAATTTCCAAGCTCATCAGTTCTCCTTCTAAAAATAAGCTCTATTCATGCCAAGCATCTGTCTTAATTCCGTTTCTTTTTTGGTTGACAAATTACACACACAGTGCAAAGATGGGCACAGAAACACCACGTTCTTTTCAACGGTCTCATGTGAGTATAGACTGGAGCCTCCTCAGGAAGGCTGGCCCGCGCTCCAGGCCTGCGTGGTCATGCCACATCACTACAGTTAACAGCTGGGTGACACATATTCTTGCACAGTTCTAAGGGTCTCACTTGTTTCTTATCAGATTCTATTGCTAAAGCAAACTAAGGTACTTTTAATAACATAACAAATATTTGCTACCGAAAAGGGAGAGTAGCTGCATCTTAACTCAGGTGCTTCTTTCTGCTGTCATTCCTGCTGGCCGAAGGCGACAGTCCCAGCCCCACTGAGCTTGTGCGGTCTTCTCTCCTCCTCCTGCACGAGCTTTCAGACAATCGAAGGGAAATTGACAAGCGGAACTGTCAGTGAACAGGCACGGATATTGGTACCATGTGTTTGAAGATACAATAGGCCAAGAGAAAGAGCCAAACCCACTGTAAAGCTCATTTAATTTCAGATTCCGGAGTTGCACTCCACTTTTTGGTATAGTTTCTGGTTCTGTCATTGACACAATTCCTAAATGGCTAAGCTGTGAGCTCCCTGGAGCAGGTTTGTGTTCTCACCTTGCCCTGCGTCTGTTGCAGTAAAAGCGTCCAATTAAAAAAAAAAAATTCTCAATGAATGAAAAAAGTAACCAGCTTCCTGAACAAGCGGATTGCTGCAGAATGAAATGGATTCCAAAGGCACGAAGTGCTCTGTTGAACAATTATATTATAAACCCCGATTTAAAAAATTCGAGTTTGAAGTAAAGCTCCTGACTCATATTTTTTTCTTGTCTTTATTTTTAATTAATTAATTAATTATTTGAGATGGAGTCTCGCTCTGTCACCCAGGCTGGAGTGCAGTGGCACAATCTTGGCTCACTGCAACTTCTGCCTCCCAGGTTCAGATGATTCTCCTGCCTCAGCGGTGGCATGATCTTGGCTCACTGCAACCTCTGCCTCCTGGGTTCAAGCGATTCTCCTGCCTCAGCCTCCTGAGTAGCTGGGATTACAGGCACGCGCCACCACGCCTGGCTAATTTTTGTATTTTTAGTAGAGATAGGGCTTCATCATGTTGGCCAGGCTGGTCTCGAACTCCTGACCTCAGGTGATCTAACCGCCTTGGCCTTTCAATGTGCTGGGATTACAGGCGTGAGCCACCGTGCCTGGCCATATATTTTTCTTTTAATCAACACTTAGCCTTTCACTACCAAATATTTATGCTAAATGAAGATAAGGAGCCTCTTTGTTGTCTGCTAAAATTGAGTGAACTCTTGCCATGTGCCTGACTTTCTTGGGGTGCTGAAACTACAGCAAAAGCAAAGCTTTTGTTGCCCTGGAGTGGATGCCCTCACAGGGCCGTGCACACAGACAGTGAACAACCCATGCAGGGGGAATGTGCCATAGGGAAGATGATGTGGGTGAGGGGGGCTGCTGGCTGCAAAAGATGGAGGCGGGGAACTAAAATCAGGGCATCCTGTGGGCTTTGGGTGCATATTTGTGTTCTCTGGTTGGTCCTGACTTGGAAGCAGGGACAGAACTTAGGAAGCTGTCAGTCATTCATCAAGTCCTGGCCATGTGGGGCTGACTGTCACAGAAGTTATAGTTCAGCTTCCTGGGCTGTCACTAGAGATAGCAATCTGGCTTCCTGCAAGCCTGACACAGCTGCTGGCCTCCTGAGCTATGTATTGTAGATAAAGGGGCTGGCTGCAGGTGCGGGTCAGACTTCTGTTGGGCACCCGGCCTGGCCACCATCTGCTGTGTATCCACTCTCAGCCCCCAGAGCCTGCGGAAGGAACCAGCCTTGCGGACACTGGACTTTAGCCCAGTGAGACAGATTTTGGAATTCTGACCCCCGAGCTGGAAGACAATAAGCTCAGGTTGTTTTAAGTCACTAGATGCTGGGTAATGTGTTACATTCCTAAACAATAGGAAACTAGCCCGTGTTGAAAGACCGGGGAGAGGTTTGCAGTGTGAGAGTTGGGAACCAAGTTTTGGCTGGTGGGTGGGAGCCTGTGAGACAGGCTCGGGGACACGGTAGTGGGCAGGAGGCACATGCTCCATCTTATTGCTGACCGTCCTCCGCCGCATGCCTGCTGGGAGGGGCTGAGCATACGAGAAACAAAACCACGAGCCAATCACATTAAGCCTTTCTCGTTTGGAAAAAAAAAGTGCAGCTCGCTGCCAGCGCTCATTTAATTTTACGTAAACACGTTCATTGAGGCTGAAGCAAATCTGATTTTCAATGTGAAAATAAAATTTAAAACCTGTTACTGGAGTTATTTTTAAACAGAACTAATATCAGAATCATCCGAATCATCAGAATTGTCTATTTTGGAAAAATTGGATTCATCAAATGCATCTTTGGCCAACAACTGTTTGAGAACGAAGTTAACATCCCATGTAGGAATGCTACGTTTTCTAGGATTTGACATTATCAGCAATCGATTATGAGTATATTTTATAAATGGAAATGCCACTACTAAAAGCAGAATGCTATCGATAGAATGATGTCCTTTGTTTCCAAAGTTGGTATACTAGAGCGGTGCAAAAATAATCATAAAAGCGAGATATTTCGCGGCAAAGTTATCTCCGGGCAAACGCTGCAGCCGCAAGTGCCGCCAGTGAGTATTCCTGGGGATAACGGGCAAAGGGTTAAATCCTCCAGAAAGGCAGCTTCCCAATGTGTGTTTCGAGGAGATACAAATGCCCAACCCATTCCACTGAGGAGCTTCTTTGATTAGAGAATGCCTGTGCAGAGACACAGGCTGGACAGAGCATCTGTTCTGGCAGGTGATACAGTCATTTTCCCATCTTCTTTGAGTCTCTCTCTTCTGGTGGAAGAAAAACTTATGCCACCATTTTCCTCAGTCATGCAATCTGTTACCAAAGCTGTCCAGTCTCCTTCCTTGTCCATCTAAATGTTGCTTTCTTTCTTTTCTATTTTCTATTTTATTTAACTGCTCCTAGTCTCGGCCTCCGTGCCTGTGAACGCTCCTTTCTCTGTGTTTCTGCTGTGGCTGTGAAGGCACCTACAGCCTCTGTCTGTCCCTGCACCACTGCTGTTCTTGAGATGGTTAATGTTGCTCCTCCACATAGCTTAACTCTCAACTGCTGTTTCTTTTTGCTTCAAATTTTCACATGATTTCTATAAAAAAATGCATTTTGATCCCTAAAGACAGGACTGGCCTTGACCTCTCTCTTTCCAGGTTTGGCCACAGTGGTTTGACTCAGCTGCACAGCCACCTCTGTTCCCCAGGACGTGGGTGCAGCTAACCCCCCACGTGATACTGGGAAGCCCCATGGTGAAGCCATCCACTGCTTTCTCAATGGCTTAGAATTCTTTGCAGGACCTGGCACTGGATCCTCTGGAGTGAACTTGAACGCAAGCTCCCCTGAGTCCTCTCCTTCTCCAGCCCCGTGCGGCTCACTGCAGCGCCAAGCGTTAGGCCATGGGCTCTTTCAAGATGTAGCTTCTGCAACAAGCCCAGGCGCTGCCCTGAGGACGAGCAGGCCGTGATCCACAGGAGCTGGGGCTAGTGCTGCCAGTGACCTCGGAGCACAGACTGAAAACAAAGGTCTACGTGAATGCAGACCATCCTGAATGCTGTGGGGAAGGAAGCTGGAGCAGCTGCCGGGGGCCGGGGCCCTGGCTAGGGGCCTCACAGCTGAGTGCTGGAGGAACCAGGTGCGCTGTGGCCCTCGGAAGTGAAGCTAGAGGAAGCGACCCGGCTGCCACTGAGCATTTACACAGCTGAACTGTAGCCCACTTGGTGGGGCAGGACCTTTCACTGGGGTACACCCAGACTCACAAGACCAGGAGACTCAGGTGCGATTTTACCTGGCGCTCCACTTGTACCTGGCACACCTTCCCCTTACAGCCTAGGGACCTTGGCTGTTTATCAAACAATGGATTTTTCTTGCAGGTCCCGTGACTTGAACTTTCCAGCTATTCTAAAGCCCAGCCTTACTGCCCAGCCCCATCTGCTCTGAATGCTGCCTCATTCTTTCATGGTTTGGGTACTCTGAGATGCATAGAGCATCTGGCTGAAACGGAACACTGGGGCTCCCCGCCTTATGACGAGTGGGTCTGCTGGACAGGGGTCGAGAGTGTGCACTCGGGGTCTGACTGCTTGGACGGGAACCTGCTCTCCCACTGACCGGCTGCGACTTCTCGCATATGTGTTGAACCATTCTGAGTTTCTGTTCCCTCCTGGGGATAATGAAAATAATTACACCGTGGGGTGCTGTGAGGATTAAATGACTTCACACACACAGAGCACTTATAGCAGTGCTTGGCACGCACCGAATATGAAGTATTTACTCTCGTCACCCTTGTAACTCTTGTCACCATATTCTATCTAACGCCTGCAACTCCTGGTCTCAGGAACTTCAGTTCTTGGGCAGTTTCCTCTTCCTATGTGTACTGACGTTGGTGTTTTGCAAAAGAGGGTCAAGGTGGCAAAACTGGCACTTGAATGATGTAATGTAGTTTATGCCTATTATGACATCTATAATAAATAAAAACTTGAGTCATTAGTAGAGATGGCCAAGAACTGTCTCAAGGTATGTGTATTAAGCTTATGAGAAGGGGAGATACTAGTGACACAAGCTAACATTTCTCTAGTTAATTAGCTATGATATGTGTAGACGGTTGACCCTTGAACAACACTGGGGTCAGAGGTACCGACCCCTCAAGAAGTTGAAAATCCACATATAACTTTTGACTTCCCCAAAACCTAACTAATGTCCTACTGTTGACTTAAAGCTTTACCAGTAACATAAACAGTCCATTAACACATATTTTGTATTTGTATAATGATACACTGTATTAAGAATAATTATACAATTATATGCTGTATTAAGAATACAGCATATAATTCTGTAATAATACGACCTAGAGGAAAGAAAATGTTAGTAAGCAAATCGTAAGGAAGAGAAAATGCATTTAGTGTATGGGACTGTATTTACGGATATAGTGAGTTTATGCCATCTGTTCACAAGATGGATCGTCTGTCTGAAAAGGGGGGCACTCACAGCTGCAGACCTCAACCTGGGGTACGTATCATGCAATTCAACTTTTTTTTTTTTTGTCATGTCATGACTTTTCTCTGCCTCTTGGGAGCACTCACAGTGTCCCTAGTGGCACGGCACTTCTTAGTGGTTCTATGGTGTTATTCAAGGTTTATGGTACTGCACTAAACAGGGTGAAAAATATGTGAGAACCATGAGATACCATTTTTTACTGCTATTCCCAATTCCCTGGAGAGAAAGACTCCTCACACGGAGATGATGAGTGTCACAGGACGTTTACAGCGGATCCTTCCAACACCTGAGCTCACTATAGCAGCAATGGAAGGCCGCTGTGAAATTCTTACAGTAGTGCCATATTCACCACAGTTAATTTGATGCAGCTATGATTTAATGCTGAATCTATGTTTGTTGACATTTCTCTCAACTGCAAATGGCGCCACGTATGGTCTATGCTTGAGCACACAAATTTTGATAAATTTTAAGTTTTTATAATAAATCTGTGTATATTTTATAGTAGAAAATGATAAAACAGACTAGCATCCACGTATATTTTATGCATCCTGACATACCATTTTCTTAATTTTTTAAATATTTCTAGGCTATGTGGTTTGTCTGTGAGTTTCTTCAAATTGTAACAAATCTCTAAAAAATTTTCCAGTATATTTACTGAAAAAAATCTGCATATATGGATCCTCACCATTCAACCCCGTGTTGTTCAAGGGCCAACTGTATATAGTTACATATTCCTACATATTCCCCCACCAATATAATGCCAGGAATCCTTCCATTTATACAAATCAGCAATATCTAGAATACGTACCTAATTATATTAAGCAACAAAGACCTAAGAATAAAATAAAAACAAATAATTCCCTCTCTCAATTATTATAAAGTGAATACAGCATCTTTGATGGAATAGGAATATTATTTTTCCTTTCAAATACACCTCTCCCTTTCCTTTTAATCCTCCTGGATCACGATTACCTCCAACACTTAATAGTTACTTCTATTTTAATCTTATTTTAAATGAAGGGTGCCCTAATGCGTGGACAGCAATGCAGCCATCCGTCATGCTATTTTGAAGCCCTATAAAACTTCATCGTCCACCACTAGTCTCCCTGGATTGGTTATAAAAACAAAGGCAGGCTTTAGTTTTACATTAGATTACTTAGCTGTTTTGTCCCAATAAAATGGCTTGTAATTATTAGAAAGTAGGGCACATCTGTTCATCTACAATGTGTCTGATAAAAGGAAGAGGAAGCGCTGAGGGAACATAATAACTTTTCTCATTCAACCATCAGAGCACTGGCTGGGGGCACTGGCTGGGGGCAGAATGCGCTGCATCAAGTCCAGCCTGAAACAGTGCCGCATGCGTGAGAAGGAAGAGGGTCAGTGTCTTCCCACCCAAGACCGGACTGCCCCAGTGAAGGATCTTGGACATTCTAGTGTTGTTTGCCAAAGTCGAGAGGGAGGGACAAGCCTAGGAATCCAGGTTGTCATTCAGCCCATGTTAATTGAGCCCCTGCTCTAAGCTGGGCACTGTGTTGGAGATTGTGATAGCTAGAATTGGTCCTAAAATTAGCACTAAAATTAAGACCAATTCTAGCTATCACTTCCCACAACCTTTAGCACAGTACCCAGCATATAGCAGGGACTCAAGTTAAAAATGCAGCTGAAAATAAATGCAAATCGAACAATCTTCTTGTTTGATTTATTCAGGTAAACTGGTTTAAGTAGAACCTTAAATGTAGTTTATATTCAGGGTAACTATGGTGGCAAAATTAGAAACCTGCAAAAATGCAGAAATAACTTAAAGCAAAATATAATGATATTCTAAGAATGTGAGAACTACTATGATTCCATATTCACTATGAACCTCCATACCTGATCTTCATAGAGGTGAAGAGCTGGCCCCACTCTCCTCTTAGAAGGACCTGCACTTTAAGTCACGGCCCAGTCACAGTGGGGTGGGGGTGGGGGGCCGCCCTGCAGCACGTGGGGAACACTGAGCTGTTGGTCGATCATCATCCTGTTGCTAAAGGACTCACCAGAAACTCAATGAAGAAGAAAAACTCCATCCTCATCTCCAAAATATCAGCCTCCTGGCCTTTATCTACATGAGAACTG
The DNA here is from genome assembly GCF_009828535.3 of Hylobates moloch. Lineage (NCBI taxonomy): Eukaryota > Metazoa > Chordata > Mammalia > Primates > Hylobatidae > Hylobates > Hylobates moloch. The sequence continues at coordinate 174,275,746 of NW_026652277.1, forward strand.
CCCTCACCCACAAGGATGCTGAGGCTGGGGCAGCAGGTTGTGGGGGCTGTCCTGTGCCCCGCAGGATGCTAACCAGCTTCCCTGACGTGTATTCACCAATGCCAGGAGCCCCTGCCCCAGCTGGAAAAACCAGAAAGTCTCCAGATATTGCCAGTGTCCCCGGGGGGCCACAGTTACCCCAAATGAATATGACTGCCCTGGGCAGAATCCATCGATTCTGATCACTCTCCTCATTGTTTAGTAAAGATTGCTGCATTTCTCATTCTGTCATTACTCGGTGGGGACATTTCTGGGTCATCCATGCCATTGAATGGGGGGATGCCCTGTCTGGCTCTGACGGGACTGCTTCTGACGCAGACCCCGTTTTTATCCATGAGCCAGGGGTAGGTGGGCTTGTATACGGCTCAAGCGGCAACCGGGAGTGGTAAAGCTGGATTCTAGTGACAGTCTCGGCTGGACACCTGCTGAGCTGAGATCCAACTCACACATCAGACAATTAGCTGCCACACGCTTAGTTCTAGGTCATGTTAGAAGTCACCAAACTTTGCTGTTTCTTAGTCCATCAATAGGTGGGGATGCTGCTTCTCATGAACAAGTCAGCAGATACAGACAAAGGCCAAAAGTTTTTCAACTACATTCCACCTGGAAATGCTGAAAACAAAACCGCACAGTGCTCTGCACTGGGTCAAAGCAGTTTTGGTGACAAGTGGACCCATTCTAAATAACAAGCTCTTGCACAGAAATGCCAATTCGTCCATCTTGGAAGGAAATCAAACAACCGTGTCTACCTGCAGATAAATGAACTTATTGTCACCGCTCCCTTGACCGGCTGAAACGCGCTTCTGAAATGGCTCTCGTCATAGGAGCCTTCTGGACCACGAGCCACATCTCTCTGAAAAGTCCCGGGCCGTTCATGGGGCTGCACCTTCCCGTGCTTGGTTAATTTATGCACCTTCCAGACAACACATTATTCCCCACTGTAGTCTCGGAAGGAACAAGGGAAATTCCTGCCATGTCTGCTGGTCACATTTGTCCAGGGAACTTCAAGGTTTGTGAAAGAGAAACAGGAAGACCAGGCTCTTTCTTCTGCCATCGGCCAGAGCCACAGTGCCTGGCTTCTCTCCCCGAGAGCTGTTGCTGAAATTCCACAGAGTTTGACCTCAACAAGATCTTTGAGGACTGAGGGACTGAGTTTAAGCTGTGTAACAAAGCTGAATTCAGACAGTGTCTATATAAGAGCTGGATATGGGAATATCAGGAGAAAACACACCATCGCCTCGTCACTGGGGGATTTACTTACAGAGGCACAAAATGGGGGCTGATCCGCCTCACAGTAGCAGGCTGTTTCTAGAAGGGCGCCGCGGCTGCTGGGCTGACCAAACCATAGGCTTGTTTCTTTGAGCTCACTGGGAAGCAGGGATTGTTTCTGGGATTGCTGTCTGTCACCTGATAAACAATCTAAAGAAATCCTGTGAGCAATGACTCAGGCAGAAAAAAATTCCAAGGAGCATATGTAGGCTTACAAAGCATATGTGAAATACGTTTCAAAGTACAAGTTAAGTGAAATTCTCTTGTCTAAGGCAGAATACAGGTCTACTCTTTACCACTGGAACATCTGGACGCAGGAACAGCACCTGGGTATGCAAATGGTAGGCGCCCATCTAAGTTCTCCTTTAAAACACTCTCCCAATGAGATGGAGGAGCAGGACAAACCAGTCTCAACAATCCAAATCCTAGAAACGCATGAAGCCTACGCGCCCCAGGCTGCAGAGGCAACCACTTCATAACAAAACTTGGTTTTCTCCTGCTCTTCACACCACGGGTGGACATTCTACCATGACAGTAACCCTCGCTGCAGTCTCCACCCAATTACAGTTCCAGGAACTGTAGATCATGATCTATTTCCTTCCTTTCACCCTTCCTGGATGTGATTAAGACTCTGGGCAGACTAAACACAGAGATGGTATCAGAGCAAATCACAAATTGATTATTTCTCCATATTTAAACTTTCTTTTTTGTTTGAGAAATTCAAGATAAATTTGTCAATAATCCATAAATTCTTGACCCAAACAAAATCAAGGGACCTGCGATTTTTTTTCGGCTTGCGTCTTTTGTGACAGCAAAGCGTTTTCCCAGTGCACGAAACATGGGAAACATTCCCAGTGAATATGCTTGAGGATCCCAGGCCATGCTTGAGGATTATCCTTTTGAAATATCTGTTTTCACAAAATGTCAGTGGAGCTCTGGGCAAATGAGGATGGAACTGGGTCATCTCAACATTGTCATTGTTTTGAACAATCTCTTCAGAGTGTAGGAGAATCACAGTTGAGGAAAATTACTCTTTTTACATTACTTGCTGGCTGGGCAGATGTTCTTTGAAGGGCAAGTGTAGCACCATGTGCTGCAGACGTGTCTGGGAATAAGCCAGGAGGGTCCTGGTCATGATGGCAGCACAGGCTGGGACCTCGCTCTGTGACAGCCTGGGGTTCAGCTCCACTGGAAAGGGGCAGACTTTCAAGTGTCTCTTGCTATCTTTTGGAGAGGATGTACAATGTATCTTTTTTTTAACATAAATTTCATTCTGATTTTAGCAGGAAGCTTTACCTTTAATCCACATTTTACTAACCAAAAATCTCTAGAAACTGGTATTCTGGATTCCCAGATCAAATATTTAAGCAGCAACAATGACAGAAGCTAAAGTTACTATGTAGAGATTGCCAAACCGGGTTATAAAGAATTGTTTCTCTATACTGTTCTTGACGGTTGGGAGTAAAACCATTAGCTCTCTGCCGAATTTTGTTGTAAGTAATACAAGCTTATTTATTTCTTTGAGTATTTTCTTCCTCTCTCCCTCTTTTCTTTCCTTCCTTTCCTTGCCAAATTCTATACCTGTCCCTCCACTCTATTTTCTCAAAATACTAGGGCCCCAAAACTTTTACTCTTGGTGTATGTCATACACAAAGCTACGAAAGGTGCTCAGTCCCTACGTGGTGGATATGACTGAAAATATTCATCATGATTTGCAAAACTACCTTTTCATGGGTGACCTCATATCAAAGCAAACTGAACTCCATCATATCAGAGCTTGGAAAATGGCAAATGGAGAGAATGTTCACTCAGGCTCAGGTGTCCCTGCTGGAGTCACTGCACAGCTGAGCACGCGAGCACATATGCTGTGCTTCTATGCTCCGTGGTCCCACGTGCTATACATGCTCCCACGCGCTGCACTCGCACAGGGCCCTGCTATGCTCCTATGCTCCGTGCTCCCACATACCATACGTACTCCCACATACCATACGTGCTCCCATGCGCTGCACTCACACAGGGCCCTGCTCACTCAGCAGGCCTGCCTTACCTTCACGGCGTACTCGGTGTCCGTGGCTTTATGCACACATCGCTTGCACACTGAGTAGGAGCCCACCCCGATGTCCTCCTTGATCTCGTAGCCATCAGTGAAGTGGATGTTGTTCCCATGTAACTGCTGCAGAGGGACCAAGAGAAGAAGAGTTGTCGGAACCTTCATGCAAGGGGACGGTGCAGCTACACGGACACAGAATGTGGGGTGAAGAGAGGCGCCGACGGTGAACCGGGTGTGTGGAGGCCTAGGAGCTCATGGGTCCTGCTGCCCAAGGCTGCAGAGCTACTTAGTAATGTTCTTGACCTAAATCCCAACTTCTCCGATCCCTTGGGCTATGCCTCTTTGAGACACCAGGCCATTCTGTGTCCACTGGCTGGTGTGTTTCTCGCAAAAATCTGAGAGCAGGAGAATGTGAAAGTGAAAAGGAAGTGTTGGCAGCTACTGGGTGTGTGGCTCCAATGCCTGTGTGCAGAGCAAGACTCTGGATGGAAACATCTCATCGGAAATCTGACTCCATGGTGTCCAAGTCACAACCTGCTCTGACCTGCATCCAGCAGCCCCACCCACCCGCTCTTAACTAAGAAAGCCACCATGGCAGCCTGCACTGTCATGACAACGTCCACTTTACACAACTGTATTTCTCCAAAGGCCACAGGGAAGGAAATAGGATGGAAATCCAATGCCATCCAACTTACCCGGATTTAATTCTTAAATAAGTTTAATCATAATTAGAATTAAGTTTAATTAAGTTTAATCCCTTAGAATTCTCTGTATTCTGGTTACATTTATTAGGTGGGAAACTCATTATAAAAAGATCACCTTCCAAAGACTTCCCAAATATTCCACTTCATCATGGGAAAATGATGCCCACAAATTAAACTGCTACCCTAGGGTCCTGGCTGGGCTCCACACAGTGAAGATGCTCCAGTCTCTGGCCATAGACACCATGGTGACATTCTTCCCAGGGCTTTACCTTCCCTCTTTAAGACGAATGCCAAGTAGGGTAGGAGCAAGGGCTCAGAACACCATGGGAGACCACCACGGAGACCACTACAGGGACCACCATGGGAACTACCATGGGGACCACCACGGGAACCACCACAGGGACCACGGGAACCACCACGGGAACCACCATGGGGACCACCATGGGAACCACCATGGGAACCACCATGGGAACCACCATGGGGACCACCATGGGAACCACCACGGGGACCACCATGGGACAACCATGAGGACCACCATGGGAACCACCATGAGAGACTACCACAGGGACCACCACAGGGACCACCAGGGAGACCAACACAGGGACCACCACAGGTACCACCATGGGAACCACCATGGATATCACCTAAGGGACCACCACAGGAGCCACCACGGGAACCATCACAGGGACCACCACGGAGACCACACCAGAGACCACCACAGGAACCACCACAGGGACCACCAGGGAGACCACCACGGGGACGACCACAACAGGGATCACTATGGGAGGCCACCCTAGGGACCACCACAGGAACCACCACGGGAACCACCACAGGGACCACTATAGGAGACCATCACGGATACCACCAGGGGGACCACCACAGGGACCACCATGGGGACCACCATAGGGACCACCAGGGGGACTACCACAGGGACCACCATGGGAGGCCACCCTAGGCACCAGCATGGGGACCATGACAGGGACCACCACGGGAGATCACTACGGGGACCAACACAGGAACCACCATGGGGACCACCACAGGGACAACCAGGGGGACCACCACAGGAACCACCATGAGGACCACCATGGGGACCACCCCAGGGACCACCTTGGGAGACCACCATGGGGACCACTACAGGGGACCACCCAAGGGACCACCATGAGGACCACCACAGGAGGCCACCACAGGGAATATCCATGGGAGACTACCACAGGGACCATCCCAGGAGCCACTATGGGGACCACCACAGGACACCACATGCGGACCACCACAGGACACCACCATGGGGACCACCACAGGACACCACCATGGGGACCACCACAGGGACCACCATAGGAGGCCACCATGGGGAGTATCCATGGGGACCGTCACAGGGACCACCACTGGAGACCACCATGGGGGCCCACCATGTGAGACCATCACAGGAACCACCATGAAGGAGCACCACCTGGGATCATCATGGGGACCACCATGGGGGACCACCACGAGGGACCACCATGGCAGACACTCAGAACAATGGGAAGTGCTAGGGAAGAAGAACTGGTGATTAAAGTCCACCCATCCTAAGCACCCAACCCCTGGGTGACTGAGGCCACAGGGAACACCAGAGTCACCCATCATCCAAGTGCCCTCTTACCCCCAACCCACTGCAGGCAAACACAGTTACCTGCACGATTGGGTGAACTGGGACTTTGTGCAGATCTTGCTGTGAGGGCTCCTGGATCAGGCTTGAGGCAACAAAGCTGAATCCTCTAAACAGGTGATGAGCATTCGCACTCGGGGGGACGCCAGGAGAGTCTGCAGGTGACAGGGGCAGAGTTCAGATGCCACGAAAGCTGGATGACCCTGGGGTGAAGTGATAGTGTGTGTGTGCATGTGGTATGTGTGTACAAGTCCATGTGTGCGTGTGTGTGTGTGTGTGTGTGTGCACGTGGTGTATGCCTGTGGTGGAGGAAAAGGTAAAACAGACATATAGAAATGCTGAACCAGATGAAACTACATTCTTCTGGGTCATGCTAATGGTTTGATTTTTAAATGGCAAAAATACCCAGAACAAAAACTTTAGGATTATCATTGATGGCATCTGTTAGTTTGCTAACTTCTGAATTTACTCTATATTCTTGACCACACTCCTCCACCCCTACCCACTCCAGACTCAGTTAAGAAGGCACTAGTGACCTCAGGATGGAATTGTCAGTGAACATGAATCCTGTATCCTTAGCTTCTGGTCTCTAGGTTCGACAGGTCCCACCCCTGTGCCCACAGCTGCATAACTGCGTGTGTGCTGTGCACGTGCTCTGCTCTTCAAGGACATTTGGGCAACATTTCTCCTGTCCACAGCAAGGCATAGTACAAAAGGAGTAATTCCCTTCCATTAAGATTTTTCTGATCTCTGTAAGATCTGTGTTCCAAAGCATGACTGCTGTGAGATTGATCCCATTTCAAGTTTATCATTAAGAAAAACAAAAGGAGAAATGCCTCGTGGGGAAAAAAAATCTGCATCATACATAACAGATGAGAGGTTAAACTCTCTATTGCCCAAAAGCTCCCAGAGATCAATGAGAAAAGAGCAAAATACTCAAAGGAAGGAATTCTGATAGCTACCATAGGCATGAAAAGATGCCCAGTCTCTCTAAGGAGTAAGCATACACATATTTAAATAGGATAACACTTTTGCCTAATGAATTAACAAAAATGAAAGAAATCAATCACATCTGGGTTTGGCTAGGGGGTGGACACTTACCATTGTAGGAGGGAGCATAACTGGCATAATCTTTTGGAAAGTCAACTGGCAATTTTTAAAGCCAACTTTAAAATTTCAAAATTAAAAATTTTGAAGGTAATTCTACAGAATTACTTTCAAAAGTGCACAGTAATAATGACAAATTGTAGATGACACAAACAAATGGAAAAACATCACATGCTCATGAATCAGAAGAATTAATATCATTAAAATGAACATATCACCCAAAGCAATCTACAGATTCAATGCAATCTCTATCAAAAAACCAACGTCATTTTTCACGGAATTAGAAAAAACAATCCTAAAGTTAACATGGAACCAATAAAGAGCCTGAATAGCCAAAGCAATTTTAAGCAAAGGGAACAAAGCTAGAACTAGAAGCATCACGTTACCTGACTTCAATTATATCACAAGGAGATAGTAACCAAAATAGCATGGTACTGGTATAAAGATAGACACACAGATCAATGGAACAGAATAGAAAACCTAGAAATAAAGCCACATACAAAGTTGACAAAAACTTTGTGGGGAAAAGACACTCTTTTCAATAAATGATACTGGGAAAATTAGTTTGTCATAAGCAAAAGAATGAAACTGGACCCCTGTGTCTCACCATATACAAACTAAGAGATTAAAGACTTAAATATTAAAGATATCAACTAAGAGATTAAAGACTTAAGTGATGAAAGACCTGAAACAATGAAAATACTAGAATAAATCCTAGAGAAAACTCTTTAGGACATGGGTCTAGCCAAAGACTTCAAAAGTCTTTTAAGGGCTAGGCGCAGTGGCTCACACCTGTAATCCCAGCACTTTGGGAGGCTGAGGCAGGTGGATCATGAGGTCAGGAGTTCGAGACCAGTCTGGCCAACATAGTGAAACCCCATCTCTACTAAAAATACAAAAAAAATTAGCCGGGTGTGGTGGTGTACGCCTGTAATCCCAGCTACTTGGGAGGCTGAGGCAGGAGAATTGCATGAACCCGGGAGGCGGAGGTTGCAGTGAGCCGAGATGGCGCCACTGCACTCCAGCCTGGGTGACAGAATGAGACTCCATCACAAAAAAAAAAAAAAAAAGGCTTTAAGACCAGCATAAGAAATCATCAACAGAATGAACAGACAACCTGCAGAATGGGAGAAAATATTTGCAAACTATGCAACTGACAGGGGAGTAATATCTAGAATTTACAAGGAACTCAAACAACTCAACAACAATAACAAAACAACCCCATTAAAAATTGACCAGAGGACACAAATAGACATTTTTCAAAAGAAGACATAAAGAAGACATACAGATGGCCAAACAACATATAAAAAATGCTCAAGATCACTAATCATCAGATAAATACAAATGAAAACCACAATGAGATATCATCTTACATCAGTCAAAATGGCTATTACTAAAAAGTCAAAAAAATAACAGATGTTGGTGAGGATGTGGAGAAAGGTGGTGGGAAAGTAAATTAGTACAACCTCCATGAAAAACAGTATGGAAATTTCTCAAAGAACTAAATGGAACTACATTCGATGCAGCAATCCCACTGCTGGGCATTGCCCAGAGGAAAAGAAATCATTGTCTCAAAAAGATACCTACACTTGGAAGCTTACTGCAGCACTATTCACAATCGCAAAGTCATGGAATCAACCTAAGTGTCCATCAACAGGTGATTGGGTAGCCAAAATGTGGTACATATACACAATGGAATGCCATTTAGTCATAAAAAAGAATGAAATCATGTCTTTTGCAGCAACACGGATGGAAAAGAAGGCCATTATTTTAAGTGAAACAACTCACACATGGGAAGTCAAACATCGCATGTTCTCACTCATAAGTGGGTGCTAAATAATGTCTGCATGTGGACGTCGAGTGTGTTGGGATAGAGAATGGAGACATGGAAGGGTGGGAGAAGGTGAGGGATGAGAAATTACTTAATGGGTAAAATGAACACTCCTCAGGTGATGGTTACACTAAAAGCCCAGCCCTCACCACTATGCACTCTACCCATGAACAAAACTACATCTGTACCTCTGACATTTACAGAAATAAAATATAAAACAGGCTGGGCGCAGTGGATCACATGTGTAATCTCAGCACTTTGGTAGGCTGAGGTGGGCAGATCACGAGGTCAGGAGTTCACGACCAGCCTGACCAACATGGTGAAGCCCTGTGTATTAAAAATACAAAAATTAGCCAGGTGTGGTGGTGCGAGCCTGTAATCCGAGCTACTCAGGAGGCTGAGGCAGGAGAATCGCTTGAACCTGGGAGGTGGAGGTTGCAGTGAGCCAAGATCGTGCCACTGCACTCTAGCCTGGGTGACACAGGGAGACTCTGTCTCAGTAAAACAAAACAAAATAAAAAAACAAGCAAACGAAAAAATCCCAAAGTACTTAGACATAAATGTAGAAAAAGTCTGTTTCAGTGAAAAGACTTTTCACTGAAAAGAAAAAGGAGACACTAACTACTCCTCACTAAGACAACCATGGCCATGGTGAACAGTGGCCCATCTGGACCAGGATGCTTTGTGATCATTGCTGTGTGAGTCCTGCCAGCGAGACCAGGGCCATCAGAAGGAGCCACAGTTGCATGGACTGACAGAGACGTGGCTTCCTAATCGTTTGTCAAATTCAAAAAAAGCAAAAAGCTGTTGAACAATACGAAGAACCCAGACATTATTTAAAAAATTAAATATATTTTAATATATATAAAAATAGGATAATAGAATAGATTAATATATTAAAATAGAATATATATTACACTAAAATAGAATACTATAATACATTATATAATATGTAAATTTATAATATATGGAAATATAATACGTAATTTTTCCTGAAAACACACATATGTACAAATTTAAACATTCTTATTTATATATCTTTTAAGACTCCATGTATGTACAGGTGTGTGTGTATTTGTATATTCTAGAATTCTCTACCCGCAGGCCTTTGTCTCTTAGCACTTCTTCCCCCACTCCTCTGTTTAGGTGCTGTACTTTGAAAGGAAAAAAGTGCACCTAGTTCTCAGTTTTATCTCCACACAGTGCGGCAGGTGTGTGGGGGTGGGAGGCAGCTGCAGAGAACATGTTTTTTGTTTCTTGGCATCATATTTTGGGGACAACAGTTATGAGGGCAGCCGCTCTGAAGCCCAGGAGCCAGGCCCCAAGCCGCGTAGGCCTCTGGTGCCAGTGGGGGCCAGGCCGTGGGCAGATGGACAACGCAGCATCCCACTGGTGCTCTTCCCGGGGTAGGAAACTTCATGGACCCGGGCTCATCTTCAGTGTCCTGAACCAAGAGGCAGCCAGAGCCAGGTGTCGGCCCTCAAAGGGGCCAACAAAGGGGCCTTCACAGTCATCCCAGGTAGATGCCCACACGACCCCTGGACTAATGTGACCAGAGTTGGCTGTGTTTGGAAATAAACTTCCAAGGCGCCAGACTAGCGAAGCATTGTTAAAAAACCAAAGGTACACTGAGTGGTTTTTAGAAACGGAAATTCTGCAGTGCGACCCAGCAGAGAAGCTCGGGGCTTTCTGAGCGGCTCTGCTTCCCGGCACACGGAGCCGCTCGAGGAGGAGGCGCTCCTGCTACACCGGGGTTTGCTCTCTGCACAAAGTCTGGCTTTGAGGTCTGCTTCCTCCCAAAGATCCCCTGAGCTACCACGGGCCGCAGATTCTCCCCCAGAAAAATGACACACACATGGCTACATCACGGTTTAAGAAATCTTCAAACCTGGAGGCACTTGAGTGTCCTCCCTTAGGGATTTACTCAGAGCTTGAGCTGATTCTAGGGAATCCGCAGGAGCCACACGAGTGTGAAGTGCTGAGCAAGGATTGGGAGTCTAATTTACAGCCTGTGGAGGAGTGTGTGCGGGGGTGGGGGCACAGGCCATGTTAGCTTGACAGACAGTTTCACTGGTGAATGGAAAATCTGTAATCCCAATAAGCAATGTCTTCTAACCAACCAAGAGGCATGGAAGACACAGCCACAACCTTCCGTGGCCAGAGAACCGATGCCTCTCCTCACACAGACCAAGGAGAGCCTGCGGAAAGGGTAAGAGTAACAGCAATTGACTGAAGGCCAAGTGGGCCTCCACCAAAAGTTAAGAGGCTGACATTTGGTCGGTGTGGCTAGCTAGTAAGGAAATGACGGGTGGCCTAAATAGAATTTAAAGTACTTTATAATCACCTGGGGGATGCTGATTTTCAGCACAGTATTTAAGAAGAGCAAAAATGTGAGTTAGATAAAAGGAGATGTGGAACTACAGTAATTACAAACAACCTCTCATGGTCCTGTGGGTATTTCCTGATTTGTGGAGTCTGCCTGATCGGTTTTAAATCTTAGATTGGCATCTCCAGCTAAGCAGCATGCTCCAGTGGGCAGCCAATATGTGATCAGGGAATAGAAACCAGCTTGAGCACTGGCTGAAGTTTCAGAAGAGACTGAAAGCCTAACTACAAGAAATTCCCACTGCGCGTCCAGGATCCGCTGCTTCAGAGTCACATTTCTACAGCTGCTCCTTCACCCAGCCATGTACTCAGCTCACATGCTTAGAAAATCCTACTCTCCTATACAAATCAGAATGAGTTTAATGTGTCTTTAGCCCTTCAATTACTACCTACCTCAAAGGCAAACTGTGGTGTGATGAAGTGAAACTGATTGGAGAACTGGAAACACTAAGGAATAAAAAAGCCAATTCTGAATAGCACTGGAGTGCATTGTATCTAATTATGTTTTCCTTTGGCTATTATTAAAATACAATGGAATTCTCCAAATGCTCAAAAAAAGCTTCTGGTTCCACTGGCCAACTAGGTTGGGGTTTAAATTCTTCACGGATAAGATAAAAGGCATGTCCATGTGAATATTAGAATTGACTGTATTAACATTTTCTTACCAAGCAGCACAAACATAGACTTTCTTTCCACATTTTAAACACACAGCCCCACATGTTGGCACCTCACGAGGACGTGTGCGCATTCTGTTAGGGACCTTATGGTCCTTGTGGACTCAGGGACAACAATCTCGTGGTCAGACCTAATTGCCTCCGAGCTCCTTTCACATTCAGGCCAACAATAGGTGGAGAAATACCGTGACTTGCTTGGGTGACCTGTGGGCAGAGCCAGGATGGAATCCCCAAATCCTTCCCCATCTTTCCAAACTCAGAAACTGAAAAGATATCCTGTTCTGTGAACTGGGTTAATTTTGTCAATGGGAAGGACTAACCCCAACACACAAATACTTTCTAAGGAAGCTGAGAATGGGGTGAGGTGAAAATCCCACAGTCACTTACTGGAGAGAGCAGACCCAGAAGTGTTCTCCAAGGCAGCCTCATTACATCATGAATCAGTGATGAACCAAAGCTATAATGATAGTTTTAATTGTACCTGGGGACTGCAGGACGACCCAAAAGAAGTAACTGAGCAGTCGGTGGCATGACTCCCTAGTTTACAGTGCACAGAATCAGCTTTCTTCCTGTTCTTGGTACCAATGTGGCCTGGGTCAGGAGCTGGCCTAGGCCCATCAAAAGTCCCACTAAAAGCCCCACAACCCTCCCTATCTGCACAAGCTCACACCCTCCTCAATGTGTTCATCTGGGTATGGGAAACAGGGATTTCACCAACAGCCTGAATCTGGAGGAACAAAGTGGATTCTCTAACTTCATCTACTTGACATTTTGTGGTTGACCATCTATTTGTTTCCTGATTATCTTTTAAAAAATAAGAAAATTTCAGATTCAAAAGCAGTGAGAAAAAATACAGTGAATCCCTGTAGATCCAAGACGCAGCCTGGCCAACCACCAGCTCCCTGGACTTGTCCCGCTTATGTCTACAGAAGGAGCTTGTGGATGGTTTTGTACATAACCAGCATACTGTTAGTGTTATGGACTGAATTATGTCCTTCCCAAATTCAAATGTTAAGGCCCTACCCCCAAGTGTAACTGTATTTGGAGACAGGGCCTTGATATGGTTTGGCTCTGTGTCCCCACCCAAATCTCAGGCTCTGTGTCCCTACCCAAATCTCATCTTGTAGCCCCCATAATTCCCACGTGTTGTGGGAGGGACCTGGTGGGAGATGACTGAATCATGGGGGCAGGTCTTTCCTGTGCTGTTCTCATGACGGTCAATGAGTCTCATGAGATCTGAGAGTTTTGAAAATGGGAGTTCCCCTGCACAAGCTCTCTCTTTGCCTGCTGCCATCCATGTAAGATGGGGCTTGCTCCTACTTGCCTTCCGCCATGCTTGTGAGGCTTCCTCAGCCATGTGGAACTGTAAATTCATTAAACTTCTTTCTTTTGTAAATTGCCCAGTCTCACGTATGTCTTTATCAGCAGCATGAAAAGAGACTAATACAGGCCTTTAAGAGAATAATTGAAGTTAAATGAGGATAAAAGTGTGGGGCCCTAATCCAAGAGGACTAGTGTCCTTATAAGAAGACAGAGAGACACCAGAGCTCAATCTTGCTGTCTTTGCACACAGAGAAGAAAGGCCACGTGGGGACACAGCAAGAACGCAGCCGTCTGCAAGTCAAGGCGAGAGCCCTCACCAGGAACCAACCCTGTCGGTACCTTGAACTTGGACTTCCAGCCTCCAGACTGTGAGAAAATAAATGACAGTTGTTTAAACCACCCAGTCTGTAGTATTTTGTTATGACAGCCCTATCAGACCAGGATAATTACCATATATAAAAAAGCAAACTTTAATTCATTAATATCCCAAAAAGATAACTTTTAAAGGGAGCTGACCAGTTCTGATGAAATTTGCTAGACCCCAAGAGTAATTTCAGACACACCAGGAGACCAAATTTATGCATCCAATTGCTATGCTGTTTAGCAGCCGATACAACTTTTCAAATGGGTTTCTGTTTTTTGCATGAATAATATCTATAGCTCACAAATCTACAGACATAACTGACCGCCTTCCCTCTCCGTAAATGCACTTTAATTGAAAGGGGGATTTTAACTGCCTCCAGTTTCTTTTCTTGCTGTTGCTGTGTGTCTCTCTGACACAGGAAGTAATTGGACCGGTGACTTGGAATAAGAGAATCCATAGGACACCTTCATCATTTCCAAGGTGGAGGTTATGTAGGGAACAACAGAGAATTGGGGCTATCACTTAAACCTTTATCACTGAGCAGAGAAAACAACAACAACAAAAAACCCAAACAGAATGGACAGTTATTTTCCATGAAAAGAATTCTTAAGCATGTGAATCTCTTGTTCCTAGATATCTGTCCCTAAGGGGTGAGGTGGGAGAAGCCACCGATAGAGGGAACCACTGTGGCACACACCTGTGGGCGTCCGTGCTGTGAACTCGGGGTCGAAGTGGAAGGTGTCCTCAGGCCTGCCCACTGCTGGTTTGAATGGTGGCTTGATCTCCTTCCGGTACAGCGTCTATTAATACAACGAAAGCAAGACAGGGCGCTGAGGATGCACAGACATTGCCACAGAACACTGCGGACAGAGAAGGACGTTCTTATCACAGACTGCATTGGCCTTGTGGATTACAAGGGATTTCTAAATACTCTGAAATATAGATGACATAAAATATATTAATATGTGTAGTATTATAGATAATATGGCATATATAATAACTATGTATTATAGAAAGATATAGAAAAGGCATAGCTTGAGGTATGAGGGTTTGGGGACATGCTAAGTGTTCTTCATTTTAGGGCAATATTTTTCTAGCTTCTTCTTGGTAGTAGAATCTTCTTTTCCTAGTAAAATCATACAGGACAGCCACCACTTGCCCCTACTGGGGACGGCAGTGAAGAGGCCATGTGGCTCTCTCCTCCCTGCCCTGGGACTTTGGGGCCAGCATCATGGAACTTCAGCTCTGCGGGACACTGCAAAAACCGCCAACCCAGAGCCACCCCACGGTGCTCTCTTACCAGTGTCTTAGGGCCTGTGCTCTGGGGGCCTTGGCACCTCTGCCAGAAACCTGCCTTGGGTGTCAGAATGAGGGCGCCCAGGCTCCTTGACAGGAGTATGCCTGCATCTGCAGAGAACCAGCCCTTCCCAGGGCCCCCTCTGGGCCCAAACTTATTTCCCCAACAGGACCTTGGACAGAAGGCACAGAAAGTCCACAGCCCTCTGTGCTCTGGTCTCAGAGCTGCCTGCCTGACAATGCTTTCCACAGCTGAGATGTGCTGTTTTCAATCCTCTAGGGCAACAACGCATTCTGTTGGGAATTCAATGTAAAGAAAGAACACACAGGTATCTGGAACCTGTCGTGGTCCTCAGGCGGGTGATGGTGCAGGTGGTGCTTAGACGGAGGGAGCTGGGGGAGCCCAGTGCTGAGAGAAGTGTGGAGGGGGAGGGCCACTGGAGGGAGGGCTGGGGCCTGAGGCCTGACCGGAAGGCTGAGGGACCTCCAGGCAGATTCAGTAGAGGATGCTGGGTTTAGTCAAATCACCCTGATGACGGAAGGCACGGGCCATGCCAGTGTGCTGAGGGGGAGGGGGATGGGGAGGGGGATAAGAGAGAGGGAGAGAGATGGGGAGAAAAGGGGAGAGGGAGAGAGAGATGGGGAGAGAGGGGGAGAGACAGAAGGGGGGCGGGAGAAAGAGATGGAGGGGGGGGGGGGAGAGATGGGGGAGGGGGAGGGGAGGGGGTAAGAAAGAGAGAGCGCATGCTAGCTCTATCCAGCACAGAGCCAAACCTCCTACTTTTATTATGAGGAGGAATTTATTTACACAAGATATTTCTGTTAAAAAAATAAAATAAAATACAAAACTGGTTGTCACGTATTAATTCTAGTGTGAAGTGTTTCCCTCTGGAAAGCATGGGCCCACATGGCCCCTCTAGCTCCTCTCCGCCACGCCAGCTCTTCCTCCATCGTCCCGGGGACCCATCTTGCCCAACCCTGCCCTGCCCCGCCACAGCCTCTGATAAAACCATCCCCAGAGCCTGGTGCCCAGTGCTTCTTCATGGAGGGGTTTTGCCCCCACTGGGACATTTGGCAGTGCCCAAAGACATTGCTGGCTGCCACACCTGTGCGACCGCTGCAGGCTCCCAGGGGGTGGAGACCAGGGTGTGCAGAACCCAGCCACCCATAGCAGCCCCACCACACAGCATCGTGCAGGTGCCACCCAGGCTGAAGGTGGGAGACCCTGGCCCTGCCTGCTTCCTTCTCTCTCCCTCACCCTTCCTGCCTTGTTTCTGCTCCAACTCTCGAAAGTGTAACGTCAATCAGTTTCTTCAAGAAGGAGGACTGGATGTTGAGGTGACTGGCCACTGTCCTTGGAACCCCTTCCCCTCCCCATGGAACCGCCGGTGTGGCAGGGCTGCAGGCTCTGCCTGGCTTCCTGCAGGCCACATCCTTCTCCCTCCTCGTCCACCGATGGGGCAGGCACCACAGCCTCGCTTCACAGCTGTCCAGGAAAGCACAGGCTCTATCTCTGCCCACCCTGACTCGGGAGGCTCACATCCAGAGGCTGTCACCTTCCTGCCTTCTGGGTCAGATTCACAGCCCAGCACTGGTACTGCTGTGACCTCCTCTGGGCTGAGGCCATCCCACTCCTGTAATACAAAGTATCTGCTGCTAAGTCAGGTACCGGTTCCCTCCATCCCAGGACACTGCGCCTGGTGGCTGGGCTCAGACCTCCCCTGTGCTCTGCCCCATCTGTGCCTAGCCCAGTGCTGGGAGTCACCCGGGATGCCCAGTGAGGAGGTCCTAAGCCCAGGTGGTCCCGTAGCACTTTTGCACCACACAAATGGCTCCTCCTCAGACGGCGGCAGGAGGAAGCCTGCCTCTGCTTTCCCCGTGTTTCCACCCCTCGGCTGTGAGCCCAGGCTTTCGGCTCACAGACCCCAACAAGACCAGAGGGAGGCATGCGTGTGAGAGCGGACGGAGCGCTTGCTGAGGGCCAGGGCCTTCCTTCTGTGCCACAGGAGCCTTCAGGTAACTGTCCACCCTGTAACATGGGTGCGTGTGCCAACTGCGGCTCTGAACACAGCCTGTTCATTGGGGCCTCCAGACCACCATGCCCCATCTGCTGGAGGCTGCTGCGTTTTCACTCTGGTCTGGGCCAGGCAGTGAGGTTCTGTGCGGGCCGCCTAGGGCTAACTGGAGCCGGTCACTCTGGCCATTTGGATGGCTTCCTCAAGGCTTGCTGCAATCTTAAAGGCCAGTCAATGTCTTCCTGATGCTGCGTAAACATTTGGAAGGTGCTAATATGTGTTATTACTATGTATGCTTTTTCTTTCCATGTGCAAACCTAAGAACGGGTTTGAGGCTTTGGGGGAGAAGTCATCCCACCTCTTACTTTGTATGGAAACCACTGTAGGCAGGGTTGAGAGTGAAACAGCAGCAGCATCTCACCTGGGATTCTGAGCTTAACAAGACAGACACTAGCAATTCTGCCCTGGATCCCCCCTTTCTGAGATTCTGGGACAATTCATGCCAAAACCGACAGAGAGAAAATGCAGTCTCATGATCAAATTTGCCAGGCACATTTAAAATCATCTCATTTGGGCTGGGCGCGGTGGCTCACGCTTGTAATCCCAGCACTTTGGGAGGCCGAGGCGGGCCGATCACGAGGTCAGGAGATTGAGACCACGGTGAAACCCCGTCTCTACTAAAAATACAAAAAAATTAGCCGGGCGTGGTGGCGGGCGCCTGTAGTCCCAGCTACTCGGAGAGGCTGAGGCAGGAGAATGGCGTGAACCCGGGAGGCGGAGCTTGCAGTGAGCCGAGATTGCGCCACTGCACTCCAGCCTGGGTGACAGAGCGAGACTCCGTCTCAAAAAAAAAAAAAAATAAATAAATAAATAAAATAAAATCATCTCATTTGTCCCAGGATGTGAGAATGGCAATGTGGCCACAGTGCTGAAACGAATTTCACTGGAAACAAGCGCACGTGAGGAAGCCCGGAGCAGGCCCGTCAGGATTCTATTTATACTAAAGACCTTCAGCGAAGTGAGAAGAGGACAGAGACAGCAACAGAAAACGAGGACTGGATGACATAGGAAACACATGCTAGTGTGGGGTCTCAGACCCTAACATCTGCCTTCTGCAGACAGTTTTGGCTTCAGGCATTTTGGAATTAATACGCTCCAATAAGGCAAAGGGCACATTTATAGATTATTCCTAAAATAATAATGAAAAAATATGCAGACCAGAGAGTACACAGGATGGAAAGCGCCGCAGAAAGAATGTAAACGATTTTCAAAGCGTCACGATGGGTGTGACAGGTCAGTGGCTCATGGAGCGGGACTGTGCCTGCAGTTTACCCGGCTGTAGGTGGGTCCAACAGAAGAAGCACCTGGACTTAAAAGCTGCTAAACCAAAGGGTGATGATTCATTGCACAGAGTCCTTGCTGGGTTCCCTGAAGGGGGAGTGCCCCTGGTGTATATAATGTAGGAATAAAAGGACAGAAATCTCGCTGCTGGCAATGGGAGCAACAGCTGCATGGAGACACCTGTGCTGTGAGGCCCTGACCTGCAGCCTACAGCTTCCAAACCCCCAAACCACTCTCTGCGCCATACTGCAAATACTCCACTTGTGGGCAAGAAGACCAGAGTGGCCTGAAGACCCGGAACCCACCCTCTGCTCCCGCCAGGACACACAACAGCCAAGTTCAGGGCACACCCCACGCGCTGCCAGATCACCGAGCGACCTTGAGCTTCTCATTGTCCTGTGCCTCAGTCTCCTCTACAAGTTTCTCCCATCTCACAGCATAACAGCTAATGATGTGCTTGGAAGGGTTTCAAACTGTACAAAGAACATAAACATGAGTCACTAGTACTGATGATGAATAACGAATAACAGTAATAATAAGAGTCAGTGCAATACTAAGGGTCTAGGCCCTGGACAGAGTTCCAGAAACAAAGATGTCCCTCTCCCTGGTGACTGTGTGTCTCCAGCATCATCATTCACCGGCTGTAAAAATATTTGCAGTCCTCTGGGTCCCCCTGCAAGGGACGCCAGGCTGGGCTGGGAGCCGTCCTCGGACTGGCTTGTGCTGTCTGCAGTGATGAACTTTTACGAAGCTTTTTTTGGGTTTGTGCTAATTCTGTGTTCTCAGCATGCTTCAGCCATGGGGGAAAAACCAACACAGCTTCCATCTGCTGGACTCCGCCGTATCCTCTGCAGAGGTTTGTAGTCGATCATTAGCTCGTGGCTTCTCACTCAGCTCGTCAAGCAGAGCTGGCCTTCAGAAGGAATGGCTCCCGTGCAGACGTTCACTTGCTCATCTCTGAAGCTAAGTTAAAAGGCAGCAGCCCACACCTCCACCGTCCCCACACTTGCTGTCAGCAGATGGGTCCTACTCCAGCAGGCCACTGAAGACCCTGGGGACAGCAGCGGGATGACAGGTGTTTATGTAAAAAAAAATAAAAAAATAAAAAGATCTGCTGGCAGTATCAGGTCACAGACAGCAGCAGAAAGCAAAATATATATCCTAATATTTTCCCAGCTGGATCCTGAGGCAAGCCATTGGGTGAAGTACCCAGGCAGAAATCTAGTGGTTAGGAAATGTCTTCTCATTCATCATTAAGGAGTGTCTGCATTGCAGAGGGAATGGCTTTTGGTGTTAACAGTTCTCGCAAATGAGGCTGAACTGTGGTTTTCAGTTACCTGAGCCGCTGAAAAGTAGAATGGGCACATCTGGACAAATACATCACGGAGTAAAATTACCTCTTAAATAAATACCTTTAAACATCTTGCATTTTAGCCCCTGCTTTCTGAAGAATGGGTTGATGGCTTGCCTGGATGTGTTACTGGGGTTTGAGGTTAGCCATGAAGACACATGGGCTGCTACTGGGGCCGCAGACACAGGAGAACACACAGGCAAACTCGACTCATGAGAGAGGATCAGCTGAGATGGGGTGACCACTGGACTCATCCTAGCAAGATCTTGACAGCTTCTAAGACCATCGTGGAGCGGGACTGTGCCTGCAGTTTACATGGTGTCCTGAACACGGTGTCTTCATGCCCACACATCTTTACTGGAAGCATCCTTCTTCTCCTCCTTCTGCCCCTCTGCTGGTGAATTCCACTCGCCCTCTTTCAGGCATCATTTCTCTCTCTTTCTGCTGGCCACTTTCACTGTGCATCACCTCTTCCATCGGTGGATGATGGCATTATGGGACAGCAGACTCCTCAGTCTGTGAGCAGCTGGAGGACGGGGCTCTGCCTTCCAACTGTTACGTCATGGATATGGACACTTTGCTGATGCACCACCAGGGTGAGCACCAAGCGTTATTTATCAAATGCATGAATTAATGCAAAAGCGGCATTTCTGAGCTCCTCTGCCACTCATGGGCTGTGTGGATTCAGGGCGCTGGGCACTCCTCTAGCACTGCTGCCTGCCTTCCTCTGGCAAGTACAGACATGAAGTAAACACGCCTGGTTCTGATCAATCATAAGGACCTCTCTCAAAACGAAAACAAGGCCAAAATAAAATCAAATTGAGTGCTAAGAGCAACAAAAGGAACTTCTCAGCCCTGATTCTAGTCTGATTGCTTTGAAATGACGCAGAAATGCCACCTTCTTGGGCTGTGTTTGCTCTCCAACCACAGACAGACCACAGCACCCTGAGCAGAGGCGCTATGTAGAGAAGGCTCTTATCACCACAGGAAAAAGGCGGCTTCTGCTCAGAGCTCGCCGGACCTCAGCATTCTGGAATGCACATTAATCTAATTTGTCATAGTTTTCCAAATCCATCGTATTGTTAAAATTCCAGGCATCTCACGAGGTTGTCTTAGTAAGTGCGTAAGCCCTTCTGGACCATGCACACTTCGGAGTGGCTCCACTCTTGGCTGAGTGCTCTGTGTTGGACTGTGTCACCTGGGGGTTCGGTGTGGAGAGACTTCTCTTTCCTCCAGGCTGCAGCCCCCAGGGTCTCCCATCCCAGGATGCTGCCCTGCCCACCTGCAGCTCCCCCTCCCAGCCCAGCAATCCCGGTTCTCCATTCTCCCAGGCAAGGTCTTTGGAGGAAGGACTAGAGTGTGAGAGCGAGGAAATGGAGGGGGCAAGTCTCCCTCGACAGCTGTGACTCCTGTCTTGGGAGTCTCACTCATTCATTCACTGATTCACTCACTGACTTAGTTACTGACTCATTCACTCACTTATTCGCTGACTCACTGACTCATTCACTTATTCACTTGCTCATTCACTCATTCCCTCACTCATTCCCTCACTCCCTCATTCACTCACTCCCTCACTCATTCACTCACTCCCTCACTCATTCCTCACTCATTCACTCACTCCCTCACTCATTCACTCACTCCCTCACTCGTTGACTCACTCATTAACTCACTCGCTCACTCCTTTCCTGATTCACTCACTCACTCATTCATTCACTCCTCATTCATTCACTCACTAACTCACTCATTCACTCACTCATTAACTCATTCACTCACTCACTCCCTTACTTATTCACTCACTAATTCATTCACTCACTCACTCATTCACTCCCTCATTCACTCCCTCCTTCCCTCACTTATTCATTCACTCACTCACTGATTCGTTCACTCACTCACTCATTCATTCACTCACTCACTAGGGATTCATAAAGTGCCTCCTTTGAGCCAGGCCCTGTTTTAGAGCTGTGGGATACACCTCTAAGCCACAGATTCCTGATCTTGCAGCTTACATTCTAGTGGCAGGAGACAGAAAATAATAATAAACATCAGAAATACATGGTATTATGAGGCGAGTCAGAAAGTGATAAGGGATACGAAAACAGAGCAAGGCCGGGGGCTGGGGTGCTGGGAGAGGAGCTGCAGTTTGGAAGAGCCACAGGACAGGTCTCATAAGATGACACTGAATGGCAGACTGGAAGGGGGAGACCAGTGAGCCCTTGGGGGACTTGGGCAGGAGGGGCCCTGGAAGCCAGACCAGCTGGAGCCAGTGCTGGGGGGGAACCTGTTCCATAGAAGCACGGGAAGGAGGCTCCGCGAGGATGGGAGGGGTGAGGTGTGGCTGTCCCGACCATTTTCCTGTGCTTCTCCATCTGTCCCCAGCTGCATCCTCCTTGTCAGCACAGTGTCCTCCTGTGACACGTGCAGACCCATCTGTCCACCGCCTTTCTCTGCCAAGTCATCACAAGACCCACGGGTGCAGGACTTTGTTCCATCTATGGCTCTATCCCCAGCCCTGGAAAGTGCCTGAGACTGGGACGCCCAGCAGAAAGGGCTGGAGAAATGGAGAAGCAGATCATACGGAGAGGAGCTGTGTGGTCCCATCTTGACCACTGGCAGGTGGGGGAAGGGATGCCACATGCTGTGACCCCTTGAGGGGCAGGCATCTGGGTTCCAGGCACGGTGCTGTGCTAACCATCCTCAGGCTAACACCCAGGTCCATTCTCCATGAAACAGGCTTGTCTGAGATCTAAACGCCATGTAAGGTGAAGTCTCCATAGAAAATACATTCCAACGCAGGGTCGACTAACAGTGACCTTAGGTGCCCATCTGTGAGGTGAGCACAGCCTGAGGTTCTGATAAGCTTAAATTTTCAGGAAAGCTAAGTAAGAGACTCCAAAGGGAGGCCTTGGTTTTCATTTCTTGGAGGTCCTGGTTGGGAGGCACAGATGTCCTGAAACTTTACACTCTTCTCTCTAATCTTACTTTTGAAAAGAAGTCTAATCTTATAAAAGTTCCTTAATCAGAACTGTAAAACTAGGTTTTAAAAAGTTATCACTCTTCCCCAGTTTGAGTGCTGTGCTGGGGCTCAGGCTGAAGGAAGAGGAGAGCCGGCTGGTTTTACCCAGCACTGGTGTTAACACATTCCCAGAGGAGAGGTCTGGGGCTGCAGGTGGGGCCCACCTCTTAATGAAATGTGTGGAGGCCCCAGACTCCATGAGGACATAAAGAAGACAGAGGCCCGGCGCAGTGGCTCACACCTATAATCCCAGCACTTTGGGAGGCCAAGGCGGGCGGATCACGAGGTCAGGAGATCGAGATCATCCTGGCTAACATGGTGAAACCCTGTCTCTACTAAAAATATAAAAAAATTAGCTGGGCATGGTGGTGGGCGCCTGTAGTCCCAGCTACTCGGGAGGCTGAGGCAGGAGAATGGCGTGAATCTGGGAGGCGGAGCTTGCAGTGAGCGGAGATCGCGCCACTGCACTCCAGCCTGGGTGACAGAGCGAGACTCCATCTCGAAAAAACAAAAAAAAAAAAAACAGGAACGCGAAAGCAGATAATAGACTCTACACTGTAGAGGGCATTTAAATCTTAAAAAGTATTCCATTAAAATCCTGTGAGGTTAACTTGTTAGGTCAGGAAAAGAAAATCTCAACACAGTTGTTTTTGTGTTAACCTAAAGGAAAGAACTAAAAGCAACTGATAGGAAAGGAGGCATTGCCTTCCTCAGATGTAAAGAACAGCCTCCGCGTTTTAGCCGTGAGAATTCCCTGCACGGGGGACGCGTCAGACCCTGACTGCTTCACCATTTGGAGTTGGCGTCTTGGCAGACATAGACAACTGACACTTGTAGCTTGGTGAAAAGTGAGATACAAGAACTTCTTAGACAATGTCCAGCCTGGCCCAGAGAACTGGAAACGGAGGCTTCACCAGTAACTCCACTAACAGAAGCTCCAGTTTATTCTAACAACTCGGCACTGTTTTTTTTTTTTTTTTTAATGTGACTTCCATGTGGGCCTCAGCCTGACTCACGATGGAAAATGCAGTATCGAATCTGGGCCTGCCCATAGCCCCAGAACTAAAGGGTCCTGGATGAGCAGCTCGTTGGGACTTTTGTCTGTTCAGCCCTTGAGGTTAGAAGACAATCACTCCAGAGCAATCGGGAATGTGCGGGGCTCGGGGAGGCTGGGGAGTGGGTGCAGGGAGGACAGAAGCCTCGACTATGATGGGCAGAGGAGAGTAGAAGGAGGAAAGCTGAGGGGACTTCAGGCCTCGCACTGGAGGGAGGGGCACTCATGTGTCTGTGCCTCCCAAGTTGCCAGCCTGCTCAGCAGGGTCCTGGGAGCTCCCTGCCTGCTGGTGGCATGTCTACATTCACCTCCGACCTACTTGTGACCCGGACACTGAGGACCCTTTGCACCAAGCCGCTATGTTCCCTCCACCCACTCCTGTGTCACGCGTATGCAGGTGGGGACTGCGACATGCAACTTACATTCCAGTCTATGGTCACAAAGAAGGGATGGCGCTTAATTTCCTCCACTCCGTCAGTGCCAGCACCTGTCACAACAACACAGAAATGATCATCAGAACAAATCCAAGACGGGGTTCTATGACAGTTTCCGATGCAGCAGTGTGGGGGGTGGGGGTGTGCTGAGGTGGCGCCGTGGGAAGGAGCCCAGAGGCTGCTTACTCCTGCCCAAGGCACCTGCGCACCTGCCCATGCCCCCAGCTCAGACAGCCACAACTCAGCCCCGAGGGCTTGAGAGGCAGAGGGGGCCTGGGGTTGGGGTGGGCAAAAGAGGTGGTAAAGAGAGGCATGGGACAGGCCAGCCAGGTGCTGTCTGCTGCATGTGAGGGCTGCCTAGCACCCCACTGTCACGCCCAGGAGCTTGAGGTGCCTGTGAGTGTGAGCACCAGGTGGGCCTCCCAGGAGGCTGGAGGGGAAGCTGCAGAGCAGAGTGCCTGGCAAAGCTGCCGCAGTTAACCCGGGAGGGAAGAATTCTAGGAAATGAAGAGGGGTTGACAGGACTGAGTCCCGGAGGAAGCCAGAGCCCAGCCGCCTGCCCATACCTGGCCACCCCTGAGCCTGCTCAGACAGGTGACTGTTTTTACCTGGAGGCTGCTTACAAATATCTCTGCTATGTTCCGTTATTTCTACCTAACTTCCTGCCTTCCTTTGTTGCCGTACAATCCTAAGGCCGTGGGGCAGAAAGGAGGGAGGGAGGAGTGGGCGGAGCACTGGGGGCCCTTTTGGGGAGCATGATTCTCTAACGGTGGATACATGTCTACTCATCTGCCAGAAATCACCACTGTCCCCCCAGAATGAGCCCAGTGTGGACAACGCCTTTAGTCAGTAGCTCAGCTCACCGACTGCAGAAGCGCGCCCATTCATGCAGGCACTGCTGTTCGGGAAAGCTGTGCGGCGGGGAGTGAGGGGGCCGTGGAAACTTGCTGCAGTTTCTGTTCAGTTTTTCTGTAAACTTAAGGCTATTCTGAACACAAAGTCTATTAATTAAAAACCAGAGGCCCTAAAGCTCTAGGACTCTGTTTTCTCCGGGATGGGACGGCCGCAGAGGAGCCCATCCTCCCGGGTCAGAGTCCGAGAAGAGGCAGGCTTGGCTGGAAGGGGCAGCGGCGGCAGTGGCCGGGGAATTCCTGCCAGCTCCAGGCCTAGGTCTGGGGAGGCTGTGATCCCTGGGGCCTGGCTCCCCTGTTCTGCAAGCTGTGTTCCTTTCGGCTGCCAACTCCTAATGGCCGTGCTCCAAATCAGAGCCTCCTGTGCCACATATGCCCCTTTGTGGAGCCCCCCTCATGTCCAGCTCTCACTCCTGGAAGAGCAGGGCTGCTCGGGGATGTGGTCAGCACAGGTGTGGCCCGGCCTGTCCGGCTTGAAGCTGGGCTGGGGTGGCGCAGGTCACCGGGAGTCACAGGAGATGGCGCCATCATGGGCTGGACCTGGCCCGTGTCCTTACCCCTCCCACCCCTCCATTCTGCACTCTGGGCAGTGACGTGGAGGAGGCTCGGGAGCTGCGGTGGCCTCAGCAAGCACCTCTAGGGAGTCAATGTCTCAGAGACAGTCCCCTCACCCTGGAAGCTTGGCCAGGGCCATGGTGCTAGGAAAGAACCCACGTACTAAATGCCCCTGAAGGCACTCCCACAGCACTATCAGCTTCATGTTATTCACACTTTGACGTGAAAGTCCATCTAGAAGGAATTAGAAGAAGGGCACACATTCAGAAGTTACTCCTTCCATGAGGATGCAGGATCATAGGACAGACATAGCACACGGACATCTCGGTCATCCGATGCACAATCGCTGTTCCCGTTTTACAGACGAGGACACTAAGGCTGACGCAGGTCAGGTAACTTGTTCAAAATCAGACCAGAGGTTATGAGTTATAGGTACCGGGTTTGGAGGCACATGTCTGAAACGCAGCCGAGACGCCCCACCTTCTGAAGTGTCTTTCCCCTGAGGACTCCCTGCTGAGGCCCCTCTGGGTCCCCCAGTCTATCTCCTTTGTTCTCCTCTAAACCCTGAGCCCAGGGCTCTGATCCCAGGCCTTCGCAATCGCAGCAGCTGGCACGAGCCTTCACAGGCGCACCAATGGCTGCTGTAATGAAATTTCCAGAGCGACAGTCTGACTTCCAAACAGCCCTCCCCAAGCGCCCATCCTGTGTGCAGGCCTCCTTTGATGATGACCAGAACTCCGGGTTGAAGAGTCCTTCTGGTCACGATGATTAACAGAAAGACCCTCCTCTGAAGTGTGCCTCTCCTCTACTCTTTTGTTTGGTGACTGTTGGACGCATGGCTGATGATTGGAACGAACAGTTCAGAGGCCCTGGTACACGCACAGGTGTGGCAACTTGTTGTGTGTACTTCTTTGGAGGGTCTATTTCACATTTTGTACCTGCTGTATTTCCTTCTTATTCATCATTTGCAAATACGGTCTGCAGGAATTTAGAAAGTGAGGCGCAGAGGAAACACAGGTGTTGGTATAACTACTACGTAACTGGTATGTGCTGGGTTTACCCGGATCACTGAAATCCACACATTTCTATCTTTACCTCCTTTCCCCTAAGGTAGTAAGATTTTGCACCATGTTCATATTTAAAGGCCTCAGCAAAAAGAGTCGACAGGGGAATAACACTTTGGTTATCACTAAAAAATTACAGGGGTTCCAATTATAGGGGGAAACATGAAACAGGAGGAGGACTTGTGCACTCAGCACCTTGAAACCTGTGTCAACCCTCCCAGGGCAGTCAGGTTTATTATTTTTGTTAAAATAGGTGACTTTGCACTCGGCTCCCCGTTTTTATCTGCACTGAACACATTGGACAAATGACGGTGAGTGGAGTTCTGGGCGGGGAGAATCAGAAAGTATCAGGCTGATGCTGGAATCATGGCTGACTCGCTATGGGATGCTGATGACATGCACTGAAGGCCTTCCTTGGTTCTAGAGGACTGCTGCCACTCATCTAGATCACGAAGCACTGACAAGAACAGGGACAGGAACTGTGAGCACAGAAGGCCGGAATTCCCTCCTGTCAGGCTTAGCGATTTGTCATTAAGTTCCTTAATGCAGGGCAAATAGGAGTTCAAGGTTCAGGGGAACAGAAGATTCATGAATCACACTTCTTCTCTGTAGTAATAACACCTAATCCTGTTTGTTTAAATGGCTTGTGGTCTATCTCCAAATTGGGGCATCACCTAATGTGTTTATCTGGGTCTGTGTCTCCAATTGCTGTGCTCTGGTTAAGGGTATAATTTTGCAACCAGTTGGAACTCTCATATCAATGACTAGTTTTAAAGTGCAGTGCAGCACCTGTGAGAGGACTTTTTTTTTTTATTTTGGGGGGACTCATTCTGTCGCCCAGGCTGGTGTGCAGTGGCATGATCGTGACTCACTGCAGCCTCAATTTCCTGCGCTCAGATGATGCTCCCAGCTCAGTCTCCTGAGTAGCTGGGACTACAGGCATGTGCCACTACCCCTGGCTAATATTTTGTATTTTTTGTAGAGATGGGGTCTCACCATGTTGCCCAGGCTGGTCTCAAACTCTTGGGCTCAAGTGATCCGCCTGCCTGGGTCTCCCAAAGTGCTAGGATTATAGGCATGAGCCACTGCATAGATGATTTATTCTTTCATTGCACTGATTCTGTCCAGCTCTTCTACTTCGTATTTTTCACGAGGTAAGCCATTCATTTCATTGTGGGGCTTCTAAATTCTCGGCAGGTGAGTCCCAAAGGGTTTTGGTACCTGCCAAAAACATATGCATTGTGTCTTTATATCCACAGATAGCTTTAGGAGATGGTTAATTCATGGTTTGGGACTCCTTTGCCATATTTTCATTTTTGTTGTTTGAGAGTCACACAAACCCATCTCCGACACTTCTGGGAACATTCAGTAGAATCTTACTGGCTGCCTCCTTAGGTTTCTTACACACTGCAAGTTTCTCCTAACTGGCCCCCCATGTCCAGCCTATAACCGTCCAGGGCAACTTCCATCACTGATTTAAATACTAGGTCTGCTTTTTCAATTTCCTCATCACTTACAGGTTCTCTATACATTATTTGTTTAAAGGTTTTTTTTTTTTTTTTTTTTGCCAATTTGAAATTTCATCTATTTCATGTTTACAGCCTTTGTCAGGGAGTTGCTCGTGTCTCACAGGACTCAGCCGATCGGGAGTCAGGGATGGGCTAGGGGCTCCGGCTTGAGCGGTGCGGGAGCCAGCTCTGCGGACAGGCCCTGGGCATGGGTCTCTAGCGGCTCCCTAGGGCTGGTCGTGAGGGTGGGGCTGCCTGGTCTTCAGCAACCATCAAAGCCTGGCTTATGACAGGCAGTCCCAGCAATGCCAGTAGAAACTGGGATGAGGATCAGAATGGACCACGTTTGAAGTCATTAAAAACGCATCATCTGGAGATCAGTTCTGGACAGGAAAACAGTAACAAGAGCAACGGAAAACCCTCTGCCCGTGCGTGAGCCACAGGCAGCAGGTGTGCTGTGAAGACAGCACACCCGGCTTAGGTGATGGGCGTTGATTTGCTGTGCTATTTTTGTGCTCATCAGCACATTGAATTCCTTTCTAACCTTTCCCTCACTTTAAACTTCCCCCTGGGAGTCTCAGAATAGCTCATGAGTTTCTAGGAGAAGCTACCGATGCTCATTCGGAATGAGCTAGAAAGCTGTCAGCTTTGGAAAAAAGGAAGATTTGGAGGTAGGCTCAGGAAGTTTTATACTCACTGCAACTCCTGTCCTGGGGAACAGTCGCGAGATAACAAATAACAAACACTGGTGCTGAAAACCCCAGCAGTTCCTGATCTCAGTGCAGGATACATTTACAGCTGTTTCTAGACATCACTATGGTATAAAGTTCTATCAGAAATGGAACTCACTTAAGTAATGAGAAGCAGCAAACACCACACCCAGGGTCTAGCCCTACAAAGCCTGCTCAGCGGAAGCATCACCCACATCTGCAAGCCTCTCCCGTCTCAGCCAGGAGCAGCGCCAAGCGCAGAGGGGCCGGATGTCCTGCTGAGCCTGTTCCTGCAGAGCTTCATCCCGGAGCTCACCCGTGATGCTGCCTTGGTCCATGCTTACAGGATGCAGTGCCGAGGGCGCTGGCCAGGAGCCCCTTTCTCACCTTTCTTTTATTCTATTCTTTGAAATTCCTGGATTTGCAAATCACTCAGAGTCACCGAGTCTTCCACCTGGGAGGCCTTTTCCTCGCACAGACAAGAAAGCAGACAGCCCAGGCACGGGTGTGACCCTCCAAGGCCTCTATCGCGGGATGTGCCCACTCCTGCTGCCAGCTCCAGCCTGTGGTGCTTCTGCTTAGACTGGGTCACCCTACGCTGCTACAGCCACCCCAGGGTCTTTCTCTAATTCACAACCACACAACCACCAGAACAACAGTGCTAAGAAACAAGACTGGTGTCCCCTTGGCTGCACCCTTCAGAGCCCCCACGCACACCACATCCACCACATACTCACGAGCGTGGCCCGGCCTCTGGCTGCCCTGTCTCCTCTTCACTCACCCGTCACCCAGGCATGGGGACATCACAGAGTCACACATGCCCCCAGGTGTGCCATTCTTCCTCCTTTCCTCCTACTACTTTGCATGTGACGTTTCTTGGGCCCAGAAGGCCCCCTCCCCCCGGCACCCCGTCCAGCATCTGGGACGTATTCTGAGACCCAACCCAGGTATCCTCACGGAGCGGCTCTGTTGCCCCCACTCAAATAGATCAGTGGCCCCAAACCAGCGGCCTCTGGAGGGCAGTGGCAGTGCCACCCACCTTCCTAAGCCAGCATCTGCTACAGGCATTCAGTACACGTTCACCGAAGAGATCACACACGAAGGCTGGGGGATTCAGTCTAGAACTCTTTTGAATGAAGACATTTTATCTTCAGGGGATGTGGAGGTGGGAGAAATGCTAGTCTTAGACTCAGAAGCCAAGGAGCCTTGAGCAACTCACACGGGGGCAGAGGGCCGTTTACTCACCTGCAGAACGTAAGAGAGGAATGAGATGTGTCTGTAGTTCTGGTAGTCTGGACACGTATAAACACATTATGCTGTCTCTTCCAGCTGTAAATAGCTGTGCAGAAACTCTGGGAGGGGTAAACTCCCCCAAATTCGTATGCTGAAGCCCTAATCCCCAGTGTCTCACAATGTGACTGCATGTGCAAAAGGGGTCACTGCAGGTATAACGAGTCTGGCATTAGCAGGGCAGGCACTCATCTCCTATGACTGCTGTCTCTAGAACAAGGGGAGATTTGGACACAGACCCACACGGAGGAGAAGGCCACATGGAGATGGAGGCGGAGGTCAGGGTGCGGCATTCACAGCCAAGGGTGTCAAGGCTGGCCAGCAAGGCCCCAGGGTCTGGGAGCGGCGCGGGACACATTCCTTGCAGTGGGAGCGCAGCCCTGCAGCCTTGAGCTTGGACCTCTGGCCTCCAGAGCTGTGGGAGGCCACATTTCTGCTGCTCAAGCTGCCCAGTTTGCGGTTCTTTGTCACGGCTGCCCCAAGAAACTCACACAGAGGGGTGGCCAGTGAACAGCTCAGTGTTCACTGTGGTCCACCGGGCATTAGAGACGTGTGTTTTTATCCGCGTTTCCCACTACACTGCGCACACACGGAGGGCACATTTTTCCTTCGGTTTCCTAATTTCTAGCTTATCGTTTTGTCCACTGATTCCTCTGTCAACTGGACTGAACGGAATTGTCTGGGAATCCAGAGGCTTCCCGCTGATGGGGGCTCATTAAGGAAGAGGCAGGGGCGAGGAGGTCGAGAGGCAGAGAGGGGTCCCCTCCCTCCCTGGGGGAGGCCATAGAGAGGGAGAGTCTACAGCTCGAGGGGACTCGCACTAGAGGAGACACCAAGAGAGGACAGGTGGGTGGGAGGCAATGAAGACGCATTCGCCCCTCCTCCCAGCCCCTCAATTGGGAGCTGAGGTCCTGTGCGGCACAGTCCAGGGTGGGAGAGCTCTTATCAGAGAGGCTCAACACAGGGGCGGCTAGAGGTGTGTGATTGCCTTGCATATCCATGCGAGGGCCCAGGGTTAGAACGAGGCCTCTAACAGCCACCAATTCCCCAGATGGTCAGAGGGAGAACTCAATTCCAGGCTCTTTGGAGGAACGAGAATAAGGCTCACGGCAGTCGGAAGCGGGGGATGTTCCAGCCACAAACCCAGCCGCCTGTGCAGGTGAAGGTGACTCTGCCCAGCGGGGTTTTCAGACTATCCGGCTCCAGCTCCTGAGGCAACTAAATCCAGAGCCCTCCCTGGAAAAAGGCTGGGCAATTAATTCTGACTGTAGCTTCTTCATGTTGAACCTGGGCATCTTAGGTTGTAAAACACACCTGTGGGAGGGTCCACAGCTCCTCGAAAGCTTGATGATAACTCACTTAGACGCGGTTTGAAGGGCGATCTCGGCCCGGGGTGAGCCATTCTCCATGCTTGTGTGAGCTCTGGGGGGCTGGTATCTTTTAACCAATACCCATCTCTACACCTAGGGAGGAGGTAGGTCCATCTTTCTCTCACCCGTAATTTAAACCAAATACTAAAACAATATTTTAGATTAAAGAACTATGATTTTAGTAATGTCAAATTTGAAGGGTTTTAGTTTAAAAAATAGGTTATTTAGAAAATTATTTTCTTCTCCCAGAACAAGGGGAGAAAAAGCACAAACACCCCAATACTTTGTCACATTCACCCGATTTACTGTAGCAAATCCTCCCCCAGCAACATAATAATGTTTGAAAGAAAACAGTGACTCTGGCCAGGCACAGTGGCTCACGCCTGTAATCTCATGTTGGGAGGCCAATGCGGGAGGACTGCTTGAGTCCAGGAGTTCGAGACCAGCCTGGGCAACATAGCACAGCCCCTTCTCTACAAAACAATAGTAAACTAGCCAGGTGTGGTTTTGCATGCATGTAGTCCCAGCTACTCAGGAGGCTGACATGGGAGGACTGCCTGAGTCCAGGCAACTGAGACTGAAGTGAGCCATGACTGCACCACTGTGATCAGCCTGGGCAACCGAGCAAGACCCTGTTTAAAAAAGGAAAGGAAAGGAAAGGAAACGGTGACTCCAAGATAAAGCGCTCTGATTGCTGCAAGAACAGAGTCTGAACTGTTGGCTCTCGTGTACGTTTGGATGAATAAATACGTCCAACGTCTCCACTTCTCCTTTCTGACTCCAATTCACATTTCCAGGGGAGGCCAAGCAGGGGAGGGGTGCGCAGCAAACCCTCACGCATGCGGCCCCACAGGTGGTGACTGCGGCAGCTCGGCTGGGTGGGGGGGCGGTTACCGTGCGTCACCTCAGAGGGAGTGGCAGAGGTGGGGTCGTGGTGCCTGCCACCTGAGGCGGCACGTCCCTTGCACATATGCTCACATGCTTATGTTATAATAAGTGTCCAGATGTCATTTGGGCGCTTGGGAATGACAAGGCAGAGACTACACAGATTTCCATCATAAAAGCTTGGTCTTGAAAGAGGAGTTTCAGCCACCGGCAAGGTTCCTGGCAGCAACCGTGTGAAGATGTTACCCTCTGAGGGATCAGACCCCGGGCAAGGCGGGCATGACTCTGTGCTCTCGCCAGGGTGGATTTCCCGGGTGAGCTTCAGGACTCTGGCGATTGGTCTCAATGCTCTTCTGGCTGGTACTGCAGGCTTTCCGTTTACCCTTCCATTCTGCAACCAGCTCGGCAGAGGGTTTAACAACATCTATTAAAATGCATCTCACAAAACGATGGTTTTCTCCAGAAAACTCTCAGAATTGTGGCTCCTCGGTCATTGTGCATCAGATAACGTTTCTCTGTTCTGCCCCACAGCCAAGTGGCAGAGAAAGAAAAGAGTCAGATGAGCAGGAAGCAATGAGGCCTGGGGGTTGGACACCATTCCCGGCCACGGGACTCTGCACACTGGTGCTCTCTGCGTATTTACATGTTTACTTGTCAGACCCATTACGGTGTTTCCCACACATCAGGCACTGTTCTGCCTCCTCAAATCCTCCTACCTGCTTCATGATGTTGGTGCTGGTATTACCCTCAGTTCGTAGAATAAATAAGCAAGCACAGAGAGGTGAAGCCATCCGCTCAGGCCCACACGGCCAGGAAGGGGTGGGTGGGGTGGGTCTGAGCACCTGGCTCTGGCTTCGCTTTGCTTCTGTGCCCTGCCCTGGACTCCGGCCTGTCCCACAGGCTCCCTTCTCCTCTTTCGCTGCTGCTCTTTCTTCCCCTTCCATCAGGCCCTCTCCCCTCTGCTGAGATCCATTTTGTGCCTCATCTGTTTCTCTGCCCTGGCCGCAGGCATTTGTGCACGTCTGGGCTGCAGCTGGCCTTGCTGTTTGCTGTCAGAGAGCCCATGAGCACGAGGCCACACTGTGGCTTCGTGGGTCCCCAGAGCCTAGCCCACGAGTGAGGGAAGGCACGGGCCAGACTGCCCATTATCCACTTACGCTTGCTCTGGATGAAAGCACCGAGCGTCTCCCCAAGAGCCATGGGAAAGGGGCAGCAGGCGATGCTGGGGATAGGCGGTGGCTCCAGTCACGGCGAGGTGGCAGTGTGGTCCTGCGATCTGCCAGGGGGCGGCCCTGGCCACAGTGCGATGGCAGCGTGACTCGTCAGCTGCCCGAAAAGCATGGCGAGTGGCAGCATGGTCCTGCTAACTGCCAGGGGGTGGCCCAAGGTGGGGCGCATGCTAGCACGTTACAGAGAAGTTTCTGGCATCAAATGTTTCTCCCTAAAACAGCTTTTTAAAAACTGGGTTTTCAATCATAAAAATAATACATATTGGCAGAAAAAGTCCAACTCTTGGCATGAATGAGGTGAAAGGAAAAGCTCCCTTCTGCCTGTCCCTCCGGGGAGAAGCACCCGCTGTAGGAGCTGCTTGCCTGTGTTTGCAGAATTTTTCTTTGCTTACCTCCCTTGCTTCTAAAAACACAAACAGGATCAGTCTGAACGTTCTGTGCTGCAATGCGCTATTTTTACTTAACACTTCTTTTTTTAACGTACACATCCTTCCATGTTAGTGCATGCAGAATGACGTCACTCTTCAATACTCGCATAGTATCTCCTGTGTAGATGACGGTAATTCAGTTAACCGTCCCTGGGTGATGTGGGTTTCAGCCTCTCATATCTCTCTGTGCACTTGTGTGAATATATTTGAAGGATATATTATTTGAGGTGGAATTACTTGGGTGAGGCGCATGTGCTTTACTTTTGTAGAGATTTTTCAGGTTGACTTATGAAAAATGAGACAAACACACCGCTTCACCTGGAAGTTGGGAAACTGCTCTCCTATTGCCAACAATGGGGATTGCCAAATGTGTGCCTCTGTGCTAACTTGAGAGGTAAAAATGGGCTAGACCTCCATGAAGATAGTAAGGACATGAAATATCACGAAGAATTGTACAGGTACTGGCTGATTCAAAAGCACAAAAACATTCACGGAAAGCAACAAGTGCCATGATTTAAATAGCCCCTTCACAAGATAGGGAGGGCTTTAGGAAAAATCCTCAGCCCTCGCTAGATGTTTTGGACCTAACAAGCAAGAATCTTATATTCCTATATATATATATATATATATATATATATATATATATATATATATTTTTTTTTTTTTTTTGAGACAGATTGAGTGCAGTTGCGCGATCTCAGCTCACCACAATCTCCGCCTCCTGGGTTCAAGCAACTCTCCTGCCTCAGCCTCCTGAGTAGCTGGGATTACAGGCACCCACCATCACACCCAGTTAATTTTTATATTTTTAGTAGAGATGAGGTTTTGCCATTTTGGCCAGGCTGGTCTTAAGCTCCTGACCTCTAGTGATCCGCCTGCCTGGGCCTCCCAAAGTGCTGGGATTACAGGCGCACACCACCACGCCTGGCCAATTTTTGTATTTTTAGTAGAGATGGGGTTTCGCCATGTTGGCCAGGCTGCTCTTGAACTCCTGACCTTAGCTGATCCACACGCCTCGGCTGGGATCACAGGCGTGAGCCACAATGTCTGGCCAATTTTATATACATATCTTTCTTCTAGTGTTTTTCTAAACCTTGATGCTTTTCGTCCAATTTTTCTATAGAATAAAAATTCTATACAAAATTCAATGAAAACAAATAAGTTGGGATTTTTACAAAATTCTGAATTTAAGCTGCAGTGGAATTCTGGGAAATTCTCTGCAGGAAAAGAGAATAATTATACCCTCATTCCATATTAAAGTATAAAAGAATTGAGTTATGAATTAAAAGATAGTTCATTTTTCAAGTTTAAAAGGCCAGGTCAAGTACTGTTATCAGAAATACAAGCATAGCTATAGGGAATTTTCCTGAAAAGCCTTTTCAATTTTTAATTAAGACTGAGCAAAGCTCAAAGTGGTCTTTGTTGTTGCAAAGATTAGAAATAAATAAGCCATGAAGGCTCAGCTCTAATTTGTGGCTTTTAAAAACGATACTGATGTCTGACATTGCTCTGGAATCAAGCCAAGGTCCCCTTTGAAATTGAATTAATAGATCTTAAAGTATGTGCTGCAGAGTGGGGGCCTCTGCTGAGTTCTCTGATGAGATGGTAGACTGTACGTATACCTCTCTGATGGATCTTAAAGTACATGCTGCAGCGTGGAGGGCTCTGTTGAGTTCTCTGATGAGACGGGAGAATGCATGTGCATCTCTTTGTTTTGCTGTAGGCACACACAAGTACACTGGAAGTCTTGGTTCTTTCTCATTTTACTTGGGTTGTCACCAGTTTCTGGCAGGAAATTCTGCCTCAGCTATCGGGGTCCAAGAGCCAAATGTGCTCCAATGAGATAAACAAATGAATCTTGGGATCTGGGCCCTCGGTGACTGAAGAGATGCCACCCTTTCTTTTCAAATGCAGCTGCCCTTGCTGGGGGAGGACTGTCCCAGGAAATTCTCTGAGTAACACTGTGTCTGGGACAGGTATCTGTGCTCCGAGGAAAGAAATAATTTTCTAAATAGTTTGTTTTTGTCTCAGAAACCAGAGCCAGGAGCAGTGACGGGGAGCCACTCGGTTAATGCCTAGAGGCCTTGCTTATTCTGGCTGCAATCACAGAAGGCTTCAGGCGATGATGAGGAAATGAGTGTGACCCTCTCAGGCTGGCTTCACAGGGTTAGCCGGTGGAGGAGGGAAAACCCACCCAAATTAGTAAAGTGGAAAGATTTCATGAACTTCTCCAGTTTCAATAAGTGAAATCTGTGTGTTTGGGTGGGACTGGAGACAAGGGAAGATGAGGGAAAGGAAGGAGGGGAGAGGGAGAGAGACATCACATCCTATTTCATCTTCCCTAAAACCCAGAGTGCTTCACAGCCATGCTACAGGACGCCCCCACCATAAAGCAAATTTGGGGGATCATTTTAAACTAGTTGCCTCCCAAAAGGGACTGTTCTAAACAAAGGTGGCCGTGCAGCCTTGACCTTCAATAAGAAGTCCCAACACTTGTCCAATTGCCTCAAAAGCAGAGATTCTCGAAAACCAGATGTAACAAGATGCCCCAAGACTCACAGCCTGAAGACTGCGGGGAGCCTTTGGGCCGACGGGGCCGCTTTTACAGGACATGTTTGTGCCACATCAGGTAAGAGACCACCCGGGACGTCTACGTGTGTGGGGAGAGGACACGCGCAGCTGCACGCTGTTGGAGCTGGATGGAACTGCAGGGACCATCAACCCCACCTTCATTTCCCAGAGAAGAGGAGGGACAGGGCGCGTGGCTGTGCAGCTGGCCACAGCCCAGTAGGTCTGGAACTCAGAATCTGGACAACCCCCATGCCACTGTGGGCCGCAGACCAGAAGCTCACAGAGCTGGGGCCGTGGCCACCTGGGTCCTGCTCTCACACATCCTGCTGCCATGCCAACACCAGAGAATCCACCACTTCTAGCAGGAGCACGGCCCTCAAACACTCAGGGGAAAGGAAAAATCAGGCCTGATTTCTTACAGAATCGGAAAAAATTAAGAAAAGCCCATTTTGCATCTTGAAGACCGAAAATGTCATGCTAATGAAGAATTAGAAGAGCAGGGCCCTTTTTTCCTCTTTTTAAGAGTAAGGGCAAATCGCACCCTCACTAAATAAGAGAAGCTCATACTTGGTCTTCTCAGAAACCCACGGAGAAGGAACGGGTTTGTGATTCCACATTCGGGAAGGGAGGACCCAGGCCTCTGCGACAGCTGCACTGCTCTCTGGCTGGGTGGGTGCCAACTAGAGCTGACTCCTGCACACACAGGGTCCTGGGACAAGCCCTTGTACCTTGGAACAGAGCCTTGCTCAAACAGAAAATGATGAACACAATTTTACAGTCTTGTCATGAAGATCGGAGATGACAGGTGTGCATACTTGGCAGGTGTGAAGTGCTAAGAGAATGCAGGATTGTGCAAGTCACCAGCAGAAAAACACTTTGTGAAAAAGAATTCTGGGTGAGTGCACAGAAACAGCATGACGTCCATGTCCACAGGCAGAGCCCCTGCATCTGAGCAGGCACTGCAGGGGCCAAGGCGTGACATGCCCGCAAACCCGTGCTGTCTTCTCTGCTTTACCACTTGACAGGGAAAATGGATAGAGATGAAGCAGGAGCACCAAGGGTCAGGCCCGACTCAACTCCACGCGCTTCAGGGCAAGGAGCTTTTCAGAGCGCCTCAAAGAACAACTGCAATTCCTTCAATTCACTTTAGTGCATTCATATTCACCAGGGGCTCTGCGTGGTCTGAGAGCTGGATACAAAGAAGAGCCAGACACAACCTCTGCCTTCGTGGGTCTCATCACTTAGTGAATACCTGTGGCCGGCCCAGCTGCCTGGCCAGTAAAGCCGCCACTCCAGCCCTCGTTTTCTTCCTCCAACCACAGATGCTTGTTCTCCTGCCTTCCTTATGGTGCCATGTGTCACGAGTGCCATGGGACAGGGTTCCAGTCAACAAGAAGTACAAAGAACTCCCAGGGGCTTCCAGAAAAGCTTTGTTTTTGTGATAAAGGGGACAGAGGCAGCTGGCCTCATCCAGTTGCTTTTTTTTTCTCCTGCAGTGAGGGTGTGATTCCAGGAAGTGTTGTAGCCACATTGTCATCACAAGGCACCGAGGATAAGGATGAAAAGGCAGTGCACTGAGGATGGGAAACAGAAGCCACAGGAAGAT
Source organism: Hylobates moloch (assembly GCF_009828535.3). Lineage (NCBI taxonomy): Eukaryota > Metazoa > Chordata > Mammalia > Primates > Hylobatidae > Hylobates > Hylobates moloch. Next base: position 174,313,765 of record NW_026652277.1, read on the forward strand.
CTGGGCTCCTGACAGCAGTAGTTCAGCTGCCAGTGTCTACAACTCATCCACCACCACGTGGTGTGTTAATAAGAGAATGAAACCGCGATTTGGAAAACTAAATTAACTGAACAAAAAATTTAAAATTATTTAAGGGTTCTACTCCTTGCAGCTAAAAGCAATTCCTATGGCTACATCTGTTTTCATAAGTGAATTTCGTAAGCTTCTTGTCTGACCTGCTTTGAAGTGCTGTCATGAGAATTCAAGTCAGATAATGACGGTCTTAATGCAGTGCCAAGGCATCTTATCCTCATCAACAGCACCGCGCCCGGAGAAACCTGAGGCTCGAAGAACGACCTGTTCTCCTGGTTCATTGGAAATCCGCCCAGGCAGGGGAACGTCGGAGCTGTCCACCCACCCTCTGCCACCGCCCATGGAGCCTGCCTCCCAGGGCTGTGTGGGGGAGGCCGTGCTTACACCCAGCAGCACAGAGAATGCAGGGAGGAGAGCCACAGACACAGTAAAGGTGCAACCTAGGGTCACGGAAAAGAACAGCTCTGGACCTGACACCGAAAAGGCTCATGAAATGAGACCGGGGCTCTAGACGTGGGCAAACTTCAGAGTTAAGAGATGAGTGGAAATGGCATGCAAAGATGCTTCTGTGCATTTTGTGGTAGTTTACAGCATTGCAAACCCGATTCTAAGGCAGGCGTGTCCTGAAGTGGGTTGAGGTCTGCTGAGCTGGGCAGCAAGCCCCTGCCGGCGAGCCCGATCCCCTCCAGCTGGGAGGGTTACTTCCTCCCAGAAGGGTTACTTCCACATTGCTCTTAGTGCTGACGGAGACTGCAATGAAAGGGACTCAATTTAATTCACAATCTGAAAGACTCAGATCAGACACATGACCTTTGACATAGCATTTGGACAAACCAGGGTACCGCGATGCATTGGCTTAGCTGAGACACGCTTCTCGACTTGCGTCCGTCTTCAAACACACCCTCAGAGTTAAGAAATGCCGCCTCCCCCACCTCCCCAGACGCACAGTGATGAACAGGGGTCTGTAAACAAAAGGCCAGACCACACCCAGATTTGGGAAAACTGCAGTGAAATGGCAACTTCGGGACACAGGGTGGGACACAAGCCCTTCCTGCCTTGCTGTCCCAGGCTGTCCCTCTGTCCAAGGCTGCATTTCCCACCACCGGGGACCCCACTCTCAGGGGGTGAGGTCTTGCCCATGACAGGCCCTGTGTGGACAGGGACTCTGGGCACTCAGGGTTAGCGCTGAGCCCTTGCTGCGTTTCCTCAGCCGAGTCACTGCGTAACCGTGGGTGTGCACCAAGACCAGCGAGTGAAGGGCCAAGGTGCAGACAGCTTTAGGAGCCGCACACCTCTTGGAAATGTGGCTGTGACCCTGGCTAACGACGACCGTCACCACTGATGAAAAGGAGGAGTCCTGCTGACTCCTGGTTGGAATCTCAGGTCCCATCTGGGACTTTGCTGAGGGGGTCCCAGTAACAACAATGTGGCAGAAATTCTGTTTGGTCGGTGGGTTCCTCTAAGCCATGAACCCTACACACACCTGTGAGCACACACACGCACACACATGCACACGCATGAACACATGCACACACACGCACGCACACACATGAACACACACGCACACACGCATGAACACACGTGCACACACGCATGAACACGCACACACGCATGAACACATGCACACACGCATGCACACACATGAACACACACGCACACACATGAACACGCACACACGCATGAACACATGCGCACACACGCATGAACACACGCACACACATGAACACACACACATGCACGCACACACACGCATGCACACGCATGAACACACACAGTGCCCCTGTGTGCGCTGCAGCACAGGCCCTCTGTCCTGACCAGGCATCCTCCTCTCTGGTCCTGAGTGCTCTCCATCCTGGGCCTTCCATCTCATTATCGCCCCCAGCTGGCATCTCGGTGACTTGGGGCTGCTCTGCTGGGGCCTTCAGCTTTGTCCACAGCACTGTTGGTGAATATCCCTCTAAGGAAGCTGCCTCTGTCTGGGTGACAGTTCCCCAGCCTCTCAGACCTTTGACTGGGGACAGAGCTGTAAAATGTGTGCAGTGACCTGCTAGCTAGTTTTCATCCAATGCACTGGACACAGTCCTTTCCACAGACACCAGCATGGGGCCCTGCCAGGTGGCGCTGGGGGCTGGGTCCGTCGGTGTCTCCATGTGCCCTGGCACGGATGTACTGTGGTGTGGGTGACACGGGCTCCACTGCAGGGTGAGTCTACACTCTCCAGCCATGCGGGCTGCAATTCACTCTAGACCCTGGCCCTTCCACGTCAGTAACAGCAACGTGGAGATTCTAAACAGGGGGACTTTGCCAATGTCAGGAGACGTTTGATCATCACGGGGTGGGGGTGGGGATGCTGCTAAACAGCCTCAATGCATGGAGCAGCTCCCAAAACAAGAATTAACCAGCCCAAAATGCAGACCGGGCAGAGCCATGGCCAAGACACCGTCCTCCAGCCCCAGGCTGTGGTGTGGACGTTTCATAATTGATTCAATGATTTCCTTATTGATTGGTGCTTACTTCATCTTCAGGTCTTTGTTAAACAGGAAGACCTTCGGCAAACACTGTTTATTTGTACCCCTTTTACGCAGGTATGGCTATTTCTGTTGGAGAGATTTCTGGCAGTAACACTTCTGGGCAAAAGGGTGCATACATTTAATGTTTTGATGGTTTTACCAAGGTGCTGAAATGTTGCAGGGATTTACTCTCCTGACACACACCCACGTGCCCTGGGCTTTCTGGATTGGCCTGCAGTGACCGGTGGACAGTGACGGCAGAACACCCTGTGACATCACCCGCGCCACGGGGAGCTCACTGTGACACCTGCTCTGACGTCACCCACGCCATGGGGAGCTCACCGTGTCACCTGCTCTGACGTCACCTGCGCCATGGGGAGCTCACTGTGTCACCTGCTCTCATGTCACCCGTGCCACGGGGAGTTCACTGTGTCACCCGCTCTCCTGGTAGCCACGCTCGGCATGCAGAGGTGCTCAGTGACAAGGAGGAATTGCTTTACTGTGTTGTGTGGAAGAATGAAAACAGGCTGAGTGGACAAAGGCGCTGACAGTGGGTGATCACTGAAAGGTCTGTAGAGTGGAATAAAATATCTGCTTACACAGAGGAGAACTGCCTTGGAAAGACAACTATGGGACAGCTTTATATGAAGTAAAGAATTACTATGAAGATGAATCTGCAGGAAGGAAGAGTGGTTTACGTGATAAAAATCTTGATTAGAAGTTGGATGTAAATGTGTTTAATTAGGTGAATACAACTATGAAAATTCATTACAAGATAAATCTCATGGGAATTACTACTCAGTACTTTAAATACATCAATGTTGATTTTTAAAAATCACCTTAACTCCTTTCTTCTAAGATCACAGTTACACATCAATTATCTCATATTGTGAAATATGACTGTGGAGTGGGGAGGTACTCTTGATTAGCTTCACTTTCAATCACTGAAGGATTGCAAATTAATGCAAAAGTTCCCTGCAACGGAAGCTGATGTGGGGAAGAAGTTAAATGGGTCCTTCTTTCTTTGGGGTTAAGGCAAGCAGAGAGGAAAATCTAGTATTTTTTCCGAAATGAAATATTTCCTGATTTAACTTTTGCCTTCCCCTCTGATATGTCTTCTATCTATGAGGTTAGAGTTTAAAAAAACAGAATTTAATGTGTTCCTTTCGTTTTCTTGTTAAAATAACTGGAAACACCCTGCTCCCGCTGCTGTCTGAACCGGAAACACCCTGCTCCCGCTGCTGTCTGAACCGGAAACACCCTGCTCCCGCTGCTGTCTGAACCGGAAACACCCTGCTCCCGCTGCTGTCTGACTCTGAGACAACACAGCTGCGCCCACTCGCTAAGACCAGCCCAGCCCACGGAGTAATCCTCAATACACTGTCACATACACAAAAAGAAAATCAATCAGTAGTTAATGTTAAAGTAGATCCCGATTTTAATAGATGTGGAGGTTTCTCAATTTAGGGAGAATTAAATTAGAAGCAGCTTTTCAACGGTTCTGTCCTTAGCTTAGAGACTTTCAAAACTCAGGGAAGTCAGATTGGTAGACGAACACTACCATTTTGGGTAAAACCAGTGGCTTTTAGAAAAGCGCTTATGGTAGTTTGGCAGCAACTATGTGTTTTAGAAGCTGTGAATGGGCCTTTTTTCCTGGAGCTCAGATGGCACTAGTACTATTTCAACCTCTAGGTGAGGTCTGTTTTCAGTGACCTTGGTTGGCATTGCGCGGAGCAGGAGGGTGGCCCTCCACATCCCCACTGTAGCTCGTGGGGCAGCACCCTGCATGTTCCCGTGGTGGGGTGTTCCGCGGTGGGGTGTCCCGCGGTAGGGTGTCCCGGGGAATCTTACCCAGCCGGTTGCAAGGGTTCCGTTTGAAGAGAGCTCGCAGTAAACTCTGTGCCTCCCCGCTGAGGAACTGCGGCATCCCCAGCTTGGCTCTGAAAAACAAGATCCTATTTTAGGATCTATTTTAGGAGAACAAGGACAAGCTATAAACAGGGCCCCAGTCAGCATTCAGAGACCTCAATCGCAGTCACCCAGAGCAGCCCGTGCTCTAACACGTGGGTCTTAGGACCCTTTTATGCTTTAAAAGTTACTGAGGACACCAAAGAGCTTATGTTTATGTGGGTTACAGCTGTGATATTTACCACAGTAGAAAGTAAAGTGAGAAATTTGTATAATTTCCATTTCCTAATTCACTTTAATAAATTTTTATTAATAAACGTCATTTAATAATAAAATCATTAAAAAATAATAATACTCCCATTAACATAAATAACATTGTTAATGGAAATTATCTATGTTTTCTCAAACATATAAAAAAGCCTTTAGTGGCATTGTTCTGCATTTTGATGGGTCTCTTCCTGGCTCGTAGGAGACAGCTGGACCCTGTGCTCAGTCTATTGTGATGCTATGAAGAAAACCTGCGAGAGGAGGACCTGCGAACCCCAGGAGGGTCTCAGGGTCACCAGGGTCCTCAGAGCACACTGAGAACCCCGCGCACAGAGCCTGGTGCTCCCTCCAGAAATTCTCCATCCCTCCCAAGTGGAATGCCCTGAGGCCACACCCGTGACTTGCTGTCAGGGATTATTCCAACTTTAGAAAAAATAAAGAACGTGTTCTCCCTTAAAATTCAAACAATGAGAATCACTGCAAAGGTCCTAACTTGCAGCTCTCAGTGTCTGCTGCAATTCAAGGTCCCCTGATGGAGGAAAAGGCTGATTAAATAAAAAGACACTCCTTAGCTTTACAAAAGGGTCCTCACGATGGAGCTTTTTCACTCCCCTCTCTCCTTCCATCTACATAAGGACCGAGCTTACAAAAGCTGAGCTGGTGGTGTTTTAGGTGATTCTCAATTTTATAAAAGTTACGTGTCCATTTGCAAGCAGAGTTGGCAAGAGCAGCTCATGAGGACAAACGGCTTTATGACTCCTCCACCGAGTGGCCTCACTTAGGAAGGAACTGATTAGGGGCTCCCAGCCTCTCTGTTTCCTGCCCTCCTTCCGTCTGCTCTGGGACAGTGATGGTCAGTGGTGTCTGCTCACATTTAGGATGCTATGGCATGGTAGTATGGGGATCAGGCTTCTTCCTACAGTCCAAGAGCAAAACCTTGGCTTAGTAAATGATTTTTCATGAGAATTGAAATGAAATGAAAATGGTTTGTATCCAGTCACATGGTAAAATGATACCGAGTCCTGCCAAGGTCAACCAGGAGTGCTATATGAATGGGGTTAGCAGGTGGGGAGGGAAAGGAGACCCCTGCTCCTGTGGTCTCTCTGGACAAGGCCCTGTAGGCCTTGTGTCTTTTTCCGTCTATACTTTACTTCTGGGAGGTCACCAATCATCACGCTTGAAAACCAGCCACTACACATTCTAAGTGACCTACTGATGGAAAACCATCTATGGTAGAAGAGTTCATCAGAACCACTCAGCAGGATGAGACAAACCAGCAACTGCTCCTTTGACCCACTGTCATTAGAATGCCCAGCACCCTATTACCACTGCTACTGGTGGAAGAGCGCTACCATTTTGTGTAAAATCAGTGACTTTTAGGAAACAGCTTACAATACTTTGACACTGTAAGCCTAGTAATGTAATTAAAACTTCACAGTTCCAGGTTCAGAGGCAGCAGCTCTTGATGTCAGAAGGTGCTCGCAGGTCTCTAGGGTGGCTCCCACAGCACCCACACTACCCACAGTACCCACAGTACCCACACTACCCACACCAGCCACACCACCCACACCACCCACACCACCCACAGTACCCACACCACCCACAGTACCCACACCACCCACACCACCCATACCCACACCACCCACACTACCCACACCACCCACACCACCCACACTACCCACACCACCCACACCACCCACACCACCCACACTACCCACACTACCCACACCACCCACACCACCCACACCACCCACACTACCCACACCACCCACAGTACCCACACTACCCACACCACCCACACCACCCACACTACCCACAGTACCCACACCACCCACACCACTCACTTGAGGATGAGAGCCATGGTCTCCTTCCTGTCCTTCCCCTGGAACGGCAGGGACCCCGTGAGCATCTCGAACTGCAGAGCAACACAGAGCACAGTGAGTTCACTCATCCAGATGGACCCGGCTTAACGGCAGAGCACCCTAGTAGGGCAGCCTGCTACCATGTCCATTTCCTCATTCAAAATCTCCATCAGTCAATTGTAGCCACTGGCCTACGTGCTTGGGGTACAGCAGTGACTAAAACTGCCTCGCAGAGCTTGCCATTCGGTGGGTGAGACGGGTAAATGACAGATGTGGCAGATAATCACATCTGTGGCAGGCCAGCAGGCACTGAGTATGACAGAGGAAAGAGGCAGAGCAGGGTCCTGTGGTCAGGCAGTTTGGACGAACACATCTTACATGCGGTTTAGGAACCTGTCCTGCCCTGGCGGGTGCTGTGGAAGGGATGAGCTAGGAGGAGGAGGAGAACAGCTAGCTCGTGTTGAACACCCACGCATGCCAGGATGGCAGGGGCTAGAGTGCTTCCAGCATGAGATAGACCTGACCACAGCCATTAGCCTCTGACGCGGACAATATCGCACAGCAACCTCTCAGATACAGCTGCTGCACCCTACATCCTTATTGTGTTATTACTGGACACCTGCCAGGACGGAGCTTGAGATGAGGAGGGGATGCAGCACAGCCTTTTCTGAGCATGGGTTTCTTTCTTGCGCCAACTCCCCCGGGCACATGCAGTGGTGATTACACACACTCTGGAAGCAGTGGCCCGGAATGGTCTCATCAGAGCAAGGTGCACAGCTGACTGCTTCTCACAAAAGAAACTAGGGCTGCAGCAGCAACCAATCTTTTCATAAAAATAAGATCCTGAATCTAAGTGGAATGTACCCAAGGATCAATCCTACTCGGTGTCTTTCAAGTCAGTTTAAATTACGGGGAAGCAGGTGTTTCCATGGTCTTATTGAATTCTCGCTTATCTTTATTTTTTACTGCGTGTGTCTCTGCCCTTTTAGAATTCATCCTCCAGCATTCATTCGTCCTTTGCAGTTTGAAAATCTCAGGAGATACACAAAGTAGAAAGACCAAAATAATCACGCAGAATTCCATTACCCAAAGATATCCAAAATTAACATTTGTTAGTTCCTCCTAGTACTTTTTATAAGCTGTTTTTTATTTTGTTTTAAAAACACAGATAAGGTTTTGTATACTAACTTTTCACAGAATAATATAAAACTTTCAGTGGTTATGATGAAATCTTTGTAATGTCACTTAACAAACGTGGATATGCCAAAATGTAATAGTGAGTCTATCTATTGCTGTACACTTAGGACATTTCCAACTTTCTGCTACTATAAGTACTACTGAAATGTGCACAGATGATTTCCTAAGATTTGGATTTATTCTTATGATAGGCTGCTAGGAGTGAAATTATAATCTTAAAGAAATGAATGCATTTAAGGCTTTATTAATATTACCAGTCTGCTTTCTGAAAACAACATTATAAAAGAAATGGAAACTTCTCCACCAGTTCTGACGTTTGAAGCCTGTTCTGTCACATTAAAATGTGCTGTCCATTCTGTGCACAGAGTAAGTGAGGGAACTCAGAGCAGACAGGCTGCAGGCAATCAATAAATACAAAAGTAATAAAAAGCAAGCGGAAGGGGGTCCAGATGAGAACTGAAAAAGAGACAAGTGTAATTAAACTGGAAAGGCCAGAATGCTCTGACTGGCAGATGAACTGTGCATCTGGTAAAACAGGAAGAAAGTTTATAAGTTGATCATACACATTGAAATATCTCTCAGAATAGAATGGTATTAGCAAAGGGAACTCCTTTCCTATTCTGCTCTTTCTTCTTTCTTTCTTGAGTCTATTAATAGCACTATGAAATCCCATTTCCAAGGACAAGCCTTCTGGCTACGTGAAATGAGAAAGCTGTCATCCTATACACACCGTTTAATCCTTGTTACACAAATGGTGCCTGTCCAGATGCCCAGATATCATTTATTTTTTGCTGATGGACTGGTATCTTGCATACTTTTGTTTGGTGATTTCTTTTTCTTTCTTTTTTTTTTTTTTTTGAGATAGAGTCTGTCACTGTTGCCCAGGCTGGAGTGCAATGGCACAATCTCGGCTCACTGCAACCTCCGCCTCCTGGGTTCGAGTGATTCTCCTGTTTCCACCTTCCAAGTAGCTGGGACTACAGGCGTGTGCCACTATGCCTGGCTAATTTTTGTATTTTTTTTTTTTTTAGTAGACACAGGGTTTCACCATGTTGGCCAGGCTGGTCTTGAACTCCTGACCTCAAGTGATCCACCCGCCTTGGCCTCCCAAAGTGCTGGGACTACAGGCGTGAGCCACCCCGCCTGGTCTGGTGATTTCTTTTCAGCTTTTGAAGATGACTCCCTTGTGATCAGGGTCCACTGCTTTGTGTTTCTCTCTCCTCCTCCCCTTCGTCCTCCATCCATATGGTAGGAGGCCCCCAACCATCTACTCAGCCAGAGAACACCCAGCACAGCACCCATGAATATTCAATAACTGCTTCTTAGTGATGAAGGTGCTGCTGATGGTGGGGTGATGCTGAGGGGGAGGTGTGGACTTTGCAGCCTCCACCAGCCATGGGGTTCTGCTGCCTTTCCCATCCCCTTATCCACCCTTTTCTGTGGAGAAGGGAGATCATCTCAGTATGATCGTCTGAATGGAGCTGCCCGGGCACTTTCCAGTACGGAGGCATTACTGACTCAGGTTTTGCTGATGAGTTTCTTGGGGCGTTATTTACAGTAAGACTTTTGCTGTGTTGTTGAGCAGCACTGAGGCTGGCCAAGGCTTCCATGGTGAACTGAGAAAAGCTGAGGTTCATCTTGGGGTCCCACAGTCAAGTACACACACTGGGGGAGGGAGGGCACTCCAAAGGATTCTTTCCCAATCGGCGCCGAGACCAGGCTGCAGACAGGCACAGAGGGGCTCGAGGAGATGCAGCCAAAGCTCCACCGGCTGCAGGCCCGGTGCTTCTGGGAAGGTAATTGGACAGACGTAACGCAGTGCTTCTCAACCGGGGTCACCACCGCCTGCCGGGGACATTTCCTAATGACTAGAGACATTGCTGGCTGTCATGCCTGGGGGCCCTGGTGCTACAGGCATCCATTGAGGGAGGGATGGATGCTGCTAAACATCCTATGACACACAGGGCGCCCCACAACAAGGAAATGGCCAGTCCCAACCTCAACAGTGCTGGCTGAGAAGCCCTGTCTAAAGGGACAGCTAAGGAACCTGGAAAGAGTGGCGGCCCCAGCACAGGCAGGACGCGCCTCTAGGAGGCCAGTGGTACTGGGGGCAGGGTAAGGAGGAGACTCTGGGGAGACCCTTGGTGACAGGAGCCTCGATTTCAAGTTTACTTGGCCGATCACCATTCTTAACAGGGCACCAAAAGCAAGCTAACATTTTAATCTGAAAATAGGCAAGGACAAGCCCTGCCCTGAGATGGATGACTTGAAGTGGTAGAGGGCCTGGCTTTGCACGGTATGGAGGGGCCGGGTCTCGGAGAGCTGTGTTGATCCATGCCCGTGTGCGGAGGTCCCTGCGTGCACAGACACATGCCCTCTCATCCGAGCTGCTCTCACTCCGTGTGCTGCACCCAACTCCGAGTGCCAAGAATCTCAGTCTCAAAACAGCTCCTCACAACCATCTACAGGTGAACGGTCCAGCTGCAAGCAGCAGAGCCTGAGCTCAGAACCATCCGTGTTTGCTATGGTGGCATAAGGACACATCACAAGGCACCTGAGGTGGGATGTCCAGAACATTCCGTGCCTGTGGTTAAGAAACGGGAGAAGGATAAAGTGGTCTCACGAAACCAGAGTGCTCAAGAGATGCTTTAGATGTTTACAAAACACAGCCCAAATATCCTTCTAGAAACTGGTTCCAGCCTGACATAGAGGAGTGCTGGAAATTCTACAAACGTCACCACGCAGCTGGCCACCAGGTTTGCACATTCTTCTCCAGGTACCAGCTCCTAATTTCAGACACGGAATTTTATGCAGGGACACTGACTTCCCGCCCCTGGCACAGGCATCCTTCCTTCCAGGTCTGGGGAGGGCACTTGTGGATGCGGCTCCTCGGGAAGGGATCCCAGCACACATCCACCTCCAGGGGACGGACGGCCGCCCACACGAGGACCACTCCCCCGGCACGCGGCCTCCAGGGTCTCAGCCTTCTTTTAAAACAAGGCCCCTCACACGTACAACGGCTCTGCACCGATCCGCTTACAAGGCTTGGGTAAGATACGACTTGAAAGGTCACCCAAGGCCCATCTCTTAGCTACAAATGAGAATTCAGAAGTCACTTCTGATGCCACCCACGGACGTGTGGGAAGCGTGGGGCCTCCAGAGTTGAGACCTTTGCCTGTGTGCAGCCGGCCACCACGTGGGCGGGCGGGACTAAATAAGAATGTGTTTCTGGGACTATTATGTGATCTTGAGCCCGACACTTAGGCTCTCCGAGCTTTAGTTTTCATTTTTGTGCACAGAAAGAATACAGTCTTTCCTGCCCGGCTTGGAGATTGTCGGGTTGAGATCAAATGTGAAGATGGTCAGGCAGCCTTAGCTTGTGGTCACCACTGCAACAGCCAGCCCTGCCTCAGGCTCCAGAGTGACACAGCAGTTCTGGAGCCAGACCCCTTCCCCAGCTGTCACGAGACATTGAATGTGGGACGATCCCAGCAAACAAGTGAACAATTCAGTAAGAAATGTCCTGTGCCCAGGGAGGCACGTGGGAGGAGAGTGCCTGGTGTGGTGACGTGCCGGGCAGTGCTGGGCCAGGCCTCCTTCAGAAGCTCTCAATATCCTCTTCTTCAGACTCTAGGGACAGGGAGGGTGGGGACTCCATGATGTGTGAAGGCTGCCGGGCACTGCGTCTGGGTGTGAGTGCCTCTCTGCTTCCACCCTGGTGTCTTCACTCCCTCATGGGTCCCTTGGAGGCCTGGCTGGGTGCAGGCACTTTTGTCTGTGCTGGGGCATCTTGGGTAAGGTGACTGGTGTTTAAGACACTCCATGTGCCAGGAGACACTCACAGAGACAAACAGTGACGATAAAAGATGGCAGACGTTAGAGCAGTGGCAAGCCAGGAGTGCTGAGAAGACACCGAAGCCAGAGCCACCAGCCAGAGCCACCAACCCTGCCAGGGTCAGCAAAGGCCACTGGGAGTGGCGCTTCTGTCTTAGGGCTGATGGTGGGAGGGAATGGGGCGGGCGGGAGTTTGCCGGAGCAAGGCGAGCCCAGCGTGGTCTCATTTCCACTTCTTCTGGCCCCTCCTTGTATCTCCATCTTTGGATCATTCCTTTTATGTCTTTTCTCTTCTCCTATTTTTTTTTTTTCTTTCAGCTTCTCCATTTGTTTTTTAAATTTGCAGTGATTAAGACCAGAAGAGCTGGGCGTGGTGGCTCACGCCTGTAATCCTAGCACTTCTGGAGGCCGAGGCTGGCAGATTGCCTGAGCTTGGGGGTTCAAGACCAGCCTGGGCAACACGATGAAACTCTGTCTCTACTAAAATACAAAAAAAATTAGCTGGGTGTGGCGGGTGCCTATAGTCCCAGCTACTTGGGAGGCTGAGGCAGGAGAATTGCTTGAACCCAGGAGGCGGAGGTTGTAGTGAGCTGAGATCACACCACTGAACTCCAGCCTAGGTGACAGAATGAGACTCCGTCTCAAAAAACAAACAAACAATAACAACAAAAATCCAGAAAAAAATTAAAGATATATTTTATATTATGAGATAAGTTTTATGATCTGTTGCCTTAATAGAAGAAACAGAAGATTATCAAATCTCCTCTCCCCCTGTCCCCCCAGAAACCTCACAAAACTAAGTCCAATTAGTTTTGACTTATATATATATGTGGTGTTTTGGCTGCGCTTTTCTCTGCTAAGGTACTCCACTCCACACCAGCCTGGCCTCTTGTTCTTTTTAAACATCGGTTCACCTGAGAGCTGGGTGGCAACATTTTATGACCTTGTTCATTACACAAAGGCTGGCCTGCAGCACTGCTGTATGGGCCACTTGTGAGCCCAGAGTTACAGGACAGGACCCAGAGACAGGAGGATGCCAGGAGCCCTTTCAGGGAGCCTGGATGTGCAGCGTGGCCAGCCCTGCTCTCTGGGGAAATTTGGGGTTCTCAGGAGGGGGTATAAGAACTGGAATCTCTCCTGAAGCCACAGACTATAAGCTGGGACCTGTAGCCTAGCGTCGGCAAAGGCAATGTCAGACTTCCCTGCACCAGCAAGACCCGCACCAGCGTGGGAGGTCTCCACAAGGCTATCCCCGCTGCCCTCACCCACCACTCACCAGCCAGGGTCACACGGGAAACCCACATATGTGGAAAGGAGTGGACCTATCGAGGCAGAAATCACCTCCAAGACAGCAAAGCGAACCTGTCTCACTGAGGTATCTAAAGAAAAACTCTTTGAGTGGAAGGAAAGCAGAGGTGGTCTCAGATGATGGTGGGGGATTTAGCTCGGTGGTCTCCACATGGAGATGAAAGCAGAGGTGGTCTCAGAGGTGACCGTGGGGGACTTAGCTCTGTGGTCTCCGCATGGAGAGGACCTGCTCCTTAGCCAGTGCCACTGAAGGTCTGAATAATGATAAAAATTAAATCAGCAGCATCATCCTCCTGGCTGAGCTCGTGGGCCCGCTGCTTTGCTGCAGGCTTTCTCTCAAGTGTCATGCCTGTGCTCATGTGTTGAACTGCACGACTGTCTGTGTTGTGACTCACTTTACAGGCAGGAATGACCAGGGACGGAAGGGGCTTCCACAGGCAGGAGCAGCCATGAATGTGATGCAGGCATCTCTGACTGCGAATTGGCTTTCTGGGTTAGGCTGTGGACGGCCGTCTCCAGAGCTGGTCTAATGTATGTCTGCCCCTCGGGGAGAGGTGAGCAACCCGTGCGGGCACGTGGGACACAGCCAGGGTCTGTGAGCTCCTGGGGCTGAGGCCAGAGCCTAGAGAGTGCTGCAGTGACCCAAGTGGCAAAGGACCAGCGAGGCCTTGGGCACCAGCTAGGGGTCCCCCAGGCAACACCACAGGACTCAGCCCTGGGGTTCCCTAGCAAGGGGACAAGGAGTGGGGTGTGGTGGGAGAAGAGGCGGTCTAAACTTTGAAGGGAACTGGGTGTGGCAGGCACACAGTTCTGCCACATGCCGGCAGAGCAACCTTTATCCCATTTCCTAAAGTACTCATGGCCTCAGTTTCCTCCTGTGTGTGATGCACAGGCCAGAGGGCGGGATACCCCTGAAATGCCACGACCCCATTGTCATCCAGGTCAGATTCCAGAGCACTCACTGCAGGCCTGCTCCACCCTGAGGTCACAAGCACCCTGCCCAGCTAGGAGGGTGGGATTGGGGGAGGGAGGGAGGGAGCGTCCTCTGAAGATTGGGGAAGGAGCCCACACAGTTCCTAGGGCACAGAAGACCCAGTCCAAACTGGGTTCTGTTAAGCACTCTGCCTGCAAAAATGTGACAGAGACAATTCACCTTTCCAGACGCTGATGCAAAAATGCCTAACTCCATGTACATCTCAGTTTGCAACTAAGTGCAAGGATTTTGTGTTTAAATAAGAAAAATACTTCAATTCGAAAATCACGGCATCTCTTGTAATCCTCATGCTAAGCCCGAAGAGCACAAAGCATAAAGAGGGTTTCACTCCTCCCACGTCTGCGTTTCTGCGTTCTTGTTTGCATCCCAGCCCCTTTCTGATGGTGGGGACGTGCGATGGGGAGGAGGCTGCCAGGAAATGCTTGGCCTGGACACTTGCCAAGTGACCCAAGCCCTCAGGCACTGCCTTCTTCCGCATTTCGGGACCTCTGAACCAACCTGGGGACAGGGGTCCACGTGGGGAACAGCCGCCATGGCACGGAAGAGGGTCGGGGCAGGCTCACCATGAGCACGCCGAAGGACCACCAGTCGGCACTCTGCGTGTGTCCTCGCCGGTTCACCACCTCGGGCGCCATGTACTCGATCGTCCCACAGAAGGAGTACGCTCTCTTGTCGTGGTCAATGGCCTCCTTGCTCAGGCCGAAATCTACATGCAAACACAGCACACACACTGCCTCAGTCTCTGGGTGTGTTCGGGGGTCCCCACGCAGGCGGGCATCAGCGTCCTTCTGTGGGCTCTGCCCCCCTCTCCAGGTGGGCGCGGCAGAGCCCTGCTCAGCGAAAGCAGGGCCACGTGAGTGCTTCCCGAAGCCCGTCAGTGCCCGAAGCCCGCCGGTGCCTGAAGCTGAAATCCTCAAAGCGTGAGGAGTTCCTTATGAATGCACACACCCAGGAGCGCCTCGGAACACCACCCAGATTCTCAGTCACTGACGGGAACTCCCCCAGACCCTTTTCCACAGGCATGTGGAGGTGGGGTGCTGCAGGGCAGAGGGACCTGGGGTGGAGGGCAGGTGTGTGGCTGACAGCTACCAGGAAGGGGGCTCTGGCTGCTGGGGAGCCAAGGGGAAGGCAGAGTGTGGCGAACCTGCCCTGCCCTGACAACACGAGGGTGTGGAGAGCACAGACAGGCGGAGGAGACCTGGGGAGCAGAGGCCGAGCTATGTTGGAAGAACAGGGGTCACCAGGTGCCGCAGAGCAAGGAGGGGCTTCCGAAGGAAGTGGCCCTCAGGCTGGAAAGAACAAGAGTGCATTGGCTCAGGGCCCACAGGTCTTGGGGGTGACAGAGCGTGGCTAAATAGAGCCGAGGCAGGCCCAGCCAGTGGGTACAGCAGCAGTGCCCAGAGAGGCCATGTCCTTGCCCCTCGGCCTGGGAATGGGCCACCTTATGTGGCAGAAGGGACTGATATGGTTTAGCTGTGTCCCCATCCAAATCTCACCTTGAATTGTAAGAATCCCCACGTGTCGTGGGAGGGACGCAGTGGGAGGTAACAACCATGGGGGTGGGTTTTTCCTGTGCTATTCTCGTGACAGTGAGTAAGTCTCACGAGATCTCATGGTTTTATACAGGGCAGTTCTCCTGCACACGCTCTCTCTTCGCCTGCTGCCATGTAAGACGTGCTTTTTCTCCTCCTTCCCCTTCTGCCATGATGGTGAGGCCTCCCCAGCCAGGTGGAACTGTGAGTCCATTAAACCTCTTTCCTTTATAAATTACCCAGCCTTGGGTATGTCTTTATTAGCAGCGTGAGGATAGACTAATATGGGGACTTTGAGAACAGACTAATACAGGGACTTTGCAGATGCCATTGAGGATCTGGAGATGGGGGGTGACCCTGGATTTCTGGGTGTGCCCAACGCCATTGCAAGGGTCTTCAGGTTAGGGAGGGAGGTGGGATGCAGTCAGAGAGCTTGGAAGATGCTGCCTGCTGGCTTCCACCATGGGGGAGGCGGCCCAGCCAAGGAACGCGGGCAGCTTCTACTAGCTGGAAGAAGCTAAGCAAGGGAGGCTCTGCTAGAGGACCCCGCAAGGCAGGCAGCCCTGCCGACACCTGATTTCGTTCCTGGGAGACTTATTTCAGACTTGAGGCCTCCTGACCTGTCAGCTGATAAGTTTGTGTGGTTTAAAGCCACGATGTTGCTGGCATTTTGTTGCAGACGCAATAGGGAACTAATACAAATGGGGTGTCCTGAGACTAGAGAAGCTGTTTCCAGTTTGACCGAACTTGCCGGTGGCTGCCAGGGCTTAGATGGAAACAGAGAGGGCAGTCACGTGGCCACCACCATGGTCCAGGGAGTGAGGAGGAGGCAGGGAGAGCATCAGTGAGGACAGCAGTGCAGGCTGCACTCCAGCGAGACTCCAGATGTCTGCACTCAGGTTGGCATCAGCAAGGCCCACATTGCAGGCCACACACCAGCGAGACTCCAGATGTCTACCCTAAGGTCAGCACTGGGCACTGGGAGTCCTGAACTAAACACCCAGCGACGCTGAAGGAGCCCAGCAAACAGAGCGTGGCAGGGGAGAGGGAAAAGAGGGGCCACCGGGGAAGCTGCACGGTTCTGGACGTTGTGAAGACGTACAATGCCATAACCAGTCTGTAGCTACGGGAAATCTGCCAAACCAGAGACAAGCATCTGGCAAAGGGAAGGGTGGTCTAAATAAGAGGGCTTGGGCTTTGAGGTGGTCCCCAAAGTTACCAGGGCTGAGATGAAGCCATGGAGGGGGCCTGCCGTCTTTTACAAACCTGTGATCTTAATATGTCCCTCTTCATCCAGGAGGATGCTAAAAGAAAGGGAAAGAAAACAGATGCTTTAGAAAGAGACCCAGCCTGCTGACGGGCACGCAGAGCTCAGAGGGGAGCTGAGGGGCAGCTGGGTGCAGACGTTTTCAGGGAGCCCTGATGGAGCTGGCCCAGGAGGTCCCCACGGCTTGTGCGGTGGGCTTTCCCATCCTGCCTCCCTTCTCCACGGCTCCCAGCTCGAGAAAGCATTTGGTGCCACACCTCCTGGAAAAAGGGATGTGTGTTTGTGCAGCTGGGGGACTGCTGGCTTTAGATCTTCGTGGGTCCCCAGGGAAGGTCTGGGAGCC
The DNA here is from genome assembly GCF_009828535.3 of Hylobates moloch. Lineage (NCBI taxonomy): Eukaryota > Metazoa > Chordata > Mammalia > Primates > Hylobatidae > Hylobates > Hylobates moloch. The sequence goes on from NW_026652277.1 coordinate 174,330,859, forward strand.
CTCCAGACTGCTGTGCGCAAAGCACAGGTGGAGAGTGTCCTGGGACTGCCGTGGCCTGTGGAGACCCAGAGCCTCGCAGATGGAATGTTTCTGCACTCGGGATGCCCTTGAGGTCCAAAGACCCCCTTCTTCTCCCATGTATCCTCCCCTGAGCCCTGCCCTGGCTCTGGAGACCCACCCAGGTGAGGCCTGCACAAGCGGGGGCCATGGCATCGAGGAGCTTCGGGCTTCAGCAGGTACATCTTGTGATGAGACCTGCTCCCGGCTCGGCACCCCTGCGGGCCACTGGGTCCCTGTCTTGTTCCCCGCCAAGCCCTTGTCACGCCATGTGCCAGACGTGACAGTTGCCTTTGCTCCTCCCAGGTATCCTGCCGTGGGGTGAACCCTGCATAGAGAATGGAGGCGGGGTCCGTAAAGGGCTGGGTGCGGCATAAATCCCTTCTTCCCTGAACACCAGGCTGGAGTCTGGGCTGTGATACCTTGACACCCCTGTGGCCCCAAACTTTCCCTATTTATTTATTTGGCTGTAATTAAATCCTGTTATTCCAGATGCTGGGAGGTACCAGCCTAGCCCTAAAGAGACCAGGAAGCCGGCTGGAAAGAAACAAAGGCAAGGCTTGGAGGATTAATCTGTGATACCTTTATAGAAACCTGTGAAAGGAAGGAAAGCCTGACTCGCTACAGCACAGAGGAGCCCGGAGGACATTATGCTCGATGAAATAAGCCCATCCCAAAACAACAGGTATTACATGATTTTACAAATATAAAATGTATGGTCCCTAGAGGAGCCAGAGTCGCAGAGGTGGAAAGTAGATGGCGGGTGCCGGGGGCTGGAGAGCTACGGTGCAGGGGGACAGAGCTTTAGTTCTGCAAGATGAAACAGTTCTGGAGATGGACAGTGGGGATGGGGGCCCAGCAATGGGAATGTGCTTAATGCCACCGAACTGGGCACTTAAACGTGGTTAAAACTGTAAAAGTCATGTGTATTTTTCTACAGTTAAAAAAAATCTGCCACGGAGTTAAAAAAAAAAATACCTACTATTTTCTGGAAACGGGAAGGAAAAGTTACAGCATATAATTAAGATGATAATTTATAATGAACAAGACAAATGTTTTCATCTTTGCCTTTTGGGTATATTCAATCTTTGCCCAGAATTAAGCACCTTTCAAGATGAATTCTCTAATAATTCTAATCGAACACCCACCACCTTTTCCCTCAAGCCTGCAATTAAATAAGGCTATTTTTAGCGTAAGGATCGCGCTGACCTTCAGGAGCAACGAGAACCGGCACTCCCGGCCTGAGTGGATGCACGGGGTGTGCACCTAACACACAGGCACCAACAGCCAGGCACCAACAGCCAGGGCCACGGGAGGAGGAGCAGTGGCAACGTCCACACAGACTCACAACACGGCACTCCGACTTAGAGGGTAATTAACATGAGGTTAACTTCTGGGATGACCTTGGCAACGACCCAAGGTGACAGGCCAGGCTCTGCCATCACCTCCCAATTAAGGAGGGGCGAAAGGGGACTCCCAGGGCTCAGAGCACCACAGGGTTCTAGGTGAGACCCACTTTGGAATGGAAGTCTGGCCTTGTGCTGCTGCTCTTGTGGGGAGACAGCAGCTGCGGAGGCTGCTCTCTTCGTGGGATTACTCTGGATAAAATCTTTTTTGATTCTACGTTGAGCATCCCTCATCTGAAATGCCTGAAACCAGAAGTGTTTAGGATTTCGGGATTTGGGAATATTTACTTATATATAATGAGATATCTTGGAGATGAGCCAGAAGTCTGAACACAAAATTCATTTATGTTTCGTATATACCTTCTACACATCACCTGGAGCTAATTTATAGAATATTTTAAATAATTTTGTGTATGAAACCACGTTTGTGTTAAGTGCTTATGTGTGGAATTTTCCACTGGGGGGTGTCACACTGGGGCTCAAAAAGTTTTGGATTTTGGAGCATTTCAGATTCAGATGAGGGATGCTCCAGCTGTATTTACACAGGTATTCAACTCACATGTGTGCCTGTGGTGTTCCACAGACTGGTGGTGAAGTCAGATCGTCAAGCACATGGGCAAATGCATTTTACATCCTGCAGTGGATATGGGATGTGACCTGGTTTCTGGGTAAACCCAGCTGTTTCCCATAAATGACAGCTGTATCTAACAACACCAGCTTCAGAACAGGGCTTGTCTTTTCTCAGTTTCATGCAGGTGACAGGGCAGGAATGTGGAGTAGCAACTGGCACGCGTTTGCAGACCCCAGGGCCCCCTTGGTCTTAGCTCACAGGCTTGGGGCTGCCTGGTGGTACCCAAGGCTGGTCGGTCCCACCAGGCCACAGGTGATGCCTCATCTAGGGGCAGCTGTGGGCCCTGGTCTGGGTGGGTAGCATTAATCGGCCCCTCAGGGCAGGGAAGAGTGAGTGAGATAATCAGCTACTTCACCTCAGGGATACTGCTGAGGTCAACTCAACCTAAAATACCATCCTCCAAATCTCTTCTTTTCTAAGTGGATCACTCCTAGTTATGTGTTAGGTCTACAAAGAAAATGTAAAAACAACAACAACAAAATGAAAATGGGAACACTATTATTTTGGAAGGACTTTCTTGTTCAAAAATTTTGAATAGATTAGCAAAATATCCTAGAAATAATAGCCTCACAGGTCACCACTGCCAAGGATACACAAATCTCAGTGGACTCTGGGCCTGGGAATTCTGTGGCTGTTGTCTTTTAGGTAAGTTCTTGGGAGTGCTGTTCTGACTGGGGACCTAGAGGTGGGGCTGACAAGTAACTAGGTAGACGTTCATTAACCACATTCCTGGGACTTGCTGAAGTAGATGAAAGGGCTTCCTGAATCTGGAGGACAGTAGGGAAGAGATTAGAGAGGAGGAGAAACTGCCCTGGAGGCAGCCATGTTTGAGATGGTCCCCAGTGGCCAGATGAGCCTCACCCAGGAGAACGGGCAGGAACGTGGGTCAGGGTCGTGGGCGTGCCCCTCCCCAGCTCCGGCTTCCCGGGATTCACAGACACGCACCTGAGCCTGGCCTCCCTCGGGCGTTATGGGTGTCAGGTGAGAATGGGCCTGGGCGTTTCCTATGCAAATCAGCAAGGCCACACTTGCTTCTGGGTACCTGATGCCTGAGCCGGTCCTGCTGGCACAAGAGTCTCCCGAGCCTGCTCTCTGATACGTCCTCATTTAGGAAATAAATATCTAGCAGTGGCTACCAACATGGGCCAGCAAAACACACGGAGCTGCTGGGCGTGGCGAAGTCAGCCCCAGTTTCTCCTCACTTACTTCTCGGGCTTCAGATCTCTGTAGATGATCCCCAGGCTGTGGAGATGGTCTAAAGCCAAGGCCAGCTCAGCCAGGTAGAACTTGACATCCTCCTCCGTGAACATGACCTAGCAAGAAAAACAAACGAACAAAACGTTTAACTTGTTTTATGGCTGGTGTGTTTTTTGTTTTTTGTTTGTTTGTTTGTTTGTTTTTGAGACGGAGTCTCGCTCTGTCGCCCAGGCTGGAGTGCAGTGGCGCAATCTGTCGCCCAGGCTGGAGTGCAGTGGCGCGATCTCGGCTCACTGCAAGCTCCGCCTCCCGGGTTCACGCCATTCTCCTGCCTCAGCCTCCTGAGTAGCTGGGACTACAGGCGCCCACCACCACGCCCGGCTAATTTTTTTTGTATTTTTAGTAGAGACGGTGTGTTTTAAAGAACTCTGCCAGAGAGACTGAGAGTCCACACTGGGGCCGGTTTGCTCTGTGGAACGCTACGGCCCCCCGGAGTGGTTTTCTGACTCTTCTCATGGAAAAGAGAGTTCCCTCTGCAGTTCTAAGATCAGTGGATGGAGACAAGGGCTTCCTGCAAAGGTGACTCATGCCGCCTTGGGAGTGGGGTGCTGAGATTCAGCCTCTCCTCTCTGTGTCCTTCTCACCCCTGCAAATCATCTGGCTCTGGAGTAGGTTTCTGGGTTCACATTCTAACATGAGTGCTGCTGATGTGAATTCATAACAAATTTAATACAAGTAAGACTCTGTGAGGGCTTGATGAGGTGACTGAAAATGGGTCTCAAATATCATTCTTTCCCCATGGATTATCTATCTCTGCTCCTTAGGTTGATGCAAACTAGTAGCCTACGTAACCTGCTGTCAACCCAAAGTGGGATTCGTTCTCCCAAAGATCACCCACAGGTGGTACAGAGTGGGCTATGGGTGCCCCAAGCCAAGGGGGCGGGATGGGGAGGGGTTTCCGGGTGTTGGGGTGGGCAGCCACATTCCGGGACCCCATGTAGCTGGGACAGCTCAGGGCTGGGAGGTGACCAGCCAGGGATGGCCTAAGTGTCCATGTACCGGGGGCTCACTCAGGCCAGCCGAAATATGCATGAGGTCTCGGAGCCCAACAGACTCCAAAGCCATCGTCCCATAATGACTCATCCCCACCCCCAACTTGTTAGAATCAGCACATAGTTTTTGTAGAACCCCTTAAGAGGAAGCCAAATCATGACCACAGGCCATTTTCTATATTCGTCAGGAGAAATCAACGTTACGGAGACTACAAGTCCACGTGATTACTGAATTCTGTCTCGGTAAGAAGACGTGAAAAATCAGCACGCAGCCAGAAGGCTGCCAGGCAAACATAAAATTAGGAGAAGGGCAGCCAGGGGACCTGAATGGTGAGTGGTGTCAGGCCGACAGCCAGGCACCCACTTCACACAGGGGGTTCTTCCACAGGGCTGGACATGCAGGCTCCGCATCCCGACAGTGACCGCTGGGTGCCAGCCACCCACCAGCCCCCCAAGTCCCCATCCTCCGTTCCACGCTTGGCCAGCGCCTTTCCCAGATAGATGTTCCAGCCACCCACCAGCCCCCCGAGTCCCTGTCCTCCGTTCCACGTTTGGCCAGCGCCTTTCCCGGATGGATGTTCCAGCCACCCACCAGTCCCCCGAGTCCCCGTCCTCCGTTCCACGCTTGGCCAGCGCCTTTCCTGGATGGATGTTCCAGCCACCCACCGGCCCCCCGAGTCCCTGTCCTCCGTTCCACGCTTGGCCAGCACCTTTCCCGGATGGATGTTTCCTTTCTAGATTGGTTAATGTGCTCAGTGGACTGACTGACAGCACATTCTGCTGGTGGCCTGGTTCTTTCCTCTGACTTGACATATCCACACGTGGCCCACCATGGGTTGTGTGTACAATTTAGGGTTCAGAGGCAAACCTGTCTTTCCACTCCCCCAGCTCTTAGTGTAACCCCCAAGGACAATAACAGGAAGTTTCTCCATAGAAAGGAAACACCTCACGGTGTGGGTTCTGCAGGTTCGCCGGCACAGCGACCCTCCCCGTAAGATGCTGGGCCCCGGACTTGCTGAATGAGGACCCGAGGACAAGACTTTCCGCAGGTTCCCAGCAACTCCACGAATCCGTGGTGTCTGCCCTGGACAACTTTCCTCCTACTCTGAAATGAAGGTCCTCAGGGGAGACACACATTCCCACGTGGGGAGTTGCAGGGCTTTTTGCTGATTACTGTTGTCTTTTTGGTCAGGAAGCCCAACCACAGGTGTGCCATAGCAGCTGCTGGACAAAACCAGACCCCAAATGGACTGACTCCCTGTGGATGAGAGGGGAGTAGACAAACCAACAGATGATACCACACGAGGAATGGGCAGATGCCAGGCTCCAGCATCTTTGGAAATGGGCACACAGCAGGCGGCACAGGAAGGGGCCAGATGCCAGTTCCCAAAGGGCTTTGTGTAGAGCTTGGATCAGGTTCTCCCGGCCCACTGGCTTTCCTCCATGCAAGGAGCCCCACAGAAACGGGCACCACTGCCCAAGGGACTGCTGGACGCAGAGGGACAGGGCAGCCGTGGTCTCTGGGACCCTTTGTGCCCGATTCAGGAGCAGCTCTGCCTCGGTTTACTGTTCATTTGGGGCTTTGTGCAAGACAGCGGGGTCTCCTGCTGAAAAGGGGGAAGGTGGAGAAAAGGGAGTGGGGGGGTGTGAAGGCCACTGTTGCTGTGAAAGCACCTCGGCCACTCCTCCTTTGTATAAGAGATGAACAAGCAGGATCGTCAGAATGGAAAGCCTGGCACTGGCACTGCCATGGGCAGAATCTGCCTTTTGCCATCCCATGAAGCAGGGTGCCTTTCACATCAATCAGGGCCACGGGGCTCTCAGGGTGCGATGAAGTTGCATCCGGGAGCGTTCCTACCTAAAGCACTGGAGGTCAAGGAGAAGCCCCGGGGTGTGCAGTGGTGGTTGTGAGACAAAGGTGGTGTGCGAAGACCACACCCGATACTCCTGAACAGCCCCAATGTGCAGCCGGCTTAGCAGTTCCTCCCTCTTCCCAGGATGGAAAGTGAGACCCTGTGACAGTCTTTCCCAGCTGCTCCTACCCACTGACCTGCGCCTTCCATCTGCTCTAGCTGGGAGGTCAACAGCGTGCCTTACGGTCCTGGAGCTGCAGGGGCGCTGCCAGGGCCACCTGGGACCATTGCTAGGGCCACTTGTGCAGCTTCCTTAGAACCAACCAGCAATGCACACAGCACACCAAACACACACACACACACACACACCCATCACACATAGCACACACCACACGTACCACATACAGCAAACACACACACAGCTCATACATACACACACCCACCCCCCACACACGCACTCAAACACACGCACACCCCACACATCACGCACATGCACTCACACACCCCCCATGCAAACCCCACACATGCACACGCAGTCTCACACCCCCCACACCACACATCACGCACACTTGCACACGCTCACACATGTACACCCCTCCCACACACACACTCTTGCACACTCACACATGTACACCCCTCCCACACATGCACTCTTGCACACTCACACATGTACATCCCTCCCACACACACGCACTCTCGCACGTGCTCACGTCCTCTCAGTGCTCTCCACTCCTCCTTCCCTCGAGTCCCAGACAGAAGCTCCTGCCCGCCCTGCTGTGTGATGTGGTGGCTGCTCACCTCTTTGGAGAGCCGGGTGAAGAGGTCCCCTCCCCGCAGGAAGTCCAGGATCAGGTAGAGCTTTCCTTCCGTCTGAAAGGCTGTGGGGGACAGAGACCACATTTTGACAGCTTGTCGAATGTCCTGTGGCGACATCGCTCTCTGGCTTCTCCCTGCTCACGGTGCTGCTTACTCCGGGAGACTGAGCCACTTGAGAAACGGCAGGACCCCGGCTGGTGACCAGCTCAGAGGGGCAGCACCCGGCAGAGGGGGTCTGACACTGTGAGCGCTGCCCCTCTCTCACTGTTGTTAGGGGGCCTTGAGATTTCTTTCATCTTTCTTTTTTCTCGCCTCCTTCCCTTTTTTAATCGCAAAGGAACTGAAAGATACACGGGGAGAAAGCTGTGCATATTGGAGCTGGTGTCGTTGCTGGCTTTTGTCGTAATGCATTAGTGAGCAGCCTGAAGATGGCTCTGGTGGGTTTGGAGGACGTGTCCTTTCCGTCCTACGGAAGTGCCTTCTTCCTACAGAACTCCACTCTGGTACTAGGGAAGCCCCCGCTTGCCTTCCTCTCTTGAGGCAGTTCTGGTGATGGGTCAGCCCAGTTATTTGTACATCAACAATGGGGCTCACGTCCTAGGTCTGGTCACTGTGAGCTGCAACTGCAGACTTTCTGTTTCAGGCCACAGGCAGGCTACACAGCTCCTGCCCACACTCAGCAAGGGCCTGCCTCCGTTGAGCAGGCACATAAGCATGGGAGGATCTAGAGAAGCCCGTCACCATCACTGCTGTGACGATGGTTGCTGCAGTGGCATTGGTGAGGCACTGCGTGGCGTCTATTTTATCTACAAAGGAAGTGTGGCTGGAAGGGATCCCAATATCCCTGCATACTAGAAAACGTTTTATTTTCTAAAAGTAAATGCTAGAAGCATCATAAATGTGGGGGTTTTAGAAACATAGCCTCTAGCTAGAAAACCCTCTGCCAGGACTGTGTAAACCGAGTGTGCATTAAATGTTCCATCCTGGGCTTGGCAGGCAGGTGGAGGTGCTGGGTCACCACCGAGGTGATATGGAGGTCTGTTTAAGTATCTTTGTAGGACACCCAGTTCTCAATTTCTTCAGAAAAGCACCCTAGCAAGTAATGTAAATGACATGGGGGATGGGACTTGACACCAGCCACTTGGCAGCAGCGGAGGGGGTAGTTTTTGGAAAGCCAGCCTCTGCGGCCTTCTCTGCCGGGAGGTAGAGGTTTGCAACTGCGCTGCCCACGGCCAAGAAGGAACGGCAGGGTACGCCCAGCTTCTGCAGGCCTCCTTCATCCTGTCCTCAGATTCACGCAGATCTCACTAACACCTCCCCGACATACCACCTTGCCCTTTGCAACCAAGAACAAACTACTAGTTTTATTGCTATTCCCTTCTGTACTTTGCTCATCTGGATTTTTAGGTGGGAAAGTTTAATGTAATAAGCCATGAATCTGCAGCCACCATCTCATCACATCTTTTTTAAATTTGAAGATTTCACTTACTGCTTCTCTGTTGGGATAAAAACGCAGACAGCAAATGAAGGGAAGTTGTGTGGCAAAGCAGCTATGTGGCCTTTGGTTAATTATTTGAGTCTCAAAACATGAAAATAATAAGTTACCTTGAATGGAAGTTTTGAGGGTTCAACGAGCTACTATCTTTAAAAATGATACTCATTTGAAATGAAGAAGGTGTTACCATTTATGGTTTAAAGAAATTATTGGGTCACAGAGTATTTTATTCTAAAACAACACAAAAATAAGTCATAGATTCACCCCAATCTAGGTTGAGATCTTCTAAATTATCAATGGTATGGTAATAATTTAATAATGGGTACCCCATCTAAAATTAGATCTTTGAGATGAAAACAGGGCTTCTTGCTCTTTCAAAGAAAATAAATACAGAAGAGATTAAGCGATCAGGATAGAAGGTGCCTTCATCCCTAGGCAGGGCAGGACTCTATGGTATAGGAAAGATTTTCTTCTTTCTGATCTGTTATTTCTTTTTCCATTTTCTTTGATCTGGAGAAGGTTGCCCTGGGTCCCCTCTAAAGTGTCATTTTGACTCCACTTACCATAATGAAGCTTCACAATGAAGGGGTGATTCACTTCTGCCAAGATGTCTCTCTCCATCTTCGATCTCACTCGGTCCCGAACTGCAAAGTAGAAAGATAAAGGCTTTCATGAGGCAGGAAATAAGAGTTCTGAGGAACACTGAACATGAAATATTAGATATAATTCCCACCAACTTTTCATTACAAAAATTTCAAACATATACAAAACTTGAAAAAGTTATACAATAATCCTAGATTTAACAACTGCTTACGTTTTAATACATTTGCTTTCTCTCTCTCAAATATATATAGATATATAAAAGTAAATGCTAGAAGCATCATAAATGTATATGATGTATAAATATATATATATGCATCTCTAGCTCTCCAAAAAATTAAAAATAAGTTGTAGGCAGCACAGCATGTTTCTCTGAGGTGCATGTGCAGGTGTCTCCTAAGAATAAGGACAGTCTCTTAGCATAACTCTAACACCTACTGTCCTACATAGGAAAACCAACAATCACTCCCTGAAACATTGAACATCCAATCTATATTCAGTCCTCCCCTCCATATCGTTTCCCGACCTAGGATCCAGTTTGATTATATTGGTTGTTAAATGTCTTTGTTTTGCTCCTAGAAGACAATGGTCCCATACCTAATTCCCTCCCCCTGTATTTTTTCATGGACTTTTTGGGAAGTCCAGGTCAGTTTTTGTCTATAGAATGTTCCACATTCTGGGTTCGTCTGATGGTTGCTCAATTGCGTTCTATAACTCTTGTATTTCTTGAAAACTGGAGGCGTGATAAGATTGGGGCTAAATGTTTTTGGTCACCAGGTGGTGCCTGTACTGTAGCCTGCCTCAGATCGGGGGTGCCGGCTGGGCTCACCCTCTCTGTGTGATGCTAAACGTGATGTGTGGCTGAGGTGGCAGGTCACCATCTCTCCATGGAAAAGGTCTTCATGTCCCTTTGTAACAAGCACCTGTGGGCTGATATCTGGCATGGAGTGACCTGTGGGTTCCCTAACAGTCCTTCGTCCGGTGGTGTTAGCATACACATGTGATCCATGCCTGAATCATTCAGGGCTACAGAACAGCCATGTTCACTTTTCTGATGGAACTAGAAATCAAGAAGAAGATTCCTTCTCTCCCTCTCCATGAAGATAACCATGGACCATGTACTTTCTGTTGAATTGAGAGTGTTACAGCAGTTACATATTCTTCTTAGTGCTCACACTATCTCAAGTGTGGCCATCTGGGAATACAGATGTAATTAGTTTTGATGCAAAAACAAATGAACAAACAAACAAAGAGCACCACTTGAGTAAGAACAGCTTTAGTATTCCCCTGGGCAAGCTGCTACACCCAGGGCAGTATCCGGGACCTCGCACAGCCCCATGAGCGACAGGAGAAAATTTCTTCAAACATTTCTACTGGGACAAATATGATAAGTATCGTATCATGGGCCAGGTATTTAAATTTATCCATATTTAGGACTTGTGATACATACTGCTAAAGTTTTATTTAAGAAATTCTTCACCAAGACTGCTGCAATAATAATAAGAAAATAGAAAATAACAAACTGGGAGGATATGGAGAACTTGGAACCATCGTGCATTGCTGATGACAGTGTAAAATGGTGCAGTCACTGAGGAAAATAGCTTGGTAGTTCCTCACAAAGAAGAAGAATTACTGTGCGACCCGGCAACTCTGCTCATAGGATACACATCGAAAAAAACCGAAAGTATGGATTTGAACAGGTTCATCCACCCATGTTCATGGCAGCATTATTTACAACAGAAAAGGAGGAAGCAACCCAAGTGTCCATCAACAGATGGATGAACAAACTGTGACGCTGTAGTAAATACACACACACGTACACAAACACACACACACGCACGATGGGCTATTACTCAGCTCTAAAAAAGAGTAAAACTCTAACACACGATATGAATGAAACCTCAGGACATTACGCTAAGTGAAATAAGCCAAACACAAGAGGACAACTATTGTACGATCCCACTTATAAGGGTTGCCCAGAATAGCCAGAATCAGAGAGACAGAAAGCAGAATCGTGGTGACCAGGAGCTGGAAGAGGGAGAACGGGAAGTCACTGTTTCCATTTGGGATGATAAGAAGGTTTTGGGTATAATATTGGTGAGGACAACATTGTGAATGTATTGACATCACTGAACTGTTCACTTACAAATGGTTAAAGTGATCAATATTATGTTATATATGTCTTACCAGTTAAAAAGAGAAAGTCCTCCCTCATTCCTGGGTCCCTGAGTTTCACTGTCTCAACTCCTGGTTTTAATACTCACACCTAAGATTCAGGCTGTCTGAAGTCCACCTTTGTCTTTGGTGTTGGGACAGTTTTGCTTTCCCATTTGGTCTGTAATAGTGTCTCCTGGGGCCCAGGTGGTGACCGGGGTGTGTGGTCCTGCACCCCAGCTCACTGTCAGTGTCACTGTGCCCTACTCTTGGCTTTGGTTTCCTCATATACAAACCGAATGAGATGGCTCCCACCTCCTGGGGCTGCCTGAGAAACCTGTGCAGTGATGCGTGTGCCACAACAACATGGGGACCGCCCACACTGTGCCGCTTCAGGTGTCATTGCAGTGACACCTTTATTATATGCTCAGATCCCCGTTTTTTTTCTCTTTTTTTCTGATCTCTCCTTGCTGTTCCACTGCTCTGCCCATCCCTCTTCTAACCCTAGACCCTTGTCATCACAGTGGTCCTGTGACATTCCTTAGAGCAGGGGGGTCCAATCTTTTGACGTCCCTGGGCCACACCGGAAGAACTGTCTTGAGCCACACATAAAATACACTAACACTAGCGATAGCTGACGAGCTTTAAAACATCACAAAAAAATCTCATAATCTTTTAAGAAAGTTTACGAATTTGGGTTGGGCTGCATTAAAAGCTATCCTGGGCCCCATGTAGCCCACAGGCTGTGGGTTGGACAAGCTTGCCTTACAGTCTAGACAGGCATAGACTAGGCACCCAGCAGGCAGTGCTGTGGGCAGAGCTGGGGGATACTGGTGTCTCCCCTAAACCTCAGCACGTCCCTCCCCAGTGGTCCTCGCAGTTCCTAATCCCTTGAGACCAAAACAGCAAGGTGGAGGGTGTGGGAGTGACTGCTTATCACTTACGCCCAAGGGGACACAGGAGGTCCTTCTTCTGATTTTATTGCCTAAAAGACCTTGGGGAGCATGCAATTCAACCCCATGTTCTTACAGAAGAGGAAACATGCGCACTGCAGTAAAAAGCATTGCTCAAAGTTAGATAGCTCCTGGTAGCCTGGAGGAAGCAGACCCTTGCCTGCCCCCCTCCACTGGGTGAAGGCCTGGTGTACGTCCCAGCCAGCATGCGAGCACTGTCCTCACTGCACACAGGGGCGGCATGGACTGCGGCACAGAAGACAAACTGCTGGGGAGGAAAAGGGGGAAGCAAGCAACCTGGGCTGAAGGAGATTTAGTGAGAGGGGCCACGAATGGAAACCACTGCCCCAGTCGTTCAAGTGGAGCACTGTGTTCAGAAGCCAGGATGGCGCAGAACACTTTCAAAGAATACAATTTCGTACCCCTGGCTACGATTTTCTCTCTAGAGTAATGACCCCGGAGTTTAGAGATTCTTTTCTTCCTCTCTGATTGTAGTCACTGTGTACAAACCTTTTCAGAAGGCTCTCCTGCAGAATTTAGTCTTGCACCCGCTCCTGTTTATCATTTGTGAGTTCATGTCTTAGTGATCTGGATTCTGTGTGCTGGTCAGGGTAGTTTTTCTTCTCTATGTGGGTGAACTGGAAAATAGGCCATAGGATCGCAGATTTTGGGGAGATGTGGGAGCAAAGGTAGGCTCGGTCTTCCTAGCCCTTTTGCAAATCAGACAGCTGAATGGTGAGGTCACAATTCTTGCCGCTTGGCCTCAAATTCCTTCCTCCCCCACCTCTTCTCCTGGGCCCACTCCTTTCCCATCACTACTTCTCAGTCTTCTTTGTGCTGGGTGTTTGGAATGTGACGAGGCAGGCTTTACCCTCCAGGAAGTGAGAGCTCAGTGGGGAGACGCCCTGTGGCGATGGCAGCAAGGGGCCACCAGAGGGTGACCAGTCCCACCCCTTGTGTGCTGGGGGAGCTGTGCATGCTGGGGGAACTGGAAACGGCCTGGTAGGTTTTCACAGAGGAGGGGCTAAGCCTACCCAGGAGCCTCCAGGTGCTTGGGCAGGAGGATACAGGCCAAGGGATGGCCCTGTAGGGTGGCAGCTGGGGTACCCTCAGGGATGCGGGTAGGCTGGTGCACAGAGCTGCAGTGCCACACTGATGAGGCCTGCGAGCAGGGACATGGGAGCCTGAGGAGCCAAGAGACCATGGAGAGGACTTTCCCACAGCACATGTCTAGGGCCTCTAGATTTAAGAGGTCATGTGGAGGACGCAATAGCAACATGGCCGGAATGGACAACGTGGCTAGAATGGGGCAAAAGGATACTGCTATCCAGCCCTGTGGAAGGACAGATCTGGCCTGGAGGAGGGAGAACTGAGACCTCAGGACCTCTCAGCTGCTGAGAATAAAAAGAAGGGACCTGCATCGTCCTAGCCCTCTGCCTGGGCGACTGGTGGAGAAATTAGACAGGAGAGAAGTTAGGTGGTGGGCAGGGAGAGAAGAGGCCACCTGCATTCTCGGCATGTCGAGTGCTGGGGACACGAGGGTCTCAGGAAAAGACTTGGTTTGGAGCTTTGCTGGAAATACAGATGCGAACGCCCACCCCACAGCAGCAGCCAAGCGTGCCCGAGGACCACCGGAGGATGTGTAGGATGACAGTAGGACCATGGTGAGGACCTCGGTGAGGGTACTGTTGTTCTGGGGAAGGAGGGACAGAGGATGCACCATGATGTGGTCTGCAGTGGGAAGACCTGGAGGAGACAGACAGAGAAATCAGGAAATGTGAAAGAAGTGTTTGGTGGCAGCAGATGCTCAAGACAGTCCACCAGGTGGGGACTGCAGGAGGCCGCTGGTGGAGCTGCGTGACTCATGGCCGATTCATCAGGGACGACGTGATGAGGACATCGCTCATCCCCGGGGAGGGGCCCGCAGCTGGGTCTGTGATGTGTTGGGTGAGTGAAGTCAGCATCTGTGTAACCCCTTGGTGTGACTTTTAGAAGCTCTGATATACTTTTTTATTAAAACATTTTATCCATTCATTCTTGAAAAAATAGTTCTTGATGTAGATAAAAATAAGAGAGCTTGTTTTATTACACACGACTGTAGTTATGCACCGGAGAGGACACTCTGAAGGGCAAAACCTCATATCAGCATCGGTGTGACGTCATTAGGATGCTCTCGACACATGCTGGAGATTGCTGGATGGAGCTCTTGTATCTACTACCCTGGCTCTGCAGCAGAGGAGAATGAATGTAGGGAGGAAAAGCAAAATGATTCACAGGGAAGATGTTACAAAGAATGTCTCTGTGAAAGGAAAATAAATCCTGGGGCCCCCACATCAATAAGCTAAAGGGAAAAGTCAAGCTGGGAGCTGCTTAGGGCAAGCCTGCCTCCCATTCTATTCAAAGTCACCCCTCTGCTCACTGAGATAAACGCAGATCTGATTGCCTCCTTTGGAGAGGCTAGTCAGAAACTCAGAAGAATGCGACCATTTGTCTCTCATCTACCTATGACCCGGAAGCCCCCTCCCCGCTGAAGACTGGAAAGTCTTCCCACCTTTGCTTCGAGTTGTCCAACCTTTCCAGACTGAACCAATGTTCATCACACGTGTGTTGATTGATGTCTTATGTCTCCCTAGAATGTACAAAACCACACAGTCCCCTGACCACCTTGGGCACATGCTGTCAGGACCTCTTGAGGCTGTCACAGGTGCATGTCCTCAACCTTGACATAAACTGTTTAAATTAACTGAGACCTGTCTGAGATTTTGGGGGTTCACATCTCCATTGCCCACCTCTCCCCTGTTACAGCCTCCAATAGCTACAGCCAGTGTGAGCACCAAAGAGTTTCAGGGAGTTAATGATGAAAGCAAACCTGGAATCTATTCACTCAGCACAAAGACCCCAAAGGAAGAAAGGACACAGTAGAGTCAGAAAGATTTCTTCAAAGTAAAAGCAAAGGCCTGGGCAGAAGACACAGGGCTCACGAACGAACGCAGGCGGGCTCTGCAGGAAGCCGGGGGTGGGGAGGTGGGGAGTGACCACACACAGTGGGAGGGGTGGGGAGGCTGCCCCTTCTAGGATGATTAAACAACAAGCCTCTCTCTCTCTGAGCTGCCTGCTGGCATCAAATAAAGTTAAAGTCAATAAGGAGAATTTCTCTGTCACACATCACACAGCAAACGGGGCTGCCACTGAGGACCCATGGGCTCTGCCACACCCTAGACTCAGAATGCTTCCACATGGGGAAATCCTCATGAGATGCATGTGGCCAGGCTTCCTATACTGTGCCCTTTATCTCAGCAGAGCAGATCCAGGCACGGCAGGGCCCGCGGGAGGACAGGCCGTCCGTCACCCCAATGTGCCTCCTCTTCTGGGTGAAGTCCCTGTTCCATCTGCCAGGCCCTGCATGCTCTAAAGCTGAGACCTGCTGAAGCAGCATGGCACAGAAAAGGGGGGTTCCTATTCCATCTTGCCATCTCCTTGCAAAGCTTGGTCTTTGACTCCGGGTAAGAGCATCTAAAAATCGTCTAAATAGGACTGATGTTATTGAATTCACATCCATTTGGAATGAAGAACATTGTTTAGCCACATGTCTCACTTTATGGCATTGGTAAGGAAAATTTGGTAAGTCTGGTGAAAAATTAGAGAAAAATAGATGTCTTATATTCAAATTTTGAAGGGACTATCTAGTTACAGTAAAAAAAAAAAATAGGTCTCCTCCCTATATCTTACACTAAAATAAATCCCAGATCTATTAAAGAATCACTTAAAAACAAAAAAACACAAAGCTGGCCAGGCACAGTGGCTCATACCTGTAATCCCAATATTTTGGGAGGCTGAGGTGGGTGGATTGCTTGAGCCCAAGAGTTGGAGACAAGCCTGAATGTTGGGAACAGGCCCCCAAATCTGGACATAAACTGGCCCCAAAACTGGCCATAAACAAAATCCCTGCAGCACTGTGACATGCTCGTGATGGCCTTGACACCATGACCCATCCAGGGCGGAAAACCACTTAAGGTGTTCTTAAACCACAAACAACAGCATGAGCAATCTGTGCCTTAAGGACCTGTTCCTGCTGCAGATAACTAGCCAGTGCCATCCTTTTATTTGGGCCCATCCCTTTATTTCCCATAAGGAATACTTTTAGTAAATCTTATGACTGGCTTGCTGTCAGTAAATATGTAGGTAAATCTCTGTTCGAGGCTCTTAGCTCTGAAGGCTGTGAGACCCCTGATTTCCCACTCCACACGCTATATTTCTGTGTGTGTGTCTTTAATTCCTCTAGTGCTGCTGGGTTAGGGTCTCCACGACTGAGCTGGTCTTGGCACCTGAGCAACATGGTAAAACCCTGTCTCTACTAAAAATACAAAAAAATAGCCAGGAATGGTCACATGCACCTGCAGCCCTAGTTACTTGGGAGGCTGAGGTGGGAGAATCTCTTGAGCCTGAGAAGTTGAGGCTGGGTGACAGGAGTAAAACACTGCCTAAAAAAAAAAAAAATTATAAAAAAGGTGAACACTTAACTGGTGCCTGGATGGGGAATCTTTTTTGTTTTTTAAATATAAACCATGGAAGAAATAACACAGGAAAGATAGAGAGTTACAAAATATTTACAAATTGGCCATTCAAAAAGATATAAAATTAAAAGGCAAACAAAAAAATATGGTTATCTTAAGCAGAAAAAAGGTCAAAAGCCAAAATAAATACAATATCCAAATACTATCATTATGCTTATAATAATAAATAAACGGAGAATCCAGCCCTGACAGTGAACGCAACATATTCCAGATTAAACCCATCAGTGCAGGGAAGACGTTTTTATAAGAATGTTCTGTACAGTTGACTCCCTGGGCACAATGTGGCCTAACACAAGTATACGTTGGGTTTAGGGTGGCAGAAAACAGGAAAAGGATGTGCTCATTCCAGGGCAGGGCTGTATTACTGCTGACAACACTGTGTAACCGACCATGCCTAGTTTCCATATATGAACGCAAGGACAAACTAAACAAGATGTCAAGGGACAAGGACAGTCATCGCACCGAGCAATGCCCTCAGCATATGAAATGCTAGGACTGGAAATGGCTCTTCGAGAGGGACTAGGGAAGATGTTCAGGTCTGTGAAAATTCTAGCTTTGCTGGGCAGAGCTGCAATCCACTGACCTCACCATTGCCCACCCTAGGTGGTGTCGGTCATTCATGGCCCATATCCAGGGATGGAATGAGAGAGTTGGAACCATGGATCTGCCAACTGACAGCCATGGAGTGATTCTTCCACTAAGAAACAGACAGTGAAAGCAAATGTTTCATTTTCTGATGCTAAGTACGTTCAAGCCACCTCTTTGACAGCCAGGGAGTCCAAGGAGTTTTCATTTCTAAGATCTAGATGTATAACAAAGAAAACCAAGTGAAGAGGTTTCTTCAGAAATGTCAGCAACAATTTCCTGTTGGGTAGTTCTAGACTACTGGAGACTCTGGAGCCAGGCCACTTGGGCCAGGCTATAGCCTCTCTGTGATGTTTATTCTCTGGTACTTAACAGGTTAGTCTGGAGTTGACTGGGGATTGCTACTATAGATGTGAAAAGAATAAATGTTCTAGGCTATCTTGAGATTTGCTAATAAATGGTAGGCACTGGGGATGAGTTAAAATATCACTGTCCTTCAAATCAGCCCTCTATTTGTGGCCAATCTGCCACGTTTCGGGTTTGGATGATGTGGTTTCCGTTGTTTACTTTGCTGTCTTCAGCAACCTGTGCCTACTGGTACCAGCTCTAACTGCCATGTGCTCTTCACCTGTCATGGCCCCAAGACAATCCCTGGGGGGCTGAGATGGTTGTGGAGGCACCAACAGGTTCACCCCACTGTGAAGGGCATACCGGTTTCCCTCCCAGGAAAACATGGCAGGAAGCACTTTGTGAGATTATCCTGGCAGGCATAGGATATATGATACGCAACTAGAGCTACTTTCTGGAACCCCTCTTCAAGGTGCCTCTTTTCAGGCAGCAATGCCTGCATTTGTGTTTCTGATTTTTAAATGATCTCCACCAATAGACATTATATGTATATTGCATTATATAGCATATTGTGGTGGTTAGTTTTATGTGTCAACTTGACTGGGCTAAGAGATGCCCAGAGAGCTGGTGAACCATGATTTCGGGGTGTGTGTGTGAGGGCGTTTCTGGAAGATATCAGCATTTGAATTGGTGGACTGAGTAAAGATCACCCTCCCCTATATGGGCAGGCACCATCCAGTCCACTGAGGGCCGGAATAGAACAAAAAAGCAGTGGGAGAGGAATCTGCTCCCTGTTGAACTGGGACATGCATGTTTTCCAGCTCTCGGACATCAGTGCCTGGTTCTTGGACTGAGACTTAAACCATTGCTCTGCTCTCCCCACACCAAGTTCTCAGGACTTCGAATTCAGACTGGAACTTACACCACCAGCTCTCCTGGTTCTCGGGACTTTGAATTCAGACTGGAGCTTATGCCACCAGCTCTCCTGGTTCTCAGACCTTTGGATTTGAACTGAATGACACCCCAGCCTTCCTGGTTCTCCAGCTTGCAGACAGAAGCTCCTGGGGCTTCTCAGCCTTCATACCCATGTGAGCTGATTCCTGTAATAAATCTCCCCCTAAGAAATGTATATCCATCCTGTTGGTTGTGTTACTCTGGAAAATCCTGAATAATACAGAATTTGGTACCCAGAAGTGGGATGCCCCTATAATAAAACCTGAGAATGTAGAAGTAGCTTTGGAACTGGGTAATGGGTAGAGGCTGGAAGAGTTCTCAGATACAGCTAGAAAAGGCCTATCTTGCCATGAGCAGACCTTTCAGTGTGATTCTGGTGAGCACTCAGAAAGAAAAGGAGAGCTGTAGAGAAGGCCTACATCTTCTTAGGGAATAACTAAGGAATCCTGAATGCTGATAGGAAGTCAGTACAGACCAGCCATCTCCACAGAAGCCGGCAGCGATTCTCCAAGGCAACAGAAACATGACCCTGCAGCCAACTCAGAGAGCATCAGGGCTGCCCACCCATGTCAGGCCAGGCACAAGAGCCCCAGGGTAGAATGATTTAAAAGTAGGGGCTACTCGTGCCTGGGACTGCAAGGGCACTGCCTCACATTATGGGCTGCCCACCCTCCAGCACTGCTGTCCCTGGCTGTTCCGGGTGCAGCTCTGCCTTGGGCAGACCCTGGTGCCCTGTGAGCCCCAGCAGTTGCCCTCTGGAGGGAGCAGGTGGCAAAGGCTGGCAGTGACTGTGTGGTTCTCTTTTCCCCACCATGGGGAGTACAGGAGCCTTGGGAGTGTGGCTGCCCCTACCTAAATTTCAAAGGTTGGGGTCTAGGCACAGAACCACTATGGGGCCATCCAACTACACTGGATTGGGTCACCCAAAGCTGTGAGAGGCCACCTGAAGCCGTGGGGCCAGGGACATGGAGAGCCGACCCCTGCCCTGCAAAGCTCTGGGGCAGGACCACCAACTTGGTATGTCCAAAAGGCAGGACCCCGGCTCCAGTGGGTCTGGAGGGCACAGCATCTAGTCAAAGAGGATTATTCTGGAGTCCTGAGGTTCCATGTTATTTTCCCTGTTGGGTTTTAGACTTACTTGGGACCTGTTACCCCTTTTCTTTCCTATTTCTCCTTTTGGAAAGAACATGTCTGTCATATGCTGGTCCCACCACTGGATTTTTGAGGCACAGAGCTCGTGTGGTTTCATAGGCTCACAGCTGGAGGGTGATTGCGGTCAGGATGAATCGTACCTTGGATCTCACTAATACAGAGAGATCACAGAGATACTGACATTGGGGATCAGAGGAAACCATATGATTTGGATGAGATGTTGGGCTTTAGACTTGAGTTGATGTGGGAATGAAGCAGAGGCTATGGAGATGGGATGAATGTGGGAAAGATATGAATTTTAGGGACTGGGGTGGAACGCTATAGACTGTGTATGTTCCCCCCACTAAATTCATATGTTGAAACCTAACCCCCACTGTGACGGTTTTAGGTGGGGCCTCTGGGAGGTGATTAGGTCAGAAGGGTGGAGCCCTTATGCATGGGATTAGTGCCCTTAGAAATGAGACCCCAGAGAGCTCATTCATGCCTTCCATCAAGTGAGGACACAGCCAGAAGATGGCTGTGAACCAGGCAGCAGCCCTCCCCAGGCACGAAATCCGACACAGCCTGGATCTTGGACTTGTGGCAGAACTGTGAGAAAAAAATTTCTGTTGTTTAGAAGCCACACAATCTATGATGTTCTGTGATATCTGCCTGAACGAACTAAGACACATATCGTATCATATTATAGCATACTGTTCTGTTCT
Organism: Hylobates moloch; assembly: GCF_009828535.3. Classification (NCBI taxonomy): domain Eukaryota; kingdom Metazoa; phylum Chordata; class Mammalia; order Primates; family Hylobatidae; genus Hylobates; species Hylobates moloch. The sequence continues at coordinate 174,351,390 of NW_026652277.1, forward strand.
GTTCTATCTAGGTGATAATACAAAGGAAAATTAAGGTTAAGATAAAATTAAATTAAATGCAATTCTGTCAGCTGCTGTGAAGATGAGAAATGGCTGTGTAAATGCACCTTAGGAAACCACTGTGTTGGGGACGTAGTGAATGCTGCACTGACCGTGCAGTGCCAATAGCTCTGCTGCCACAAGCCCACGGGACCTTGGCTTCTGCACACACCTCTGTGGGGGGCTGAGCATATGCAGATGGCCTTGGTGACCTGAAGGCCTGGCAGTCAGAGGCTCAATGATGCTTTGTGTTTGATGCAGCGCAACTGGAGGGATTTTGAAGACTGAGCTGACAGACACACTTTAGCCTGAGACTTACCAGCACTGAAGAGTGTGGGCTGTGCTAAGCTCAGTCTCCCCCACTGGGTGGCCATTGCCTGAGACTTCCTTTCTTTACCCCCAAAAAGGCTATTGAGCCTGAAATTATATCCCGAGCAGTCTCCCAGATGCAGAATAAAAGTCCTTCTTCCCACAATATCTTTTAGCTTTCAAAGGTTTAATTCATAGTAAAAAACAGGCTTCCATGAGCCATTGTGTTGCTAAACTTTTGGGGGGCAAACTTTTTACAGTTAATTACTCCACAAATAAAGGAAGAGAAGAAAACCATAAATAATAATAAGAAAAGTTAACCACACTGATTACCAGAATGGGCATGACTCCCCAAACGGTGTCTTTTTATTCTTCTATACTCAAGTATTTTTAAAAAGACTGATATGGTTACTTAACTGACTTCCTTAATAGAGAATCTTTGTGCAGAAAAATCTTAAGCCCATTACTCTTAAGTACTTACACTGCACAGGTATTAAAGATGACAAGTAATGAAAAAAATCTATTTCCTCCTTCTTGAATATCTGTAATTCAAGAAATGCAACTCTGGTAATAAACTCAGAGAGGACTCCACCATACAGAGGCGGGTGTATCTGTAATAAATCAGATGCCTGTTAGATAAGGGTGATGTTTACCTGAAATGCAAGAGACAGACTGAGATCGCACCTTACAAAGGGCTTGAGAAAGACAGAAGTCAAAGATGGCTTAAGGAGGAGACATTTTCATTTTGTTTGTCATCTTATGCAATTAAATGGGAAATGAATCCCTTGAAGAGTAAACACCTTTAGTACAATGAGCAGGGATGTAGCTTCTTGCTGAAGAAATGCAGGGAGTCTGTCATCTGGTGAGGATGGAGCTGGCCCAGGGAGGCCTGGGGACCCTGGGAGTTATCTTGGGATAAGCACAGGATTCTGACCTTCACCACTTCCAAACAATATGCTTTTGAGTAACTTTGCTGCCTTGTGCCTTAGTTTCATCATTCGTAAATAAAGATGATGATTTATAAAAATATAATAACAATAATAACAGTCCTCCCCTCTTAAGAGAGGGCAAAATTGTGCTTAGAATTTTCCTTACGTTTTTCCCCCCTGGGAATCTGAAGTCATCCAAATGGGAATCAAATGACATAAATGAATTAGCATATTATGGAAATACAATCTGTTCAAGCTACCAGATTGATCGGAGCTGAGTTTCTGAGTGACTCAGTGCCTTCTAACGAAGCATCTCAGCATAAGAGAGGAAAACAAATAAAGAGGTGCTGAAAATAACATTCTGGGGTTTGGAGCCAGACGGGCTAACTCCGAGGAGGTTCTATTTCAAGATGCTGTCATTGATACCTGTCTATGCGGGTCACTACATACAGCTCTGCATTCCCAGTGCCTCTGCAGTGATCCCATCTTACAGGACGTGCTCCACTGCTTACAGGAAGGACAGAGGGGGCCTTGACATGTTGCCAAGCTCGGACTGTGCTGCCTAGGCCCATTCCAGCATCTCCTGACTGCCGTGGGTGCCATGAGAGTGACCCACCACACAGCCGCCAAAAACACACACCAGCATAACCATCAGTGACTTGACTTGCTTAAACAGAGAGATTCTGCTCGAATGATTTTATTTTCTCCTTTACAAACAACTGAACACAGCTTATTTCCTTCCAGGAAGGGAATGCATATCTCCTCCAGGCTGAGAAAGTTGACTTGCAGGGAAAATGCTTGAAAGCTAGTTAGGCATGAAAACCCAGGTGCAGTCCTATCAGAAAAATCATCATTACCAAGAAATATTTCACGTAAGCAGCTCATTCCACATTGCGCAGAGCGCCTACCAAGACGAAGGAATTCCACATGGAGATCACATGCAGGCACCGGCCACCTTTAGTCATGAACATGATCACAGGCCTTTCATATTGTAACTGGAGGTATTACAGCTGAACCCAGACATCATTCTTTCTAACCAGGTGGCATCTAACTTCCTCCCCATATCCCTACTCAGCAGATCGAAACAAAACCTCAACCAGGAAAGTCCTAACACAGCTCCAAAGCCAAGCAGTCTTCATGGAGAAAAGGGCTGAAGGTGAACACAGCTTACACTTCCCGAGCCTTTGCTTGAGCCGGCAGCACTCTGCACTCTCTAACAAGGGAGAGCCTCACATCGGCAATGATGTGTGGCAGTTATCTATTCATACATCCTATCCCACTTTCAGCAGGGGGACACTAAGGCCAGGAGAGGCACCCCAAGGGGTGACACAGCTCATGGGGTTAGAGCTGGACTCAGGTCCAGGGTCTGGACTTAATGTTCCTGGACCCTGTATCAGGGATTCTCCATGTTGGCAGTGCCTTAGAGACACTGGCAGAGGCAGCTTTCATGAATTCTCACGCTCAGACCAACCAACTTAGAGTCTCCCAGAGGGGACCCAGGCATCAGCATTTTGTGAAAGTCCCCCAGGCCACTCCAGCTTGCAGCTGAGGATGAGAACTACTGCTCCATACAATACAGCCCGGCTCTTAAGGTGCGTGACCAGCCCTGTTTGATGATGAGGCTTGGTTCATTCTTGGTCTCACGGTTGGGAATACATTTCTTTGCAATATGTTCTTTTAAATCAAGTTCCCTTACAATACGAAGTGGGGATATTACCCCTTGGAATTCATTTTATGTGGAATGCATTATATAGAGCTGTTACCTGTAATGACTCCACGTTGAGTCATGAATATGGAAGCTTTGTCAAGTTAAAGGAGTCGAGCACATTTAAGGCATCCTTAAGTACCGGGGCGATAGGCAGCACCGCCGGGTCAGAGGGAGAGGAGCAAGGTTGCGAGGGCACCCCAGCAGCGTGGCCCCCTCAGCAGCTGTGCAGATGACCTCCCTCAGAAATGACCTGCCCCCTCTCTAAAGGAAAGAGGCGGGTGCCCAACACTCCAAGCTTGTTTGGAGATCAAATGGAGCTGTCAGAAGCCATTATCCTCCGAGGTGAGCTAGGAGGATTCCCACTGATAACCCTCACTTCCAGGCACAGGACAATCAGCCACGGTTTGGAGAAACGAGCTGGAGTTTCAAAATGACTTCTGCAGGTCTCCTGCCCCTTTCATTTTTCTTTTTCAAAACATTTGACTATTCACGTGCCTGGCATCTTCCCTGGACGGCCGCCTGGGCTTTCGGGGTTTTGCTGTCAGCACGTGGAGAGCATCCCTGCGGCTGTTACCATGCGTTCCTTCTCTCTCCTTGACATTCTTCAGGATAATTAATGATCTCACAAATCAGGGATATTATGAGGGTGGAGAACAGGTAGGAGATGCTTGAACAACTTGGGCTAATGGAACGCAGAGGTGTTAGAGCTGAGACAAACTTGGAGGTCCCTTTGAGTCAACTCTCTTCTTTCACAAATGAGGAAGAAACAAGAAACTAAGGTTTTGGGCCAGCAGGTGTCCTTGCCCAGGCTAAGTGCTAGTTAGTACCAGTTAGTGCTAGTTAGTGCTAGTTAGTGCCAGGCCTCCTCTCCACATAACTCTGCTGCATCACAGTTAGATCCAGGGACCTACCCTACTTTGAAGTATGCAAAATATTATTTGCAAAGCTTTTCTATTTTTCTCTTCAGAAAATAAATTCCAATGAAATTCTTGGAAAAAAAATCTATTTTTTAGTGATGGATCATTATGGAAAGCTGAAACAGCATAAGATGTAAAACAATTAGTTTTAAAGCTGACTTTTAAGGAGCACAAGGAAACAAAAATGTTTCTATTCTTCTGTGTTTATATGGCTTTTCTTTTCTTTTCTTTTTGACAGGGTCTTGCTCTGTCACCCAGGCTGGAGTGCAGTGGCACAATCACGGCTCACTGAAGCCTTGAGATCTTGGGCTTAAGCAATCCTCCCACCTCAGCCTCCCAAGTAGCTGGGACTACAGGTGTGCGCCACCATACCCAGTTAATTTTTTGACTTTTTAAATTTTTTGTAGAGATGGGGTCTTAACATGTTGCCTAAGTCTTGAACTCCTGGGCTCAGGCAATCTTCCCACCTCTGCCCCCTAAAGTGCTGGGATTACAGGTGTGACTACCACACCCAGCCACATGGCTCATTTTCATAGTATAAAAATAATTTTAGCTACTCAAGCATATTGTTCCAAAATATTTTAAAAATAACTTTATATTACAAAAAAATCAGATATATCTTATTTCTGTTGAAAACTTGCAGTAACAGAGTATAGGGAAGAAGACAACAGCTAGCCCCAATCCTGTAGGTCAGCCCTTCACTTTGGCATGTTTGCTTCTGGCACAATGTCCACCTCGTGTGTGTACACACACACACACCTCACTACTGCTCAAGTCACTCTTACATATAACAATACTGTGATGATTCTGTACACAGAGTTGTATGTCCAGCCTATTCCACATAACCATGGATCAGGAGCCGTTTCTCAAGGACACCGTGGATTGGATTATAAACAGCCGTGGATACTTGCATCAAGGAGAGTGAAGTCATCGAGATGGAGAGTTCTGCACTTGAGCTAAGAGGCCAAGGTCAGCCCTGATGGAGTCCAGGCTTAGTGACGACTTAAACAGAGCGCAGCTTCCTGCTCCTCCATTCCACTGCATTCCCACAGAGCAGAGTGAGCAGGCACAGATTCCAGCTGCACTCCCACTTTGCCTCCCTTTCCTTCAGTGGCGGGGGAGGGTGAGACCAACTTTGAAGGGAAAGAATGAACCGTTAAGCTTGAAGGAGAAAAGAAGCTCTTCCAGGTCACTCCTGGTGCCCTGGAGAGGTGAACATGGAACCGGCTGACGGACAGTAGGACAGTGTGTGGCCGAGGACAGGCTGGAGAGCTTTCCACATCCACCTGCCTTTGTCTCAAACCACAGGAAGATGCCTCATCTGTGTCTGACAGCAAATCTCAATGCCTCGAGGATGAAAGAGTGGGTTTTAGGAAAGGAACGTATTATCTAGCAGCTGTTCATTTTAAGAACAACAGCTTTTTGGAAATATAATTCACATTCCATATGATTTGCCCATTTAAAGTGATGATTCAATTATTTTTAGGATATTCACAGAGTTGTATACCATCAGTAGGTTTTAAAGCATTTTAATCACCCCAAAAGCAGCTCCAGACCTGTCTGCACTCAGTTCCCACCTGTCTCACCCCCCAGCCTAGGAAACTACTCATCTACTTTCTGTCTCTAGGGTCTGCCTCTCCTGGACTGTCATATGAGTGGAATCTTAACCCGTGCGGCTTGGTGCCTGGCTGTCCCCACTGAGTACACTCTTCCCAGCCTTCACCCATGTTAGAGCGGGCACCAGTACTTTCTTTCTTTCTATTGCCCAATATCAATCCATTGAATAGATAGACACTTTATTTTTCCATTTCCCAGATAGTGGACATTTGAGCTCTTTCCCTTTTTGGCTACTGTGAATTGGCTGGTGCTGCCATGAACGTTCCTATGCTAGTTTCTGTGTAGACAGCTGTGTTCATTTCTCTTGGTGAACCGCCTAGGAGTGGACCAGTGAGGTCGCATGGTAATCTCTGGTCAACCTTTCGAGAAACTGCAAGAACAGTTCACTGTGTGGGCATTCAGATGATCCTGCACTAACAAATGTCTAATTTAACTTCCTATTTTGAGGAGGTAACTGTAACCGAAGAGACATAGACCAATGGAACAGAACAGAGCCCTCAGAATTAATACCACACATCTACAACCATCTGATCTTTGACAAACCTGACAAAAATAAGAAATGGGGAGAGGATTCCCTATTTAATAAATGGTGCTGGGAAAACCGGCTAGCCATATGTAGAAAGCTGAAACTGGATCCCTTCCTTACACCTTATACAAAAATTAATTCAAGATGGATTAAAGACTTACATGTTAGACCTAAAACCATAAAAACCCTAGAAGAAAACCTAGGCAATACCATTCAGGACATAGGCGTGGGCAAGGACTTCATGTCTAAAACACCAAAAGCAATGGCAACAAAAGCCAAAATTGACAAATGGGATCTCATTAAACTAAAGAGCTTCTGCACAGCAAAAGAAACTACCATCAGAGTGAACAGGCAACCTACACAATGGGAGAAAATTTTTGCAATCTCCCCATCTGACAAAGGGCTAATATCCAGAATCTACAAAGAACTTAAACAAATTTACAAGAAAAAATCAAACAACCCCATCAAAAAGTGGGCAAAGGATATGAACAGACACTTCTCAAAAGAAGACATTTATGCAGCCAACAAACACATGAAAAAATGCTCATCATCACTGGCCATCAGAGAAATGCAAATCACAATCACAATGAGATACCATCTCACACCAGTCAGCATGGTGATCATTAAAAAATCAGGAAACAGGTGCTGGAGAGGATGTGGAGAAATAGGAACACTTTTACACTGTTGGTGGGAGTCTAAATTAGTTCAACCATTGTGGAAGACAGTGTGGCGATTCCTCAAGGATCTAGAACTAGAAATACCATTTGACCCAGCCATCCTATTACTGGGTATATACCCAAAGGATTATAAATCATGCTGCTGTAAAGACACATGCACACGTATGTTTATTGTGGCACTATTCACAATAGCAAAGACTTGGAACCAACCCAAATGTCCATCAATGATAGACTGGATTAAGAAAATGTGGCACATATACACCATGGAATACTATGCAGCCATAAAAAATGATGAGTTCATGTCCTTTCTAGGGACGTGGATGAAGATGGAAACCATCATTCTGAGCAAACTATTGCAAGGACAGAAAACCAAACACTACATGTTCTCACTCATAGGTGGGAATTGAACAACGAGAACACTTGGACACAGGATGGGGAACATCACACACTGGGGCCTGTGGTGGGGTGGAGGGATGGGGGAGGGACAGCATTAGGAGATATACCTAATGTAAATGATGAGTTAATGGGTGCAGCACACCCAACATACCAACATGGCACATGTATACACATGTAACAAACCTGCACGTTGTGCACTTGTACCCTAGAACTTAAACTATTAAAAAAAAAAGTTCACTCTAAAAAGCATGGGTTAAATTATGTTACAATTGATAACACTGAACTAAAAACTCAAGTGCCTACAATAAACTAGAATGTCTCACCTAAGACTTTTGTGTACATAAGAATTACTGGGACATCTTGTTTGAAAAGTCATACATCTAGGCCTTGTTTCTACAAGATGATGATTCAATAGGTCAGGAGTGGGGGCTGGATCTGTATTTATAACAGTCCCCTCCCCGCCCCCAAACACACAGACAATTCTAATCAGGTCTAACCAAAGTGGTCAACTTCTGCATTTTCTTACCATTGGTTGTGCTGATAAATGTCAACCAGATTTCTCTCCCCTATAGAATTTTCACCTTAAGTCCCATGGACCTTCTAACTCACTTGGAAGAGCTCTTTTCCTCCTTTGTATACCTAAGTGGTTTAAAGTCTGTACATATTTGGTCTATGCATTTTTTGTCCTTATTGTTGGTGACAGGTCCTTCCCAACAGACATCTCATTTCCTTAGCTAGACGGCAAGTGACTTGAAGGTAGAGAATGACATATTTGTACTGCTCCCCTGCCTGTAGTTGCTGGGGACACTGTTGCAAGACCTAAAAATTCAAGTGCCGCCTTGACATCTCAGAGCCTCACGGGGCCCCAAGGCCTCCGCATGAGCTTCCTGCTCTGCCAAGTGTGCCCCCCGCCCAGAGAGAAAGGCTCCCTGCCCTGCTGGTTTCCCCATAAGCTGGACCAGCTGCCCCCATCCAGCACCCACCCTAAAAGGCTTCAGTTCCCTGCCAGCCCACAGAATCATTCCAACAAGCCAGCCACACCTTCTGCAGGAAGCAGGGGCCACGTGGCCCTCCCATTCCTAGGAAGCCTGCCTCTCACCGTCTCGGCACCTAAGTGCTGCCCCCGTGAGGCCCTGTGTGGCACGGGGTGCCCTCCTCCCCAGGGGGTCAGTTTATGTAACTAATAAGCTGCTGTGTCAGCTCATCTGTCCAGTGCCCGGCGCTATGTGTTCAATCATCTTATGCTGTTTAGGGCAAGGGGAAGTTCCGTCTCTCACCAACAGAGTGAACAGGAGGTGATCAGAACAGTTACAGTAGGTGCCCAGCTAGCGACGGGCTTAAAGACTGTGAGCCTGGAACGGAGATTTTGGATCACATTCTGACTCTAACGCTGCACTAGGTGCTCATCCCTCACTTGCAGGATGGGAGCACAGAGGAGCTGGGCAGAAATCGGTATTTCTAATGCCCAGCCACTGGGTCAACAAACGAAAACAACCCAAACCAACCGTGAGTCACGTTGTATTTAAAACTGAGTGAGGCCGTCGGCCTGCCGGTATTGAGGCTGGTTTGTCAGGCCCCATCCAGCCCGACAGCCTGCTCGCAGCCTGCTGCTCTGCTTTCCAAATGCCGCTCCACGGCAGAACATATGTGGGAGAATGGTATTTACGCAATACAGCTCTTCTCTGACAATTGTGGAAACTCTGCAGGGATATTTTAAATATTCATGGAAGTGTTTATACTGTTTATTATCAATCAGAGAATAATGTGCTCATTTAGAGACATCTTCAGAAATCGTGAACGTTAAATGGAATGACTATTTCCTCAAATAACGGAGTAGAAATTGCAGTTACCTGTCTCCAAAGCAGCCGGCCCTTCTGAAGCCCTTACCTTTTAGGGTGGCTTTCTTAAGGACCTTCATGGCATAGAGCTGCCCAGCGTCGGGCCCCTTCACCTTCCTCACCAGGAACACCTTAGCAAGAGAAAATGGAACATCAGAAACCCATAAGACTTCAAACTCGCTTTCCATATTGGATTTGACAAGGGGATACACAAGGAAGTTTACAGCATTTCCAATAAAACAAGTACACTGTAGAAAATTTAAAATTTTTTCCAATGTCAAGGCTGCCGGACAATGCTCTAAGTTCCTATAGCTCTGCGGCGAACATCACTATGTGTCTGTATGAAGAAGTGTCATTTGTTTTTGGTATCATTAACTTTGCATTTTATATCAGAAATAATACCATGCCTTGTTTTGAAGACCAGCTGTTTAGAAAATCAAACAGGAGTTTTAAGGGAGATCCTTTGGTTTCAGTATCCCTCTGTAAATCCCTACTGAGAGACCACGCTGAAAGGTATTACCGATCACACAAAACAGGCTCTATCCGATTTTCAAGAAAAGCTACTTTCTCTTACTTGAACTGTCTTCACCCAAATTTTAGCTGTGAGTAGCTTAAAAGTTCCTTTCTAACTGGCTCTTAAATATACTTATGGATATTTGGCAATGCTTTCTGAAATACATTTTGATGTGTATCACTGAGAAAAACAAAAAAATGTAATTGAGAGCTTGAGTTTAAATTTGTATTAGTGATTTTTTAAAGAAACTTAGTAAACAAAACTGGAGTTCCTTTGTATACAAAAAAAAAATCTTCCATGCAAATTAGGAAAATAGTACTTGATTTTCCTAAAAGTGTTTTCCAATAGATGCAAATATGTGCCTGCATGATGGAGATGACACAGGCACACGGCACACTGGCGTGGCTGCCCACGTGGTATGGCTGGAGGGCCGAGGTGGGGTGGCTCCTTCCCAAAACGTCACCTTTACTAAGCCTCAAAAAGCCAGAAAGACCGGCCACTATAGATGTTCTAGTTCCATGGAAACTCCAGGTGGCCCACGTGAGCATCCCTGTGGAGCAGCAGCCTCACCTGCCATGGGCAGAGGGACATGGCCGGGACCTTTGCACTCTTGGCTCCCCCCGAAGACTGGAGGGGCAATGTCTAGACACTTACCGAGTGCAGGGGCTCTAGGAGCAGGGGCTGCTGGGGCAGCCAAACTGGAGGGAGACCAACCAGCGTCTATTCTAGAGGCACAAATAAAGAGGGACCGGGAAGACAAAAGGTCCCAGCACAGGCATGTGGATTCACAGAGTTCCTGTATCAGTGTCATGTTCTCACCATGTGCCCCTGAAGTGATTCCTGACCCCACTGCTGCCCTGCCATCCATCCCGATCACTGTCATTATTGAATCACAGCCCCTCCCCAGGTGGGGATTCTTCTAGATGATGTCCATGGGAAAGCACCCCAGCACCCCTACCCGGGGTGCAGGACGGTACAGCATCATCCTGTGTGATGAAATGCTGCCTCTTGGACCCGATTAGGTTCCAGGAAGTCACAGGCAATTAGAAAGAGGCTTCCCTCTTCTCCTGGGTTATGGACTATACCGTCACTGACAGTTAATATTCATCTCTGGGAGATGTGTGGAGTGTGAGTGTGTGTGTGTGTGTGTGTGTGTGTGTGTCCCCAAAGCTGGATAAACAAACTTGTGGTGCAGCCCTGGGGTGACAGCTGGGGCATCACCCTCACACGCACTGTGGTGGGAGACACAGGCACAAGCCCTTCTCCGGGCTCAGGGTCCCATGGCTCTTGCTGGCAGACCCACTGTAGCCCTGGAAGTTACTGCACATGGAAGGACTCTGCCTCAGCGTGTTCCCTCTGTGCAGTGGGCGAGCTTCCTGACAGGCAGGTAGAGATGTGAAGGCAGTGGTCTGAGGACAGGATTTTTGCAGAGAGAAAAACATTAGTGCTGAACTCTCGAGATCTTCTGCTTTGAATCATGGGAAAGTCACATGCCATGCACAGTTTTAGCTTCCATCTGATGCAACTCCTTTCATTTCTCCAGCCCGTCCGTGTGCCTAATGTCCCTAGGTTGACTTGATTAGTGGTGCTGTGGAGATCAGGACCAGCCAGGACAGTGCAGGGAGGAGGCAGGCACAGCCCAGGAGTCCAGGAGCGGGACAAGACTGCGTGAGCGTCCTGGTGCCCGAGAGGCCACACTGGCAGAGAGGAAACGGTCCCAAAAAAGTTGGAGGGGGTGTGGAACAAGGGACAGTTGTGTTTGTGGCAGGGACGCCACATTTTCCCGGCACCCTGCAGGTAAGTTGGGCAGTCACACCAGGGCAGGGGTGTACCTTCCTGGCCTAGGCAATGAAGAGCAGGTGCAAAACGTTCCAGCTGCCACTCCCTGCCGTGGCAACTAAGGACACCTGGTGCAAGACAAACTGGGCAGCCTGGTCACTGAGTCACTGTGTGGAGGATGGAAGTCTTGGGTGGTTGCTCCAGCCCACGGTGGACTTTGGTAGGGTGACAGATGAATCTATCCATTCCATTATGGCGAAGCTGGCATGTTAGCTCCCAAAATGAGGCATTCTTATAATCAGAAAACAAAGGGCCAGGTTCAGTGGCTCACACCTATAATCCCAGCACATTGGGAGGCTGAGACAGAAGGATCTCTTGAGGCCAAGAATTTGCAACCAGCCTGGGCAGCATAGCAAAACCCCGGGTCTAGTAAAAATAAAAATAAAAATTAGGGCGCGGTGGCTCACGCCTGTAATCCCAGCACTTTGGGAGGCCACGGTGGGCGGATCACGAGGTCAGGAGATCAAGACCATCCTGGCTAACATGGTGAAACTCCGTCTCTACTAAAAATACAAAAAATCAGCCAGGTGCAGTGGCAGGCACCTGTAGTCTCAGCTACTTGAGAGGATGAGACAGGAGAATGGTGTGAACCCAGGAGGCGGAGCTTGCAGTGAGCCGAGATTCCGCCACTGCAGTCCGGCCTGGGTGAGAGAGCGAGACTCTGTCTCAAAAAAAAAAGAAAAGAAAAGAAAAGAAAAATTAGTTGGGCATGGTGGTGCGTGCCTGTAGGCCCAGCTATTCGGGAGGCTGAGGCGGGAGGATCGCTTGAGCCCAGGAGTTCACAAACAGCAACAAGCTCCCTCTTTCAAAATGGGAGGACCCTGAAGAAAAAGGAAGCAAGGTACATGATGGATTTGTGTTTGGATGGTCCAGCTTTGCAATATCCTGAGTGGGTCTGTACTTTCTATACCTCTGCACTCAACCCCTAACCCGTAAGAAGTACGACTGTATAAACTCAAAGAGCAGAGGAAGCCCCATTCCACTCAAGTCTTAACTGAAGACCAAGTCCGCATGGGGCAGCTGCCAATTAAGATTTGGTTTAAATGATGTCAAATTTTGCATAGGTCTTGACACATGAAACTTTTCTCTCTTGTATGTTAGGCCTTAAAGACGAGATGACTGATGGTCATGGCTAATGTTCATGCTTATCTGTTTTGAAGAGAGAACCCTACTTTTGTTTTTTAAAAGAACGGAAAAAACTCCATCCTACCAATGTCTGCCAAGCTTCTCTGTGGTGCCAGTTACTGCGAATTCCTGCAGCAGGTGCCGCCTGACTCACAAGCACAGGACCCAGCGGAGGGGAATGGCACCTTGAGACGAGCAGCAAAATACAGCAAAAGTGCAAAAATGATTTCGGTAATGAGTGCGGCAACTTGCTGGTCTGCGACAGGGATCTTGACCCTTGGGCGCCGTGCAGTTTCCTCTCCCTCTCTGCTGTCATTCTTGTCATTGAAGATCAATTTTAATGTGGAATTTAGTAAGTTCCAAAACAACACTGTAACCTTGAGCTAACGCAGGCACTGGGTCTTTAATACTTAGCCCAGTGGGCGCTGTGTGTGCCCCCTCATTTCATTTTTAGAACTGCCTCTCCAGCAGCTTGGCGTGCTGCATTGCAAAGACGCTGTGAGAACCGCGACCTGGCAACAGGTGCGATGTCACTCTGAACTGCCTCATGATGTCATGGATCACCGTGATCTGCTGATTCTCTCAGCAGCATTCTCAGCTCTCTCTCAGAACTGGGGGGTTGCTGTTGGGCTGCAAAATCCTTCGAGCAGGAGCCAAATGCCCGTGTGCACTTCCGGGGACTTTTGGGTAACAGCCGCCCCCAAAAGGAAGACATTTAAAGACCTGTTCTTGTCATGCTACCAGCAAAGTCAGAAAAAGCAAGGATTTTTAAAAGACTTTGGTTTGGTTCCTTTTTAGAATGCAGGAATCATAACCTACAGTTCATTCTCCAGATTATTTTAAAGAAAAAGAGGTTTCCTATCCTACTCCTGGCACTTACGCGAATAGGGGAGCTCCAGGAGCAGGTGAGGAGGTGGGACCAGGGCAAAGCCGCTTTCCCAGCCCCAGGGTGGTTCCCACACCTCCCTCTACCTCCCTCCTCTAAGCTCGCAGGGAACACTGGGTCTGCACCCCTCCTTTCAACACCAAACAAGCTTCACCATCTTCCATTCCTTTCCTGATTCAAGCTTTAAATTGCTTTTCATTTTGAGGATAAGGCTATTTTCTGTGCTTTTCTCTGGTCCCAAGCACCACCCATGGCCCTGCTCTCTAGATAGCAATGAAACCATGATGGCTTCGCCTTGCAGGACTGAGCTCAGAGCTCAGAGACGCTTCCCACTGGTGGTGAGTGCGGCTTCTGCCACAGGAACAAGCTTATTACAGCTGACCAGGCAAAGAGCAGTGGCTTCGGAGAGCCTAAGCGGCTCACACAGACAGGCAATGGGACGAGTCACTCGGATGGCTCCTGGCACAGTCTCAAGTCAGGAGCTGGCACCAGTGCAAAAGTCTAAAGGGAAGAAACTGCATGTCATCCACTTCTACATCCCAATGTCATCGCTAAGTAAGAGAGAAAGAATGGAGTGGCTCAGTGACAGGCAACCATGAGCCCTGTTGGAGGACTCAGCTCCCAGGCAAGGCCTGTCCCGGGACACTGTGTCCAGATTCACACCAGGTCTTTGCTCTTTGGAGCGGAGGCAGGAGGTGGAAACCTGAAGAACAGGTGCTTTCTGCAGAATGAGAACATTCAGTGTTGTCCTTCTGTCCCTGGTAGGTGCAAAAGGGAAGACGACTCTTGCATAAGGTTGTGTTATTTGCATGTAGAGAGGAGGAATACAGTAACATGGGGCATTAGAACACGCGGCTTCTCCCTCTCTTGTCATCAGTTTTGCTTAAATTAAAAAAACTCACCACAAACAAACCAATGTGGACAAATACAATTTGTATCTGTGACTCTCTAGTGACTGATATTAGCTCCGACCTTCCCTGGAAATGTCTGAGCAACGCTTTCGAGAATAATATCTCTTCTTTCCAGAGTCTAGCTCGCATCAATCCATGGAGGAGACCTAAGCCTCCCTTCCCACACCAGCCCCAGCCTGGACCTGCTGCCCCGCCCCTCATACCAGCTCTGGACAGGCATTCCTGGAGTTGGCCCATTCCATAGTCCCTGGAGGTCAGACACCCACGGGCACTGCCACTGCCTCATCCTTCTCTTTCCCCTACCTACTACTGTTCTTGAAACTTTACTTTTTAATTCCTCATATAATAAAGACACAAGATAAAATTAGAAGTGGTGAAAGGCTGGGAAGGAAAGGGACAGAGTGTTATGAACATTATCATTCCAACGGGATTCTGCCAAACACCATGATTTCACTTGTTTTCCAAAACATGTTTTTTAAAGCAAAATTAAAATTCAAAATTTGAAATCTGAACAAGGGAGCTAGAAAAGGCTTTCTCCTTTCATCTTTAATACCCCAGTTCTGTGAGGAGGACATTCGTAAGATTCACTCTGCAACAGAGCTGGTCAACCAAAGCCCCCCAGACATTTCCTGGGCCTCCCCCGTGGGACGTATTCCAGCGCTCCCTCCCTCTAGATAAAGACGATTCAGCTGATTCTGTGCTTCCACAGGTGGAATCTGTTCTCAAGAAGCAACACACGGGCAACACCCTTGAAAGGTGGAAAAAGGAAAGAATGCTTGCTTGTCTCTGTTTTCAAATCATGGAGAAAATCATTCTCCTCTCTCTTTTTTCTCTACATTTCTAATTAATAGTGAGGCATTCCACTATCACATTACACAGGCTCTGCCTTCTGTGATTTTGTGCTTTTTGGTAATGGCTATTAACATCGTGAGAAGCTGAAATCTTCATCCCCCTATTTCATAAACACCATATCAACTAGCCATATTAAATAGACATTTTCGTAGGCCCAAAATATTGCTGGTAATTTCCTACGGTTTAATCTAATGTATTTTGTGTATACATCATGTAAACACATGTTCCTTCCACATTACCATGTAGAAAAGAGAAAGAGAAAAGAAAAAGACATTCTCCATTACAAGCATGACAAAAGATAAATTTTGCAAACAATCCAGTTCATGCAGGCTGTAGGATTATCCAGAACACTAATGTACTATTCATTCTACACTTAAATTAACAGGAGCCACATGCATTTTGGCACAAAGTCGTGTGAAGAATGCAAAGATTTGGTAAATGTCTACATACCACACAAAAATAGTTACTTTAAAGAGCCAGGCTGTTCTGCTTACATGTAAGGAATGGTTGGCTTCATGGTTTATTTCAGGCCCTTATGTTCTAGAAATCAAGTTGTCAGAGCCTATATATTTCTAACAGCAAGCCCAAGGAGGCAGAGAAATTAGCATTGTGCTGGAATAAGTCACATGTCAGCATAATTGAAGAGCGTTATTGACATCTTGTTGTATGTGGATGTGGCATTAAATGAAGAGCCAACTATTTCTCATTTCCTGAAAGAAATTAGGTTTTATTGCTGCAATTCGAAGGTGAAAAAAAGGGAAATGAACAATTCCACTGCATAAATACATCTTAGGCAACTGCTGGGTGGGATTTGTGCCCTATTTACTCCATGGAACAACTGTATAAAGTAGGTTTTATCCTCTCCATTTAGTGGGTGGGGAAGCTGAGGCTTCATGAGGCAATCGTGCAGGGTGAGGAGGGGAGCCGGCTGCAGACCCCAGCCTTCCTGGCTCCTGTGCCCAATCCAGAGGAGTGGATTCTTTTCTTTTCTTTTTTTTTCCTTGTTCTCTTATTTTTTCTTTCTTTGGGGAAAACAGCTGTTAGAATGCACTTTCAAAGATACATTGGCTCAGGTCAATAACCTTCCTCACCTTGGTGATGATTTACCAAGAACCAAGGGAGGCTGCAGAGAGGGAGCAAATGTGCATGTGACGGCTCCAGCGGCACTGTTGTTCTCACTTGGCACAGCCCAGCCCTGTGCCACTGGAATTCTGGCTGTGCCAAGTGGGGCCCCGGTTCTGAACTGTCCAGGTTCCCGTGATCGCAGCCCTGCAGCTGAGGACTGCCTGCGATTTTCATCCAGGGGGGCTCTGTCCAGGTGTCCTTTGTGTTCAGGAATGAGACTCAAGAGCCAGCCAGGGCTGAACTTACCTTTCCATAGGATCCTTGTCCTAAAACCTTCAGCAGCTCAAACTGGGAAGGGTCTGCCTTCTCAAAGCCCTCCTTCACATGATGGCTGATGTCTATCTCCTTCACGACGCCTTCTTCCTGCAAGAGAGCGGCACAGGTGAGAAACACACTGCAAGGCGTCCCTCAGAGTCGCTCACAGCTTCCTCCTTCCTCCTTCCCTGACTTTACCACGAGCTGGGTCTGTTACGGATTTTAGCGCTGGAGTTTAACAGTGGAGACACTATTTAGTGTTTTTTTTTTTTTTTTTTTTTTTTTTTTTAAGATGGAGTCTCACTCTGTCTCCCAGGCTGGAGTGCAGTGGCTTGATCTCGGCTCACTGCAACCTCCACCTCCCAGGTTCAAGTGATTCTCTTGTCTCAGCCTCCCGCCACCACGCCCAGCTAATTTTTGTATTTTTAATAGAGACGAGGTTTCACCATGTTGGCCAGGATGGTCTCGATCTCCTGACCTCGCGATCCGCCTGCCTCGGCCCCCCAAAGTGCTGGGGTTACAGGTGTGAACCACCGTGCCCAGCCCATTTAGTTTTATGGAATCACCTTGGTGACGTGTGTGGTTATTGTGTGCACCCCGTGGGCCTTCATGGTTTCTTTTCTCCATGGACTTTTGTCATTTGGTCTTACCAGGACCTCAGAAAAATCTAAGGGTACTCTCAATGAAATCCAGTCTGCTCTTTAACAGTCTGGGCAGAAGTTCTGGTACGATGAATATAGCAACTAGGGAACAAAATGACACCAAAAGCACATTGATGGGTTCCTAGATGGAGAAGTGGTCTGGAAAATGCAGACGGCTTGTCCTCCTTCTCCTTCTGATTCATGCTGTCCCTGGTATGTTTGTCAAAGCTAATGTAAAGAACACGTCATTGCCATCCTCTAGATTATATTTCAGAAGAAGCAGTCAGGTAAGATTTTCCACCAGCCCAGAAAGCAAGATTTCCCTGTAGGAGAAAGAGTCTACAAGTGAAAACACTGACAGAAAACACTACAAATTTTCATCCCAGAGCTTCCTGTCCCCAGAGTCACATGACTTCCCTTGTAAAGGGGTAGGCCATCTGCCCAAGTGCCAGGCCCTGGAAATGGAACACTGGAAAGGAAGTGTTTCTCCCAACATGAGACATTCGAGCCCAACTGTTCCCTGAATTTATCTCCGTATTTCTCTGAGATTTCTGTTCCACTATCTATACATTCGTACACCCCTTTCTACAGTTTTAGCTTGGGGTGAGGGGCTGAAAAACTTCAGAAACTGCTGGCTAAAATGGGCATCCAAAAACAGCGACCAGGAATTGTATGCATAGAGTGCTCTAGGAACCAGGGGCCTCTCATTCATCATTGCTTCTTTTCATTAAGAAACTGTGAAGTGGAGATTTTCTCCTGAGACTCAGATTACACATTAATAGCTGGAAGTGACAGAGGTGGGTTTCTCATCAAGGACTGACTTTGAAGCCAAGTACTTCCACCCTCTGTTTTAGTCTAAGAGTGAAGACTTTCAAATGAAATCACAATAGCAATAACTTACATGACAATGTTTGAAAAATTCAGTTTCTCAAAACAGTTACTTACAAATCTTGCTATTTTACCTCCATGTCACAAATAGAGGCACACGTAAAAGCAGATAAGGTGTCTGAGCCGTGGAAACTCACAGTGGATTAGAGACCTATGCAGTTATCTATGGCTTTTCCATTCTCAGTTAAAGGAAACACTTCCGTCTCCATATCTTCAAGGATTATTTGCTATTTTTGTAAAAACAGTGGTTTTTTTGTTTGTTTGTTTGGGAAAACAATGAGTATAGCCAAAATTGACTCTGTTTAATCCATCCTGAGGTTCATATGAGTGCAGTTGGAAGATACAGAATTACAATTTTGTTGCTTCATAATTACTTCTTGAATGAATAAGTAAAAATGCCAGAGGCACAGCCCAGCCAATGGGCATTATATTTAGATGCTAATTTGTGAGCGGACATCACATTTTAAGCCCTTCCTCCCTTCATAGCACAGGCTTACTAGAATTGCAGGACCATGCTAGCCACTGGAGACTGTGCAGCTTTTGTGGTGAAATCTCCTGGTTTATGGAAAGGGACAGAGAAAAATGAGGCCCTCAGGGATCCACGTGTGTCACTGCCTGTGAGAACCACTACCTTCCGCATGGCTGCTGGAGGAGGCTTCCTGCACAGAAAACAAAGACAGGAGCCCCAGTTCAAAAAAATTCATCATAGAAACATATATGCTATCTTTTCCTGTCATTGACCCACTAAAGGAAGAAAGAAATTGCAGACGATTTGTCATTTAAAGAACAACAAAATACTCCCCTTCTGTTACTAAAACACTTTCCTCACAATGGGTCCATTAACATCCTCTACCTACAGGACTAGCATGTGCATGAGTCATCCAAACCCCAGCCTCCCTCCCAAAATAGCTCCCATCATGCAGCTGTGTTAATGCGACGCCCACACTATGAAAAAAGGAATCACCACCAAAGCACATCCTTCTGTGACTTCATTTTGGTAATGTGAGCATGGCAACTGCAGAACAGAAAGTAAAATTCAACACTGCCCAGAGGTGTGGGGCAGGTGAGGCAGGAGCTGGCCAGGGAGGCTTTGCGCTGCAGCCACCACCCTTTCCTGGGACACGTTTCCCAGCCCTTGTGTATGTGTCCTAAAGATTTCCAGTTCCTTCCTTTTTCTTCAGCAGCTCTTTGTGGAGGGTCTGAGACCCACAGCTGTGGTGAATGAGCTCATGCAGTCCCATGGGTCCTAGTCCCCTTCACTGCCTTTGTGGGACTGGGCTCTGAAGCGAGACTGACAGCATCCAGGCTACCTGGATGCCACCTGGCCATGGACGCTGGCACCTCGGGATTCCCATGGGTGTTCCCCTGCTCCCAGTCAGCCCGTTTTTTAGGCTGGCTTCACACCTTCCTCAGCACATCCGAATTGCCATCTCCTGTTGCCTCCCGCCTCCCCGGTCTACGCCACACCCCCATCTCCATTGCAGAAGTTCACCTTCTTGAGTCATTTCTGTAACGTTTTGAATCAAAGCCTTCGACGCAGATATCTCATAACATTTCAAATTTTGCGCAGATTCTTTCTGTCAAAGTATTGAGAGCAAATGTACCTGAAGTACATACATAATTTCATCTCCTAAAATGACACGAAAAACTCCAGTTTTCTTCCCTAATAATATTGCGATAGAGTTAATTTCTCATTTCAAATCAGTAAGGTTTTTAACAGCAAAGCATCTGAGGCGTCAATGGAAAAAAATCCCCAAGAGTATCACCTTTTAGACTTCAGAGTTCTGCCTTCACAGCGACATTTTAGCTCGAACTTGCTGCAGGATGCTTAACTTTCTTTTTCACTTTCCCCAAAAGAAAAAACAAAACGAAAAAAGATCTGGTGTTCCATGGACTCGGCGTGCACTCTGGGGTCTGTGTGAATAGGAAACAGCCAGATGAAGCCCCAGCACCACGCTCCCGGGCACTGCTGATGACGACCGTCTCTGGACAGCCCTGGTTTCTGGATCCCTTCGTGACGACCGCCCTAAGCGGCAACTAGCATGAAAATGTTACTCACATTTCATTTTGAAATATGTGCCTTTTCTGTTTTACGAGGCAGGTAATTTTATCCAGAGCTTGATGAGGATTTGCACGCAACCCCTTAGGAAGATCAAGTCTGTTCCTGAATCCGCTGCCTCCACGGCGGGAGCATGCGGTTTCCAGCACAGCTCCTATAAACAGTATTTTCAAAGCTAACTTGAGAGCTTTGGGAGGAGGAGCTGGGACTGAGATCGGGTGCTAGCTCCATAAGCAACGATTCCAAACATTTTGTAACGTGAGAAAGAAAAACTAGAGGTATAAACTGTTTAAATGATGTTTGAATGTGACAAATTGTGACAAGGAATTTTTTAAATTCCTGCAGAACTGCACTCAAAGTTCCAATGACTGCAGGAAGTCCCGGGCAGGTATTTCAGCAGCTGCTGGGAGCGGCTGGGAAGCGGGAGTGACAGGATGACAGGATGAGGGAGGTTGGCCACTGTGACTCTGCATGCCTCTCTCTGGGCCAAAGTCGCCTTCTTAGGTCATTTCCTCTGTTCTGAATCATCTGCTCTTCATGTCATTAAAGGGATAATATTTATAAAAAGTACAAATTAAAATTAATGATAAGGACATAGGAAACAAAATAGGCAAGGATTCACGTTATTTCCAAAAAAGGAGAGAGGTCATTCTAGAAATCGCAGATTCACATGTAGGATATTAATTTCCAGAATAATAACAGAATATATTATTACACAGGTGGTTTATGAAAATGTGGAAAAGAACATATCTCCGACTCACAGGTCCCATCAAGCCAGCACTGTTCTGCTGCTGATGGCATGAACAGATGAGCATGTGGACAAGAGCCTGGCTTTGAGGGCAGCATTGGTGGAGTCCCTCCTGAATCCCTGGTGACAAAGAGGCTGGCATCATATAAAGGCTTAATGACAGAGCACCGCATCGCAAGTCATTCTCTCAAGGCACAAAACCCAGACACACCTGCCCAGGAACAGTATCGTGTCCTGGAGGTTCTGAACGTATGAATGTTCTGTGTTGCCCAACTGCTTCAGAATCACCCCCAAGGAACTTGTTAAAATGCAGATTCCAGGCCCTGGGCAAGGCCTCCTTAGTCTGGAATCTCTAAACTTGGCTTCACCTAGAATCTGACTTTCATTATCTCACCAAAAGTGCCCTTCTCAAGTCATCCAAATCTTACCCATCGCTAAATCGAGTGGCCAAATTTCCATCCTCCATAGCACCGGGCATGGCTATTCACCCCCTCTTGCTTGAAACACTCCCTTCACCTGGATTCCAGTACATCCTACTCCCCTGAGTTCGCTCCCACCTACCCCTCTTTCTGTGTCTGCCAAGGTCACCTTTCCCTTGGGTGCAGTCCCTGGCCTTTCGTCTCCACGTAGTTACCCCCTTGGAACCTCGTCCTGTCTCAGGGCTTCACAACCCATGTGAATAAACACTGACAACTCTCAAATCTCAATCTCCAGCAGGGGCTGCTCCCAGAGGTCCAGTTCTAGAGGCCCATCACAGGCAACTGTCCTGAGTGTGTGCATGTGTGTGTGTGCACGTGTACATGTGGAATGCACATACGTGAGTGTGTGTGAGATAGACAGGTCTTGTTCTGGCTTTTTCTTACATTGGGATGGAGCTCCTTCAAGTCCCAGCTTTATGCAGGCAGTGGGGCAAGAGGTCTGCCTGGGGCCAGCCCTGGGATTTGTCACCAGTTCCCCTGCCCTGTGAGGCTGTAAACAGCCAAGCTCAAGTTCACCAGGTTGTCACCTGGCCTCCAGGAGAAAGCTGGCTTTAACTGCCTCCTTCCTTGGGTTCCCTGCTCTAACACAGGGTTTGGCCTCTGTGTATTCCTTACTTCCCAGCTCACTCACACTTTTAAACATTCTTAAAGGGATACTTGATCCAGGACTTTCAGTCGTATTTCACATGAGGGCTGGCCACATCTAGTCTACCACGCTGCTAGAATGGAAGCTCAGGAATGCTTTTAAAGGGAGAGAAGATTCACTAAATGGCTTTTTAGCCTCTTCCAGAAAAGAAAGACAGCCGCAGACTTGCTGAGAAGAGTAGAGGGGAGTCTGTGCAGGAACAGCCCCCGGAGAGCGAGCTCCACCTGCGGCACGACTCCTGATAGCTCGTGGGTCCTCGGCCTTTGGTTACCAGGAAAGCTGGCTGCACCAGTGAACACATGCCAGCCATGACAAAAATCCTCCAGTAGGCTGTTTTGTAATTACCAATATGAAATAAAAATAACTAGACATTTGAACCAAAGACTCTAAGAACCAGAAGGAACCTCCCATGTAGCAGGTTGGGCATCTTACTATTCAAGGGACCAGAATTCAGATCATCTGAGGCCCAGGACCCATGCTCCTAGCAACGCTGCTTCCATTCCAACCAGGGCCTAGGACGTTTAGAGCGGTAATGGCTCGCGAATTCTGGGGCCTTCTCTGCTCTTTAAACTGCCCTTTATGCGTCTCCGCAAATGTGTCTGCTTTTGCTGGTGTGAGCAAATGTGAAATGAAATGATGGGACCAGCTGCATTTGTCCAATCAATTCCTTAGGAAACCATTTCTACAAAAAGTTTCCCTTCCATTTCTAAAAAGCTAAATATAAGTGAGCCATTTAGTACGGCAGAACCAGTACCCTCAATAATGGAAATCAGGCTGGTGACATGGGTGCCTGCTGGAATCTAGGTGAAACAAAGACGGCTTAATTTAAGAGGAATAAATCTGCCACAAAATCATGGGAGGAAGGGAAGCAGGAGAAGGAAAGAGAAAGGAAAATACCAGATGCCATGTCAAGATCGCAGATAGAAGCTCTGAAATTTCAGGAGTGTGACCCTATCTACTTGATAGAGCGCAGGCCTGCTCAGCAAGACAAGGTCTCCATTTCAACCCTGGTCATTTTCAGAGTTTGAACTGCATCTGTTCGACACAATGCTCAAATGGATGCTGCCGAATCCGCGGAGCGAAAGCAATGTACAAGAACAGGGCTGGGCTCTGTTTTCTCATCCATCCTAGAATATCGCTTTTTCTTTTTCTGACCAAAGAAAGTGATTTAGCATCCAAGAGTGGTCACTGCAGTCACCGCATGCACAGTGACAATCTAGGAGTGGGCTGGCTGCTCGGGCTCCTTTCCTCTTTGGGGAGACCTCTCCGTTAAGGTACTCACTGAAGCTCGTTGGAACTGAGGCTGGGCTAACATAAGGTTCCTAGAACACAGCAGCACTGAGTGGACAGAGATTATGGGAAGAAAGGAGGAGAAGCAGCAAAACTAGCCTTGGCATTTCTCTCCTTTCTTTTCTCTTTCTATCCAAACTGGCCTTTCTGCCTCCCCACCCCATCCCTGTTCATTTTAGTGACTGAGGAGGGAAGAACCTCCCCAGGACACTTCCTCTCTGGTTTTCGTTAAGCCCTGCCACCTTGCCACTGCTTCTGCCTTCGCCTTCATTGCCTGTTGTTCCCGTGGATGATTTTCCCTTCCCTTCTTCTCATCCCTCAGTCTGCTGGTATTTTTATAAATCACAGTCAATGCAAATTGGACTCTGAAAGTTGTGCTTATAAACGGTGACTGACAGATGGAGCGCCGCCACTTTTGCAGGGGCCTCCTTCCCACAGAAAAGACGTGCAAAGAGTGGAGAGCCAGGGCTTCCTGCACACACATGGGCTCCCAGTCCTGACATCGGCCATTCTGTGGGTGTGCTCATTCCAATAAATCCTCCAATCCTTAACCTCCCTGGGAAACATCAGTGTGAAGTCCTCACGGAAGCTTGGGGTGTTGGTGTCTGACACGGTGTTCCATGTCAGACTGGCTCCGTGACCCCTTCCACTTCATCTTGAAAATTATCATCAATGATTTGCTTTACAAAGACTCATTACTAGCATCGGGGAATGAGACGGTAGCTACTGACTGACATGAGTGTATTAAGATGCACGGGAACGATCTCCGAGAAGCTTCACACTTGGGGTAGATGGAACACGCATGCAGGTTAGGTTAAGTCACAGTGTTTCCTCGTGGAACAGCTTTAGATGGGACCATCTCAGGTTTGGGCAGTGGGATGAGTGCCTAAAGGGGCTGAATACATCTGTATTATTTAGCACAACTGTAAAATAATGCCAGGTAACAACCCGGTGATAGTGAGACGAGGATGCATGCCTGGTGTGCACCAAATGAGACATTATTTATGCTAGTGTGTCACCCTGACTTGGAAAACTAACATTTTTTTTTGTCTCTGAGATATATAGTATGAAACTGCACCAAGAGATGAGAGAAAACTGAAAACACAGGATTTAAAATCACAAGTGGAAAAACCTACATCATAATAAACTACGTCATCAGTATAACCAAGAAAACTACAGTCATATCCCAGTGAGCTCTATTGGGATAAAGTTCCTATTTCTTTAGCAGAAAAGGGAAAGTAGAAATTCTACAAATATCATCTTCCCCCAGACTCAATTATCCACATGTTTCCAATGTGATCTCCTCATTCTTTTTCAAAAGCAACATGTTGGTGAATGTTTGGTCAATACCTCTACCAGAATAAGTTGATGGCTGCGATGTTTCCATTAAGAAGAATAAAAAATGCTGAGTCAACTGGGAGGTAAAGAAAACGCACATGCCAAGAGTGCCCAGCTGTTGGGAACCCTGAGCTGGTGGGCTCTTCTCACACAAAGTTAGTTTCTTTTCTTTTCTTTTCTTTTTTTCTTTGAGACAGGGTCTTACTTTGTCACCCAGACTGGAGTGCAGTGGCATGATCTTGGCTCACTGCAGCTTCAACCTCCTGGGCTCAAGCGATCCTTCTACCTCAGCCCTGCAAATAGACAAAATTAGTGTCTATTTCAAGTGTACTGAGCAAAAACGCAAGGCTATATTGATCAGACCGTTCAGATACCCAAAAGAGGGACGCTTGCTGGGGTAAGAGAGGCCAGTGACGTGTGTCCTCCTCTCCAGCAGCTGAAACAGGAGTGTGCACAGGGCCAACCCACTCTACAGCACTGCAACACCACCAACTTAGAGGAAGGCAGGTTGGGCTCTGCAAGGAAAAGCTGCTTAAGTAATGCATTTCTAAAAAACGGTCCACCAATTCCATGGCAATCAATATCACAGCTGATGGGGTGATGGGGAAAGTCTCATCCCTAAAATGGTTCTGAAAGGTCGGCGGCTGAGTCGGCGGCTGAGTGTCCACTCCCCGGCAGTGGTGCTGGTGCCCAAATGGTCAGGCATGGTGTTTGTGATCTGGATGGAAGCTGGCAGAGCAAAACTGTTAGGCTGCAGATCGGGATGAATTATTCAAATTGACAACATCTTAGCAAATGGAAAGATGTGCTAAAGGATCAGAAGAGGCCATTCTGGCGGGCAGAGTGATGGCGGCAGCCGCTTAACCCATGGCATGTGTGCAGCACGAGGTCACGTTTTCAGAAAAACAGTAATTGTGCCTTATATGGAACTTTATATTAATTGTGACAGAGAGTAGACAGCTGCAATGCAGGAAAGGACTGAAAGAGTAACTGAGTCCGTGTTTTAGAAAAAGAAATACCACTGTGAGTGGAAACGCACCTGTCCTATGGACAGACTGGCGGGCCCTGAACAGAAAGCCTGCTTCTATTCTGTACAAATCCCATGGCCGACCAATAGGCATAACGTGCACACCTTCTGACCCAGGGACCCCACTCCTCAGAATTCATCAAAAACATTTACACATAGAAAGCTGTAACATTATTTGTAACAGTGAAGAAATAAGAAACGACTGAAACGTCCAGCAAGCGGGGAAGAATAAGGAAAATGATGATCTATCCACCAAATGAAAGCTTATGTAGGCTTTCAGAGTGATTGCGCTTTTCCCCATTACTCCAAAAAGACGAAATACTTACATATAAAGTAACAAAACAAGTATAGTATCTGTGCGTCAAAAATTACGGAACACTATTGGAAGAAATCAAAGGTCTAAATAAATGGAGAGACACGTCATGTTGACAGTTCAGAAGAGCCAACATGGTAAAGATGTTAAGTGTTCACAAATCCACCTGCAGGTACAAACTCCCATCACAATCTGAGCAAGGGTTTTTTTAAGTATAGATAAGTTTATTCTAAAATTTCATGGAAAAGCAAAAGACCTATGATACCCAATTTTGAAAAAAACACTAAAGTGGGAGGAATCTCTCTACAGATGCTAAGGTTTGCTACATAGCTACAGGAATCAAGACAGTGTGCTATTGGTGAAGGGGTAGACACACAGATCAATGGAATGGAATAGAGGACCCAGGAATAGGAGCATTCAAATATACCCAGCTGCTTTTGGAAAAGCAATTCAATAGAGGAAAGGCAGCCTTTTCGATGAATGATGCTGCAGCACTGGACATTCACAGGCCAAGAAAAAAAGACATTTAACCTAAATTCCATCTCTTATACAATAATTAAATGTCTGTGAAAATGGATCACAGACATAAATATAAAACATAAAGCTACAAAACTTTTAGAAGAAAACATAGGGGAAAATTGTCCAAACTTAGGGCTAGGGAAAAATTCTTCGACGTGACACCCAAACCATGATTCATCAAAGAAAAAAGTGATAAATCAAACTTCATCAAAATTTAAAGCTTTTGCTTTGCAAGGACTCTGTGAAGGAGACGAAAAGACAAGCTATAGAGTGGGAGAAAATGTTTGCAAACCACATATCCAACAAAGGTTCTGCATCCATAATATATAAGGAATTCTCCAAAGTCAACAGTAAAACAAAACAATCCATTAGAAAATGGGGGAGACAAGCAGACATTTCACCAGTGAAGATACACAGATGACAAATAAGCACATGAGAATATACTCAATATCATTAGTCATTAGAGAAGCGGAGAGCCGCAATAAAGTATCAGTACATACCCATCAGAATTGCTAAAACAAAAAAATAGTGATAAACATCAAACGCTGGTGAGGATGCAGAGAAACTGGACCTTGTACGTTGCTGGTGTGAATATAAAATGTTCCAGCCACTGTAGAAAACAGTCTGGCCAGCGTCTTACAAAACAAAACATCCCAGCAAACGTATTCTAGGGCATTTATCTCAGAGAAATGAAAACTAAGCTCACACAAAAACCTGTACTCAAATGTTCACAGCAGCTTTATTTGTGATGCAAAAACTCGAACAGCCCAAATGGTCTTCAATGAATGAATGGTTCAGCAAGCTGCAGTACATCACATCATGGAATACTACGCACAAATGCAAAGGAACAAACTACTGTTAGTCACAAGTTGTATGGGTCTCCAGAAAATTACACTCAGTGAAAAAAAGCAAATATCAAAGGATTATACAATGTATGATTCCATTTACATATTTTTTGAAATGCAAAATTATAGAGGTGAACA
This sequence comes from Hylobates moloch, assembly GCF_009828535.3. Classification (NCBI taxonomy): domain Eukaryota; kingdom Metazoa; phylum Chordata; class Mammalia; order Primates; family Hylobatidae; genus Hylobates; species Hylobates moloch. The sequence goes on from NW_026652277.1 coordinate 174,378,784, forward strand.
GTTTAGTGGTTGCCAGAGGTGAGGGATGGTTGGTGTTGGGGTGTGTGTGTGTCCATAAAAGGGTACTATGAGGGATATTTGTGGCAATGGGACAGTTCTGTGTCTTCATCAGGATGGTACTGCCACAAATAACACATGTGATATATTTGCAGAGAACTCATATACACACACACGAGTACACGTAAAACTGGTAAAATATGAATAAGGTCTGTTGACTGTACCAAATATAAAATTCCTGGTTTTCATACTGCCCTGTGGTTGTACAAGGTGGAGCCCGGCTGAAGCACAAAGGACCTCTACCATGTGTTTTGCAGCTTCCTGTGACTCTATAATCATTTAAAAATTTTAAAAATGGTAAAAAGTGATTTTTAAGTCTATTTGGCAATATTGAAAGAGCTTTGTTATAAGATTTAAAGAAAGCAGAAAAATAAACGTCATGTATATGATGATTACCATGACATTTTTACAAGGTAGGAAAAATATTTATGGAAAATACATCAAGATATTAGAAGTGATAATATTAGAAAATATAAATGATTAATTTTCTCCCCTTTGTTTTCTAAATTTCCTATACAGAAATGGAAAACTGGCCAAGTTTCTATATAAGGACATTTAAAATGTGACATTCCCTTTCTTTACTCACTGCTATCCTATCCAGCTGCACTGAACTATAATGGAAAGTTCAGGCAAAATTAACTGTGAGTTTTGAAAAGCAAATAAGATCAAACAACTTGCTGCAAGGGAAAAAAATGGAAGCCAATGGAAAACAATTTGGATATCATCTCTGGATCAAAGAATAAACCTATTAATTGGTAAAAAAAAGAAAGACTCAATATTTTTAAAGCTATTAACATTTTTTATACTCAACACACAAGATTCCTCCTGTGCATCAACATGGAATTTCCAATCAGGGTACAGATGGCGAACATGAACGCCTGCAATATGGACAGCAACATGCACTTCCCAGCACTGCGGGCAGTCAGGGAGGCAGTTCATAGATTTTTTTCCTAGGAGGTGGGTGTCTCTAGGGGTGGGTGGCAACAATTTACTGGAAACTGACAAACAAAAGAACTTGTTTTAAAGTGAAATTAGGGCCGGGTGCGATGGCTCATGCCTGTAATCCCAGCACTTTGGAAGGCCAAGGCGGGCAGATTACAAAGTAAGGAGATCAAGACCATCCTGGCTAACACGGTGAAATCCCGTCTCTACTAAAATACAAAAAATTAGCCAGGCATGGTGGCGGGCGCCTGTAGTCTCAGCTACTCGGGAGGCTGAGGCAGGGGACTCGCTTGAACCTGGGAGGCGGAGCTTGCAGTGAGCCGAGATCACAACACTGCACTCCAGCCTGGCAACAGAGCCAGACTCTATCTCAAAAAAAAAAAAAAAAAAAAAAGAAAGTGAAATTAGGTACTACTCTCTGTAACACTAATTAGATAACTGAGTTAAGTGTGACACATTTATTTCTTTTACGTTAAGTAGTTTTCTAGATATAAATATGAAGGGCTCAATTTTTTTTTCTTTCAAAGTCATTAGGATTAACTCAAGCAAAACCAGCAACCATCCCTTTTGTAATGTATGTGTGTGTTGGACTGATACTCCCTTAATCTTTGAAGGAAGGTTCAGTGTGAATGGTATTCTCCAATGCATAAATGAGATACTTGGGGCAATGGAAGAGAACTACTTCTGCAATACTCTCTGGTCCTAACTACTTTTTCAGTTTCCTGCTAAAAGTAGATCATTCCAGATCTCCTGAGAGAGGATTTCCAATGTGGCCAGTGGAGTTTCAGAAGACATGTGGCATGTGGCAGCCCCTGCTCTGTGTGCTATTTCCTATCCTGACGAGTCTTACAAATGGAAGCCATAAGAAAAACAATCAACACTTCAGAATTAGGTTTAAATGATGTCAGAGGTAATGTGCAGATCATCTCTTAGCAGTTTCCAAAACTGTTGAAAAGATGAAACTTTTGGACAAAAACCTCATTCAAAGGAGTTCACTAAATAACCATCCTTCTTTCTTTTCTTTTTAAACTAACTTAGTTATTACAATCTAAAAGATTATGGAGCATTTTGTTAAAAAAAATATTAGATATGCTGCAAAGTTTTGAAATGGCCCCACCAGCCCACCAGGCATCTGACCACCCTCCATCCCTGAGCCTGCAGAATGGTCAGAGCAAGAAGGACTTGGCACAAGACAATAACTTGAATGGAATTAAGCTAACTGCTGAAATGCAAACATGCAGTAGGTTTTCCCAACATGAGCTATAAATTACAGATTTCCGAACAGTCTTGGGCACAGATAGGGTATTTCAAGTGAGGTGACAAACTGAAGTAGTTTACACAGCACAGCGCCCTTTCAGACTGTCTTATGACACAACATAATTCTATCAGCGTTTCCATTGTCATTCACAAGCGCCACAGACTGAGAGGCTGAAGATCACACCTGGTGGATTTCACCTACCTGGAGATCCTTGTTACCCAGTGCTGCTCAAAAGCAGCTCCCTGACCCCATAAACACTTACAGGGGAAATCAGCGGCTGTGCAGGGATTAAATACAGTCTCAATTCTCAATTTCACAGGTCTTTGACCCCCCAGAGGACAGGCCACATTTTGTACTAACGTCTGCTTATCCCCTTCTACCTTGGGAAGTGTCTGGCACCATCTTTCCTCAGTCTTTGTTCAAGGAATCAATGAAAACTTGTGAAATGGTTTAGAGCGGTGCTTGGCGGTCCCCAGGAGGCCCTGCTCAAATGCCAGGCTGCAGAATCACCCAGTGGCATGGCCTCACTCACATGATGACAGCCAATCCCTCTGTGTGGTGAAAGATGTGGGCTTGAGAACTTTCTACACTCCAGAAGCCATTACTGGCACAATATATAAGTGTTCAAGATCAAAAGAAATTGTATTATAAAAGTTTTTTTTTTTTTTTTAATCTACCCTAGCTTGAGGTTTGGTAAAATGCCTTGGTCACATCCCCCAATTGCAGGTGTCCTGTTCTGCATCTGGACCACACGACTTGCCTGGGAGAGACTTCAGTGATGGAGGAGACAATCCCAAAACGTTTCTGAAGCTCTCACAGTCACATGCCAAAAAGTCCACTATTTATATTAGAAAAAGGGATTTGGAAACTTCGTTAGGAAACCCATGCATCGAGGATGCTATTTCCGAATTGCTAAGTAAAAAGTTTATCATTTCCTATGCACAAAGACGACCAGCTCTTTTTCAGTGGCATAGCAGGGATGGGCCGACAACCATGCTGGTCCCTGGAGGCTAATGTGGGCTGTATCCTGGCAATGGCCACAGGTGTGCAATGGCTCTCTACGGATTCTGCAGTCTAGCTTTGACACCGATCCACTAGGTTTTAGTAACAGCTTGACATCTGAATGGTTTATTATCATTAGCATCTGAACACACACTTACATGATATTGCTGAATGTAAAATTCTCAAGGTAGGCTCAACTCAAACCCTGGAGAGAGCATGTGTCTTAGCCACTTACTCATTTTTGGTTTTTGTTTTTATTTTTGAAACAGGGTCTCACTCTGTTGCCCGGGCTGGAGTGCAGTGGTGCAAACACCCCTCGCTGCATCTCCGACTTCCCTGGGTTCAAGAGATTCCCCCACCACAGTCTTCTGAGTAGCTGGGGCTACAGGTAAGTGACACCATGCCCGGCTAATTTTTTTTTGTATTTTTTTGTAGAGATGGTGGTCTCACTATGTTGCCCAGGCAGGTCTCAAACTCCTGAGCTCAAGCAATCTGCCCACCTCGGCCTCCCAAAATGCTGGGGTTATAGGTGTGAGCCACCACGCCCAGCCTCCACGTACTCATGTTTAGTCCCACTTTTTTTTTTTCCTTAAACTCCTTAATGTAAGAAAATGCTTGGGAAAGAAACAGGAGTCATTAAAAAAAAAAAAAAAAAAAAGGCACCCACTCGTGGTGTTCCCGAGTAGCCAACTGGGCAGAGTGGGAAGGACTTAGAGACAACTCACTGACCCGCCCCGCCAGCCCTCTTTCTCTGCTGGCTCTGACGTGGGCCAGTCAGCCCTGACTCAATGCCCACATATTATCACACGTGCGGCTCATCCCATTGTTAGATGACGCCATTGCTGAGCCAAACACAGGGCACTGCTTTCAACAGACTTGGCTAATTTCTGCACCCATTACAAGCTGATACATTAAAAAAAGAAAGCCAGCCTACTATCATCTGTTTTCAAATGTTTCCAAATTGCTCTTCTTTCTCAGAATGACAGCTTTGGAACATTAGTGCAAATCCCCACCGCGATTTGCATCCGTATTCTTGGATCTTATTCAGAACTTAGCCCTGCTGAAAAATACACGGTTAGGTCAAAGTCTGTTCATGGGGAACTAGTATGCATATCTCAGAAGGAGCTCTCACCTACAGGCTACCCCACACACCCCAAGGCAGTGGCTGGAAACTGCACCAAACCCCGTGCGTGTATCTGTCCATCTGTCTATCTGTCCGTCCAGGCAAGAGCATTTGGAATTTTCTAGTGCAGTTCTTGGCGCTGTCATCACTGAAGCAACCGATGCAGCTCGTAAGTTCAGCTTTCTGCTACTTCTTCCCACAGAGTGACATATTTTTCTTATTAGACTTAGAGCTTTTCAAATAATGATGACCTGAGAAGCGACTGCTACCCCTTTCCCAGAAGTAAGAGATCTGCAAAATTTTGCTCATTCATGAACATTTTAGCTTCTGTTTCAAGTCTTAAGACTAACATATTCCCAGACTGTCAGGCCAGTTTTATGAAGCTGAATGTGATATAAAGCTTAACCTGCCGCCTTTCGTTGTAAACATTGGATGCAAAGAAGAATTAACCATGGAACTAGAAGCTGCTGGCTGAATAAAAATCCCAGGGGAATTTCTGTTCCCTTTCTATTCCTCTTCCCAGCGCCGGATGTGCATCCTGTGTGGGGCACAGAGAGAAACATTCAGGGACAAAACCTAAGTCATGAGGTCTGATGCGATGTGAGAACTCGCGGCCGGCACGCAGGTGGCCGTGGGGGGGGTCCCACTCCAGCACAGGACTCCCCCCTCCTCCACTGCAGCCTGAAAGCAGGGAGCAAAACCAACCTGCTGTCTGAAAGGGTTTTGTTTTTTTGTTTTTTTCTAAGCAAACAAGTCTGACCTTCCAACCCCAGGAAAAGCCTACTTATAATGAGAATTCTGATGTCGATGTGAGGAGACACTGCCCAGACCAGCAACTCCACAGCAAGTCAGAAATACAAAGATTGCCCACCACATGAAAAATGTCTCCAGTTTTACAAAGGTCAATTGGTAATTTACAAAACCTGATTTTGAGATGACTTTAGGAAATTGTTGCTTCTATACTTTTTCTCTACAGAGCTAGAATACTGTTCAAGTGACAGCAGAAAACATCAGTTCCCTAAACCCAATGTAAAAATTGATGATTCCTCTAGCAATTTAGGCTCAAAGACACTGCAACAGCTTGAACCAGGAACATAGATGCTAATCAGGTATATCTGTTTTCTTCCCAGGTACATGGTAGGTTTTACAATGGGAAAAGGGACTACTCCTCCACGTCACAGTTATTTGTACAGCTCTTCATAAGTGACAGGGGTGAGAAGAATTGCATGCCGGCTTCTGGACAGGAATACAGTTCTGAGCAGCACTCTGGCCCACTTCCTTGTTGCGAAAAGTCACGCAGCTCTAGACACTGACCATGTGCACCCCTACTGTTCTGGGATCTCGTCTGACCTTGGAGCCATAAAGCTTTTGTTTAAGGATCACTTAAGACGTTTTTCAGACCCCGAATTCCAGCAACCAGTGTGAAGACCCCCACAGAGGAATGGGATTGGCGTAGAATATAGCTTCTTCCTCTCCCTGTCCCACGAAGTCACCCTGTACTCTTCCACAAATCAACAATCTCCACACTGCAGCCACTCGAAAAGCCACAATCCTAAGCCCAAATTCCTCGGGGAGGTGGATTTGAGGTTCTCTCCCATCGCCTCGTTCAGGGATGCTACGATTGAGCCTCTTTCTCTGCTATAACCCAGTATCTTGGTGTACTGACTCCTGTGTGAATCGGGCAAAGAACCTATTATGGTTACATTTCCCAGTCACCTTCCATGTTTGAGATTTCATCATTTTGAAAGGTGACACAGAATCATCATGGAACAAGAGCATCCTTCTCCCTACCCAGACAGGTCCTTCATCTGGGCGTCATCAGAGAGGTGGGCTGCCGTCACCTCACTTACAGGTGAAAATATACTTTAGGCAGACTGTGGGGAAAAGGAAGGAGACTAGGGGATGCTGCTCTAGGAAGGACGGCCCAGGGTGGAGGTGATGGAGAATCCTAGGGTGACAGTTGCTAAGGCGGATATCTGGGGGAAAACAGTTGGGGCAGTGAGCTCAGGGCTGGAGTGGAAGGGCCATGGCTAGAAGCCCTGGGGTAAGAAGAGGCAATTTCTGATTCTTTCTCCTGTAATCCAGGGGTTATCCATATGCACTTATGTGGAGCTGGTCTTTGGGGAGCAGTGAACAGCCTGTTCCTGGACCCTCTTTCTCTCTTCTGCAAAGTCCTGGATGGGCAGGAAATCAGGTGACTCTCTCCCGTGCAACGGTCCTTGTTCCAGGCCCTACCTGTTGGGGTTCCCTGCTCAGGTTCAGACACAGCCTCACCCACTGGGGGCAAATTCACTCACACCAACTCCTCAGCTCCACAGGCGACTGACTGTGGATGTTACTGCATTTTCATTTTTCTTGGCTTGTGAGTCCCTAATGACTTTTTCCCTACTACCTGACATGTTAGAAATGGTCATTCCCACAGCCACTGAAAAATACCCATGTTAATCTCCACCTTTGAGTCAACTGGCCTTTTAAGCACACTAACCCTTCATCATAGAAGAAAGTGAATTTCTTGAGTGGGTTGTGGTTGAGAACCACTTACTCCTGAGAAGACAGTAGAATCCTACCACTAACCTATAGGAACGAAGATGACCAGGTCATGCTGGAATAGACTCAAGAGTACAGAGGTGGGCAACTGGCACGCCCAAAGGAACACAGGACATAATACAAACCTTCCTTTACCGCCACAATAACAAAACCCCAAAGAGAATGTAATGTTACTGTTTCTGTGTGGAGCAGAATCCCTCTGAGTCCAGCTGTCTGAATCGGGCGTCGTTATTCTAGGTAGGCCACCCACAGCCTTCCAGTAAGCTCCACCAGAAACCCAAACAAAACACAACAAAAAAAACTTGTCAGGGCACTCTTTGTAAAAGTACAATCCCCTAATGAACATTTTCTATTGTTTCACCCAGGCAGATTTAGAAGACCGCTAGAGGCTGGTATGCTGGGCGTGGACCCAGTGTGTAGCTGGTGTCCAGTGTTCTGGCCGTGTCCACGAGTTCTCAGGCAAGTGCCAAGAAACCTGCATGCCAGCACCCAGACCACGGGGCATTAGCCAGGGCTGACTCATCACATCCTGCCTCGCCAAACACATTTTCTTTTCCTGTTACCCAATGCCAAGTGGCTGTGCTGAACAAGAGGGCACAAAGTAGAACATGCCCTCCCCTCTCTGCTAAGTTCCTCCCTGATCTACGGCAGGCAGTTCCCACCCAGCCCACAGGCAGAGGCAGCTGCAGCCTGAGCGCGCAGAGGGCAGCTCCTGCCGGGGTGAGGAGTGTGGGCACAGAGCATGCTTCCCAAGAACAGCATGCAGGGACGACGCCTAAAACCTAAATTGACATAAACACAGTCCTGGCCACTGTGTCCCCCACAGACTCAATGGTCAGGTGGCTGGGGTCACTCTGAAACGGAACTGTCCTCCCACTGAGCTGTGCCTCAATCCAAATTAACCTGAAGTTCTGTTTACAGGGACTGAGGGAAATGAATGGATTGAATTATGCTAATATCTTCCCTTCCCATAATCCTAACTGAGTGATATGGTCTGGCCTTAGAGTTTCTCTGCTACCTTTGTCAAATGACAGAAAAATCAGCTTTTGTGTTTTTGTGTCTGTTATTAAAAAATGTTTTAATAAAGTATTACACCACATAATAGATATATAGAAAAGTCCAGGCAACTTACAGAAATAATACAGATAAATTACAAGAAAGTTGTTATTCCCAGGCAAATATCCAGAGTTCAAAATGAAACTTGAAATCCTTCTAGTCTCTATATACAGACTTTCCTCACTCTGTGAACCCTCACTATCCTAATATTTTCCATAACAACTCGCAAAACATTTTGCCCCAGTTCACCATCCAAATAGAAAGCCTGTTACACCAGTGTACGTCAGGGTTCTTCAGAAAAACAAAACCAGTAGGTGATATGTGTGTATGTGTGTGGGTGTGGGTGTGTGTGTATATAGAGGTGTATATGTATATACAGAGGGGTGTGTGTGTATATATATGTATGTGTATATATAGGTGTGTATGTATGTGTGTATAGATGTGTATGTGTATATATATAGGGGTGTGTGTATATATATATATGTATGTATATATAAAGATATGTACGTGTGTATTATATCTATATACAGGGAGAGAAAGAGAGAGAATGAATCAGCCCCCACACATATAGAAGCTGACGAGTCCCAGGATCTCCAGTTAGCAAGCTAGAGACCCAGGAAGAACTGATGTTTTAGTTCAAGTCCAAAGGCAGGAAAACACCAATGTCACAGCTCAAGCCATCAGGCAGGAGGCTTCCCTCTTCCTTGGGGCAGGGCCAGCCCCTTTGCTCTGTTCAGACTTTGGCTGGTGGAGGAGGCCCACCCATATCTAGGGGGCACCTGCCTCACTCAGTCCAGTGACTCAGATGTTAAACCCATCCACAAACACCCTCACAGACATACCCAGAATAAAGGTTAACTAAATATCTGTGCATGTGTGGCCAAGTTGACACATAACATTAATCTGCATCCCAAGCAGTGTGTGCCCAGGGCAACACTCAAGGCTGGGCTGGGGCAGGGGGAGGGCGAGAGGCAAGCGGTGTCTCAGCCATTCTCTAACAGGATGGCGACCATATGTGGGACAGTAAATGTGCTTATAACATCACTGTTGGTGGCCCCATGCTGTTAACGGAAAAGGTTTTCCAGGAAAGTGGCAAACCCTGAGTAGCAGTGAGGGATCCGAGAGGCCTAATTAAGCCCACACTGTGGAGAAAGTCTACAGTCATGGAGCATCACAAGTGCTGGCTAGACACATGGCCCCATGATGACACACAAGCTCTGACATCCTTGCTATGAAGGTAAATTCAGTCTTGAGGAAATATTTGGTGTTTCAAGTGCTTTATGTGAGGCAGAAATTCTTGATAGATTATATTGGAGTTTCAGAGTTTTTGTGTATTTGTGTATTTTGTGTTTTTGTGCTTTTGAGTTGGTTGAGTTAGGAACATGTAATTTTTTGCCATTTAAAATAAAGGCATGTGGGCTCCTGATATTCATAAACTTGCTATGCTCCATCTCTTCATGAGGATTAGATCTGGGTTAAGAAGGAGGCTTTGGACCTGGAATATGACACACCGGAGCTACTGTATCATTCTGTAGTGGGCAGTGTGGCCGGAACTACTGTTTCATTCTGTAGTGGGCAGTGTGGGCAAGGATTCAGTAGAGGAAAAGAGATCTGGAATATGACACACCAGAACTACTGTGTCATTCTGTAGTGGGCAGTGTGGGAAGGGATTCAGTAGAGGAAAAGAGTTCTGCATTTTCTTTCTCAATGCACAGGGATAGAGGCATGTAACAGGAGAAAATAACATGGGTAGGACGCATGACATACGAATTTTGTCAGTGTCACCTCATACTTCAAATGTGCACCAGCCAAACATGCAAACCTTCCAACACTTCCTGAATGCCAAAATCATCACACCAGAGCCAAGCCGAATGAGGCAGAAACCACCATGCTAAGTGATGAATGCTTCTCTTATTAAGGATTAGTTAATAATGACCATGCTGTAAATTACTGTATCATATGTCCAAAGACATCCCCAGTGGACTGGTGAGTAAGTTTCAGTAACTTGTATGAGTAAAAACAATAAGCATGGCCTCCTAAACTCTCCCCTATCCAGAATACGAATTGAGTAATATGGTCTGGCCTTAGAGTTTCACTGTCACCTTTGTTGAATGAGAGAAAAATCAGCTTTTGTGTTTTTGTGTCTGTGTTATTAAAAACAAGTTTTAATAACATATTATACCATATATTAGATGTACAGAAAAGTCTAGGCAACTTAAGGAAATAATAGAGATATATTACAAGAAAGTCAAGTTATCCCCAAATACCAAGAGGCCTCTTAAAATGTTACCAAAAGAGAAAAATCTATGCTACAACTAAAGATCCACATTTTTACGAGAACTCTCAGCAACTTTCTTCTAATGGCATTTGAGAAGAAACCAGGAAAACATACACATGTGAACTTACAAAGATGCAAACTGCGTGACCTTCCCTGACACTAGCACTATGACATCAAAATCAGCATGATTTAGACTGAGATGTGAGTCTAGTGGGCATCTCAGACCACACAAGGTCAGGACAGTACCAGACACAGCAGATACACCAGACCACACCTACTGCCCACAGGCCATGGAAAGAAGCCACCAATGAATAAGCTCGGCATGCATTTCTGGACCTCTGTGTTCTGCGGGGGAAGGGTTCTATTACCAATGGGCCCAGTTCCTGGGATTCCGAGCACATATTTCAATGCGCTTACATGAAATACCGATTTTTATTTCAAAGAACAACTAGTCTTCATATTTCTTTTAAGGTCTTAACAAGTACTTTGCAATACAATAAATAATAACCAACACAATGAAGGTGGACATGAAGATAAATTATCATTCCAATTGTTTTCCTGACAGTGAATGTTCTCAAGCACAGTGCCAGAATGCAGCATAAAGAACAATGAGGCATTCCATACATTTCACTTAAGATACGTGATCAGAATTCAGAGGAGACCAGGGTCTTAATATGCTTAGGGGGCTTCTGAGGAGGGAAAATCACAAAACACACACCCATTGTGACAGGGAAATCACAGCAGAAGAAAGAGAAATGGGGTGGTCGCAAACCTCCAAGGCCCCGCTTGGTGGGAGGGGAGGGAGGGCAGGCGCCGGCAGGTGGAGGAGGTGGCTTGGGCAGAGGATGCAGGCGCAACGTGCCCAAGTGAACAGGAGGACTGGCTTCCTACCCCTGAATCTGCACCGCTCTTACAACACTCTTACTTTTTTTTTTATTCTTTCCTAACCCTTCCCCAAGCATACACCAAAAGAAATGCTATCAGTGGTCACTTATCTTCATGCAGGTGGCTCATTCCATGGTCCTTTTGGGGCATATTTCTTAACCCAACATGGCGTTTTGTTTTTTTCCCTGAGACTAATCCCATTCACTCATATGTGCATTGGTAATCCACACCCCCACTAAATAAAGCAAGCTTTTTGCAGGTATTGATCATAGAAAAGCGTTCAACTTATCCACGATTAAAACAAAGAACTCAGGGCTACTGTTTCCAGTAGCAAGAACAGTCATATAAACGACCTTCCTCCAAGCTGGAGGTGTGTTTCCTGGGTGCACTTGTGCACACACACTCCCCCTGGAGCCCTACACACCTCATTCAGGAGACCCTGGAAGGTCAGCGGGCATGAGCCCTGACCTGCAAATGTGTTGTCATCTCCACCCATTTCAAGACCTTCCCTCCATCCTTGGAGGATGAGACCCTGTGCCTGGCTCAAGGTCCCTGCCTTGTCCCCGATACCCTGAACACTTGGTCTTGCTCCTTCCTCCCCTGCACCATTCTTCAGCCTGTCCCCCTTCCCAGGCCTGCTCGTTCCCCGCCAATGGGTCCCCTCCCTCCTATAAGGAAGAATATCTGTTGAACATGGTTCGTCATTGACTGTTGCTCTGTACCCCTAGTGCCGCCCCCTCCCCACTGCTGAGCCCACTCCGGGAGTCACCCTCGACTCTCTCATCTGCTTGACTCTGTGGCGGGGAGTCCTGGGTCAGTGCTGACCTGTGAGAGTTTCTAGCAGGCAGGACGGCTGAAGGGGTATTAGGAACTGGGCTGCTTGACTCTTGCTTTCAAGTTGTAGTCACAGTTGACACGTACCCTGCCCCAAAGCCTTGGAAAAGTCTGTTTACACCAGGGGTGTCCAATCTTTTGGCTTTCCTGGGCCACATTGGAAGAAGAAGAATTGGAAGAAGAAGAAGACGAGGGGCTGCGGGTTGGACAAGCCTGGTTTACACACAGATTTTTGAGAGGGAGGCTCTGCAGCAATCACGGAGAAGCAACTGGCTTTCATACCAAACAGCATGAGGGAGGAGAGAGCGGCCACCAGGAGCCGAGGTCATAAAAGTGAGGGCGTACTGAGCATGCATATGTCAGGCACTGTGCAAAGCATTTTGCAAACATTATGTCACTCAATCTTCAAAGCAAGCCGGGAGGAAGGCATTGCTGGCTCATGTTTAGAGATCTGGGGAGGGAGGAACACAGTCACCCAAAATTATAAGCCCTGGATATTTTCAGAGTCCTCAGAGAAGGAATTAGACTTCCTACAGGATACAGGACAGGCAGCTTGAGGCAAATAGATTTCAAAGCAAAATCCAACATCTGAGAGGCACACTCCAAGCAGCACCACTTATTCACTTTGCATCTCTGGGAGAGCTGCTTAGTCTCCTGGGCCTCTGTAAAACGGTGTGATCACAGTACCCACCTCGTGGAGTTAATGCAGAGATGGCATTAACCAGTGTTGGTGATCAGACACTACCTATTATTTATATTATTGTTAGTATCACCCATGTATACATACAAGTCTCTAAGTATGCATTTCTATGTGCATATATACATAGCACACATAGAATCAATGAATGTAACAACTATCTCTGGCTCCTCTCTGTTGAGAGAAACATGAAAATTTACAATCCCTGCCCTCAAGGAGTTCAGACTCTGGTGACAAAGGAATAAACTAAATAAGTAGACTGCCAAGCACAATAAAATTCATTCCCAAACTGGTCCTAATCACCTACTAAGAGCCCGGCTGCTGCTAAGCCTTGAGTATGTCAAAGTATGACCCCTTCTTTGCCTCAGGCTCAACTTGGCGGGAAAGACAAACCCGTTACACATAACCTTCCAACATTCCAAGAAAGAGCCTCGGGAGAGGTTTATCCCAGGTGCTGGAAGTCTCCAGGTGGGACACACCACGTTACTCCAAGATGCTGAGGCAGTAGATGGGACAGCGTGGCCACGATGGAGGCTGGGGGCTTTGCAGATGAGGTGTCTGAGTTGAGCCCTGAAGGCCACTTGGACTTCCAGAAGTTGGGGGTGCAGGGGGCCTGGGATGTGTGGGCAGGACGACTGGGGCAGAAGCAGGGGTACAAGGACGGGCGCCCCGGCGGGACAGACTGAGAAGGCAGCCAAGCCAGACCGAGGAACAGTGCGAAAGGTAACATCCAAGTCACAACAGGAGTCCAGAGGGTCCTGAGTGTGGGAAACACAAGCTCTTGTAGCTTTTAGTCCTCGGAGTCCCTTCCAGTGTGTGGAAGAGTTCCAGCCCAAGATGACTGGAGGGTAGGGGTGGATGAAGTTTATTCTGGAGACAACAAGGGGTCCTGGTGGCTTTTCCGGGGTAGTAGAGACACCGCCACGTCTGTGTCTCCGGAGAAGGAAGATGGAGAAGGGATCCTCCGGTGTGATGGGGTGGAGCTGGGAGAGGCCCCAGCGGGAAGCACTCGGAGGAGCAGGGGGCCCACCAGGAATCAGCCTCTGTTCCTTCTTTTCCGCAGCTCACCTGTTCCCGGCTTTTCCTCCCAGTCTCCTGGGCTCGCCGCCAGCGGTGGGATCCCTCTTCCTTCCTCCTGGTGACAGACGCCCCCTGCCACCCCCAGGGGCTGCGGCTCCCCCAGATGCCCAGCCTCAGCTTCCTGAGTGCTGTGCCTGCCCCCACTCCACCTGAGCGGCTGACCAGTCACCAGACTCACCCCCACCCGCCCTCTCCCCTCCACACAGGGGAGCCCCCAACTCCAGCCAGAGAGGCCAAGACCTCCTACCCCAAGCAGATCTCGTGGGCAAGGTATCTGCTTAAAGACATCAATGGATTTTATGAAGAAAATATTTAAGCCAATTTAAATACTACAGCAATTGATAAGTGACTCAGCTTTTATGGGCTGGACCTTTAGGGTATTGTTTATAAGATGTATATGATTTTCATGTCTGTATCAGTGCTTATAATATTGTTTGCATGAAAAAAAAGGTTCTCATGTTTGCCATCCATTTACAAACAAGCTTTACCTATTTGTAAATTACGGGCTTTCAACACACAGCTGGACATGGCGGGAAAGAGGAGACAATTACTCCGTGTCTCAGCATGAAGAAATGGCAGATGTCAGATGTCAGCGCTGCCAATGTTTCAGCACTGGGGTTCCTTGCTCACTGAGTAGGAACAGTTTGCAGAAATACTGGACAACCCGCTGTGGATAATAAACTATGTCCCAGGCTCTGTGTTTCCTCAGGAATGCATTTACTTAGAGAAGTGGCCTATTAACATTTCCAGGGAAAATGCAAAATCCATTTTGTGAAGCAACGAGGCTGAGTTTTCATGGCTTTTTCCTCCTCCAGGTGTCTTCACTGCGTCCAAGTCTGTCACCCGCATCATTCGATCAAGAGTGCCCATAACATCGCACTTGTCAAATCCTTACTGTTTCTGCCTAATTGGCAGTAACAGCCTCGGCCCACCTGTTTCTGGGGTTTCCGGTGTCAGTCGGACACTGGAGGGGCCTCCCTCTCCCCACCAGTCTCTGGAGCAGATTCCCCCTCAGCCTAAACATTCTGCACTGCAGAGGGCCTGCCACTCACAAGCAGCTTCTGTTCCGCTCTTCCAAAGTACCCTGAAGACATTCCCCGTCTGCCCCACGCCTCCCCTTTCTTCTCTTTCTCATCTCCAATGTTAAAGAGTTTCTGGAGGAAATGACAATGACAGTTGACAGATTTCAGTCTGAATTTCCCTTTTCCAGGGCCCTCTTCTAGGCATCTATCTTGCACTTGCTCTTTAATGTGAAGCTTTTTGAGTATTTCTGTTGTAGGAGCTCTCGTTCAGACGCTGTAAAAACAGCCGTGTTCCAAATACACAAATGACGCAGTCTAGAAACACTGGGAACTTTCTACGGGGGAAAGTCCTTGCTCGTCCTCCCGAGCTACGGATCAAGGTCGAGGGCTGAAGCGTGTCCCTGCGGCGGCATCGCCTTTCCGAGAGTCCTCAGGAAGCATCCTCAGTGGCCAGATCCCATTTCAAGGGCCCCGTGCTTCAGGGAGCGGGCAGGAGCTTTAGGACATGTGATCCCTTATATGTCTGAGCCATCCTCTGTGGGCCACGAACGTGTTTTTAAAACGGTCATTTTAATTACCATTATGAGGCTTTCACTTGGTTCCCCATTCAGAGGCTACAGCCAGGAGGGAATAAGGCAGACACCAAGAGCCACTTGGCAAAGTGGAGACGGCCGGGGTGAAAGTCACTCCCGCATCTGCCTGTTGAGTCTGGCTTGAAATTCCTGGGAGAGAAGAGCAGGCTGGGGCCAGCGCTCGGCCCCTGCTATGCAACCAGAGGCTCCTCCAACTTTTCCCCATCCCAAGTGATTTAAGTCACCACCAATTCCAAATCATTAAACTCAAACTGGAGAGAGGCCCATTGTTTAAGCCGAGATGGTCCTGACGGCGGGGCAGTGGGGGCTGGCTTTAACAAAGCCCCGAGCTTCCTCTTCTGCGGTGTGCTTCAGCCATTTCTCCAGCGTCCTTCGGGACTGACTGAGCTCATCAGACCCCAGGATCCAAAGCCTGTGCTGGGATGCGGGGGTCCACCTTCCCTGGCACCTGGCTGCAGGCTTTGCTGGTGTGGTTGGCCTGGGCCCCGGCTCCCTCTGACTGCCATGCCACCCATGCTAGGGAACAGCTGTCCCCACAAGAACCATGTGGTCCATGTCTGGGCACTGACCGCCTCACTTGCAGCCAACCCCACACTCTCCAGTGGTGCCGTGGTCCCGTGGCAGACTCAGCCAGTCCCAGTGTGGACTTGACTCGGCCATGGACGCCTGGGGCCAGTGAGCTAGCTGTCGGGCCAGTGGGGCCCAGCCTGATACTGGACAGAGCCTGGACCTGGGGCCTGTGGCTGGGGAGGGGTGCTCCTGTGTGGGCCAACAGGACGGCCGATGGCCTGGAAGACAGTGTGGCCGAGCTCTCAGCTAGCGCTCGGGACTCCACATGGAGGTAGAGGTCACCGCTGGCCATTTCACAAGACACCACGCCTAGGAGCTACTGCAGCCAGCACTGCCAGGCAGCGACATCACAGGAGGACATTTCTAACAAAACAAAAAGCATCTTCCCATCTTCGTGGACAACTGCCATGTGGTTCTGAAAACCACTTTTCAGGAGAAGAGACACATAGAACTTGGGGTAGAAATAAAGAATGGGAAGAGTGTCACGGAAACCTAGATGAAAATGTAGGAATTAATCTTCAAAGTTCAGTGTGAGGTGTGTGACAGCAGGGAACATCCTAGGGTGTGCAGAAAGGGAACAGACCACCTCCCGGGCTCCTGGGACGTGATGGCCTCGGCCGGGTGCAGGCTGCTGCTGCGGGGGAGGTCATGTTCCCCTTCACGCTTGTACAACATGGGGAAGAGCCTACGTCAGTGTCCTTGCCAGAACATGCCAGAACTGCCTGGAAATCCCAGGCTGCTTCCTGGCATTGCCAAAGGGCCCATTCACAGGTGTGGGCAGCGTATCAGGCAGGGACACCTGAGTCCTGCCAGCCATGTCTGAATGAGGGACGGATGGCTACCACCTCGGTCACCTCGATAACCTCACTGTTGGTGCCACAGATGTGCCCTTCCACCGTATCACCAGAGGTTCTGTCTCCAGATGATTCTGAAGCACCAGCCTCAGGCTTCCAGGCAGCAGAGCTCCGCACAGGTGCAGGGGGTGGCCCTCTCCCAAGCTCCGTGCGACGCTATGGTCCCTGGAAGTCCATGCTGGGTCTGCGGAGCCTGTGTTGCACAGGCCCACAGGTCTCTCACACCTCCCCACCCTTGCCTGGAGTCTCCCCAAGCCTCTTAAGGGAACCAATTCTGTCCACTCCTGGCCCTGAGGTCTCTCAGCCAAGAGCCACCCTTGCTAGGGGGCGGGGATAAGCTCTGAGCCAGTCCCTGACAGCCCCGCTCCTGCACCTGACAGGCTCAGGGAAGCCGGGTGATGGGCTGGAGATCACACAGCCCACGCAAAGCTGAAGGTCTCATCTCCCACGCTGTTCTGTGCCTGTGGCAGGATCACAGAAAGTAGAGTTGGCAACAGGGATTTTCCCTTGCACACAGTGACTTCCACAAACCCTACATGACACCGTCGCGGTGCAAATGTGAACTAAAGGAGCTTCTTAGCCCAAAGAGTTGCAAATATGCTGAAAACAGCTTCCAGAATGGGTCACATGAATTAATGGCTAAAAAACAATCCATGATGAGCCACTGAGGTAACCCAGGAAGACATCACAAACACAGAGGCCTTCCCTGCCCTTCCGCAGAACACCCTGCTTGCTACCCACAAAAGCACCCTTCAATTGGCCATGAGTCACATCCATTGTGCTAAATCGGATGTTCTTTCCTAAGTGGGATTTGAGAAATCCAAATCCTTGACATGTGCCTGGTCATGAGCCTGCAGCCCCGCCCGTCCTCCCAGGCAGACCACATACTTCGACTGGACCTTGTGATTCACTTTCCACACATCCCTACACACCCACAGTTAACAGGGGGACAGTAACCTAGAGGTTCATGTGAGTCACTAAAAAACCAGAAGGAAAAATGAGTGGCCACGTGAAAGCAGCTGTCAGGGAGGGGCAAACACCCAAAGTTTTGATTAATTTCCCAGGGATCTAACTTAATGTAAGAAGTAGACATGGACAGATTAACTATGGGCACATGAAAACACATCACAGTACTAGGTTTCTAAGAAAAATGTTTGCCCAGGGGACTAGCTTAAAACAGAGAGTAGTAAATCGGCAACAGACTGGTTTGCTTATAGTCCAATGTGCAATTCACTGTATCACTGAACTGAGCTGGGGTTGCGAACAGAGCTGGAACTGAGATAAATCACAGCACATGCTCGGCCCCCAGTCTAAACTGTTAAACCTGTTCAGAGGAAACCCATGGCCTTCCCATGGAACGTGCTGAATTACCTGGACCAGCAGGAGACAAGAGGTTACATCTCTCCCCAGCAATCCATGATAAGCTTACATTTCCCAAGGGTCTGATGAAAAATGGATTAGAGAAACCTATTTCCCTCTTAATCTAAAAGCCAGCTCACCTGGGGAAAGAGCACACCACCAAAGTCCAAGGGCACCCCAGTGCAGCCTCTGCACCTGGCACGCCCTCCTCTTGGGAAACATCCTGTCTCAGGTCTAGGATGGAAGAGGAAATACCTCCACCGCCAGCCCCAGAATCGGCCCTTGGACGTCCTGCTCTCATAACCAAGAGAAAGGGGGACACTGGATGCCCACCACAGGCCTCAGCTTTCTTGGGGTGATAGGAATCTTTGAGAATTTGATGAAATCTTGGCATTTTCTTCCCGGAAAAACACACACATGCACATCCACATAAAATCTGTCACAGACTGTCTGGAATTCCTGAGACCCATCCATAGAAGCCATGTTAAGAAAGCCTGTTCTCAGAGGGCCACATTAAAAGAAAATTGAATCCAAAATCTATTACTTGGCCAGGCGCGGTGACTCACGCCTATTATCCCAGCACTTTGGGAGGCTTACGCAGGCGGATCACCTGAGGTCAGGAATTCGAGACCAGCCTGGCCAACATGGCAAAACCCTGTCTCTACTAAAAATACAAAAAAATTAGCCGGTCCTGGTGGCAGGCACCTGTAGTCCCAGCTACTCAGGAGGCTGAGGCAGGAGAATTGCTTGAACCTGGGAGGCAGAGGTTGCGGGGAGCTGAGATTGCGCCATTGCACTCCAGCCCGCACAACAAGAGCAAAACTCCATCTCAGAAAAAAAAAAAAAAAAAAAAAGCAAAATTTTTTTACTGGCTAGCATGTTTTGGGGCTGAAACACGTAAGACTTCGGAGACCCCAGTAACCAGGCAGAGCCCTGTCCTGGAGGTGACTGCACTAGTCCCTGCGTAGCTAGTGACCAGCACAGGCTCAAAGCCATCTCTGAATGTATGTGGCGTAATTACTGATACCAGAAAACAAACATGCAAATGACAAGTGCGTTTTGTGCAAATACTGTGATATTTTAAATAAAAAGATCTGGGTATCAATCCAGACTCTGCTTCTTCCTGATTTCATGATTTTGAACAAGTACTTTTTTTTCTCTTTTACCAAATACCGTATGTTAAAAGTGTATTAAGAATTAAGCTTACATTAATAAACGTATACAAAAGATTACATTCTGGATTTAACAACAAAGAAGTCTACTGGGAAAAAGCAAGTCTGTAAGTAAAAAGATGCACGTTTACTCTAAGTTAATGGGTACAGACGTAAGCATGCCCTGTATAATTATTCTCTTTCCATTGGATTCCTCCCCAAGGACTGGCACAATCTTCAACCCACGGGGGCTTTCAAGACCCTGCAGGGGCCTTGAGGCTGGCCCTGGTTTGGCCCATTCTGCTCCTCCGTCTTCCATGGCAGGTTTTCTTCTGAGCGACCTCTCCACAGGGAGGCACCGAGGGCTGGGCTTCACGAGAGGTTAGCGCTGTTCCTGCCCTGGCCGTTCTCCAAGTGCTGTTTACTCTCATCTCATTCGGCTCCCTTTCTGCATCTCGGATGTTTGCATGGTGTGTGTGTCTTTCTGTAGAAGAACCTTCTGGGTGGTTTGGGAAAGGCCCTGGCCTGTCATTGGATGCCTCTGCCCTCACTGACCTTCCTGGGCATGGCTCCTGGGTCCCTGCTGGGGCTGCCCTGGAAATCTCCAGGCCAGGCATTCTTACCACCCTCTTGCCTTCTCCCTGGACCTGCTCTCATGAGGGGTCTTTCTGGTCACTCCCAGGACTCCTCCATGGGCAGGGGCCACATCGTAGGCTGCTGCAAGGACCACAGGCAAGGTCACCTTGGGAGCTCTGGACTTCTGCATCCTTGCGATCCCCTCTGGGAACTATACATACTCTGCACGGTGATTCAGGACAGCAAGCATGGCAGAACACTTCTCAAAGGACCCTTCCCTCGGGAATAGCGCATCTCCCTGTACTGACTTGGTGCCGATTCCTTGCAAAGCGTCTTCCCCTCGTCCTTCAGGGCTGCTGGCCAGCACTGAAACTTACATCCCAATTCTACAGTCCCAGGAGAAAAGCTTCGTTCTGTACTTTCAAACTCTGCCATTGCACTGAGGATCACAAGATTCACAGAAGAGATGTCTTCTTTTCACTTTGCAGGTCTTAAAACTCTGAACTAAAGTACTGGCTAGACAATTATCACTTGAAAGAAAGTTCAGCAAGTCACACATATAAATCCAAGGGAAAGGCTGTCCAGTATGAGGGTGACAAAAGGACACGTTTCCACAAAAGAAGCCTACTGAGCACCTGTCACCTCTCGCACCAACCCCAAGAGTGTGACAGCAACTACGTGGTCTCAGACCCAGGAGCTTCCTGCCATAGCTCCAGACCGTCAGGGAGCAGCAATGAAAAATGGCAGCACCCCGGTATGGAGAAACATGGGCAGTCACTGCCTCCTCAAAGAGAGGCACAAGATGGGTCAGCAATGGGCCCTGGCTCCCCTTCCACTGTCCTGCATGCCCCGAAGCTGTTTCTGACAGCTGCACCCACTCCCCACAGTCAGACGTTAGGGTCACCAATGACACGCATTGATTTCTGTTTCATGTGTTTCACCTGCAAAAACAAAAACCCTTAAACTTAGGATATACGAAATTGCCACCATTACTTAAAACTCTCTTGGAAATTTCAGCAAATGAAGTAAGCACAGAAATAGAAATAAGAACCACAAATATAGCTCTAAGGCAGTATGTTTGTATATTTAGCATAAACCAAAATAAATACAGCAGATCTAATAATACAGGGTTTAGATACAACAAGAAATACACACATAAATTCCATGCTTATAAATCAAAATTAGCAAGACAGTGAGTGCCACAGGGAAACCAGACAACATTCAAAGATTTACTCCTAAATATTTAATAGTGAATATTAAAATATTAAAAATAACAACTAAAGGGTATATAGAAAAGCAAAGGGAAACATTACAGAGACACAAAGGTAGATCTGAATAAGTAGACAGGTAGTCTGGGAAGACTGAGTATGTTAATTCTCTTCACTGTAATAGTGTTTAACCCAGTTTAAATCCAAATCTTAAGAGGCCTTTTTAGGAATTTAAAAATGGCAAACTTTTTCTAAACTTTACACGAAATAATAAAGAATAGCATAGGAATTCTGGGAAAATAAAGGTACGAGAGAGAAGTCGCACTGCCAGATGCTAAACCATGCTGTGAATCTGCACTGTTACAACAGTGCGGTGCAGACGCATCCCAGGACCGATGAGGCCGGCCCCACATACCCAGCAGGCCTGGGAGACCGAAGCACTCCACACAGGAAACAGTAAGCGCGGGACCAACCCATGAGGGGTACCAGGGAAACTGCCATGGAATTCATCAGATGAAAAATCGAGTCCATCTCCAGTTGCCATCAGATACCAAAACATCTTCTATCGGCTTAAGGTTAAATGCTGACACACACAACACAGAGACCTAGGAGAAAGACCAGCAAAGAGGTTGCCGCTTCCCGAACAGCAAAGAACTCAGCCTACAAGCAACAGCAGAAAGACAATTATTTAGCTAGACAACAAGGTCTAAACTTTAAAAGCTCGTAAGCAAAATGAAAAAGCCAATGACAAACAGAAAATATTGGGAACCACGAAATAGTGTGCGCTCGGGCCTGTGTGCACTGCATGAATGCACGCACATGCGCGTTCTAGCACTCCAAAATAAACAGTGGTCAAAGGAATGAAATGCACAGTTCACATGGGGGGAAATTAAAAATCCAAGAAATATATTCTTTAAAGTAGTCTCATTAGTAATCAAAGAAATAAAATTAGATAGGTGAGAGACTTTTTTTTTTTTTTTTTGCCTATCTAGTTAATCAACATGTTGAGGATAAAAATATCTAACATTTGCCACGTTGAGTGTGGTGATGACTTGCTGACAAATGCCAGTGTGAGCGCAGCTTGAATGGCCTCTGGAAAGCAATCTGGTGCATTTGTATCAAAAATCATAATCCTGAAACAACTGACTTCCTTTTTAGAATTTTTGGAAAAAACCAGAGCCAGGGACAAGTTTACTTCTGCGTAAACGTGCCATGTTGGCATTATTTATAGTGAAGAACAGTGCGGGGAATAAAACCCTTACATCTTCTATATTGTCTTAATAAAGGCAAACAACAGAATATTATATATAAAATAAAATGCATTCATAATATTTAATAACACGAGAACATACACTATAATATCCAGTTTCATTTTAAACATAAAATTCTATGTTCAGAATTTTATGAATTTTATAGCAAAATTCCTACAGAGATATAAATTCAAGAAAGACCCAAAATGTCCCCAGATATTAAATATGTGTACCTGAGTGGTGGGATTGATTAGGGATTCTAATTTTCTTTCCAGTTCTCTAATTGGAATATCTGATACAATGTCTCCCATATATTAGCTACCCAATAAATATCGAGAAGAAGAATGAAACGATTTCAAACTTCCAACATAAACATGAACGATTACTAATTCTAAGAAAAGAGTGAACGCATGTTATAAAACAAACACTAATAAGCAGATACTGGTTTAGGAAGGTGGCTGGTGGCCTCTCAGGCTGGCTAAGCCAAGGGATGTTTACTTGTGTCAATTTCTGCAGAAACCACACAAGTGGCTGGTGACGTATTTAGCTCTTTCCTCACGGTAACCCTCCTGAGGACTCTAGGATGAGGTTCTCACACAGCTCTCGTTGCCGGCTGCTTTCCCTGCCTGTCGCCCTGTGGCAGAGCCCTGGTTATGAGCTTACAGCTCCTCCACGCTCCACTGTCATATGGCCTGGGGAGAGGGGACCAGGGTGCTGAACCTGGACCTGCAAGGCCCCATTTCCTCTTGCCTGTGACCCCTCACTGAGGGTCCTTGGGGGACACAAGCAAAGAGGAACACAGCCCACACGAAGCCTGCATCACTAGCAACGGTACACGCGTCTCTACCCTCATGCAGGGTGCGAGACAGAGCAGCTCCCACGTCCTCTGCTCCCCTTGAATCTGCACGTTCGGGTCTACCCCTGCCTGCTGAAGAAGAAAACAGGGGAAATGCAGAAATGCAGCTCATGAGGTTGGGCCCAGGGAGCCCTTGCGTGGTCAGAGGGAGCGGAGCTAGGAGAGGAAGAGAATGGAGAGGCTCCTCCGCATGCCCAGCCCCACCCCACACCATGAGGACAGGGTGCCTGGGGTTCCTGGGGTGCCCGGAAGCTCTCGGGAGCCCTCCTTCACTGACGGGAGGGATGGCTCAGTGCAGGGAGGGCAGGAGGGTGACATCCTTGGTCTGTGGGAAGCCACATCAGATGCAGAAAGTCCATTTCAAAGACAACACTGACCCTGCACAAATCCAGCTCCTCTACCCTGTCATGAGAAGGGCACTCCATCAGGGCAGGCGCTCACCACCTCTGGTTAGAGCTTTTGGAACCTCGTGTTATGCAGCACATTCAGGGATGGGCAGCACCCTTGTGCAAACTCAGGGAAAACAGAGGGTCCACTGCTGCACCTAAGTTGAAGACGATGGCAGGGTCTGCAGGGGGATTTTTATCTTTTTCTACGTGAAGGACGGAAGACCCAGTGCACGTGTTCTGATGCTGGAAGAGGTACTGCTCTCTATGTAAAGTACAGATCAACAGCAAACGCAGGATTAAATTCCTGCTGAGGAAGGCATCCAGGTGCCTCCCTGCAGAATATGCCCCTGGGTCAGGCTGCAGCTGACTTTTTACAAAGTGAGCTCGCCACTGCAAAGCCCCATGGGTTTTGTCACATTGACTCTGTGGCTCCGGCCTCACCGGCCTTTGCTGCACTTACTCCCAATGACTGCCAGGGTCGTGACTGTAAACACCGAGGTTCTCTTCCGGAGCCTGGTGGCATAAGATTGCAGCCTAGAGCCCATTGGCTGCATGGTGAAACAGTCTGGGAACTTCTCAGTTTTGAAAAAAGTTAGAGATAACTTTTAAATAGTTAATAGAGCATTCAGAGAGAAGGAATACGAGCTCCTCGTGCATGTGAAGGTGTGTCAGATGCAGCAAATCCATTTCACAGGGAACGCCGACCCACAAAGAGCAGCCACGCAGGATCTTTAAAAGGACTCTCAGTCCTAACAGCTCAGAATAAACCATCTCTACGCAGTCCGCTCAAGACACACTCAGGCCCTGCCATGGTCATTCTCTCTCTACAGCATGCAGAGGGCAATGGCACCACTCCTTGCTCTTATCCTGAGTCCTGGCATGCTGACGGAGGCCGGCTGCAAGAGGATTTTTTAATTTTTAAAATTCTTTAGAAAAAAATTCTGGATTCAGGAGGTCCATGTGCAGGTTTGTTACGTGGGTATATTGCATGACGCTGTGGCCTGGGGTATGGGTGGCCCTGTCACCCGGGTACTGAGTACAGTACCCAGTAGGTAGTTTTTAAGTTCACATCCCTCTCCTTCCCTCCTCCCCATAGCATCCAGTGTCTGTTGTTCCCATCTTTATGTCCATGTGTATTCAATGTTGAGCTTCCAGTTTCAAGTGAGAACATGCATTTGGTTTCCTGTCCCTGAATGAATTTGCTTAGGATAATGACCTCCAGCTGCATAGATGTGTCTGCAAAGGACATGATTTCATTCTTTTTATGGCTGTGTAGTATTCTATCATGTATATGTACCACATTTTCTTTGTCCAATTCACCATTAATGAGCACCTAAGTTGATTCCATGTCTGTGCTATTGTGAATGTTGTTGCAGTGAAAATACAAGTGCATGTGTCTTTTTGGTAGAATGATTTATTTTCCTTTGGATATATACCCAGTAATGGAATTGGTGTGGTAGTTCTATTTTAAGTTCTGCAAGAGTATTTTAAATGAAAAGTTATATAAAGATAGGAGTAAGATGGAAACAGGAAACACACAAATGATTGCAGAAAAACCAGGTTAATTCATCAGGCAGCTTGAAAAGCGGGACTTTCTGAAGTAGTAAAATATCTGACTAGGTTCTATATAAATGAAACTTGTATTACCTTCAAATAGAGTAGACTTAGTAAGACACAAAGAACCACCAGGAAGAGCTACCAAGGATCTACTTTTGTCAACAGATAAGAATGATTTTAAATGAACAAATCGAGAAAGATGGAGCAAATAATTTAAAAATTGCCCTGGTCTGCCCCACTGCTCCTATACTGACCATGGTGAGTTGGGCTGGGTGGGAACTGGCTGCCCCAACCGGGATAGGCACAGCCACCAACAAAACTAGACATGCAAAATGCCTGGCTCTTTTAACACAGCTTTTGTTTACAAACACCATACAACTTCTCAGAGCACATTGGAGGAAAGATTTTCAACACATAAAAACTTTGAATAACTACAATGATTCATGTGATTTTTTTGTCTTTGCATTCAAAAGTCAGAAGCATAACATGAGGCTATGTGTGATCCGGGCTCAGGGAGTATGGGGGAGCGCTCAGAAGCGTACGGAGAACTATTTTCAGTGCTGGCTTTTGCTGGAGTCCAGACCTGCCAAATCAAGCACGAGAGGGCACCTTTTGCCAAGATGGAAGCACTATGAAATCCAGGGTTGCTCATTTCCGGTTCATTGTGCTTATCGTGTGAGGCTTTCCAGAAGGGAAAAAAGCCAGCTTCTATTTTAAATGACGATCCACTGATGAGCAGATGGGTTTTTGTTTATTCTCTCTACATCTGAAAATATTTCAACATTTTAACTTCACAGAAGTATAATGATTTTTCTTTCCTTTTTTACACGCTTTCATTAAACGTTTTACCTCAGGAGAGTTAAGACCTCAGAACAACACCTCCTGCTGAGCTGAATGGAAGGACACTAATGGGTCCACTGCCTCTTTATCAATGGGAACCATCTCTCTAAACACAGAATTTCCTCCATGGATTGGTTTGGAAGAATAAAATTTTCAGGTGTAAAGGAGCTCACCAAGATAGCAAGCTATACATTTCACATGAAAAAAAAAATTTCAAAGATGAGAATGAATGACTGAGGTCCCAAATAAAGCAAAACAGGTGATATGGTTGGGTTCTGTGTCCCCACCCAAATCTCAACTTGAATTGTACTCCCATAATTCCCATATGTTGTAGGAGGGACCCGGTGGGAGATAATTTGAATCATAGGGGTGGTTTCCCCCATGCTATTCACGTGATAGTGAATAAGTCTCAGGAGATGTGATGGGTTTATCAGGGGTTTCTGCCTTTGCTTCTTTCTCATTATCTCTTGCCACCACCATGTAAGAAGTGCCTTACGCCTCCTGCCATGATTCTGAGGCCTCCCCAGCCATGTGGAACTGTAAGTCCAATTAAACCTCCCTTTCTTCCCAGTCTTGGATATGTCTTTATCAGCAGCATTAAAATGGACTAATACAGTAAATTGGTACCAGTAGAGTGGGGCATTGCTGAAAAGACACATGAAAATGTGGAAGTGACTTTGGAACTTGGTAACAGGCAGAGGTTGGAACAGTTTGAAAGGCTCAGAAGAAGACAGGAAAATGTGGGAAAGTTTGGAACTTCCTAGAGACTTGTTGGATGGCTTTGACCAAAATGCTGATAATGACGTAGACAATAAAGTTCAGACTGAGGTGGTCTCAGATGGAGATGAGGAACTTGTTGGGAACTGGAGCAAAGGTGACTCTTACTATGCTTTAGCAAAGAGACTGGGCAACATTTTGCCCCTGCCCTAGAGATCTGTAGAACTTTGAACTTAAGAGAGATGATTTCAGGTATCTGGCAGAAGAAATTTCTAAGCAACAAAGCATTCAAGAAGTGACTTGGGTGCTGTTAAAGGCATTCAGTTTTATAAGGGAAGCAAAGCATAAAGGTTCAGAAAATTTGCAGCCTGACAATGTGATAGGAAAGAAAAACCCATTTTCTGAGGGGAAATTGAAGCCGGTTGAGGAAATTTGCGTAAGTTATGAGAAGCTGAATGTTAATCCCCAAGACAATGGGGAAAATGTCTCCAGGGCATGTCAGAGGTCTTCATGGCAGCCCCTCCCATTGCAGGCCTGAAGGCCTAGGAGAAAATGGTTTCCTGGGCTGGGTCCAGGGTCCCAGAGCTGTGTGTAGCCTAGGGACTTGGTGCCCTTCGTCTCAGCCACTCCAGCTGTGACTAAAAGGGGCCAAGGTACAGCTTGGGCTGTTGCTTCAGAGGATGGAAGCCCTAAGCCTTGGGCAGCTTCCATGTGGTATTGAGCCTGTGAGTGCACAGAAGTCAAGAACTGGGGGCTCTGAAACTGCCTAGATTACAGAGGATGTATGGAAATGCCTGGATGTCCAGGCAAAAGTTGGCTGCAGGGGCAGGGCCCTCATGGAGAACCTCTGCCAGGGCAGTGCAGAAGGGAAATGTGGGGTTGGAACCCCCACACAGAGTCCTTACTGGGCACTGTCTGGTGGAGCTGTGAGAAGAGGGCCACAATCCTCCAGACCCCAGAAAGCTTGCACTGTGTGCCTGGAAAAGCCTCAGGCACTCAACACTAGCCCATGAAACAGCTGAGAAGGAGGCTGTACCCTGCAAAGCCACAGGGGTGGAGCTGCCCAATACTATGGGAACCCACCTCTTGCATCAGCATGACCTGGAAGTGAGACCTAGAGTCAATGGAGATCATTTTGGAGCTCTAAAGTTTGACTGCCCCACTGGTTTTGGACTTGCGTGGGCCCTATAACCCCTTTGTTTTGGCCAATTTCTCCCCTTTGGAATAATAACTGTACCCCCATTGTATCTAGGAAGTAACTAGCTTGCTTTTCATTTTTCAGGCTCATAGATGGAAGGGACTTGCCTTGTCTCAGATGAGACTTTGGACTGTGGACTTTTGGGTTAATGCTGAAATGAGTTAAGACTTTGGTGGACTGCTGTGAAGGCATGATTGGTTTTGAAATGTGAGGACATGAAATTTGGAGGGGCCGGGGGCGGAACGATATGGTTTGGTTCTGCATCTCCATCCAAATCTCATCTTGAATTGTAATCCCATAATTCCCACATGTTGGGAGAGGGACCTGGTGGGAGATAATTTGAATCATGGGGGCAGTTTTCCCCACACTGTTCTCATGATAGTGAATAGGTCTCAGGAGATCTGATGGGTTTATCAGGGGTTTCTGCTTTTGCTTCTTTCTCATTTTCTCTTGCTGCCACCATATAAGAAGTGTTTTTTGCCTCCTGCCATGATTCTGAGGCCTCCCCAGCCATGAGGAACTGTGAGTCCAATTAAACCTCTTTTTCTTCCCAGTCTTGGGGATGTCTTTATCAACAGCGTGAAAACGGACTAATACAACAGGATTGGAACCCAGGCTTCCTGACCTTCAACATGCTGGGCATCGTGTTCCTTCCCTCAGAAGCTACGTGCCGTGGACTCCTCCATCTGTGCCCTGGACTGGGGGCTGTCCTGCTGCTGCACACCTACATGTACTGTCCTTGAGCTTATAATTGGGTGGCCCTAGGAAGTAGTGGGATATAGGAGCAGTTAAGAGGCCTTGATGCTGGAGGTGAACAGGTGGGATTTGGGTCCGGGCATCATTATGTAGGAGCTGGGTGACCAGGGACAAGCACCTTAGCCCTCTGGCACCTTGCTGTTCACTTTTGCAAAGCAGACATGAGTGCTTTGGCCTTAGGGCTGTGAAGTTTAACAGTGTTAAAGAATGCAGAGGAAAGCAAGCATCCCACAGATACTAGTGATGACAATAACACAGTTCTTTCTTTAAAAAATGATGGCTTAAAAACAAATTCTGGCCAGCATGCTCCAATCTAGAGAGCGAGGTTTTATAAACCTGATCCTCAGGTGACGGCAGCGTCTGGACCAGCAGGGCTGCTCACAGGAGTCACTGTGCCAGGATCACTGTGCTGGGGCAGGCCTACTCAATCAGAGTCTCTGGGCTCAGCTCCGAGGTCTTCCACCATGCGCCTCGTGCATTTTTTACACAGACAAAAGTGTCAACTGGCCCAGGATACTGATGTGATCCGTGCAGAGATATGTGAGGGACAGGAATATCACAGCTTAGAAACGCAGTTTATGAGATTCTGCATTTAAAACCCACCTTGACTCAACTGCACTCAGAGAGACCAAAGCCTCTGCATTCTATATTTCACATTTAGTGAGAAGGCCCAGGTTAGAAGGAAACAATAAGTCTGATGTTGAGCAGCATGGAAAACAGAAGATCCGTGGATCATGAAAAACGAGCTGGAATGAGAAGGCGTGTCAGTTAAGCCAGCCCCGAGCCACCGCCTGGCTGCATCTGCCACAGGGGTTTGTGACCTTAGACAAGTATCTGTTTATGCTGTTTAGAAAACAATCTATAGTTGTATTCTATTTTCTGCATTCAGGTTTTTTTGAGTGCCATTATGATAAAATGTAATGTTATTATAAAATTTGAAGTTATAATAAAATCCAGGTTGAGATGTGCCCAACAGGTGCGACCTGCATTCTGTACAGAACGCTACAGAATTCTCGGCTGCTCGGGCCCTTCCTGGAGCGGTGCTGGCCTGTCGCCCACAGGCCATCTGGGGAGGAAGAAATGTATGCAAGAATGTCATGCTTCCAGAGGTTTCGGTGGTGGCAATTCTACTGCAATTATTAAAGATACATTGTTGTACTGGCTGGTTACAAGTGGGTTATATTTAAAGAAAATCTGGAGAAAAATGTTAGATAAAAAATGTTTCCAAGCACAAAATTGTTTTTGGAGAAGATGAACATCCTATGTCACCATGAAACTGGTGTATTCAAGATTCAGGCCATTAGGAAACGCCATGCGTCATGTTACAAGAAAGAAGCAGCCTGTGAAAAGTGTCAACCGCTCCTTTGGCAGAAGAAGACCAGTGTTGTGGTATTTAATGTCGCTAAATTTCATGATTTGACATTTTCTACATTTTTCTTTTTCTAAGATCTAAAGATCACATTACTGAAATTTTATCTCTAGATTAAGAATGGACCTCTTAAATAGTCCTCTTTTATGATTATGCAAATAACTCACATACTGTTTTGAGAAGGAAAAAAAAAGACAACTAAATGATCTGAGGATAGTTCCTCTGTTATCTCAGCCAAAAAGAATAGGGAAGGCATAGTGACAACACATTCCTAATTGTGGCCTTTAGAATCACGGCACTTCATCAAGTTACAGCATCGAACACGCTGAAAGGGCAATCTTTCTATGAGTCAGCCGGGAGGTTCTGGAGTTGTTGCCCCCATCACAGTGAGCTTTGGGCCCCCGGGCCTGCCCCTTGGTTCTGATGATCAGGGAGGTCCTTCCTTACGTGCCCACTGAGCTTCCAGTCTCAGGCTGACTCACACAGGACACACTGTGAAAAGCTGGAGAGGAAAGGGCCCAAGTGACACAGTCACCCGATGGCTCTCAGGGACCTGAGGGCCGGCAAAGGTAGAACAGGTGTCCACTAACCCTGGAGCGTGGCCTCAAACCCACTGTGTCAACACACCCTGACTTCAGCCAGAGTCCCATGCATATCCAAAGGTCTGAAGGAAACTTCAGGGGTATCCAGTATTTTGGCTTCCCTGGGCCACCCTGGAAGAAGCAGCACTGTTTTGGGCCACACATAAAATCTGCTAACACTCATGATAGCTGATGAGCTTTAAGAAAAGAAAAGTGAGTGCATAAGCCTCATAATGTTTTAAGAAAGTTTACGAATTTATGTTGGGCGGCATTCAAAGCCCCTGGGCCACAGGTTGGACAAGCTTGCTCTGGACTGCACCCAGTCTGTGCCTGTCGTTGTATGTGATCAAACTAAGCAAAAAGACCTGATTTTCAGTCGACCCCGCCCCCCGCCCCTGACCCCTCAGTGGGTCCCCAGTGAGGACGGATGAGACCAGAAGTCCCAATGAGCCCAGTGTGCCATGTCCCTGGGGGAACCAGACCCGATTGGACACGGACTGGATTTTCATGTGTAGGGGGCGGAGGAAAGGGAGGACATTACATCTTTAAGTGGTTAAAGACACAAAACCCACAGCAATGATTTCTAATGAACAGAAAAAGGGCTGAGGAATTTTTCTTTTCTTTTCTTTTTTTGAGACGAAGTCTCACTCTGTTGCCCAGGCTAGAATGCAGCGGCGCAATCTCAGCTCACTGCAACCTCCGCCTCCCAGGTTCAAGCGATTCTCCTGCCTCAGCTTCCCAAGTAGCTGGGACTACAGACGCGCCACCACGCCCAGCTAATTTTTGTAATTTTTAGTAGAGAGGGGGTTTTGCCCGGCTGGTCTCGAACTCCTGACCTCAGATGATCTGCCTGCCTCGGCCTCCCAAAAGGCTGGGATTACAGGCTTGAGCCACTGTGTCTGGCCAGGGCTGAGGAATTTCATATTGCACATACATATTGTCTACAATTCTTTATGTGAAAATCCACTCAAACATCCACTCTGCTTTTGATAGCGTCAGCTTTTCTCACTACAAAACCTTCCCCTCAGGGCCTGTGCAGAGAATGCGGACAGCACCTGGGTTCCGGCACCTTCTGGGGCCTGGGCCTCTCTACACCCCCCTGGATGCACAGGTCAAAGTGCTTTGCTTCTCAGGGAGGGAACTGACGCCCCCCCTCAGCCCTTCCTTCTCCTATGCTCCACCGTCCTGAGGGGCTTGATGTCCAAGTGCTCAAGTGGGTTCGGCATTTTCCACAAACCCAAGGACCAGGCACGGCAGCCTGTTGAGGCCACCAAGAGGCTGGCTTCAAGTATGCGGGGCAGCGGGTGGGTATTTCACTGTGTCCATTTTCCTTATATTCACTTTCTATTTGAATTACAGAGAACTGTACCCAGAGACAGACTAGTTTAGATCTGAAAGCCTTGGAAATCACCACTTTAAATGAAGACCCACCCTGGGCGAGATGGGGAGGGAATACCCGCTGGGCAGGAGGGCTCGGGGAGAGAGCGGGATGGGGTGGAACACCCGCTGGGCAGGAGGGCTGGGCAGGGGGGCCCGGGGAAAGAGGGGGATGGGGTGGAATGCCCGCTGAGCAGGAGGGCACACGGAGAGGGCAAGATGGGGGGGAACACCTGCTGGGCAGGTGGGTTGGGCAGGAGGGCCCGGGAGAGGGCGGGATGGGGTGGAATGCCCACTGGGCAGGTGGGCTGAGCAGGAGGGCACAGGGAGAGGTGAGATGGGGTGGGACGCCCACTGGGCAGGTGGGCTGGGCAGGAGGGTCCAGGGAGAGGGCGAGATGGGGTGGAATGCCCACTGGGCAGGTGGGGTGAGCAGAAGGGCACAGGAGAGGGTCAGCACGCTGGCCACTGAAAGCCGCTGAGCCATCCATGGAGATCTGAACTGTTGAGCTGGCTTCCAGTGGCATGCACTTTTTGAAACAAAGCCTTTTTATTTGACCATGAATGTGTTCAACAAAACCAAACTTCTTGGGAGAGTGAACATGTGTTAAATGACCATATACTAACCCATCACGCTGACTGTTTACAGCTGCTTACCACCAATGACCTCATTAGTTGGGCGTAGATGAATATGCAGTCATTTTACCAGCACAAATTACATTCCACAACTGAAATGTAGCATGGAGCTCTGAGAGATTTTTCATAAATCACAAGTTTTATAGTATGCAATGAATTTTTATCAAATTCATAACATAGATTCATACATCTTATTTTGGAAAATGAAATGGCGTTTATTTTCTCTACAAAAAAAGTGCCAAAAAATGGGCAGTAATAAAATTTCCATTATTCAAGAGGTTAGATATGATTTCCATCTTGACTGAAAAAGCCAGAACGCTTTGAAAGAACTTCTTTTAGGGGTTCTTATGTAAGAATTGCTATTATGCATCCAATGTACAGAGGAAGAAAAAATAAAACACAAAAAAACCTCTCGAATAATAAAAGCTACAGAATAAAAGCAGTATAATAGGTTGGTTTTAAAACTTAAATATTTTTGGTAACTTGATGTGGATAATAATTTGAAGATTTAAGAAAAATAACTCACTATATTTTTTACCTTCCACATTTTCTCCTACTTTAAAATTCACTCACTTTGTCTTGACTTGGTTGTTGACTGCTTTTATTCATAATTCACTTGGGATAAACAGACTTGAAGCATATATACAATAATCATTTCAATATCAATTCTAATAAAGACGAAGCAGTTTGGTAAGTTTTACTTGCATTAGCATATACTTTCCAAGGTATCATATTACACATAATTAGATCCCAGAAACAACCAAATTGCTACTTGCGAGCTAAAAGTACTGAATTCGCGCTTGTTTAGAAAGCACGCCGCCTCATCCAAGGCCCTGATGTCCAGCTCACCCTAGGGTCTAGCACTCTGCACACTGCAGGACTCGCACCAGGGATCACGGCCTTCTTGGAGCAAACCACAGCACTGGCGCCGTGATCTGTGGAAACGGCTCCCTCCACTTTACCTCCTGTGAGTCTTGGTGATTAAACTGTTGAGCAACTTCAAAGCACAGAGGCAAAAACCATTGGGAAGAAGCAGCTGGTGGTCGAGAGCTTAAGCATTTTGCACATCTTCTCTGAGCTATGGCCAGGCCGTGCTGAAACACTGTGGAAGTCATGTCTAAACCGGGGTCCCCTACCCGCTGTCCAGAGGGGACAAAGGAGAGACACTCCTGATAAATGTTTTCACGTGACAGTTTGTCATTAAAAATGAAGCTAAGCCCACTGAATTCCCGAGTGCTTACTAAAGCGCCAACGGCCAAAAGAGACAAGCCTCACAAGACCGTGGCTTTCCCCCCCGGATGGCAGAGGATGCATCTCGCTCGGCTTGTTTCAGTCCAGGAGGCATCACGCCAAAGGAAGTACTATGCCATAGGAAGAAATGTGCAAACTTGCTGGTCCTCATGTTTTTCTACAGCATTTTACTTCCATGGGTTCTATCTAATGGTAACATAGGTTAGAGCAAAACACAGTCAATACAGTTGTTTTAGCTCAAGTAATTTTATCACCTTACCCCATAGTGATAGCGACCCTCTAAGAGTCAATAAAAATGTACATCTTAAAATGTACTTTATAGCTCTGGTAGGCCAGGTGTGCAATGAAACAAGGTTAATAAATTTAAAATGCCTTGGTGTGTTTTGCTCCTGTCTTAGTCTGCCTGAGCTGCCATAACAAAGTACTATGGATTGGGTGGCTTACAAAACAGACATTTACTTCCCATAGTTCTGGAAGCTGGAAGTCCAAGACCAAGGTGCCAGCCATTTGGTCCTGGTGAGGGCCCAATTCCTGGCTCACAGGCAGCTGCTTCTCGCAGCGCCCTTTCGTGGTAGAGCAAGAGCTCTGGCCTCTCTTCCTCTTCCTCTGAGGACACTACTCCCATCGAATCAGGGCCCCATGCTTAGGACCTCACTTCACCTTCATTACTTCCCTACAGGCCCTTTCTCCACATAGAATCACACTGGGGGTTGGAGCTTCCAAACGTGAACATGGAGGGATACAATTGAGTTCATTAACATTCCATCCCTTATTTGTAGTAACAGCACGACCTTACTCAGCGATGACAGGGACACTCTAAATGTCAACATTTACATCTTAAAACACTTTTTATAGCTCTATTAGGCCAGTTAAGTCATGACATCACATTAATAAATGAAAAATGCCTGGGCATTCTGGGGATACTCGGCAGCTCTCCGGATGTTAAGGAAACTCAGTATACCCCAATCTGGTCATTTCTATCTGTGATTGTGATCTTTTGCACCTTATTTTATAGTAATTTTAACTGAAATTTTTAATGGAAACAAAGGAGCTATGCTGTCATGCCAAGTTTTCAGTGAATACGTTGAAGAGCTGTGAGCTCAGAAAGCATTCCAATAGAATTCATTTCTCATGGAGAGACCGTGATTGATCTATTTGAAATGCAATATTGGTCCAGAAACTCAGAAACATTTGGTGGAACTCAGGGTTTACAATAACAACATTAGCTAAAGATTCAATCTGGACCTATTTTAAGATCCCGAGAGGGTGGCACATTGGTGTGTCATTCCCAAGATGTCTTGAAACACACAGCAGATTTCTGCTGTAGCAACTAGTGTGAGAAAACCCGAGAGCTTCTTGGTCTCCTTTGCACCTCTGAGTGCTGAGCACACGTGTGGCGACAAATTGCTACAACGATGTGGGGCGCAGGAAGCTCGAGTTTCAAAAGAAGATCATAAGTAACACATTTTTCCTTCCAGCCAGAATGCCCTGAAATACATGAAAAAAGATGCAGCTCTGGCTACATGAAAAAGAGGTAGTGAGTGACTCGGGGCTGGGAAACGAAGCCATCCTCGCTGGGATGCCCTTTCAGTCTCACATCTTCAGCAACTTCAGCTTCTTAATTATGACTTTTTTTCTCTTGAAGATTAAGGAATCGAGGATTGCTGACATGTCTGTATCGATTAGTTATGGTTCTCCACTATGTTTACTGCCACCCTAATTACAGAACCTAATTTTCACATTTACTTATAATTGTGTGCAATTGTCCAGGCTGATCTCTTAAGGTTAAAGAGAAAATCTCAAATATGACATCAAACAAGTCTTTTAATAAGGCCCATGAACTAGTCTATATATACACCAGAGGAGGAAAGAAAAAGAATGACCACAGTTTATTCCGAAGACATGACAAAGGTAACACACATCAGTTATACACAAAGTCAAATTTCAGCATTACCTCCAGGGCAGAGGGAGCCAACAGCTTTCAGAAATCTCTGCTCCTGCCACAGGCTGGGGCTCCCGCCAGGTGCCTCCCAGTGGGGACTACATTACCCAGCCCTCCTTGCAGCCAGGTGTGGTCATGTGACTAGCCCTAGCCAATGGAGTGTGTCTGGATGGTGTACCTTTAAGAAGCAGGTGCTGTTTTCATAGTCTCTTTCCCTCCCAGCTAACTGCAGGCCCTTGGGGCTGGTGGAGCTACACAAAGAAGAAGCCTGGGTCCCCCAAATCCCCATGTGGAAGCAAAGTGGCCAGTCATCAGGAACCCTGACATTAGACTAACACAAAAGGAAGAAATAATTTTTCTTTTATGAACTCAGGGAAATATTTTCCTGAAACACAAGAGTGCACAGTCCAGAGACCCTGGGTCAGAGCCCTGCAGGCCCAAGAAAGGCTTGGTTGGACACTGGCATGGGACAGAGGGAGGCAAGGAAGATGAGATAAGCACAGACTAGAGATTCATATCTGCTTTTCGTAAGTACAAGAGAAATGTACCATCAAAATCAGTTCTAATCACCGTCACTCTAATTGTGTGGCATCAGACAAGCTCCTCACCCGTCCTTGGCCTCAGTTCCCTCCTATGTAGAATGAGGGGGTCCTACCTGGATTGGTGGTTGTGAGATATAAATGAACCCACGCACGTAAAACTCCCAGAACAGTACCTGGCATAGAGTGGGTTCTCAAAAATAACACTTTAGTTCTTCCTGAATATCTAATCCAGTGATATAACATCTTTCTTGAAAGAGTCTGCCCTTTTTGAAGTCTGTCATTGGCCCAAAAAAAAAAAAAAAAAAGCAAACCAGCATAAAATAAATATTATATATATACACAAAAATGTAAAATATATAAGTGGATTCAGAAGTAGAAGATGAAGGGCCCACGTCTCTGAAAAGCCACAGCTGAAGGCGCTGAAACTAGCCGTCTGGCCTCACTAGCACAGCAGGTAGAGTCTGACTTCCTGCTGGCTGCTGTCATTCATGGCAGGACTTTCCGGGACTGTGAGCTCTCTGCCCTGTGGGGAAGAACCCCAAGGAAGTGAGAGTGAGACCCTGCGCCCTCCTCACTCACTCAGGTTCCAGCCACAACAATGAATTTATTTTGTTTTTATCTGTTTGGCTTCTTATCACATCTGAATGCAAAATATGCAGCATAAAATGAATGAAAATTGAGGCCCCACTGATGGTTAGAGAATTTTCATATCATGAACTAAAAGTGAACTTCTTTCCAAGAAACAGGGGACCTTCGTTTCGCTCCCCAATGTACACACTGTGCTGGGGTCTGAAGTAAACAAGGCAGGAGCTCGGCTCCATCCCAGGGCCCTCACCCTCCACTGCTCCCTGAGTGCGGTTTAAAAAGAGGAACAAGGACCTCCACAAAGTCAGCTTCACATTCAGCAGGTGGACAGAAGAATCAAATCTCCGCAAAGAAACAGCCTATGAGCGTGTGCAGCTGCTCACAGACCTAAGTTATAATTTCCAGGTGGGGCCAGCGAGTTGCTGCAGGGGTGGCTTTCTGTAGAAAAAATGAGGGGTGGCTGAACTGGATTCCACAGGTCCTAGCCACACAGAGCATCATGCACCTGAACTGGGGGTCTTAGGGGATTCCTCTTGGGCACACGACATCCCTTTGCTGCCTCCTTTCCACAGGGACCCTGCGCCGGGAACTTGCAGCACGTCGCTGAGACACCATAATCTGGGGAAATTCTGCCTGTCCCCAACCTCTCGCTCTGGCTGATTTTGCCATCTGATTTGTAGCCTTGCATGTACATAACTCCCATTTGTACAGAAAAACAATCAAAGGTGGAACTAGATCATCTGATCTCAACTCCAGAATGTGGGCTTTGTTGCTGCCCTGTAACCTGGGGCTGCTACTCTGCCCTGATGATGGGCACAGGGTTCCCGGAAGCTCGGGGCCCGAAGAGAGTCCGGTTGGGCAGTGGCACACGACAGACAGGGTGCGGCAGCTAATGGCCCTCCGTGCTCACTGTCAACCCGGCCAGCAGAGGCCATGCACAGGTGGCCAGGTGCGACTACCTGTGTTCCAACAAGTAGATGGAAAAGAAACACTGTCGCTTTCTCAGGGCTGACTTCCAAATTGGGAGGAGGAGGAGGAATGGGTGGTTAAGGGCATCTAGGAGGTGGGTGGCAAGGGAGTGCCCCCGCAGAAAAGGAGGAAGAAGCTCTAAGCCCTTGATGAGTCAGAGCTGAAATTAGTAACATTGGGGTTGCCACTACTCTTTCAAAATGTAAGTCCCTTATAAAAGAGTGCCAGGCTTTCTGGAAACAGGTGGTCAGATTGAAATAAAAATGATGGCTATGGGGCCAGTCTCCTCCTACCACCAGCAAAAGCCCAAAGTGAATTTATATTTCACAGCCAGCATGGAGAAAGCGTCTGCTCAACAGCTCAACAAGAAACCACAGTGCATTCCAGGGCCCCTCCTGGGGTTCCTTTGCTCATTTTCACATAAAGAAAGAAAAAGGATGGGAGGTATTAATCTGCAGCACTAAGTATGCACTTTTGTGAACCCTTGTTCTAAATTATTGCCATTACATACCCACACTGGAATTGAAAAATAACCCAGCTCAATTCACCGGCCAAAGAGACCCAGCCTCCAAGGCCAGAGTATCTTCCATGCCTGACAGGAGGGACTGTACCCTTAGAATTGAAATCAGTTGAAATCAGTCATGCTTCATGGAAGGCTGCATGAACAATGTCATTCTACCCTTAGGTATTTTATCCTCATTAAGTCACGGAAAATAAGAGCCTAAAGGGAAACTGGGAAATTGAACTTTCAGCTTTTACTATCAGCTCCAGTAGAGACTGTTGGTAGAAATGGGCGCACATCACCTGTGTCTTCAGCATCTCTGCATGAAAAACACAGAGCATGGTCTATCAGTCTTACAGAAGACTCTCACCCAATGCTTTGGTCCATACAAATCAGATTTGTTAGAAACATTTTCAAAATTTCTAACTCCTAGATTTGATATACAACATAAACTAAACTGTGGCATGAATAGAATGGAGAGAGACTTGGGATCTTACTGGGAGACAAGATCACACCCACCAACCCAAGGACAAATGAGGCCACAGGCATGCAAGTGA
The DNA here is from genome assembly GCF_009828535.3 of Hylobates moloch. Lineage (NCBI taxonomy): Eukaryota > Metazoa > Chordata > Mammalia > Primates > Hylobatidae > Hylobates > Hylobates moloch. Next base: position 174,417,749 of record NW_026652277.1, read on the forward strand.
GATACACAGAAAACAAGAACAGGAGGGGCCGGAGGAAGAAGGGCCCCTGGGCGGCTTGATTAGGGGTGCTCAGAGGAGGAGGCAAGGGAACTGGGGGAAATACAGACTGTGCTGTGGAGAGGGCATTCAAGGTGAAATAAAAGAGCTCAAGCAAAGACACAGGGGCTGGAATTGGCAAGCATCATCGGGATGATAAAGACTGAATCTATTTGATTAGCGCAGCCTTCTGGTTTTGCTTCTTTTGTTGTTTTGCTTATACTTTTTGCTTAAAACTTGGACATAGTGGGAAATAAAATCAGAAGAGTAAATTACTAGTTCCCACATCAATAGGCTTCGAGGAGCAAGAACCTACTAAACACTGGTGAGAATCAGTCATTAGGGTCTGGCAGACACAGCATCCATGTAAGATTAAGTTCACAGATTCCCAGTGTGAGCTCCGTGTCAGCCCCTGCTTTAGGAGGAGACAGATCCTATTTCAGGGCTGGGCACACCTAAAGATGGAGGCTGGCGAGGAGCATGACTTAGGGTGAGAACCATGCCATCAGCCTGCCCCAGAAGAATCCAGAAATGCAGCAGCACCATTAAAATCCTCATTGAGGACTTCAGGTCGTTGCACTGTACTGTACAGGGGATTCGTGTGGAACGAGTTGATTACTGCTGCTCTTGCCCCACAACATACACACGCACGCACGCAACTGAAAGCACGTCTATGTCAATATGCTTCCCTACAGTAACCTTCTTACTATCTCTACTCATTCCCGGTCGCATCATGTATACCTTAAATATACACAATAAAACTCATTTTAAAAAATTAAAAAAAAAAACCTCCTTGAGGCAGTGAGTATAATCAACACTGATGGATAAGTGATGGCCCCAGGCAAAGAGAATGTAATAAATAAGAGAACGGAAGAGATCATCAAAGACACGACTTAGAGTAAGGCCTTGCTGGATTTAAAAACAGATTAAAACCAACCCACACAAACCTTTGCAAGTAAAATGGATCTGCTGGCCATGTCACAGCCAATGAAGAGTCAGATCTGAGCATTATTTAATTACAAGCACCACAAAAGCAGAAAAACAAGTTGTCTCGGTCTGACTTTAGAATTCTCTTCTGCATATTAAATGCCAGAAGATGCCAGAGAGCAATGTTCACTGAGCATCAGGTACAAAAAGGTTGCAGCCCAGGCATTTCACAGTCGCCCAGGCACTCTTCATAGATGCAGGTGATGGAAAAGGCCAGCGTGCAAGGACTCAGCAAACATACCCTCCACGGGAGGCCCTGGGGGCACCTCGGAAAGATGTTACCATCATTCAACGCGACCAACAGTGCCACACTGGAGTGCCTTCTGGGATGAGCAGAATGCCTTTAGACCAGCCACAGCGTGGCTGCTTCCGTCCAAATGGCACTCGGCATGGTTTGATGTGTGCCCCCCACCCCTGAAAAAAGACATGTTGCATGTCTTGACTTGGAAACATGTGACTTGACTTGGAAACAGGGTCACTGCAAATGTGATTAGTTAAAACGAGATCGCAGAGGAGGCGAGTGGCCCTAATACAAGATGACTGCATGACTACCTAATCCAAGATGACTTCTAAAAAGGCCACTGGAAAGCAGACACACCCCAAGAAGGCGGCCTTGAGATGAGATGACGGAGGCAGCCAAGGAGTGCCTGGGGCCACCAGAAACCAGAAGGGGGCAAGGAAGGATCCTCCCAGGGCGCTGGAGAGAGCTTGGTCTTGCCCACGGTGTAATCTCGGATATCCAGCCTCCAGGACTGTGAGAGCATAAACTCCTGTTGGTTAATCCCACCTGTTCGAGGTAGTTTCTTACAGTAGCCCCGGAAAACTAACCCAGCATTTAGTTTTTACTAAAATCTCATCAGTGTACCCACCATGGCCACCTTCGAGCCTGTGTGTATTACACACTGAGTTCCACAAGACAGAAGGCTGTGGACAACAGCCCCCAAACCCAAGCCGGTCCACACTGACGGCACTGGCTGGATCCACTGTACCTGCAGAAGACAGAAGCATCTGCAATACAGAAATCACTCAGAGCTCAGACAATGAGAAAATGATGGACGTTCTGTTTAAAAAATAATCACCAGCCAGGGCGCAGCAGTGAACCAGAAAGTCCTCAGAAGTCCTGAAAAGCGGGCAAGAGATGGGCCTGGCTTGTAGAGAAAGTGACTTCACCAAATACCAGCAGAAAGAGAAAGACTTCTCGAGAGAACTGGAGAGGCACATATTATAAATAGTAGCGAGGGTCATGGGGAAATCAACAGGATAATGAATTCTCCACTCTATGTGGAGTCCTGGCCTGCAGAGAGCTTCTGATGGGTGCACCTCAGATTAAAACCAGGAAACTCACCTGCGGGGAAGAGGGCCCCGGTGTGGTGCTGTGAGGGGCTGACAAGCCTGGCCTGTCCTCAGGGATTTACAGGGGCTATTTATTCACCCAACCTATGGGCTAGGCAGAATCTGTGAACCTCATAAGGGAACTAGGAGGTGAGGAACTTACTAGTTGTTCTTATAACTAATAAGTGAGGAGCTGGAATGTGAACCCAGAAGCCCAGAGTCAGTGTTCTTGACCATTCTGCTGTAATGCCTGATACGTGAGGGGAAGAAATCAGAATCTGAATCAACGCCTGTCCTTGTATAAGGCCCGGATTGATGAGAGGGACAGAAGCACAGAAAGGGAAGGGGGAGGGCAGGCAGGCAGCCACCACAGGGAACTGTACTACAGCACTTCACCTTCCAGGAGAGCACTCTTACCTGCCCACTTGCGGTCTGCCCTTACATTCTACAGGGAAACTGCTCTTGGCTATGTCTACTGTGACTCAGAGAATAGGCCTTCTGGGAAACAGATCATGCCAGCGATCTATCCTGATTATATTCCTAATTATATTCCTTATGAATCAATAACAAAAGGATCATTAGACATCGGAGACCAAAAACATCAGCATGAAAGGTTGAAGGAAAGTATGTTTGAAACTCGAATTCAACATCGAGCTGAGACAGTTATCACAGGAACAGGAAAAACAGACATGTTAGTCACTCAAGACCTCAGAGCTCACCACTGATGCAACCTCAACAGACCCCAGTGAGCAAAAGAGCAGTTTAGAAGGGCACAGGACACAGCAGAAAGAAGCTTTCAGATGCAGTGTGAGCACCAAAGAAGGCGGCATGAAGTCAAAGGAGAATTCAGTGGCCCTTAAACCCCAATAAAATCCCAACATATACTTTTGGATTCTAAGTGTTTGGAAGAAACATTCTTTATAGGTAATACCAGAGCTAAAAGAGAAAGAAAGATAAACAGAACAGAACACAACAGAACAAAATAGAATAGAATGAAATAGAAGAGAATGGAATGGAATGGAAGAGAATAAAACAGAAAAAAAGACTATATAAAAACAGAACATTTGACAAAAGTAGTATTTCAGATTGTGGGTAAATAGCTAGTTCTAAAACCATATGCTGGCTCACGCTACAGTCAACTGGAATTATTGTGACAAAGTGTTAACAGAGTAAAATTATAATATAGCCAACACAGTACAGGCAACCAGGTCCATAAATCTCAGAATGGTATAGATCTTTCTTATGCAGGTACAAGAGCAAAGAGATAATTTATAAAGGAAATAATTTATAGATTTGGTTACATTAAAATTGACCTGCATCAAAACGTTCCATTAAAAAACGTAAACACAAACTGGTTTTAGAAAAAAAAAAAACAAAACTTGCAAAAGGCAAGAGCTCTTAATATATAAAGAGCTCTTACAAATCAGTAAGAAAGACAAATAGTTCAATTAAAATGGCAAAAGATCTAAACAGATGATTAACACAATCAATAAACATATGAACAAACTTCAAACTCACTAATACCTAAAATATATTTTTTTAATGTGTCAAACTCCCATAAATGATAAAATGATAGTAAAAATTCTGAGAATATAGGACAGTAAAAATCTCAGATAACTCAGGTAACACTATTACAAATGTAAATGCACAGAACTATTCTGTTCATGCCATTGACCTGACAATTCCATTTCTGAGAATTTACCCTAAGAGAATAAAAGTGCATGGACAATTCTGTGTTCAAGACTGTTCATCATAGGGGTTTTAGTAATATAAAAATCGAAATGAATTTAATATTAAAAATGTATGACTAATTAAAGCTTACTTTATTTGATGTGTGACCATTACACTTGTATGTGTGGAATATTTAATGGTGCTGGTAAAATTCTGAAAATGTATTGGTAAGTGATATGCAACAGTTTCTGTAAGGTGATTCAAATTTTTAAAGAACTGCACATATGTATACATGAAGAAAGAATCAGAGGAAATCAAAAATTTAACAGGGGTCATTTTAAAGTAGAAAATGTTAAATAATTTGAGTTTTTTAAAATTTATTTCCCTCATAATTTTCACAATAAAATGTGTTATTTTAGTAAGCAGAACAAATATCTTAGAAAAAAAATTGTCAAATGTGAAAAAACAGAACAAAACCTTGTCTGTCCACATTGATTTTTCTCTTTTTTTTGAGACGGAGTCTTGCTCTGTTGCCCAGGCTGGAGTGCAGTGGCGCAATCTCAGCTCACTGCAAGCTCCGCCTCCTGGGTTCACGCCATTCTCCTGCCTCAGCCTCCCCAGTAGCTGGGACTACAGGCGCCCGCCACCATGCCCGGCTAATTTTTTGCATTTTTAGTAGAGACAGAGTTTCACTGTGTTAGCCAGGATGGTCTCAATCTCCTGACCTTATGATCCGCCCACCTCGGCCTCCCAAAGTGCTGGGATTACAGGCATGAGCCACTGCACCTGGCCCAAACATATTGATTTTTCAAAGATCTGTCCTAAAATATCACTTTCATAGTGCTTTTCTGCTATAAGGTTCTCAGAACACCAAAGTTCTTTCCATCCAGTATTTATTGAGATGCAAAGAAACAAAAGAAGTAAAAAGATAAAAGAGGCAAAATAACATAATGGAAGGAGATCTGGTAACTGGGTCTGGGATTCTAACATTAGTCTTGAAATTAACTAGTTCTGTCACCTAAGCCAAAGTTCTTGGTCTTGGTTTTCTCACCCAAAGAAACGAAGAAGTTGAAATGAATAATTTTTTTTTTTTTTTTTTTTTTTTGAGGCAGAGTCTCATTCTGTCATCCAGGCTGGAGTGTGGTGGCGGGATTTCAGCTCACTGCAACCCCTACCTCCCAAGTTCAAGCGATTTTCATGTTTCAGCCTCCCGATTAGCTGGGATTACAGGCACATACCACCACGTCTGGCTAATTTTTTTGTATTTTAGTAGAGACTTGGTTTCGCCATGCTGGCCAGGCTGGTCTCGAACTCCTGACCTCAAGTGATCTGCCTGCCTCGGCCTCCCAAAGTGTTGAGATTACAGGCATGAGCCACCGTGCCCAGCCAAAATGAATAAACTTCGAATGCAATTTTGTACCCTAAAGCTCTATGATGCTACTTCATAATTCCCAAAAAGCCAAGTTCAACGACAGCAAAGCTGCCCGGGGAAGTGGTTGTACCCACCCACACAGACTGCGGCTGTCCACTAGGACTTCAATCCCCAGATATGCTTGTGATTGGAAGCCCTGTTTCCTCTCTGGAATTTAGAAAGGTGCTGCAGTCACAGCTGGTTCTATTTTGCCACCGACAGGCAGACACATATTTTTATGCATTAGTAACCTTTAGGAATCTCAACCTCTCAGTGATGTGAGTCAAACAAACACATTTAATGTTTCTAAGGAGAGAATCCAGTCTAATGTTAAATGATCTTAAGGAAGTCATTCTGTCCTTACATGATCTACCAGTCAAGGAAGACAGGCAGAAAGGTATAAAAGAATAACGATGGGGACACATAAAACTACTTGGAGGAAAACTCCCTTCAGTGTATTACCAATAAAGGAATGGGGTTCCCTCATCAGTCAATCCTGAGCCAAGCAAATCCAAGCCTGGTCAGAGGCCAAGACCTCTGAAAGTAGCATGGCTTTTAGAACTTATTGTAATAGTATCCAACCAGTTTTTTAAAGCTTAAAATAAGATACACGAGGTTTGGATATGGAAATCTTTGAAGAGTCATCGGTATCTTATCTCATAGAAAGGGAAAGGCTTTCAATGGGTTTAAAATATGTGACTTGCACTGTGACGCCAGGCAAACTGCACTCACTAGAGTTGATGTGCAGGAGGTTTGGAAGGCGGGGTGGCCTCCAGACAGGGGTCACAGGCCATGAGGAAGATAGGCGGGAAGGTCCAGGTGATGATCAAGGAAGGAGGTCGGTTGGAGTTTATGGTCAATAATACTCTGTGTGATGATTAATACTGTCAACTTTATTGGATTGAAGGATGCAAAGTATTGTTCCTGGGTGTGTCTGTGAGGGTGCTGCCAAAGGAGGTTAACATTCAACTTGGTGAACTGGGAGAGGCAGACCCACCCTCAATCTGGGTGGGCACCATCTCATCAGCTGCCAGTGAGGCTAGAATTAAGCAGGCAGGAGAAGATGGAAGAGCAGACTTGCTGAGTCTTCTGGCCTTCATCTTTCTCCTGTGCTGGATGCCTCCTACCCTTGATCATCAGACTCCAAGTTCTTCAGTCTTTGGAATCTAAGACTTACACCAGTGGTTTGCCAGGGGCTCTCGGGCCTTCGGCCACAGACTGAAAGCTGCACTGTGGTCTTCCCTGCTTTTGAGGTTTTGGGACTCGGACTGATCCACCACTGGCTTCCTTGCTCCTCAACTTGCAGATGGCCTATAGTGGGACTTTACCTTGTGATGGTGTGAGTCAATTCTCCTTAATAAACTCCCCTTCACATATACATCTATCCTATTAGTCCTGTCCCTCTAGAGAACCTGGACTAATACACTCTGTGAGGAAACATTGGGCCTGAATATGGGAGACAAACAGGGTGGGGGGTTTCCACCACTGAACTCTTTACTGTGGGACCAGCAGAGCTGTCCCACCGTGGATGGACAAGCTATGTAGGGGTGAGGGGGATTTTGAGGGGACTGTGGTGATTCACCACAGATGCGCCAGTTGGGAGCTGCAGAGAGAGGCCTGGGTGATGGGCACATGTGATGTCAGGCACAGTCATGGGAGCAGATGGAGGAAGGACACGGGGAGGGGCCACAGATGCTGAGCACTGGCCCATGGTGTTCACCCACAAAAACTAGACAAAGTGAGATGGAGAGAAAGGAAAAGAAACAAGATAGTGCACGCCATGGGAGGCAAGAGAGGGGCACAGGTGGCTGGGGACACAGGCTACAGGGGAAGTCGAAAGAATGGAGTCTCTAGAGGGCAGACCTGGTGGCGAGGCACCCCGTGAGGCACCAAAGGACACAGCCCCCGAGGACGAATGGGACTCAGCAGGTGGAGACAGCTCATCTCTGAGGAGGTGGCAGTCACTGAAGGGAGAAAAAAAAGGACAAGAGACAAATGTGAAGCCAACACCTGGCAGCCAGGCCACGGGGGCCATTTGAGTATCTCTACAGGACACAGAGCTGGGGAAAAGGACGGCGGTGGAGGGGGTGCTGGGCTGCAGGGTGGAGGAGGAACTGGCTTCAGAAGGAGGAAGAGCATCTCTTCTTCTGGGAAAAAAAGGTAGGAGGATTGGCGTAAAGATAGAGACATTTAACACATAAAGAAGATTTAAGTGATTTTGGAAACAATCGTTCTGGAATGCAATGATCATGGAGCTGATAATATGCAAGATTGCAGCTCTAATAGATACTGTAGGCAAGCCAAAATTTTCATGAATTTTTCATGGATTTAACTAGTAGCCTCAAAATGACCATTTCATATTATTAAACATCAAGAGACAAGAAATATCCAACGGGCGACGGCATCATCGAGAAGAGCATAGAAACAGATTTCCGGAGTCCACGGGCTGGTGAGATGCTCCAGTTTACGCGACTCTGCTCTCTGGTGTGCCAGCCCCAGCCGGGCACCGTGCTGTTGTTGGTTTTTGTCACCCGGTTCCTGTCAGAACCACTGCAGTCATGCCACAGACAGAGCTTTTGTGCAAATGGTATCTTCTTCCCTATTAAAATGTTCTACTCTGTTCCCATCTAAATGGGTCCAGGAGCAGTCCCAGAGACACCTGCAAATTGCACAGAGGCATGGTTTGATTTCACATGCTCCTGATGACCATAACTGTTGCTATTATTTTCCTTACTATTTCACCTCTCAGGCAGAAAGTAAACAAAACACTTCTCAGGAGAGAGAGAGGAGAAAAGAAGAGAGAAGACATTGTGGGGCCAAATTGGAGCACAGGCCAGCATTTGTTGAACCGTTCTGATTTCCTTTGATGCTTTCCCTCCCTGCTGTTCAGGATAATGCCTTGTTCTCCTCCCTAACCTGGTGTGGAAGGAATCCCTCCAAAAGGCAATGGGGGCAGACAGACCATGCTTTTATTTTCTTATAGGCATTTATGTTCTTACAGGAATGGTTTAGAGAGGCTTATGGACGAATTAAATGGTTTGCAAAATTAAGACAGGATTCTCTATCAAGTAGACAGGCAGGGACAATAAAGGAATAAAAAGTCACATCAGGAGCTAATGACATTTCAAAACCAATTCTGGATGGAGAAGATGGAATCAGATGACCCTCTGAACTTGAAGACATTTGGTGAAACAGCCTGGAGTCTGGCCATCATGCACTGAGTCACGGGTCGCTGGTGTGGGTAGACGCTCGAAACATTTTGGCTCTAAGCACCTCTGTTTATACAACATTCTTTCCCATTGCGTCAGGAATAGGAAGCCTGTTTTCTCTGAGATAATGGAGTCAGGAAGAGAAATCATGTCCCAACTCTGCTAGATTTTGTGGCAGTCCAGGAAATAACAAGGGTTTTCTTTGTATAAGCACACAGCACCGCTCTTTCCTACCTCCCTTCTTTCCTCCTTCCATCCTTGTATGCCACAGCTGACCTGGACTCAGCTCATCCCCATCAGACATGGCTCACTCTCAAGTGGTCCCCTGGGTGGGGTTGAAACAGTAGGGTGTCCGATGCCCAGGCAGGGCCCAGCCTGGCCTGTCTCAGGGGTTACTGCTGCTTGTCCAGGTCTGTAACTATTGTCCCAGGTTCGGTGATGAAAATCTCCAGATAAATTTCATCCTAAGAAATAATTAAAGATTCCAGAGCAGGAGTCACCTGGTGCGTGCCATATGTAAACACCCACGTTTGAGGATGTTTGAAGAAGCACTGGATTGGTATCAAGGACTGAAAGTAGGTAGAGGTTTTTAGAAAGGTAAATTCTGCTAACTACAGACATGGAGATTAGAAATTAGCTTAACAACGTCTTAGGGAGGAAGGAGTGATCAACAATAATCAGGAGAGTCATATGAAATATACGCTGATTTCCTTCTCTCCTCTGATGAGGCTACCAGATGGGTAGGTGTGGGGAAAATGGTAAACAGTGTCTCTGGTTTTCAGGAAGAATTTAACAAGCTTTTCTCATTATATACACGGAATAAAATGAAGAAACGATGACTGGCAGATTAATAGCTGCCTCAACCAAAAGGAAGTAATTAATCAATCCATGTCAACCAAGTAGGCAGTTCCAAGGGCACCCTCCTGGCTTGCTCCATTCAGCCTTCTCATCAGCGCCAGGGGAAGCACGAAGCTTCATGACACTGGGAAGACAGCATGTCACTTGCAGGATGATGGGATATGTATCTCTAAAAATACCAACCAACTGGACGTATGAATTTAAGAACAAAGTAAGAGACATAAATGCAACGTCTTACTCTTATTAAACAAAAAACAAACAAGCTGCAGGGGGAGGGGCCAGATTAGCAGGAGCGTTAGCCCAATATGCGCTCAGTGATGTGAGGATCGTGTTAAGTGCTGGAAGAAACGGCACAGGCTTCTGTGTGCGTCTTCCCAAGGTAGGTCCTCTTCCCACCCCATCTCCATCCTCCATGTGTCACTCTCAAGGCCTAGAGCAGAAGCCACCGTCTCCCTGAGCCCTGCCTGATCACCTCCTTGGAGTAGCTCCTTCCGTCATGATGCAAGGGACACCCAGCCTCCCCTCCTCCGTATATGGGTGAGGGTGGTAAGTTTGTTTTGTTTTGTTTTGTTTTTGAGACAGAGTCTTGCTCCATAGCTGAGGCTGGAGTGCAGTGGCGCCATCATAGCTCACTGCAGCCTCGAACTCTTGGGCCCAAACAGTCCTCCTGCCTCAGCTTCCCGAATGGGTGCACCTACTACAGGTGCACCACCACGTCTGGCTAATTTATTTTTGTTTTTAGTACAGACAAGTTCTCACTATGTTTCCCAAACCAGTCTCAGGAGCTCACGTGATCTTCTGGCCTCAGCCTCCCAATGTGCTGGGATGACAGGCACGAGCCATCGTGCCTGGCCAAGGTTACTGTTTAACATCTGGCTTCCCAAGTGGACCATGGGCTCCAAGGGCAGAGATGATGTCTGTCTTATTCTCAGATGTTTAGCCAGGCAATGCCTGGCACCTTGTAGAAAATCAATCAAGGCTTGCTCAGTGAAGATAAATGAATGAGTCACCACCATCAGATGTGATTTTCTTCCTATCTAAATTCACCTGGTTTTCTTGTTTGACACACTGTCTTGGGAATTTGGAAATATCCCTTATTCCTGGTGGGTTTTGCGATCCTTTAGTGCAGGAAGTCCACCTGATTATCTTTGAATAAGAACCTACCAGAGTCTAAGGACTGGTTGCATAAACAAATGGGAGAAGAAAACAATAATTCTTTTAACATACAATTTGCTGCACTTGCCCTATTTTCAGGACTAAATAATATAGCTGCATGTAGCATATTTTAAGTAAAATGAAATTTCAGATGTGTAGAAATCAGTGAAAGAAGCTCATTGCACAAAGTGAACAGAAATGGAAAAAGGAATATGCATGCATTTTGAAATTGGTCTTATCAAAATCAGTAGGAAATTAAATTTTAAACTCAGTCATTCTTATTATATTATCCCTATTGAAATTCATCTTGCTTTTGCCTGTAGGCAGGGAGCAATTTATTAAAATACTCTGCATATCCAACATTTCTTAAACAAACAAACAAAATCTCTTATACTCAGCTCAAAAAGATGGTGACAGATGAAGGAAGAATTAGAAGTATTAAAAAAAAAAGAAGAAAAAGAAAAAACAACTAACCACATGGTGTATCTTAGAACCTGACTGATGATTCCATTCAGATAATATTTCTTGGGCACCCACAGGCCACAAGCCACATGACATTAGATAGAGAAAATGATAGAAATCAAGCCATATTTCTCTACTTGCAAGCAAGTTATATACTAGCAGATACATACAATACACAAAATGCTCTTAAATCCAAATAAATCACATTTTCATGATGCAAATACTGACAGCTTAAATCTATATAGCACTCCATTGGTTACAAAGCACTTCTACCTAAAACATCTTATTTAATTTGAAAGTAAGTTAATCTAGTTAGGTTAAAGAGTTGTGTCAATCGCAAGTTGTCTCCAAAAGCTGCTGGGAGCATAAAGAACCAAGAAGAGCTACGACAATATTGAGAAAACCCAGTAAGATAAAGTAGGAGAGATTTGCTATATTAGCTATCAAGACTGCTTTTAAACTGATGGTTAATAGGACAGTGTGGTTTTGACATATGTTAGACAAATGAAACAGAATAGAGCCAGAAATAGACTCCATCCTTATAGGGAATTGTGCGAATTCAGGGGTGGCCTTGCAGGTAAATGGAGAAAGGATGAACAATACAATAAGGGGCACTAAAAAAATTGGTTATCTTACTTAAAAAGCAGAAAACAAAACTAGTTCCATTCTTTACACTACGCAAAGAATGCAAGTCATTAAAGACCAAAGCGTTAAAATTAAAACTTTAAAAATTTTAGATAACAGATCACTTTTACGACTTCAGAGTGAGGATAGACTTCTTAATTAAGACATAGAAAGCACACAGTGTAAAGAAAAGGATGAATCAATTCAGCTGCATAAAAATTTAAAACTTCTGTATAAAAAAGTTTAAAAGATTGGCCACAACCTTGATAGCATTTACAATGCATGTAACTGATGAAGAGTTATTATACAGAATATGTAAAGAACTCTTATAAATTAACTAAGAGACAGAGAAAAGGAGAACAGGAACACTGTATAGATGGGGAATGCAAAGAGAAATATCAATGCCCCCTGACATGTGAAGGGAGTCTGACCACACTGGCCATCAGGCAGTGTGCGTTCTGGCCACAGTGGGACACCATCTCACACACAGCCGATGGGCTGCGACTCAGTGCCTGATGTCCTAGCAACAGCAAGGAGGGAGAGAATGAGAACTCGCATCTACTGTTGGTGGGAATGCATCTTATACGACGACTTTGGAGGAAATTTGGTAACATTTACTATCGTTGAAGATCGTGTGCTCCATGACCCAGCAATCTCACTCCCAGGTATATACCCGAGAGAACCTCCCCCAACACCTGTCCCCACGGTGCTCACGGGATGGATGCACAAGATCATTCATGGCAGCAGTGCTCTCAGAAACACCAGAAGGAAACAACAAGCATCCAGCCCCAGGGCAACTGACACAGGACTGTTGGCAGTCAGATGAAATACCACGCAGAAGCGAACATAGGAACCAGGCGCTACCCATCAGCATGGATACAGCTCATGAATGCAATATGGAACAAGACGCATTCATGCATACACGAGGTGACTTCATTTATATGACATGTAGACTGCAAAAAACAATACAGTGTTTAGGATACACACAATAAAACAGGAAGAAATAAACAGGAGTGGTAGACATCAAATCCAGGGAAACGGTAACCTCCAGGTGGGAGGGAGAAGGATGAGACTGGGGGACCATAAATGGTGTTCAACTGTATCGATAACTTCTTTATTTCTTAAGCTGAATTTATAGGTGCAAAGGTGTTTCTTACAGTATTTTTATTCCCAAATATGTCTGAAATATTTCCTAAGAAAAATTTGAAAAGGGCTGAAGTCAATATTTCTGTTCATTGAGTTGAGGAAGTTTTCTGCAAGCCAATGGTCTATCCACAGTGAAAATCTGGAGAAAGAGAGAGGTGTTGGTCAGGGGCACCTAGGAACCCATTCTGCTTTCGCCCTCTGGATGAGTTCATTCAAAGACTAAGAGACCTAAACATTTGGAAATGTAAACATTCACTTACATCTACATCTGTTAAGTGTTAAGTTCTGACATGAGCTTAGTCTAAAAGGGATCTGGGCGGGATATCAAGAACCAAACATCACAGATCCAGAAAGAGCCTTCCCTCTGCTACTTCCCTGTCTGTGGTCTCTGCGTGATACAAGTTATGGTTTCTAAGGGACGGGGAAGCTTGGCTGAGATCACTGCATCTGCTCTCGGCTTGTGTGGGCCATGGCACTTTCAAAAAAGATCACGCTGCTTCGCATAATTAAACCAGGAACTCAGTGCAGCCTCAGAGTGTGTGGGGTGGGGCAGAGCTCTGGGAGGCCGAGTGGTGACTTCCTCCAGTCCAGTATCCACCGGCCACACGGGAGATGGTGTGGGACGTGGGAGCTGAAAGGCTTCATTTGGCCTCATAAACGGGATTAGCGTGGGGGCAGCTACCGACCAGTCACCTTCTGGAGTCCCGGGTGCCCAGGTAAAGGGCTTTGGCATGGAAGTGCGGGTTGCTAAGGGAGTCGTGGGAGGGAACATGACAGAAGATGCTTCCACCTGGGCAACACCTGTCATTGGGAGGGCACCGTGAACATGGCTGGCATGTTCCTGGTGATCTAAGGCTCAAGTTAGACAAAGTAACAGGCACAGGAAGGATCCTGAATATTGCGAGGTTGCAGAAGGGAGGCCAGGGAATGGCTGTGGCCCAGGTGTATCAAATAAATGCCCCCATACTGTTGTTTGCGATAACAAGTCAGGGGTGTTAGAGAAGCCAAAGACCCCCTCAACACCCACCATATGGGCAATCGAGGTTGTTTTAGGCAGAAACTGGATTGCCGCAAAGCTGACATGTTGGAAGGGGTAAGATGAGAGCTAAGAACTTCTCCAACTCATCCTAACGTGTCCCTCCTAGAAGTCACGAAGAGAAAAGGGCGAGACTATGAAACAAAGTGTGTAAAGGTGGAAAGAAGTAATAATAAAATTAAGAAGAGTTCCATCCTGATTAACCCTCCATGGAAAAGCTCCAGAGAAGGTGACTCTGCCAACTGAAAGTTTTTCACTGTGAGCAACACTACGTAAAATGCATCTGGACCAGCACATTCCCCTGTGGACAGCTCTGCATGGAGATGTGATGGGGACAAATGATCTAGGAAATCATTGTTTTCATATCAGTGTTTGGAAGTTTCAGAGTTTACTTGAATGGGAACACAACAGCTCACTAATAAAAAACGAGGAACGTCTTACGTTTTTAAAAAAATGTTTCCCCAAATAGGTTTGCTTATATGATCTATTTGGGGGTTTGGAATGAGCATGTGGAAAACTAAAAAAAAAAAAAAAAAAAAAAAAATTCAGAAATTAATAAAGACATAAACTCCATGTTTTATAATGCCCAGAGTGGTGCGTGCTTCCCCGTTGGGGTAACTGAAGTTGCCGGAGCTGAGTTCACCGGGGACTGTAAGGGAGCTTCCTGGGCGGGGCCACCCCCAGCTGGGGGAGGCGGCATCCAGGCACCTCATATGCCGTGCCTTGGGCCTTACCTGTGAGTCAGAGTTTCTAAAAGTCCTTCTGTCATGGGCTTGCTGTAAGAAGTCAACATAAATATGGACAGTGCTCAGAACATGGGGCACCTGATGTCTGGAGCAGCAAACTGTGATCCAACACTCATATTTCCACAGCAAAACAATGATCCACACTAATGGAGGTAAAGAAGGAGAAGAAGACTGTACGAGCCTTCCTCACCCAACACAGACCTACCAGGGCTCTGCGCGCCAGTGCCACAGGCCCTCCCACAGCTGGCCCCCCAGGCCCTCCTGTTCCACGGCTTCACTGCGACCACGTGGCACTCTTCACTGGGAATATCCCTCTTGCCTCTCCTAGAACCACCTCCAACCAGATTCTGGCGGGAGATGCTGCAACCAAGTCACCGGCACAGGGCCCCTGGCCCCCAGGGGCCTTGGGTGTTGCCAGTAGATCCATGTTCATTTTATCCATGACATTCTACCCCTCTAAAGCCATATTGTGTCTGTAATCTACAACAGGTAGATGACATCAAGTCTTACCGCATTTACAGTAATTTCAAGATGATGACTCTTATCTCCTTAATTGATTACGAGCTCTTTAAAAGGCAACCCTCGGGTGGCCACATAGCCTAAAATACGAATGAGACTAAATATAGGGATGTGAAAGTTCTGCTTGACGCTTAAATGCGCTTATTAAGACTTAATCCAATTATATTATCGGGATTGATATCTATAAGTCTCTAGTAGACATTCCTGTTTAAGTTTTAAAATATCATGCTTCCTAGCTAGGCATGTAAAATGCCATGTGACATTAGAACAAAAAATTAGCATGTAGAATGATTGGCACATGAAATGTGATATTAGAACAACAACATGTAGAGTATGATTTAATGTGAAAAGGCCACGTGAGGTGGCATTTTAGATAGAAATGCACACACACAAGCACACATACACCTCCCTTCATACATTCAACTGAGATCTTTCAAAGGTGATATCAAAATAAAAACAGCACACACATTTTATGGAAAAGAGCAAACCAAGAGATTCTTTTCTGTGGTGCTAAGACCTGAAATGAAAACACATGACCAATGGTGGAGATATAAAGGCATTACGCTGCCCAGAGGCGCAGCAACCAAAATAGAAAGCTTTTTACTTTGCAGGTTGATGTGGTTTAGCCTAAGGCACTAAATCAGCACCTGTTATCAGATCACTGTCCTTGGGTTCTGATTTCCTTCTGCCAGCAAAGCACCTTGATGAGTGTCTACAAGAGGGCAAAGGCAGCGTAATGCCACCCACGGTAGGACTGCAGGGCTGCACACATTAGACTCTTTGACACTTTTATTATAGCTACAGCCTGAGGATGCAGCTCCAACTCCTGCCCTTATGAAAATAAAATGGTGCACATCATACAAGACTATTTAAATAAACCAGACTTCAGCCATCTGCACCCCACTTCTTTTGAGACCCACAAGATCGGAGTGCTTACACGAGAGGTAAAATGATTTCCCTGGAAACACACTCACCTGTGCACCATGAGAGACCCAAAGCTGAATAGCCCCCTTGCCTTCCTTGCTCGATTACACGAGAAAAGCAAAAGCAAAAAGCACCTGGCATGGTGAATTTAATTCTGCAAAAATATATCCTGAATACAACTCCCTACTGGAAATTTGAATATCTAAGCAGGGTTGTGTAGGCCCTTCAAAGTGACTGCAAATTATGGTGGAATGATATGGTTAACACAGAAGTTATGGCATTTTTGCCGTAAACAATACCACCAAGAAAATGAAAATACAACCCACTATGGGTAAAAGTATTTGCAAATAATATGCCTGAGAAGGCACTTGTATCTAAAATATATAAATAATTCTTATAACTCAACAATAAAAAGATAAATCACCCAATTTTTAAAAATGGGCTAGTGACCCAATTTGACATTTCTCCAAAAACATACAGCCAATAAAAACATGAAAAGATGCTCAACATTATTTGTCATCAGAGAAATGCAAATCAAAACCATAAGAAGGCACCACTTCATACCCACCAGGATGGCGGTATTCAAAAGGTGAACAATAACAAGTGGGGAAAAAATGGATCTCGGCTGGGCATGGTGGCTCACGCCTGTAATCCCAGTACTTTGGGAGGCCAAGATGGGCAGATCACCTGAGATCAGGAGTTTGACACCAGCCTTGACCAACATGGTGAAATCCTGTTTCTACTAAAAATACAAAAAGTAGCTGGGCGTGCTAGCAGGCGCCTGTAATCCCAGCTACTAGGGAGACTGAGGCAGAAGAATTGCTTGAACCCGGGAGGCAGAGGTTGCAGTGAGACGAGATTGTGCTGTTGCACTCCAGCCTGGGCAACAAGAGGAAAACTCCGTCAAAAAAAAAAAAAAAAAAAAGGTCCGTCTATCACTGCTGGGTGGGAGTGTACAATGTTGCAATCACTTTGGAAAATGGTCTAGAAGTTCCTCAAAAGCTCAAACATAGACTTGCCATCCCGGATCCAGCAATTCCACTCCTAGGTATAAACCCAGGAGAAATAAAAACATATGTCCACACAAAAACCTGTACAAAAATGTTCATAGCACCATTAGTCACAACAGCCAAAAAGTAGGGACAACCCAAATGTCTATCAACTTACTAATGGATAAAAAAAAAATGTAGTATATCCGTGCAGTGGAATATTACTTGGCAATAGAGAGAAATACCTGCTACAACATGAATGAGCCTTGAATACATGAGGCTGAGTGAAAGAAGCCAGCCGCAAAACCCCACATTGTATGACTCTGTTTATATGAAATACCCAGAACAGGCAACTCTATGGAGACAGAAAGTGGATGTAGGGCTGCAGGGGGTCGTGGAGGTGAAAAGGGGGACAGGGTTCTGTTCTGAAGGACGAAAACATTATAGATGTGGTAACGGTTGCACAACCTTGTGAATATACTAAAAACATGGAATTGTACATTTTAAATGGGTGAATTGTATGGTATGTGAATTAGATCTCAAAGCTGTATACAAAAACAAAAACAAAAACAAAATGTTATGGCATTCAGGGCAATTTGAAGCAAAACAAATACTGAGATGGTTCTAAAGAAGGGACTTTCCTTTAGCCGGGCACCAGGTGGCATGTACCTGTGGTCCCAGCTATTCAGGTGGCTGAGGCAGGAGGATCACTTAAGCCCAGGAGGTGGAAGCAGCAGTAAGCCATGATCTTGCCCCTGCACTTCAGCCACAGCGAGACGGCAAAACCCTGTCTCAGAAAGAAAAAAAAAAAAGAGAGAGAGACTGTCTTGGTGCCTTTTTTTATAGTCCATCTTGAAGAATGGAGGAGAGTGCCTTCTTTCACACATCTAGCTTTCATTCTGAGTCCATACTCGTAGGAAAGATTTGGAATTTTTCACGAAGACTCCCAGGAGGCAATGGCTTAGTGTATGATAAGTAATTTCCTCAGGATATTTGCTTCCTGGCAACAAAATAAAATTTAGAACGCAAACAATATGGCATATTTTGAAACAGAGTCCCCCAGGGGGTAGACAATGCTTCTCTTAGCCACTGTATAAAACAGTCTAGAAGTTGGATAACCTTATTTGTATGGTGGTAACCAATATCTCTATATCCGTGTGAATTCAATCCAATTTGGTGCTACAAAAATTAAAAATGCTTGACTCAAAATTCTGACATCTAACCTGACTCAACAATCCATCGGCGCATGAAAAAAAAAATTCCCCTTAAGAATTTCTAGTTAATGAATTCAGGATTGTTCATCTCTGAGAGGGAGACGAAATCAGGAGTAAGTTTGGAGTCTCAGGGAAAACATAACACTTTTATTATTGTTTAAGTCTAAAAGGCACTAAAGCACTTGTCCCTGGGTACCATTCAGATGCAGGCAACATTCAGTTAAAGTGCCTCATGGCTTTTTTTCCTATGAGGCTTACAGAATGGTCCGTCACAAGTTTTCTGTTTCTATTCTGCTTCAAAGAAAGACTTTCTCAACTTTTTTGGGGCTCCAGTACTGGCCCATCGTGGATGGTGAGATATTCTTTAGATGTTTGTTCTGTTTTTTTTTTTTAAGTTGATATATATTTAGGCCCAAAGTCATGTTTATTCACAAATCTAAACAACCGGCAAGCTAAGGCTAATTTTTTCATGTGGAATATTTATGAAAGAAAACAAGGAATAAACAACTTAAGATTGGGGATTTACTCTGAAGGGCACTTTCTGGAACATGTCATAGGCTCAGCCCCAGTTCAACCCCATCTCTACTGCGGTTTGGAAAATTGTCAGGCCTGAGAGCAAGGGGTTCTGTTTATCCCACTCTAGGATTAAGGAATGGAAATACAGGGAGAGCCAAGTAAGGAGGTTGTGACTCAGTCCCTCCCCCTGGATAAATGTCTGCACAGACTTTAGACTTCTGGTTTTCAAACTAGGGTTCAATAGGACCCTGAGTTCAGTGGAGTGGGAGGTACTACAGAGATGAAGCAGGCGCCCCTAAAGAGTGGCTCTTTCTGCATAAGATGTCTAAAAAACTGGGTTCCAGGTGTGAGATAAATGGCAGGACCTTGATTTAGATCTACTTTCGGGGTTGTTACAGAAAGATCTGTTGGGCTGTCTGGGGTGAGATTAGATGATTCTCATTATTTTTCTATGGTTAATATTGTTATAGCTACCATGGTGTATTGCAATGTTTGGTACTTATATCAATGACTCAGGAGCACTCAGACATTGATATACTGAATTATCAAAAGTTTAATTTTTTTTTTTTTTTGAGACAGAGTTTTGTTCTTGTTGCCCAAGCTGGAGTGCAATCTTGGCTCACCGCAATCTCCGCCTCCCGGGTTCAAGCAATTCTCCTGCCTCAGCCTCCTGAGTAGCTGGGATTATAGGCACCCGCCACCACGCCCGGCTAACTTTTGTATTTTTAGTAGAGACGGGGCTTCACCATGTTGGTCAGGCTGGTCTCGAACTCCTGACCTCAGCTGATCTGCACGCCTCAGCCTCCTAAAGTGCTGAGATTACAGGCGTGAGCCACCATGCCTGGCCCAAAAGTTTAATTTTATTTAGAAAAGTTTTAGTGTCAAGTATATTTTATTAATCTGTAATTATTCGAAAATGGGAAATTTACAAACTGGAATACTCAGGCAACTGGAAAACATCTCCCTACACTTATTTGAAGATTTAAAAAATGTATTAGCTTCAGACTACTTATTCTTGTTCTCTTTTCCATATTTTTCTAATCATTCCTACTCATTTTCTCATCTTGATTTTTTTCTCTACTCCTATCTCCTCATTATATCTCTTGCTATTTAGTTCATCATGAGATCTTTTATGACCAAATAGCTTGCTAGAAACAGCAACGCTTCATGGTAAATAGCACGAGAGAAAGATGTTCTGAAATGGTTATATCAGCACGCGTGGCATCAACTACAACGTGAGGCAAATCATTTGATAAATGTATAAATAGCAAGTCGTAAATTATTCTTTTCACCCCTGAGCAGCCTGGCAATATCACAGAAGGTAAATGCAAACGGCCTTCCACTCCTTTCCCATGAATAAGAAGATAATCCCACCAACAGACGCCATGGCAGCAGGAAGCGCGGCAGGAAATTAATGTGAATTTCTGAATTCTGAGAGAACTAGTTACCCATCGGCTGTAGGAAAAATCAAGAACACCATTCAAAGGAAAGAATTCATGATGGTTAATACAGATAAAACCTATGCAACTGGGTTACACATTTCATGAGGCCAAACACTTAAATATGCATTTAGCACAAAATGTGTTTCTGCCGAGTACCATGGAGGCCTCCAAAAAGGCTACTTTCACCCAGGGCCCCTCAGGAGTCTTTATATTCTCCATTGTTTCCTATATTAATAACAAATTCCTTCTAATAATTTATCAAAACATAATCACTGCAGTTAAAAGGTAGTGCTGCCAAATATTTGACCATAAAATCATATGGAAAGTAGTGGTAAAGAAATAATGTTACCATGTTTTCATAAAATTCATCCTACCAACAAATATATGCATATACATTTATTACATTTATTATAGTTATAACAGAATAGTTTTTAAAACTGGAAAGCCACATGTAATAAATAATATACCTTTCCTAAAATCAATACTTATTTCTGTCTTTCTTTTTTGAATCTTCACTTCTTTAAATTACTATCTGCATATTCTGGATTTTAGCCTGGGAGAGTATTATGAGAATGAGAAGTACAAAGAAAAAGAACAAAAGTATCCTTAAACCTACCAAATACCCTGAAAGAATAAAAAGAATGATTGCAGACAGATAATATATTTCTTTTTTTTCAATGAATGAAATAAATTTAATCCTATTTATCCCAGTTTAGTATCTCAAATAGACTGGTAAAACTGAAAAAGCACTTCTACTATGTTTTGAAACAAATTTAAAAGTATTATTATATTTTCCAAATATACATCCTATTAAGACATGCCCATTATTTTTCACATATAGCCATTTAGCAGACTTTCAACAAGTCCAAAGCTGCTAAATATACCATATGTGCCCATTTATTCTAATGAACCAATAACACAAATACATTACCAGATTCAAGCCCCTCTGCTCAGAAAGTATCACTAGCCTGTAGCTGCTGAAAAGCTGTTCCATCTCATTCACACACTCCACCATCATCCAATATCACCTATCTTGCTCCTGGCCAGAGGACCTTTCCAACACTGGATTCCAATTCCTCGTCTGGGCCAAAGGTATATAATATACTTACCCTCAGGTAAGCTTCTTGTACAGAGTGAATGAGATAAAATATGTGTGTCACAACGCCTTTATTTGTGTCAGAGAAAATCCAAATCAAACTGGCTTAAACAATAAAAGAAATTGCTTGGATCATATAACTGAAATATCTCAAGGTAATATGGCCTTCAGGCTCAGGCTGATCAGGGCTCCAATCTCATTTCTCTGTGGATTTCCCAGCTCTTTCCTCTCGTGTGTTGGCACCATCCTTAAGCTGGGTAACTTACGGTCACAGATGGCTGCAAAACTGCAAGTCAGGACTCCACGTTTCCATGTTTCTCCACAGCCACCGGGCAGGGATCTCAGGTTACATCCTATTTGACCATCTTGCATTCTCAACCCTGAGCTCATCCCTGTGACCAGGAAAGTGCCATGGGTAGTGCACGCACGCCCAGGATGCAGATCTCCCTGGGGCCAAACACACTTACATACAAAAAGGTTCTCTAAAAACAAGGTAGGCTTGGCTTTCTCCAACTGCCTCATCCTCTAATTGCACAGAAGAAATACTGTGAATGAACAAGACACCCAACCCGTTCTCCAACACCCCTTTCCCAGGCCTGTTTGTTCTTTTTCCTCTTATTTTTCCTGCATCGTCCAACGCCAAGATGCAAGGGCCGCGATCTGAGTGTGAGGGCCAGGGAACTCACTGACCATCGGGGGGGCTCTAGGAAGAGCCTGGAAGAGACCGTTTGTGGGAAGCTCAGGGGAGTCTCGCCACATTCGCCCCTTGACGAGGTGTGATGTGGTCAGGTGTGACGGAAGAAAAGAGACTGGGACTTGTCCCTTCTGGTATCTCAGTGGTCTGCTCAGAGACGTTTATCCTCCTTGCAGCTGGTGCATGAGTGAAACTCTGAATTTGTAGTTTTCCTTAGGAGAAAGATGGCATGCACCACTGGGTCACCTGGCAAAGCTATAACACACGGTGGCTCCTGCAGACCCCCGGCTCCCCTCACGGGCTTGCAGCCAGGCACTCTTCTCTCTCCCTCCACGACAGACCAGGGCGAGGAAAGCAGAAATGATGAGCTCTGAGCTGGGGCCTTGCTGCCCAACTGCCTCCACTAATCCTGCTCATCTGACTGAGGTCAGACACTGCTTTGCAGAGCCCGTGGGCTGTGCTCCATTTATCACTCTGTCCGGGCGTCTGTTGCTACCCATGCTCGGGTAGAAAAATGCTGAGTTAAGGTAACAGGACTTTACAGTTGGGAAGCTCATCTCCTCTTACATTCGGATATGTTTTCCAAGTGGCCACTGCCAAATTTACTCCACATCAGCCTCTCTCTCTCTCTCCATGCCCTTGACCACCTGTCCTCCTCCCTCGGGCCCTGCGCACTACATCCCACCTGTTTCTTGACTCATTCTCCACTCTTCCCCTTCTCTTGTCTTTCTCCTTCCTGTCTCTTCTCTCCCCTCTCCTCCTGCCCTTTAATTATCATTTAAAAGACAGATGCTTGAGCAGTGTTTCCCGGACCTCCCAGAGAAAGCTGCCCCAGAGGACAACGGAGCCATCCATTTGGATGGACTTTTCAGGGCCTTTCCCTATATTTCAAGTCCTTAGTGAAAAGCACGTGTCTGAATTTTCTAAGTTGAGGGGGAGGTTTGATTTAGTGGTCAGAAAAATTTCCAGTCCTGAAACATGCCTGCTTTTACCTGGAATCCTTCACTTTCAGTGGCATTTGCAGTTTGACATGAATGCTTCCGGTACTGCATTTAATAGACCTGCTGATTTGTAGCACAGCCTGTCATCACCATTCAGGCGGCTGGGGTGCAAGAGCTAGGAGCAGTGCTGCTGAAAGTTATTAAGACTTCAGTGAAGCAAACAGATTGCAGTATAACGAGAAACATGTAGCTTTTTCAAAACAATTTTGTCTACCGCTGAAATTTGCAAAACACGTCACTGAAGGAGTCTCAGGTTGACCTTGTACAGAGGAGAGCTCCGACCTGCCTCACTAACCCACACCCTGAGCTACTCACCCTGCCTCACGGTCACAACTGTTTCTAAAAGGTAGCTCAGGCTGAAGATCTAGGAGTCATCTTTGATTTTTCTTTCATGTATACTGGGTCCAAGCTATCCGCAAGGCCTGTCCACCCTGGTGTCAGATGGCAGCTCCGAGAGCTTGCTAGCTCAGCTTCTTCTCTGCCGCCCTTCAAGCTAATTGCACGCATCACCCAAAGGATCCTCTTAAATCGAGATATGATCCCATCACTCCCTTATGTGAAACATTAGGGCTTTCCATGGCCTTCAGGACACAGATTCCTCCCCAAGGCCCCAAGAGCTTTGGGCTCTCATAGCCCACCCCATCTTCCCCGTCTTTCTGGGGACACTGACTTCTGGCAGATGCCGGATGAGGTCAAAGCCCAGTCAGCTCAGGAACCAGGCTTGAGCCACACCTCCCCCAGAAACTCTGCCCCACACCCTCTAGGGGCCAATCATCTCTTTCATTCAGCCCTGCGGAGATGTCTCCCTGGACTGCCCTCTCAAACACTGTCCTCCTCTGCCACTCATGGCTCCCTGCCAGGCCATACGATTTCTGTATGTTTGAGATCAGTACATTTTTCTATGTAGACTTGATTCGTAAACAGATATAGATGCAGCCGAGCTTCCTATGGCTGTCGGAGGCTGAACATCAGGCCCTGGAATGCCACGTGGACATCTAGTGAACACCTCGAGCCCTCCATCGTAACACCTCGAGCCCCCATTCCCAGAAGGACACTGGGACACAGCTGTGCTGCCCAGCCTGCTTCCTACCCAGGCCCCGAGTGCAGGTGTTCACCTTCTGTGACCAGGCCCTGCCCTGCCCTGGCCCCTGCCCATCTCCCTCCCACACTGAGGCCACAGCCCTGCCTGCGTCCTGTCTGCTGCCTCTTCTACAACGTGCTGTCTTCCTCAAAGCGGAAATGACCAGAATATTCGCTTTGTCTTGCTGCTGTGACAAATTCCACAAATTAAGTGGTTTGAAACACAGGGTTTTCCCTCCCAGTTCTGGAGATCGGACGTTTGGGATCCATTTTGCTGGTGTTGGCACGGCCGGTCCCTCCGGTGACTCCGTGTCCAGCCCTGGGGACCGCCTGCGTTCCTTG
Source organism: Hylobates moloch (assembly GCF_009828535.3). Lineage (NCBI taxonomy): Eukaryota > Metazoa > Chordata > Mammalia > Primates > Hylobatidae > Hylobates > Hylobates moloch. Next base: position 174,442,239 of record NW_026652277.1, read on the forward strand.
CTCTTGACCCCTTCCTCCAACCCTGTAACCTCCGCCTCCTTTGTCACACCCTTTCCCGCTTCTGCAATCAGACCTCCTCTGCCTCCTCTCACGAGGACTCTTGTGATTACATTTAGGGCCCCCCCAGATTATCCAGGAACATGACACCATCTCCAGGTCCTTAACCTGATCGCTCCTACAAAGTCCATTTTGCCACATACGGGAACAGCTCCAGGTTCCAGGCTTAGGCTGTGGTTCTCTCGAGGAGCCATTATCCAGTCTTCCACACCCACCAAGGACACCAGGGGCCTACACCTGAGCACCTGCGTCAGGGCTGGATGTGGGGCTCAGCCGGATGAAGTCCAGGACCCGACTAGTCCTACTTTATTTCCTGCCATTGAAATCCCAGCAGGATGTGGCCGCATTGTTCATTAGCACCTTTTTTCAGAAGTTCAGTTCTAATAATTAACATTCCCTCTCAGCTGACTCATCTGACTGGGAAACAAGCATAGATAGATGTTCCACTGGGGGCTGAGCCATGCGACTCCCGCACCACACACCAGAAAGAACATCGTGTCTCAGATTCCCAGGCCAGCCTTCCAGCCACCATGGACTCCCTGTGCACAGTATTTTGGTCATAGGTCACAAAAGTAAAAAAGAAACGTAGAAGAAGATATAGAATAAGGGGAGGAGTAAGCAAAGCATTTCTGAAGATTATTGAAGATACCGGAGGGGATGCCTTTTTCTTTTTAATGAAAGGAAGCAGTGGACGAAGGCCAGGCCGAGATGCCCAGTCACATCAGAAGGAACTGCTGACCGCCTGAGGCCCCAGAGATGCCCGGCTTTTCTCGCTTGAAACACAAACCCATGGCGCACAGGCAGATGGCGCCCACACACCATGTGCTTGCTTCGCTCCTACCAGGCAGGAAACAGCAAAAGCAAGGGCTGGGTGCAGATGCTGGAATTAGATACCGACGGTCTCCGGGACCTCTCTCCTTATCCCCGCTCTGTCCTGTCCCAGACCATCTTGAACATCGGAGAGGGAGAGCACACCCCCCCGAACGGGCGCTCGGTCCCCTGTGCTGCCAGTGGGGTCTAGACACCATTGAGGACTTGCCCACTCAGCGCAGGACTCCCACCCACCCTTGCCCTTTGTGAACCAGTGGATGGATCCGCTGCATTTGGGAGACATCTCCCTGCACACACAGGCCTCAATGCAGTCATTCTCATTCAATGGAATTCAGCCCAAATGACAATGCTTTTTAGACACCCAATCCCTGTAACAGCCGTCCCTGCGCTAGGCCTCTATCGTGTCTCTTGTGGTACCCTGCCACCCACTGTGTGTGGAATGCAGGGACGCAGCCTCAGTGGCGAGAAGGTGGCAGTCAGATCATACCCCGGCTGACCTGCCGTGCCGCCTGAGAGCACCCCCAGCACTCTGGAGTTTCATTTATTCCGGGTCAGACCCCGTAAGGCAGACGTTATACTAATTTTACAGAGAAGAAAACTGAGCCTCAAGAAGGTCCCATTGGTGACCTTGCCAAAGTCATATGAGTGCCACGTAGCAGAGCCAGAATTCACAACATGGGGGCTACCTCCAAAGCCCCCACCCCGACGCATGGATCACAGGCAACGGCTCCCCTCACCGACTGCAGGAGAATCACCACCAGCACTATCGAGACCCGCCCTGCTCACCAGCATCAGCGCTCACGCCTGCTGCAGGCCATGTCAACCATGTCACTCCTGTCCAGCAACACGTGCTCACATACATGACGGCACAGTTGCGGACAGCTCCGGCAGGCGCATGGCACACCTTCTACAGCCTAGGGACAGCCAGGCTCGAGAGAGGAAGATGAACATGCAGAACCCCTGACCCCGACTCCGGAAACGGCTCCAAAGGCTCTCAGCTGCAGGTCCATCCTTCCCATCCATCCTCCCTCCGCCAGGCCAGAGCCCAGGCCCACAGCTCTGAGCTGCATGCGGGTGTCAGGCCAGCTGGGGAGCAGGGCCTGATGGCCACATGTGGGTGTGGCAGGATTTTTGCCCTAGAGACCTGGACTCACACAGGGGCAGTGAGTCCGCTGTGGTGCCCATGGGGGCGGTGCCTGGCAGGAGCCACAGTGCTGACCTAGCCCAGAGCCACGGAGGCCCCTGACAGCAGGTGCCTGACTATCCTAATCTAAGGTGTGCCAAGGCCCCTAACACCCAAGAGGAAGAGGAACAAATGAATGTGGGAGAAAGAACTGAGCCCAGAAGGTTCATGGGTCCAGGTACAGGAGAGCCCTTGACAGAAGCCCGGCTCTGCCTGACAGAAGGTGCCGGGTGCCCACTCCATCGTGGGCCGAAGGCAGTCACAGGCTGGAACGTGCAGAGGGAAGTCATTCATCACAGAAACCCAGCGTCAGGAGTCAAAGACTTTAAATCTCACCACAAATCTCTATCAGCAATGTCACGAAGGCCATCTTCCTGGAATAAAACCTATTCTACAAGCAACAGCTTTTAAAACAAACATCCTTATTGACTTTTCCTGTTTTTCTATTTCTTAAAAATTACCCGCATTAATACATGTGGAAATCTGTGCATTTTTAAAAATGTTGATAGTTTCTCAATCTTTTAAGATATTTTGTTGCTTTTAAAATTTTTTAAGTAATCAAAGTGGTTTGGGGATTTTTTCCCAAAAATTTTATTGTAAGATAACACTATATCAGCTATATATTGTGGCCTAAATTAGACATTTTTTCTACAGAAAATTTTTCAAGGCCAAACAGTAGTCTGTAAAAGACCCAATGCCAGCACCACCTCATGCGGCTATGCGGTTCTCTCGTAGCTTCTGAGTAATTTGACTTACGCGATGGTTTTAATGACCTCTTCCTCCACTGGTCTCAGGTAAGCACCAGTTTTTGTCTGCATTAACCCTCTACACCCAAGTCCTACTGATAATTTTTGGGCACGTAGTGAATAGTCAGTCCATGGCTAATTCCTAAGATAAAATGTCCTAGATCACCTCCAAGGACTTTGCACATATTAACCTAGAAGCTAGGAATTACATAGAGAATGGCCACGCGTGGCTCCGGGGCAACGCTGCTACAGCCACAGCTGTCCGTGACTGCCGAGCAGAGTCCAGCCAGCGGCACCTTCCTTCTGCACAAGCTTCACCAGCATTTTTAGCAGCACAGACCACAAATCAGTCCAAGGTTTTCTGTAAATTCACACACAGCAAAGAAGTATGGTGGGGTCCAGGCTGATGACACCATTGGGGAGAACCAGTGTGTTCTGTCCCAGATGGCTGAGAGAACGTGAAGCTCTGCAGACTTGGAGCCTGGCCATGCAAGGGGAAGTGTGATTCTGGACACTTCTTAACACTCCAGAATGTTACCACTGTGGGTGACTAAGCCTTGAAACTCCAGAATGTTACCACCATGGGTGACCAAGCCACATCACAGGGAAGAAACCTTCAATGTGCCTCCTGTGCAGCACACTCCTCTCTTCTGTGATCTGAACACGAACCATCGCCTCTAGGCTAGGACTCAGATGCAGTGAGCTCCGCTATACCCACAGTCACATACGGACAGAAATTTCTCTTCCCAAATCCTGTCTGGATCCAAGTATCCCTGGGTCAGAGTCTCCCAAAGAGACAGCCCTGAGTCCAAGCCCCAGAGGAGCTCAGAGCCATGCAAAGCAGGAGGCCTGGGTGTGGACGGGGTGTGGGTGGGGCCTGAGAATGGACCCAGGGGCAGACAGTTCAGGGAAGGGAAGATCACTAGGGTAGAGAGGTGACCTGGAGGGAGGTCAGCGTGGGCAGGGGTGAGACCAACGAAAAGATTGACCATCACCAGAAGATCAGGCTCACAGGTGGTGAGAGTCTCCATGTTTAGCTCACCCTGGCTGAGTGGGAGGTGGAGATAGTAAAATGAAAACACGGGCACTACTCTATAACTCCCATGGCAATTCGGGCAAATGCCCATCACCTCCATTACATCCAAGCTTCGGGAGGGTAGGGCGAGCGTCTCAGATGTACATCTCTTCTCCTGCCTCACGCACACAGAGTGATTGTGGCCAGCTCATTTTAGCAGGTCACACTCCCTTCCCTACATCAGTTGTTGGAGTTCTGCTGTCATGAGCCTCGACACTGCAGTACGACGCGCTCAAGAAGACATCAGGACAGAGGTCTAGACACTTACAACCCTGAGAGACACACTGGATGCTGTGCACATGAGCCCTGTGCATATGGACTCCGATTGATGCCATCAGATTCACACACGAGCCCTGTGTGTATGGGCTCCAATGGATGCCATCAGATTCGCACACAAGCCCTGTGCCTATGGACTCCAATGGATGCCGTCAGATTCACGCACAAGCCCTGTGCCTATGGGCTCCAATGGATGCCATCAGATTCGCGCACAAGCCCTGTGCGTACAGGCTCCGATCGATGCCATCATATTCGCGCACAAGCCCTGTGCCTATGGGCTCCAATGGATGCCATCAGATTCGCGCACAAGCCCTGTGCGTATGGGCTCCAATGGATGCCATCAGATTTGCGCACAAGCCCTATGCCTATGGGCTCCAATGGATGCCATCAGATTTGCGCACAAGCCCTGTGCGGATGGGCTCCCATCAATGCCATTAGCAGTTTTTTCACTTCTCTGTTGGGTTGTACTCTACAAGGACTTGACTGAGTCACACCTCATAATCCATGTGTTTTCTTTGTTAAGATCTAGAAATAAGAGACAGACCCCAACCTCATGCTGTGTCTTGGGTTCTCTGGAATGAAGGCAGTCAGCTATAGTCACCACTTTGATTCCCGCAGCCTGTCTGTTCAGTCCCTGAAGTGATGAGAAACCAAGAAGAATTCAAGAAGTCAAAGGCGTTCTAAAAATAAATGCTCTTTTAAAAGTTGTTTTGTCTGTGTTTCTTTCCTTCGTTATGTTCAAAGTCAACCAATCAACACAGTTGCTTTAGCAAGTTACAGGCAAGAGGGTTTCCTGTAGCACCTTTGCAAGCATAGTATAGAACGCAGCAGTCTCTCTGGGGCTTGACCCCGTGACAGGGAGCCCAGGGACTCAGGTGCCTGCAGGAGTTGATGGCCATTTGGCCTGGGAGTCTTAGGGCTCGTGGAGGGCCTGCAGAGCCCCTTGGGCTTCCTGCCTCCTCCCAGCCTTGCCTGGCTCCCAGCTTTTCTCACACAGAAGCCTCTCAAAGCCATCTTCTCTGCTCCTCTTGTGTTTTATCCACAGTTCAGAACAAGAGGCTTCCATGGTTTTTCACCCTTAGAAAGATTGACCACATGATATTATGGATGTAAAACTATTTAGAAGCTAATATGATATCTGACCTTAGTTCTAGAGAACTAGTTGCAATTATCCTGGGCTGAGAGCATTAAAATTGGGACCCGTGGGAGCTTCTTAAGTAGTCGCTAGACCATTTCTACCATAACCATTCCAAAATAAAGTCATTCAAAGTAAAATCCCCCCACCCCTCCTGTTATAAATTTGGCCTCCCAGTTTAATGAGTAAAAGCTGCAAGCCCACAGGTCCTTGGCAGGATGTGTGGCCAAGATGCCTTGGTGCAAAGAATGTTACGGTGCCCTTCGAGTGCAGAGACTGCTTTCCACAGCAGGCCCCAGGCTTGCATTCTGGCTAATGTCCATCTGAAAATTCAGATTGTGAAACTACAGCATACGAATCATTCCACAGGTATGAGGCCTGTTTTTCTTATTTGTCAATCTCATTCAAGCCTTTATTTTCTTCAGCAACAGGAGGAAATACACTGGCCAATACCTAAGTTCTAATCTTTGACTCATTTTTTAAAAATCTTGCTAATTTCATACAGAAGACAGAATAACTGAAAGAAGAAACGATTCTTTTCTCTAAAAAGCTAGATAATTTCAACCAGTGCCTTCTCCCTTCTCCCAACAGTCCCCACTCAGCCATTCCTTGTGGGCTGACACCAGAAACAGCGTGGAAAACAAGTCTGTTTTCCAAGAGGGGCTATTACCACGAATTATGTTTAAAATGACAGCATCGAAGATTAAACCATCATTGTATGTAAACTTAACATAGCTATAACCTAGGAAAAGCTAGTTTCATGGTGATAATACTAATTTGAAACAGATGTGTATTCAAAGGGGCAAGGAAGCAGGCTGACAGGAGAGAAAAAACATTTTCCCCCATAATGTAGTACCAAGAACCTTTACAGATATGGTCTAACCAAAGTCAGCTTTGTGCAACACCACAGATGCCAAGTGAAAGCTGTCCTGACAAGGCACATTTCACTGCTGAAGCATTTAATCACTTGAAGATAACCCTTATTACAGAGTTACACCTATTTTGTAGCTGGGGAGACAGGTGCTCAAAAGGATTCGGTGGTTTGGCAAGGGAGACAGCAAGAACACGAGGGCAGTGTGAGGTGGCTGGGAGAAGGGGCAGCCGGCAAGGTCAGGCACTTCCCACGACAGGAGACTGGCACCAAGCAGGGGCAGGAGGGAAACAGGGACACCACCTGCTCCATGCCTGCAGAATCCTACCTCCACGGGGCAAGGCAAGCGCAAACCACCCAGCCTGGGGAGCTTTGCACACCAAGGCTCATAGAGGAAGACTGGCTAGGGAGCATTCGCCGAATGGAATCAGGTAGGGCTCTCATATTAGTAGCGTTCTTGGGAACACCCTCTAACTGATCTCCAGGAACACATGCAAATGACTGCATAACATATGCAAATGACTGCATAACAACAGCTACACATCTTGGCTGGTCGGAAACACTGCTTCTGGCCTGCTTGGTAATAAATCCTAGGTATGTGGTTACGGCACATTTGTCCTCCACGCCCTGATGTGTAGGTGCCTCCGGCTTCCTTGTAGCTGCACCATTATTTTTCCCTAGCTAAGCAGTCAGCAGGCAAGGATTCTCACGCAGCTGCAAGTCAGATGTGATTAACAGTATTTCACATGGAATATATTTGTGTCTGATCCATTTGCTTGATTAAATCACACTGTAGCTTAACAGCCTATTTGTTGATAATTTTTACTTATTTGAATTCAATGTAATAGCTTTTACTAGTGAAAATATATCAGCAAACATAAAACGCTGAGAAAATGCAATACAACGTAATTCAGTGTAATCAGAAATAAAAGCAGAGCATTCTAGAGAATGTTGCTAGTCTTAGACCAGCTCTGCTTATTTAACAAGCACAGATCCTTGGAGCAAAAAAGGTAGAGTATTTCTGGCTAAATTACTGGTTACCAACTCCACGTCATACAAAGTAAATTCATCCTGGTCCCCCATATCAAAGGAGCAGTCTCCTGGCAGCTTCCTGAAGGTCCCCAAGGCCGCACACATCTCTGGTCGACCTGAACATTGCCTTCATCCTGAAGCTACAGCCCTAAAGCCTCTTTCCTCCCCTTCCCCTTCATGGCCAGTAGCCCTGGAAGCTGCCTCAGAGAGTTCATTCTTCTCCCACCACTAAATTGCCACTTCTGAGAAACTATTCGCCCCACATGTGAGAAACAGAAGGAAATTCCAGGTAAATGGTAAGTCAGAGGATGTGAACGTACGTTCCTTTCTTATTTAATGGGCTTCCACTTCGTTCTTCTACTTCTGAACGCATGAAAAATAGTCTGAACAGTCTTTGCTGTGCTGGCTCTGGCCAAAGACAGTCAGCACATGGGCTTACGGAAAAGGACGGGCAGAGCAAAAGGGGCAAAATCTCACTACGTTTAGTTGTCTTTTCACATAGTTTAAAAAAAAAACACTATTTTGGGGATTTTTCTTGAACGTAAAGAGAGAAAAGTATGTAATGAAATTCCAAGCTTAAGGCATATCACAGAAATTGTGACCACAAATAAGGAATTAAGCTTAATGTCTTTAAAACAAAGTATATAAATGAGCAAACAGATGAACAAATTCAGTATTCACTAATATGGACTATTTATTGTGGTTTTTTTTTGGCTGTCAGAAAATCCAATAAAAGGATAAACATAATTTCTTTGGGAGCATTTATTGGGAGTACCTGAAAATTATCTTAATTAGAAATGGTTTTCTTGGAAACCACCCAAGATCTAGAAGAAGAGCTCACCTATCAAGCCCCAAGAATAAGCCTTAGTGGTAAACTTTCCAGGAAGCTTTCTTTTTATCCATGACTGGAGCCAATATTGTTCCTGATGCTTGCTAAGAGCCCCTTCACACTTCTTTATTAGGACACCATGTTTTCCTTAACAGGGATGGGCAATTAAAATGTCTTTATATATACACATAGATGAATTCTGATGATCTGTGACCACCAGAAATAGAAATAAATTGACAAGTGATCTAATCAGACCATTTAAATCCAAAGCTGCCAATAATTTCACAACACTTATACCCTAATAGCAAGCTTCTTTTGACTTGTTTGCCTCTATTGCTAGACATTAAGCTCACTGAGGGCAGGGATCCTATTTTTATGTCCCAGTTGCTTAGCACAATGCACACAGTATGTGCTAAAATCTTTTGAGTGTATGAACAGTTGATAACAAAATTCTCCCTCCACTCAGCAGTTCATCGCTAGCAATATCCCAGGTAAAGCCTCGCATTTTGTCTTCCTCATTCACTCCCCACTGTCTTTCAGGAGAAACGCCAGTTACAGCTGAAAGAGCTCAAATAATAGGTCACCAAAGAGAACCCTCTAGCTTTGGTAACTCCAAACTAATAACTGCTCCCTAAATGAAATGACTTTGCATATTGACACCTTTAGCAAATTGGTGGAAGTCTTGAGTTAATAATATCACTTTTAATTAGTTTAAAATGTACATTCCCTCTTGGAAGAAATATAAACTAAGCTTTGGAAGTTGCACATCCATCTTCTGAGGCTCTACTGGCGTGTGGAAAGGTTGAGTGGGGAGAAGATTCCTTTCAGCTCAGTGGACCCATGGTTCTGCTAAGTTAGGACGGTGAGGGTGGTGCATTTCCTTGCTCTCAAAGCCACCTTAGCTCATTAGGCAACTGGCATAGGTAACGTATTTTGTAGATAAGTTCACTGACTCACAGGCCAGACACTGAGAGGGTATCCTATCCCAGCTGGGTGATGGTAACTCCAGCATAGCAAATGGGCCGGTGTCCCCTTTTCTCATCTATGAAGTGGACGGTTGAACGAGATGCAGGTTACTCTGCCCAGCAACGTGTCCTGGTTCTTAGGCAATACTGTCAATGCCCTGAAAGCAGAGCTCTCTTGGGGGTGAGGGTCTTGTGGTCACTGAGACCTGACACCTTTCTGGAGTACACCCATGGAAGTCTATGGAACATACCCAGTTTTCCTCTAGAAACCCCCAAAATTATAGTTGCCAGAATCAACAACTTGGCCATCTCACTTGGTTCTATGCTGATAGAGGACAAAAATATTTCAGTGAATTTCATTTTAATCTGTAATTCATAAACTGTTTCCAAATATGATTAAGTAACCTGGCTCATCTGTCAGTTAGGGTTTAGCAAATGTTGGGTTATAGATGTAAAATTTATTTTAAAATCAAGTATGTTCAAAGAAGTTTTGCCAAGCATAAATGTAAAAGAGAAGAAAAAAAAGAAGGGACCTTAGAAATTTCTCATTATTTAAAAAAATAAACAATGAAAATAAACTCGAGTATGAAAACATTAGGACTGAGTCTCCCTCTGAAAGCCTTTTCAATGGAGATATGGTTTTCAACTTAAAGTAACTATGTTAATTTCCTGTTTACGTCACTAGACTTTGAATTTCAAATAACAAAAATTTTCGGTCTGTATATTTCAAAATATAAATTTCACAGAAACAATTTTAAAATGTTTCCTATTATTAAACAAGTTATCTTTCTCATTCATCCACACAGAGGAAATACACATCTGTGTTCAGTACTTTGTGTCCTATTTCTCAACCTCAATCCATTGACAGACCTCCCCTGCTCAGTTTTACATTTTTCGATGAGTGCTTCTTGGCCTATAACCAGCTGTGAACACAAACGAACAGGCAGCCTTCTCAAGTATGGGTAGGGTGCAGAAGAGGAACTTACTGGACTGGGGCACAAAGGCTGCTGCTTGTGAGACTCCTCACTGGGCGGAAGTGCCCTGAGGCCAGGACTTCTATGTCTTGTGTCTTTTTGGACACAGTATCCAGAAAAAGACCAGCCCAAGACCCGGTCCTCCATAAACATTTGCAGAATGAATTCCTTGGAAAGCTTTTAACAACACTCTCAAACTCTCAGGGTTTCTTCCCCTTAGCAATAGAATGAGGACAGTAACATATGCTACCCCGATTTTCACAAGCATCAAATAATAGAAAGCCGGGAAATGCATTTGTAAAGAAGAGATCGTTGTATTAGTGTTGACCATATTGACCATCTTTTTTTTTTTTTTTTTTTTTTTTTTTTTTTTTTTTTTTTTTTTTTTTTTTTTTTTTTTTTTTTTGAGAGGAGTATCGCTCTGTCGCCAGGCTGGAGTGCAGTGGCGCAATCTCGGCTCACTGCAACCTCTGACTCCCTGGTTCAAGCGATTCTCCCGCCTCAGCCTCCTGAGCAGCTGGGATTATAGGCATGCGCCACCATGCCCAGCTAATTTTTGTATTTTTAGTAGAGATGGGGTTTCACCATGTTGGCCAGAATGGTCTCGATCTCCTAACCTCATGATCCGCCCACCTTAGGCTCCCAAAGGTCTAGGATTACAGGCATGAGCCACTGCGCCCGGCCATTATTGACCATCTTAGTGAGACCTCCAGCACCTGGTACGGGATCTGGCACGTAGGAAGCGCTAATTGACTACTTGCTGTTAGACTACATTTATTTTCAGCCCATTTGACCTCCTACGTCGCTGATGGTTTATGTATGACTTCTAGAAATTTTATTTGTACATCAAAGAAACCTCGTTTCCTATTCCCACCCCCACCTTGTTTCCCACTGTATTCTTTTTGGAGGCACTTCTGCAGCCCGGCCCTCCTTGCAGAACCCTGTAACACCAGAGGTGTGTGTATCCAGAATCAGGCAGATTCCTGAACTCCCACTGGTCAGCCAGAGCCAGTGCTGCTCTTCATAAACAATGTCTGGAGTTTGCTCACACGTGTACCTCTTCTTGGCAAAGACAATAAATGGAAGGAGACAAGGAGTTGTCTAATAAACTTGGCATTGAGATGAAACAGGAAATAAAAACATGTATCCGGATAAAGATAAATACTGTTCTGAGTTTCTGATCTTGTCAACTAGGCACTTTTTAAGTGCCTGTGTCCCAGGAAAATGATTTGTCTCACTGAAGCTGTGCTTAATTTCTCTCAATATTAGACTTAAAAGCAAGCCCTCCTCCAGTACTGGATTAACAGTTTTGTTTGAAAGATGTGTTTTACCCTTGGGAACCGGCCACACTGATCAATTCTAGTACTTCCAATTCTGATTTAGGGATGCCATAAGAGAAACTTTTTAAACAAGTAATTCTCTCCTACTTTTTTGTCTATTCCTCAGCTCTGCTTAGAGGTCTCTCAATTGTTACAGAACCCATGTCTGTGTCTAATATCATGGCAGCCGGGACAAAGAAAACCAAGATGAAACATTTGAGATTGTTCCAGTTGAAACAAACCAACCAAAACCCCACAGGTGCCAGCCTTGAGGCAAAGGCGGGACAGTGTCAGGCGAAATCTTTGGGTCCCAGCCTCAGTCTCCCCATCACCATGTCTTTTTCACTTAAATACGTTTCACTGTTTTGTCATCTAAAGATTCAACAATGTGATTTGGACACTGGGATTAAGAGAATAAGATTGGATGGTTGAAATAAAAAACACTACGAGACAACCGTCCACAAGGAAACCCTAAGATGCCAAGATGCGGGACAGGTAGAAAGGACAGGGCTTTGGGAGTACTCTGGGTTTTCAGGACGAATCTGTATCAGCCCCGGCGCTGCGAGGATATTGCATCAGGCGCTTTACTCCTGAGCGCCGTTTTAGACGCCTAAGTAGATTGTGCTGCTGCCCGTTCTTTCCCGTTCTGTGAATTCTACACTGACTTCAAATGCACGAATGAGCTACAAGATAAGGTGGAACCTGCCGGCCAGGCACAGCTGACAGCACCTGATCAGCGCCTCGGAGGGCGGAGCTGGGGGGCTTCTCCACACTGGACTTTGAGGGACCCCCGCGGAGCGCTCCACGCCACGCGGTGGTCTATCTGTAGAGAAAGCCCGTCCTCACCCGGGCACCCTGTGGCCCACAGGGGACCACCCCACACCCCGTGCAGACAGCGGCGGAGAAACGAGCTGGAAATGCAGTGGGGGTGGAGTTGGCCCCCGCGAGGACCCACGGACCGCCCAATTACTACGGAGTCCCAGCGATAACGTTTGGAACCGTTTGGTTCGATTTTCGGAACCGGACCAGCTTTCCAGTAACTTGAACTCCCTGACGGGTCTCGGGGTCCACCCAGGGGTGGCGAGGCGGGCTCGGGCGGCCACGGCCCGCTCGGTGCCCGGCACCTGCGCGCCCCGAGGGCGGCCGCATTACCTCGAGCCGGCTCAGGCTGGAGCTCTTGGAGCGCGACTTCCTGCGCAGGTACACGGAGAAGAACCTGCGCACGGCGAACTTCTTCATGCTCAGGTCCATCGCCCCGCGCCCAGCCTGGAGCAGCCGCAGGGCCGGGGGACGCGCATCCCCGGCATCCCAGGCGCGGGGCTCAGGTCCGCGGGCGGGCGCGCGTGGCCGGGGAGCCCGGCACGGCGGCCATGGGCGCGGGGCGTGGGGCGCGGGCTGCGGTCACAAAGGGCAGGCCGCGCCGGCCACCGCGGCCGGGGCCCCAGGCGCTCCCTCCGCCTCCTTCTCCGCCTCCCCTGCGAGTACCAGCGCCGGCCACGCGCCACGCCTACACCACGCCCACCACCACTACCGCCAATCAGCGCCCGCCGCTCCGCGCCCCGGCACGCACACCTCCTCCTCCTCCGCCCCGCCCCGCCACTACCGCCAATCAGCGCTTACCACCCCGCCCGTTCCCGCCCACCACCAGCACTGCCAATGAGAGCCCACCGCCCCGCCCAGGAGAGCCCCGCCTCTGCCGATACCTCCAATCATCAGCGTCGCCCTGTAGCTCCAGGTGCTCATCCCTCCTCCTCTTTCTACTCCTTCCTACAAGTACCAGCTCCGTGCAGCCCCGCCCCCACGCGGTTCCGCCCACGGCCCCGCCCACAGCATTGCCCGCCAATCAGCGCCCGCGGCCGCCGCATGCCTAATGAGCCCCGACCCGGGACAGCTCCCGGCTCCGGCAAGCTGTGCAGCTGCTCCGGAGCCGCGCAGTCGCGGGTGTTCCTGTCACGCAACTTCGGCCCGGCTGCTCTTTCTTCCAGCTTTGGGCCGTCATTATGTTTTCCTTCCTTAAAACATCCCTGTGCACACTTTGTCATCATGTTTTTCTCTGCCGAACCAAACTTTAATTGTTGATCAGCAAACGCAGCCAAAACCTCAGCGGCACAGCGAGCGAGGCACCCGCGCCTGCCAGCGGGCCCTGCAGCTCGGCCCAGAGCCGCCCGCCGCGGAACCGGCGCCTTCCCTCCGCCGGCGGACAAAGGCGCCCGAGGGCGGGGGCTCAGGCAGCCCGCGGGGCGCCTCCCTCCCGCGGCTGCAGAACAAAGACGCATCCGCCCTCCGCAGCTGGTCCCGCTCTAGGAAACGTCTACACAGATGGCTTATCAGGGCCCGCGCTGGGAATACCCGGGGCGGGGTGACCTGGGTCTAGGGCGAGGCCCTCAGACCCGCTGCTGGCGGCAGCGCCGCTCGGGATCGCCTTAAAGGGAAACACTTTTTTTTTTCCTCTAGAAATGCTCACCAAGGGCTACAGCAGGGCCGAGAATGCGGGCTTACGACCCCGTGCAGCCTGCTCTGTTTTCCTCTTGTGCACGTGTTGAGTTTGTGTTTAAAAACAGGGAGAAACCGAGCCCATTGACATAGCACCATCACCACCTGCAAAGACCAGAAACGAGTGCGGTGGTGAGTTGACAAGTCTTGCTTGCTCTTTTGCAGTGCGAACTGCAAAATCCTCGCGTTGTTTTGCTCGCTGGACTAGTCAGATATTGCGTTAATACTCGTGATAGGCTATTTTGGCTGAGGTGGGTAGAGAGGTCAGAATGTCCTTAAACAAGAGCTTTAAACTCATGCTGCATCCGGGCTGAGGTGAGGTCAGATAGGCTCTCTGGGTTTCCTGGAGACCCGCGTTGAGCGGTGCTGCTCCGGAGTGGAAGCCGGGAGTTTAGCACCAGTACTGTGGCGCTGCCCCTTCCTTGCTTGGTGAACTTGGGTGCCCTTGCACGTTGTTCCCACGACTCATCTCTAAGAGGAAAATACGAGTGAAACCTGTCTCATCTCCCTTACTGGATACCAAGAGGCTTATGCAAGATCGCCGATATGGGAGTGCTTTGTGAATTTAAATAGTGCAATTGATTTTCATATTATGTATTAAAGGAGCTATAATGACTATTTTTCTTTAAAAACAGAAGTGCAGGACCCCACACGGACACCAAACACTGTTTTTGCTGCTTTTCAAGACGGTGTGCCAGTTAAGTGCCCCTGAAAACTGCGTTTCCTGCTTCCTTTAAAGTTCTGCTGGGAGGGTAGTAGTAATCTGTGCTCTCAGAACCAGCCTTTTAGTGCCCTGTATCCCTGCTGGGGCCCTCAGGCATCCTGGCTCTAGGCAAACACAAAGACACTCTATACCCAGCACGGGAAGCGGTAGATGGACCTCCGACTGGACACAGACTCCGGGAGTGAGGGAGGGCCAACCCGACCATGCTTCCCTCGGAAGGGGAGCCAGTAATACTGGCCGGAGACAGGAGTGCTGAATGCCAACCATACCAACTCATGGGTATCCTGTTCAGGTCAAAAGCCCCAAGGCAGGCCTAAGTCAAGGCTTGTGTTGTACCAACAATAGTATTTTGACCTGATGTGACAAAATCGGAAAGGAAATATTTCATGGGACATTCATGAGTTCCCCAAATTTGAAGGTAACAAAACTGTTCTGTTGAACTAGGGGGGGAAATCATTCAGATTTCATTGGAATTCATTGCTAGAACAATAAATCTGTTTGCCTTTGTTTTTCTCCTGGTAAAATACATGTATACCAAAATCTCTAGTGATCACAGAACACTACTTCATGTGCTTATGTAATGAAATCCTCCAAAACCACTAAATCTAGGGTAAGTATAATATCAAGACCCACTGTAACCTAAATCCAAATTATCCTTACCAAATTCCAGAAAAAAAAGTGAACTTGATAAAGGCTCTTGCCCAGTTGATGGAATGGGAGAGGGCTAAGGGGAGATAAAGAGCTTGGTAGACCTCTGAGTATCTCACATTTTCTGTGATTCAAGCACAGTAAGTTTGAGACTGAATTCCGTGGTGACTACTACTTCTGTGAGTACCAGATTAGCTGATGTGTGGTCAGTGCAATTCCACAAGTGATTATCAAGCACCTACTAACATCTGGCACTGTGGTGGTCATTTGTGACACAAAATGATTACAACATCCCAAGAAGTTCACAGTCTTATGGAAGAGAAGGTGAGTGAACAGACAAAGCTGATGCCGTTTTTATGTAAAGTGAAAGAAATGTATAAGAGATGAATGAGAAGCCAATTCTAATTGGCGAAGTCAAGGAGGAGATGGCCTTTGCTCTGAATCCCTGAGGGTAAGAAGATGAGGGAATAGGTTTCCTGGACAGACAAGAGGAGGTGGGAGTCCCAGGCTGAGGAATAACAGGGCACAGTCAGGGGGCTGTGACAAGGTTTCCCATCTCTCCCCGCTACACAGGTACCTTTGTGGGTAAGGCTGGTGTGTTCTCTGCATATGGGAAGATGCCACATTCTCAGGGCATCCCACAGGATTGGCTTAAGAGTGACATCCAAGAGCTTCTAATTAGTCAAGTACCACAAATGTCTGTTCGTCTCCAAACAGTCCTACAGGCTGCTGAAAGTTTCAAGCTTCTAGAACTCTCATTTATTTCTAAAACTCTCATATATTATTTTCAATAAAATGCTAAATTGCACTTCAAGTGAGACTTTATATATCTTTAAAATAAATTGAAACATTCGGTCTTCATTAGGACTAAAGTTTTGCCACGGCAGCTGAATTCACTAGGTTCCCTGATGCAAAACTTCACCAGGATTACCAGGGTCACCTGGTGCTGGTTAGCTGAGAAAGCGGGAAATCGTGCTTTTCCAGAGTATCAGCATTCGAAGGCTCTGCCCATCACAGGCATCCTACTGGGTGCTCCAGAGACAGTGTCCAGCCAATATGAGGGAGGGAGGTGGGCTTCAGTGTGTGCCCCTGTGAACGACTGCCTGTGGCTGTGATGCAAACGGGTTCAGTCAAGCTTCTCTCAGTGTAGTCCCTGAGTGTACAGAAAGGAATCCTTTTCCTGGGCTGTGGGTCCCTGTGTACTTGAAGTATTTATGACTTTGAAGTTTCTTGAATGTAGGAATTAGTGCTTGCTCAGAAGATGGTCTTAAAATCCTGAGACCCTAGAAGGGAAACTGTAGTAGACATTTCAGGTGGGGGCACGTTCAGAGCAGGTGTCAGCAAGGGGCCTGGAGCTGTCAGGGAAGGGCCACTTGGGCCCTCAGCAAAAGTTAGAAGGGATCAAGTTTGCCTCTGGTCTCTGGCTGGCCCATGGCCCTCACCCACAGGACACTTGTCTCGGGTCTCATTCACATCTGGGTACCAACCAAGCCACGTCAGAATGACACCTTTGCCCTCAGTTTAACAGTTTAAAATCTCTGAGCATATTGAAAATTTAATAAGAAAGTCTTAATGAGTAAAAGTCTTCAAAACGATAGAAATAAAGCTCTAATGGTGAAATACCAGGAAATGGAATTTACATTTGAAACCATAGGGCCTGGTTTCTGGGTAGTCGGTAGAGGGAGGTGGAAACCCACAGGCCAGTTGTACTTGACCCTTATTGACTGGCTTAGATTTAGGAAGAAAAACCACATTGGGTTTCAAGCTGTGGGAACCAGCATGGCTGGCTTCCTCCCTCCCCGCTAGAGCCCTCATCCCCCATCCAACCTGGGTAGGAAGGCACAGAGGTCACAGAAGGTGGGCTTCACCTGCAACACCTCCCCCACCAGCCCACTGTGAGAACAGCTTTGGATTTTATTGGTTTTTAAATACTATGTTCCTTCATACCATTTTCTTTTGAAACCCATTTATAAACCATAGGGCCAGAATCTACAGTGAGGCTGATCAAATAACTTTCCTGATAACATATATTTTTTCGTCCCTCTGCCTGGGGCACTCTGGTGCCTTCCATGGTGTCAGCGGAGCACAGCTGGAGTCATGACTCCCAAATGGCAAGAAGGGAGGGCCCTGCCTCAGTGAGCCCTTTTTGTCTTTGAGACAGTGGAATCCAAGAGATGGCGCGAACACACAGTGCAGTCATAGACACAGCGGAGCAGAGACAGACCAGAGAGAGGCTGTGTGGCAAACAGAGCCCAGACGGGTGGCACTTCGGGGCAGCACCAGTATCAGCGAAGGTACAAATGCCTTGAAAAGACCTAAATCAAACACCACATGAGACAGATGAAATTCAGACAGACAGGAGGTGGGGACAGTGCTCCACTCCGCACATTTCCAGGATACTAATTCCAGCTGCCATGCGGTGCCTTTAACCTCCAGGACCTGTTCGCCTTATAGCTGAAGCTTTGTACCCTTTGAGCAACATCGCCCTTCCCCACCCCCAGCCCTGGGGAGTTTTTAGACTCCACAGATAAGTGAGATCGTGGATATTTATCTTCCCATGTCTGGCTTATTCCACCTAGTATGATGTCCTCAGGCCCATCTGTGTTGCCCGCAGGTAGCTATGTGAGGTGATGGCTGTGTTCATTAGCTTGATTGTGGGAATCCTTACATGAGGTATACCTACAGCAAACACCATGGGGTATCCCTTAAATTATGCAACTTTTGGCTGCACGGGGCAGCTCATGCCTATAATCCCAGCACTTTGGGAGGCTGAGGTGAGCGGATCACCTGAGATCAGGAGTTCGAGACCAGCCTGACCAACATGGAGAAACCCCATCTCTACTAAAAATACAAAATTAGTCGGGTGTGGTGGCGCATGCCTATAATCCCAGCTACTTGAGAAGCTAAGGCAGGAGAATCCCTTGAACCCGGGAGGCAGAGTTGCAGTGAGTGGGGATCATACCATTGCACTCCAGCCTGGGCAACAAGAGCGAAATTCCATCTCAAAAAAAAAATAATAATAATTTGTCAATTATACCTCAACGAAGCTGGAGGAAATAAAACGAATGAATGAGGAAGGACATACAGAAATCAACAGCAACAACACAGAGGAGAAAGACCAGAAGGGAGACACAAAGACCAGGAGACCAAGAAGGAACTTAACCCAAAGGAAAAGGAAACTGGGAGCCGAAGCTTAGTGAGGGAGGAGGAAGCAGGGACAGACAGTGCAACTCAGGAACAGGGTCGGGGAAAGGCAGAGGCACAATGAGCGGTGTGGGGAGGCCAGAGGACAACGTGGACTCAACATGGGTATGAAATACCTCGGGGCCGGGCACAGGGGCTCATGCCTGCAATCCCAGCACTTCAGGAGGCCGAGATGGGCAGATCACTTGAGCCCAGGAGTTCAAGGCCAGCCTGGGCAGTATGGCAAAACCCATGTTTTCTCTACTAAAAAATAGAAAAATTAGTTGGATGTGGTGGTGCGTGCCTGTGGTCCCAGCTACTTGGGAGGCTGAAGTGGAAGGATCACTTGAGCCTGGGAGGCAGCGATGGCAGTGAGCTGAGATCGTGCCACTGCACTCCAGCCTGGGTCACAGAGTGAGAGCCCATCTCAAAAACACCAAAAACAAAAAACAACCTCAGAGGGGATTGCCTAAGTCCACAGAGCAAGAAAGGAAATTGGGGCAGAGTAAAGGGATGAGTTTCTTCTTCTACCTCTGGCCAGTGTGTAAGGATGGGGTGCTCAGAGCTGGTGGGGTACTTTGGGCTGATGAGGTCATGCTAAGCATGGCACAGCAGAAAACTGGAAACATTTTGGATCCTTGATAACACTGTTGAGTTACTGCATTAACTGATTCTGCAGCCAAACCTCTTTGAGGCTTATTTCTGTGGAAAATAAATCTTCTCATTGAGCTGAGTTTTCTGTCGTTTGCAGCCAAAGGGATCCTAACTGGTGCGCTGAGCAAGGCACTCATTATTCACTCGGTTAATCCATAGACTTACATCCAGTTCCTAAATCTAAACTTTTATAAAAGTTACTTATGGATTATTTAATAGTCATACTATTTGTAAAACATTATGGTAGAAAATGCTGTGAGATTATAATTACAGTTATAATTATAGGATGGAAGAATTACTTGTTTGAATTTATTCGCGTGTCATGCATTTCATGATCTCTTCCCCTGTACTCAGCACTGTGCCCTCTCACAAGATCATCACAGGCTAGTGACAAATGATCAGATACAAAAATATACTATGAGTCAGCGGAACGTGCCACGCTTTAAGGCAGACAAACATGCAGCTGGCCCATGCGGAGGGAGGAAGGACTAGAGGGACACGGGGACGGTTTTTCAAACCAGGCAAGTGAAGATGAGAGCAGAAAGAAAGAGCATCTTGTGCAAAGGCCCTGGGGTGAGTGACACTGTGTGGCCAGAGCATGGGCTCAGGGCGTGGGGTCAGGTAGAGGGAATGACGTTTGTTCTCAGCTTAACAAAGGGGCCACTGAAGCGTGAAGCCGAGGACGACAGGGACACACTTGCATTTGAGAAAGTTCTGGCAGCAGGGTGCACAGCAGAGGAAGCAGATTCAGGGAGGTGCGCCTGTGACAGTCCTGTGGGGAAGGACAGTGTCCTCATGAAGAGCAAACCGCAGTGGCCACAGTGATGGAGAGCGAGAGGCTGAGGGGGGCAGTCATGCTGGGAGCAGAACTTGCCGGAGACCCCCGGGGCTGAGGGGAAGGAAGTGGGGCCGGACGTTTCCAGGATAAGTCCTCGAGTCCACAGGCGTCACCTCTGAGTTGCTCCTCCCCCTTCCTCATCCCTCCATTTTACCACCTCAAAAATCGAAATCGAAATCAAAATCGCTGAGCTTTTACACAGTTCACTCAGATGCTTCCCTGTAAATCCACAATTCGCAAAACCGTCAGGTTTTATTCCAACATGACCACAAACATGGAAAAACAAAGACACTTGTAAATTATGTGAGATGGGAAAATAACACATAACTCTAAAAAGGGAATTTCTTTTGCAAATGTTTTGTGAGGCAGAATCTCACTCTGTCCCCCAGGCTGGAGTGCAGTGGTGTGATCTCGGTTCACTGCAACCTCCTCCTCCTGAGATTCTTGAGTGGCTGGGGCTACAGGCGTGCGCCACCTTGCCCAGCTAATTTTTGTATTTTTACTAGAGATGGGGTTTTGCCATGTTGACCAGGCTGGTCTTGAATTCCTGACCTCAAGTGATCCGCCCACCTCAGCCTCCCAAAGTGCTGGGGTTACAGGTGTGAGCCACCACACTCGGCGTTCATTTGCAAATTTTTTTAGTGTTTGGTATAGTTTCACACCATAAATACCTCACATCCTTAAAAACCCACAGAAAAAAACTAATATTCAAGAACTAACTAGAATAATTTTTTAAAATATGAGGAAAATGAGACCATAATTTTTAAATTATAATAATTTAAATAAGACTTGTGATAACGGAGAGCCAACGGTAGTACATGAAAGCGACCGTGTGGGGCATACTTGGTTGTATTCATGTTTGTGACTCACTAATTATTAATCACTTCTCTCCCACATACACCTTGGCATGAATGAGTTAGAGAAGAACCATGGCAGGAGCCCAGTGTCATTCATCAACCCGGGTCCTCTATGCATCTACCGTGCCTGCTGCTGTGGGCTGTGCTGAGCCTGGGATCTGAGGGGCTGGGCACAGCAGGGACTCCTGCCCTGACGGGCACTGTGGTCTCTGGGGTAGCACAGACAAGCCAGGGTGCGTTCACTCCCAGGCAGGAAGGGCTTTAGAGGGGAGAGAAAGCCCTACGGGAGCACCCAGAGGAGCCGTTAGTCTCGCAGATGACTGCTACATTCACAGGCAATGATGAGCAAGCGCCAGCCAGGTACACAGGGACAGGCCAGGGTGTTCCGTCAGGGACACTCAGGCTAAAGGCCAGTGAGAGCATGGTCCTGAGGAGGCCCATTTGGCTGCTGTGTGAGGGTGTGTTGGAGTGGGGACAGGGCAGAGGAGGGGTTCTAGGTCACATGGTAGAGAGCCCCACGGAGTTTACCCCGGAAGAGGAGGAAGAGCCTGGCAGGCTTTGGCAGGAGGATGCCATGAGCATCACCTGGGCGTGTCTGGAGAAGGATGTTTAACTCTGAGCCTGCTCATCTACTGCGCTCACCCCAGGACAAGCCACCATCCCCGCCCTGGGGAGAAGGCTGCATCCACCCCAGAAGGGTGACCTGGGTGTGTCCGGTAAAGGGTGTCTTAAGTCTGACCCTGCTCATCTTCTGCGTCCACTCCAGGACAAGCCACCCTCCCCACCCTAGACCAGGGTGGTCACCTGCTAGCTTGGCTGCCCATGGCCATTCCACATAAATCCAAATCCAATCCTCCACTTCTCTGCTTATAACTCTTCCAGGCTTCTTACTTTCTTGCCAGTAAAGTGTAATGAAACCCAAACTCCTCGTTCTGCCTACACTGACTGTGCTACAAAGACCCTGGGTCTTACCACCCACCGCCCATCCCGCCCTGCCCCACCCTGCTCCGGGGCTCCACCAGCCTGGCCTTCCCTTCATTCTTGGAACCACCAAGGCTGTCCCACCTCCAGCCTTGGGTTCTGGGTCCTTCCTCTGCCTGGGCCCCTGTTCCGGCTCGCTCTCAAACTTTGGCTTCCAGCTTGAATCGGTACCTGTCTGCAGAGGCCTTCCTGGATAGCCTATCTCAGACAGGCTTGAATCAGTGCCTCCCTGCAGAGGCCTTTCTGGGTAGCCTGTCTCAGACAGGGCCTCTCTCCACTACTCTCTAGAACACCTCATGCTCATTTTCTTTACAAAACTTCTGATAATATGTGATTCTTCTATTCTTCCTTTTCTCCTCCTCCTCCTCCTCTCTTCCTCCTCCTCCTTCTCCCTCTTCCTCCTTCTCCTTCATCCTTTTCACCTTTTAAATGCTTGTCTCTAGTAATCATAATATAAGGCCCTAAGGGACAGGAACTTTAACATCCCAGAGGCTGCTGTGACACAGAGCCCAGCACACAGCAGGCACTCCATGGGTATCTTCTGCCCTTGTTGAATAAAAGATTGGGGAACGAGGCCAGGAGAAGCAGGGTGTGGCCGAAGGGAAGTGATGAACTCCAGGGTTAAATTTAGAACAAACAGGATTTCAGGATTGATCATTTGAAAGGAAAGTTTCTACCAACTCCCCGAGATACACTAAGTTTGAAGATTTCAAGGACAAATAGCTATAGGCCAATTTAAAAAAAAATGCTGAGAGGCTGTTCCAAAACCCTGACACTGCCCAGGTCTCTGAGAACACAGGACGGCCTGGACAGTGAAGGCGGGGAGCATGGAGGGGAGGAAATTTGGCAGCAACTGTGCCGAGCACCCTTCCTCTCCACCACCTAAAGGACTGGGGATGTGCCGCCTCTGTTGTTGTTACCCAGGCAGGATGACTTTTTGGGGCCCCTTGGGGAGTGCTGATATGCTAGGACCAGGTGGCTTAGGTCTGGCATCCACTGGGACCATCTGGAGGGGAACGCGAGGAGGACAGAGAGGCTGTGTGGTGGCTGACCCTGTCCGCGCAAGGTTTGTTGGCCAAGGACATATGAGTGCTTCCTACAGGCCGGGCCTGGGCCAGGGAGGGGCCATGTGAAGTCCTCAGAGACTGTGCCTGGAGTGAAGCCAACAGGAACCTCCAGGAGAGAAGGGTCAGGCTGGGGAAGAGAGGAGAGCAGTTGAAGCCCATTCTCTCCCCTCCTCTTCCTCACTCCTGGCTCTGGCCCCGAGAGGAACAATGAGCAGGTGCCAGGTGGGGGGAGAGGGTGGTAGGGGACACGCAAGGTGGAGAGTAGGAGAGCCAGCAAGCTCGGACTGCAGGCTGCCTGCGCAGGTCTCTGAAAGGGACCCATCCTGAGGACCTGAAATGCTAACTAAGCGCTCAGAACTTAAAGTCAGTGTGGGCTGTCTGTTGTCCAAGAGTGGGAAGAAAAGCTGTGGAAAGTGACAGAGTCCTCACTGGAGAAGGGGGCGTTTGTCCCACTGGTGGACATTGAAATGTGTGTTTTGACCCAATCTCAAGACAGGTTTGTTCAAGTCAATGATGTGAGTAAGCAGAGGCAGGAACCAAGAAGCGGGTCCAGATTTGCAGCATAAGACCCCGTGTCACAGCCGTGGGGGCCGCAGAGGACAGAGCCCACCCCCCAAAGTGGGAGTCCAGCAGGGTGCTGCACTTGGCCTCAGGGCGGCTGAGGGAGGACCCCAGAACCCCCTGGATGAGGAATCGTGGTTGAACACTGGCGCTAAGCAGGGGGCCGGGAGCGTGGGAAATCCTCTGTGAGTTTGTGGCCACAGCCAGCCTACGCACAGGGGCACGGCCTCGGTTCACCGCCTGTGTGAAGACAGCAGCACCAACTCCGGCTGACAATTTAAAGTGGTCTTGAGTTGTTGTTGCCCTAGGTGCCTAGCAGAAACAATCACAAAGGCTTTCTAGAGGAATCTGCATTAAACCAGGCTTCAAAGAAATCCCTCAGACACAGCTCCAAGGAGCGCAAGCTCACACTCGCTGTGCGCAAAATCCACAAGAAAGCCGAATTCAGGAGCACAGCCCGCAAGACAGCCGGCCGCAGACTCGGCTGTGAGCAGGCTCCAGCCACTGGACTGTCCAGGGGAGAGCAGTGAATGTCAGATTTGATAAGCTTAAGGAGATAAAAGCAAGACATGAAAATGCGATTAAAGACAAGAGACTCAAAGTGACCAAACAGATAAAAAAAAGAACAATGTCGCTCTTGAAATGGAAAGACATGAATTACATACAGCTGAGCATCCCTACCGTTTATTAAAGAGCAAATTAGATGTAGCTGGAGACAGGCGAAAGACGGATCTAAAAACGACCGCGGTAAGCAGGAGCCTGTGATGGACCGTACACTGGGAAGTAAAATATCTTGAATTAAATTTCTACCCGCTGTTCAGATCCTGTGACCTGACTTTGGCTGAAATTCTCTGAGTCTCTGGAACAGTGGTTCTGGGGCAGTGGAGGATGGGTCCCAGGGGACATCTGGCAGTGTTAGAGACATTTTTGATTGTCACAGCTGGGTGGGGCTACCGGCATCTTGTGGGTTGAGGCTGGGCACTGCTGAACACTCTACAGTATACAGGACAGGCTCATTACCAAGACGTGCCCATCAAAAATGTCAGTAGTCTCTTTTCCTTCTGCTCAGTTTGTTTGTGAACCTAAAATGGCTCTTAAAAAATAAGTCTATTTTTAAAAATGTTGATGGTGAGGTTGAAAAAGCCCACTCTAAGATGAAGAGGGAGGAAGAAGAGAAAAAAAAGCCCTTTTCTCACTAGGTCATCACCTATGAAGACAGCAATTTCATGCAGTTAAACCAATATGTGGAAGTGCTTTATAAATTGTAAGGTGCTTAACGGAGTTATTCGTAGAAATCCTAGAGTTTCACACAGAAAATGAATGAAATGGCTGGGAAGAGAGTTGACTCCCAAATATGAGAATTTTTATCTGAAAACACCCCTATTAAACTGTATTGTGTTATGCAAGGCATGACCATGTGCCCTACTGCCCAAACCAGAAGGTAAGACTTACCGTGACCTCCTGACACCTCCTTATTCCCTACGTCTCTAGTTACTGAGATTTGCCAACTGTGCCTTCTACATGTTTTCCCCATCTTGCCTTCTTTCCAGCCCTGCCCTCCATAACACAGCGTGGGCCCTCCGCAGCTCTTGCCAGAAAATAGTAATTACTGGCTAAAGGCTTTCCCTACAACCTACCTGTGGTCCTGCCACCAGCCTGATCCTTCTAGAAGCGAATCTGGTTCAGTTACCCCAGGGCATGCCTAGCTCCAGAGCTTGGAGGCTTGGAAGCCCCGGACTCTGTTCTTCCTGGCCAGGCCTTCTTCCGCGTTGCCTTTGCCCCTCCTCCGTCCCCGAGGGCGCAGTCTCTGCTCCTGCCCCGCTGACTTACTCCTAAGAAGATGAACTGCGGTGTCTCCGTGACATCATTCACGCGGTGGCCACGGCTGTCCTTCCTGCCCGCTCTGCCTCTGCCCACTGGCCACATCTCCTTCCAGCATCTTCCAGACCCAGCATTGCTCCAGGAAGCCACACCGAGATCACTCCACCCCACAGGCCCTGTTGGGGTCTCTCTTGGGCTCCTCTAGTTTGCTCACTGTGCTGTATTAAAACTTTGGGTTCACCTCTCTCTCCTACCAACGTTAAAATACTTGAGAAGCAAGTGTCCGTAGCGTTCCATACGTGTATGTAAACAGACGTTACTAGGATTATTTTCAGTGCGTTGCTGAGTAGGAAGAGCTTTGGCCTACATTATTATTTCTGTGACACATTTATCTACGAAGCAGACACAGTGAACCCCCTTATGCAGCGAAGATGCTGAGGCTCTAGGAGGTTAACCCAGAAATAAGGGACTTTTCCAAGCCTATACATAAATTATAGAGGAATTCAAAAGGAAGGGAGTTAGCAGGAAAGAGGAAACAGGTTACAACTATAGCAGGAAGGATTTCTGTAGCTTAAAAAGGAAAAAAAAAACCCCACCATAGAAAAATTTCTCAAGATCTGGCACGGGTACAAAGGAGAACATAAAATCTTTGCTAGATTTGTTTTAGCAAATTTTCATTGTTTAAAAATATTTCATAAACACCTATAGTATTTCAGGCACTAAATACCTCTACTAGAGATGAGAACTTGATGAACACGTAAAAGCCAGACAGGGGGAGCTGAGAATAGCCCATGTGGCAGCCCCGGGAGCAGCGCGCCTTGTGGTGCCGTCTCCCCCTCCCCTCATCAAGGGAGCTGGGGAGGAAGCTGGGGCTGGGAGGCAGCACCGCCCTTCCCCGCTCCACTGGGCTTTTCCCTGTTCTCGGCAATATAGAGAGAGCCTTCCAGGAACACATGAGAATGCTAGATAAAACAAGGGGGAAATCTCTTCTAACGAAGTGTGGCTGGTCCTCATTACAAATCTGCTTGGTCATTATAAAATGGTCATTTTATAATCTGCTGGTCTAATGAAGCAGGGAAGAATAAATGCAGGCAAAAAATGAGGACAAGGAGATATTGTGAGGGCGAGCACTGTTCTGAGCAGTGCCTGTCCTGCAGGCTTATGTGAGTCTCTGCCATCTAGACCAGAGGTTCAGTGGGGGGCCAAGCAGGGTGTGGGGTCGGATCCAAGTTGGCATTCCCATAGAGCAGACTCGACGGCGTGACCTTGGAAGAACCTCACTGTGAAGAAGGAGGCTTGCGTGTTCAGGTGGGAGTGTGGAAAAGAGCAAGGGGTAAAAACTGCCCTCTCAGATTTCTGCAGCTCACACTTCAGCCAGTTGGAAGCAAAATCCTCACTGCTAGTGTGGCCTGAAAAACTCCAATCCAAACTTTTAGTTTTTAGAGATTCCAGATTGGTAGCACACGGAGGACCAGGCGGAGGCAAATGTAAGTACAATCAGGAAGAACATGCATTAAACATGTCTCACAGTTTAAACGGGAAATTCTAAGGGGCATGAGCTCGCAAATATAAATCACTAAATAATCACAGATACAAACTGTGGGCAAGAGTCAGCAAAGACAACAAATTGCAAAATCAGACCTGTACAGATAGCAAAGGTTAGGAATTCGTATAAATAATATAAAATATGTGTGTTCAATACATTTGAAAAACAGCAAGGAAGGTTGAAGCATTGCAAGAAAACAAGAGATTATAAAATGACCATGCAGATTTGTAAAAATAAGTAAAACCTTAAAATTGAAACAATAATAATTTAAATAAAAAATTCAATAGATTGGCTGGGTGTGGTGGCTCATGCTTATAATCCCAGCACTTTGGGAGGCCAAGGTGGGCGGATCACTTGAGGTCAGGAGTTCAAGACCAGCCTGGCCAACATGGTGAAACCCCATCTCTACTAAAAATACAAAAATCAGCCAGTGTGGTGGTGCACACCTGTAATCCCAGCTACACGGAGGACTGAGGGAGAAGAATTGTTTGAACCTGGGAGGCGGAGGGTGCAGTGAGCTGAGATCACACCACTGCACTCCAGCCTGGGTAAAAGAGTGAGACTCCATCACACACACAAAAAAAAAAAAAAAAATTCAATAGATCGATTAACAGCAGTTTGGACAAAGTCCAAGAAAGAGTTGGTAAAACAGATGTTGGATCTGATGATAATTGAGAGAAAGACAGAAATACAGGAAATATGAAAGGGGGGTTAAGAAAGATGGAAGATAGGAGGAGAAAAATCCAGCATGCCTCTGACTATTAGAATGAGACAGAAGAAACAAAGAAAAATAGAAAAGCACTATTCAAAGAGGTGAGGCAATACTGCAGAATTTTTCAGAGTAGATAAAACATACCAATCTTCATATTTATAAAGACCCCCCAAATCCCCAGGAGGATTCAATGAAAAGAAAACGATACCTAAATACATCATATTAAATCTTTGAAATACCAAAAACCGAAAAAAAAATCTCTCCAGAGCAACCAGAAGAAAAGACAACTTTTCTACAAATGAATGTTAATTACTATCAGCTACCATCTCAACAGCAATATTGGAAGCTGAGAGAGTGGAATAATATATGCGATGTGCTAAGAGAAAATAACTTTAACCTTGAATTCTCTGTCCTACAAAAAAAAAAATCTTTCACAAACAAGGACAAAACAAAGACATTTCCAAGTAAACAATCAAAGAAAATTCACTTCCAGTGAAATTGTGTGGGTAAAGCTAGACACACACGAGCTGCATGAAAGTAAATCATTTGTGTATTGCATAATTTGTGGACTTAAGTTGGAATGATGTCTTAAATATGCTATTTAAAAATAGCATATACAGGACAGTGATCAGTTAAAACCTTCTAATGTTTTCATATTTTTCTGAAGATAAAGAGGCTTGATTACCTTTAGACAAAAATTCCATAGATTGCTTAAACATACATGCTAAAGGTAAGCATACATGCTAAAGTTTCTAAAGCAATCAATTAAAGGAATATAAATCCAGTGTGTCATTGCCAAACTAATAGAGGTCAAATTATAGAACAAGAAAAAAATTTCAAATGATGGTAAGAAAGCAGGAAAAAAGACACCTGGAAAAAGTAGGATAAGTAAAAAAATACCAACTATTGGGAATGGCCACTGCCATGGGCCCTGAGTGTCACTGCACCTTCTTGCTGAGTATGTGAGGAATGTCAGGCACTGACCACTGTTAACCCAGGCCATTGCTCAGTGTCGCGTTTGCAGTGAGCAACCTTGGGAAATGAGGTAACATTTTCCTCCAAGACAAAAGCAGGCTTGCTGACCTCTTGTTAAAAATCACCAGGTTCCCCAAGCTCAGCTTTCCTCAACTGAGATGCAGTTTTACTGTAAACATAGAGTCCATCTAGGCCCCCATAGGATGTGGGGGGCAAAGGAGTCCTATGCAAATATGATACTCATGCCATTTTCTGTTCCTTGAATTAAAATGTCCTTTATCTCTGATCTTCCAATATCCACCAACTCTTCCAGTAGCTATTATTAGGCTAATTAGTAGTTTATAGGTGAGGCAAAATAAAATCCTAGATCATATATAACCTAAATAGAAATAAATCAAAATATGTAAAAAAATAAAGTCAATGTTAATGAGCTAAACTCTCTAGTTAAAAGACAAAGAGTGCCAAATAGGTTTACAATAAATTTAGTTATAGAAAAACATATATAACAAGATACATCAAAAGTTTCAAACAAAATAATGGAAATAGATACATCATGCAAAAAGTAATGAAAAGAAGTAACATTAATGTCATACATAGAATACAAAAAGCATCCATAGATATAGACAAAGCACTACATATTGATGAAAGTTTCAATTCACCAGGAGGATACAATAATTCTAAGCTTACATGCACCAAATAATATAGCTTCAAACTGTATTAATCAAAAAATGACAAAACCAAAAGGAGAAATTGACAAATCCATTATTATTTAGAAAAGTTTTTGTCTCAATATATGTTTTGGGCCATTGTATATCTTGCTACTCTCATCTGGACGATGTGGTACCTGCCTTCACTTTTGTTTACCAAGATTAATACTGAATCCTCCTAAAGTTCTGACCTCCACTGTCAGTCCTTCAAGGATGCTCTCTGTGACCCCCAGACTTAGTCAGGTGCCCTGGTAGATGCTCTCAAGATACTAGGAATTTCTTAGATGGGAATACTTACTTAGGTGTATGTGTATGAGCATTTAATTAATGCTTTTATTAG
Source organism: Hylobates moloch (assembly GCF_009828535.3). Lineage (NCBI taxonomy): Eukaryota > Metazoa > Chordata > Mammalia > Primates > Hylobatidae > Hylobates > Hylobates moloch. The sequence continues at coordinate 174,471,639 of NW_026652277.1, forward strand.
ACCATAAACCCTGTGAGGGCAGGAATTTTGTCTCCTTGGCAAACCACTATACACAGTGCCTGTTACTGATGGCTGATGTACTTAGAACAAATATTTGCTGCATGGATAGAGGAGTGAAAGCAGTCACTGAACTGGCAGCCAGATGGCCACTACTGCTTTTTTGGCATGCACTTTGTGCCACAGGATGGAAGTGCAGAATGAGAATTAACTTGTGACAATTGTTTCCCTCTCCCTCTTCTCCTCTCCTTCCCTTTTCCTCTTTTTAAGCCAATAATTAGCACATAAGCTTGGGCAACTGAGGCAATAAGTCAGTAGCTCTAAATACTATTTTTAGGTTTGCTAAGAGCATACAACATGTACTATTCAAAAACGAAAAGAAAGGGAATTATCTAGTAGGGCATGGATGTTATATTCACAATGGTACATCCTGAAGTTCAACACAGGGAAAAGCCCACATTTCTTCAAATCAATGTGCATCCCATTTACTGTGCCTGCTCCCCCAGTCCATGACATCACTTCTTCCAGTTATTCTTGTGATTACATGTCCTTCTGGGAACAACTGGCTGGAGATTCTGGTGACTTTTCAGGAAGTTTGAGGCTCCAATCCTATCGTCATTTTCCAGGAGCAACTGCTTTAGGTAAACCTCCCAGTATTCTCAGGGAAGGATCTGACTTAAGTTGCATGAAAGTATATTGCAAATGTGTTTTGGCTTAGACGTATTTTAAATAAGGGCCCATACATATTAAAAAATAAAGAGAGAAATTACAGCCTAGGGGTTTGTGATGTCCATGTAGCATTAACATAATGAGTGCTGTGGTTTACTTGCATCCTGCAAAAAGACACCTTGAAGTCCTAACCCCTGGTACCTGTGAACATGACCTCACTTGGAAATAGGGTCTTTGCAAATGAAATCAAGTTAAGATGAGGTCATAATTGGATTAGGGTGGCTCTAAATCCAATATGACTGGTGTCCTTATAGGGAGAGACACATACACACAGAGGAATGCCTGGTGAAGGAGGAAACAGAGATTGGATCGAGGCATCTCCAAACTAGGGAACCAAGGATTGCTGGCAACACCAGCAGCTGGAAAGAGGCGTGAATCAGATTCTTCCCTACAGCCTTTAGAGGGAGTGAGGCACTGCCCACCCCTGATTTTGGAGTTCTGGTCTCCAAAACTGTGGGAGGACAAGTTCCTATTATTTTAAACTGTCCAGTTTGTAATGCTGTCTTATGGCAGACCTAGAAAACGAACGAAACTACTTAAGCATCCTTTAAAGCTAGCTATTAAAGTTTCCTATTTGATAAAGACTTGAAAATGTAACAAGATGCATAATATCATCTACAAGTATTTACCTTTCAATATGAAGAATGGCAAAGGGTGACCAGGCTGCCAATAAGATAAATTATGGAGCTGGAATCAGAGCCACAATGTTAGTTTTTGAATTACCAATTGTGTGGGGGAACCTGTTTAAGTAAAAGAACACTGAGAATGGGATCAGAACACTTGGGCTGGAGTTTCTGTTTAGCCGCTTTCTATATATTTCCCCTAAGCACTGGTACACCCTGTTCCTTCTGCCAGTCACAAACTCTCCATCTCCCCTCCCCTCTCTTCAACCTGCTCCCCTCTGTTCCTCTCCTAGGCCTTGGCTCAGACTCCACTCCTGGGAGGTCTGCCCTGGTTCCTAGGCTGGGTTACAGGACCTCCTGGAGGCAGCCCTGCCATGCTCACGGCAATGTGGCCCCCCTTCTCTGGATCCACCTGGAGATGGGGGACACTCCAGGAAGCCTGGCCCCAGCTCATCATAGTCCATGTTGTACACACAGAGTTCTTGGCACATAACAATTCATTTTTAGCTCTAAATAAGTAAAGGTATGAATTAAACAGTAGCATTAACTTTGCCATAGTTTTGCAAACTCAAATTATGGTTTACATGTGTCAACATTTCAACTTAACCACAGATTATTTTGCCTCCCAATGGACATTTGGCCAAGTCTGGAGAAACTTGATTGTCAGAAGGTGAACTAAAGGATGCAAAGACAATCTGTGCGTGCACCTCAAAGCTGCCAAAGCGGGCCTGGGACTGTAATTGCTCGTTAGAACAAAACGTTTGCTTCTAGGGCCGGTCCTCGGTGCAATTAGAGTAGTAGTGGTCAGGTTGTAAATCAGAGTTGATAGCTCCTATTGTTAGGGAATTTTGCTGTAGGAATTGGGAAATTTGCCACGGTCCCCGAGCACTGAACCCATGACCTAGGGCCAGCTTGGTTTCCTTAACCTTAGTGCCCATCTCAGTTGATCAAAGGGCATCTATTTCAGTCTCTCAGATCACGTGGAATCTCTTGATTGGTTCCACATGGACTAGCCTCTGACACCCTGGCTGAGGAACAGAAGCGGTGGCTGGGAGGGGGAAGTCTAGACCCAGGTAGCAGGGAGCCCCCCTGGACCCACACGCCCACACGGCCATTGCCCTGAGAGCCAAACCTTCCAAGAGGCCCTGAAAGAGAAAGAACACAACCAGCCAAGCTTGGGACTGGACAAGCCAGTCAGCAGCACTGAAGCTTACGGGATAAGTCCTGGGCCACGGAGGAGCCAGTCGAGGTCAGCCTGGAGTCTTCTTTATTCATGACATTGCATCTGTGCAGCGCAAGTGTCCCGCCAGGAAGACCTGTTCCAGCCTCATGCCTCGGCTGGGGCCCCTGACACGCTCCTTCCTGGGGTCACCCGCATCCCAGCCTGGCCCTTCTGGGCCACGGTGCAGCTCTCAGGGACCTTCTTCGTTTTACCAGGGGCTCCTCACACCAGAGCTTACCCCAAAGAAGTGAGCCCCTAAGCTCCCTCCAGTTCCTGGGATCCTTGACTCCTACCAAGCAAACCCTTTTGTCCTCACCCCTTTTGAATCTCCTTTGAGATCTCAGAGGTAGGCATCTCCTGCTCCATTCTAACTCAGGCCCCTCTCCCCTCTCCAGCAAGTTCTCCTGCTTCTCAGGCCGTGGGGGGTGTGGGCCTCTGTGCCAGCCGCTCCCCTGTGTGCCTTTGGCCGCCACTCCTCCCTCAGCTTCTCGCATTCCCACTCTGTCCTTTCTCCAGGCTGACGCCCAGCCCTCCAGACCTCCCACCCCAGTTCAGAGCCACAGGTCCCAAAGCCTCCGGGGTGTCCCCCAGGCACTGCCAGGGAAGAATTATTCCACAAATATCTGTATATCAGTATGTGCCAGAAATCGTTCTGAGTCATGCCGATTTCCCAGTTCACCATCTTTTTGACCCATTGTTCTCCTATTTTTTTTTTTAACTCTAAACCGCTCAGTAAATGACACTGATGTGATCATGATCACAGTTCTTCAAATCATCCTGATTTCTCCCCTTTCACGGCCCTCCCAAGCCCAGCCCCTTATCCACACTTTGCATCCTGTGCGTTTGATCGCTCTATCACCACACGCCTGCCTCGTCCCCATGACCGCAGTGGTCCGAAGCCATGGCTTCATCTCGTCTTGCCGCGTTAGGGCAGTTCTCTGCTAGTGGGGGTGTGGGCCTCCAGGATTCCTCCCCAATCTGTCCGCACCGCTGTTCAGATGTGTTTTAAAAATTCAAGTCTGGTCAAGCCCTTCCCTACTCTACACCGTCAATTATTTCCTGTACTTTTAAGGATAAAGTTCACATCTCTCAGCTGACCACGAAAGGTTCTACATGCCCGTTCCACCTCTTTCCGTACCGCTCCCTAACAGGAACTCTTTACTACTGCTCTTATTTTAAATTATCCAAACGTAGCACATTTGAAAAATAGCCCCACCATTTAGCCAGTTTCCTCTCATCCTTTGAAACTTTGCTTAAGTTTTTCCAGGAGCTTCCTATACACACAGGACACACATACATGCACACACACACGCACATGCTCATACACACACATGCACATGCTTACACACGCTCACGCACACATGCTCACGCACACATACACACACATGCTCATGCACACACGCACACACACACTCATACACATACATGCACACACATGCACATGGTTACACCATGCACACACATACACACATGCACACGCACATGCTCATGCACACATGCACACACGCTCATACACATGCATGCACACACATGCACATGGCTACACACACCCATGCACACACATACACACATGCTCACGCACACATGCACACACACGCACATGCTTATACACACACCCATGTGCACACACATACACATTCACACATGCACACACACATGTTCATACATACGCATGCACACAGTATGCACACACACATGCATGTATACACATGCACACACACATACATGCACACGCGTCTCCTCACTCCCTGATTTTTATGCTCTTTTTCTGAGGGCCTGGAGAACATTGTGCATGCCTCCATCTTACCATATACAACTGCTGCACAATTTGCCTTTGTACCTGAGACTGGGCAAGAATTACTTGAGAGCAGAAGCCATGTCTCATCTGACAAACAGGCAGCTGGCATGGGAAGGGGACAGGCATTTAATAACTGTTTCTGATTGAACGTGTGAGTGAGTTCATGTATTCCTGAATGACCCGCCACTTTAGTATTTTCACCTATCACCGCCACGCAGCTGACTTCTTAATCTGTTTCCAGCTCCACCCTCTCTCACTAGCTGGAATCCCCTGTCTCCAACTCTCTGCAGCCAGCTCCATCTGCGCCTCACTCCGATCTGTATTACAGTGATTACTCCGGCATCTGCATCTCGTCCTGAGGTCCTGAACTTTGGGATGGCACCGACCATCTGTGACCATCCGACTCAAAACATGGGTGCCTGGCACAGGAAGCATCTCACTCTGTCTCTCCTCACCCCTCTTATGCATTTCACCCATCACCAAGGCCCATAGAATCCACCTCGCACTGTCTCACCAATTCTCCTGTCTCTCTAAGGCCACTGGCACCTCAGGCCAGCCCTACTAGTGGGCTCCTTCCTTTGCCCCCCTGCAGTCTAGTCAATATGTTACCAACCCATTATCCCTCTCCACTGCTCTGCCCTTCAATCATCTGTAACACAAAATGTGACTCAATAAATTCAAGCTGCCATTCCAAAAGTGGCCTCATTTGTCACACCAGCCTCAAGCTTCATCTTGCACCACTCAGAGTCTGCTCCACACCAAACCCAGCAGGACCAGGTAGTATTTCCACATCCGCCCCTCGCGTTCCTGCCTCTGCGCCCGTCTGTGCTCCTGCCCCTGCCCTCCCCTCTTCCTTCTTCTTAGACCGTCTATCCATCTTTCGAGTCCAAACTTAAATAGGACTTTTGTTCATGCATTTCCTCATTTCCCATTAAGATAAAACTTATTTCTCCTGTGAAACCCTGAGCATTTTATAACTACTGCATTATAACTTGTGTTCTAACTAGAATCTGTTTCCGGGTTATCCTCCCTGTTAAATCCCATGCTAAGTATCGTAATTCCCAACCAAACAAATGAGCATGGTGCGGAGGGAATCCTCCTCATGGTATATAGATTTCCAGATTTTTAGGGAATGAGAGCCTAATGTCACCCTATCTGACATTTCTGAGGCCAATGGTCTTTTAAGGGTAATGAAGAATTATTACTATAATAATTCTTCGGGAATTATACCCTACTCATTCATGCAACCTCCACTCCCAGGGCAATGCCTTGCATGCAGGAGGTGCTCAGTAAAGGACCGTGCAATGGATGGGATTGTAGACCCAGTGAGCTGAAGAAAAACCAGACCCTGGGGGGTTTTCGTTCCACATCAAGCGGGTGAGCTTGTGTGCATGTCAAAGCTGAGACCACGGTGGCTTCCTTGGAAAGCATATAGAACCTGGCGGGATTGTTTTGCTACCAGGACTACAGAGCTGTCTTTCTGCGAACTTTCATTACCAGAGGTTTAAAGGGCTCGCCAGCTCAAACTTCAGAACTGCATGCCCAGCATTATCTTGATAAGTAGTGGGTCATTGTGGAGGGTAGAGAGAAGTAGTCTCTGAGTTAGTCTTATTAAAACAAATCTTTATTACCCTTAAAAGAACATCGGCCTCAGAAACGTCAGATGGGGTGACATTAGGCTCTCATTCCTTAAAAACCTGGAAATTTATATACCATGAGGAAACTTCCCTCAGCACCAGGCTCATTTGTTTTGTTGGGAATTACAAAAAAAAAAAAAATGCACAATTAACTTGCACCACAAAATGCTGAGCCAGAGCCCCTCTCTACTGCGGAGGGAATGAGATAAGGCCTCCCCTGGGGTTTCTATTTTGGGGTCTCCCACAGGAAGCTTTTCATCACTACGTTCTTATTCATAGACATTGAAACAATACTAGCATTTAATCTGCACCAAGAACTGGGGTAGCAAGAAGAGGGGGCATTCTCCAGCTGTCTAGAGGTGGGAGGGAGGGGGTTCCATGTTCACCATCCTCTTTTCAGGGCCATCACTTTAGGCTGGAGGAGGGAAGGAGGGGGGTCCATGTTCATCGTCCTCTTTTCATGGCCATCACTTTAGGCTGGAGGTCGGAGGGAGGGGGGTCCATCTTCATAGTCCTCTTTTTGTGGTCATCACTTTAGGCTGGAGGAGGGAAGGAGGGGGGTCCATGTTCATCGTCCTCGTTTCGTGGCCATCACTTCCAGGTCAGGAAATGATGATGACTGTTCAGGCCTGTGTCCTGCCTTCACTAGGGCCAGCCAACGGCATCCATATTTTTGCAGTGTTGTGTGTGAGGGTGAACTGAGTCAGGCTTGCCCAAGCCTGGTTCAGGAAAACTCAAATTGTTGGCTTCAAGTTCACTCAGTTCTCTCTCTGTCTCCAGTCCTGGCTGAAATTCTAAGTGATTTTTTACTTCCGGAGCCATCTGTAAGAAAGGCTCTTCTTGGAACCCTGAAGACTGCAGGTCTCATTTGGGCAGGTGAGAGGGATTTGAGGTGGCTGAACAGAACCTATGAGGCTCAAGGTGGTTGGGTTTAATATTTTGAACCTGAACATATGAATAGATCACTTTTTAAAATTGTTTTCAGCACCTAAAATTATGGCCATGGACAGCTCCATGCAAAGGTCCCCTGACTGCAAGGGCCTGCCCTGTGATGTGGTCATGTTACCCAGGCCCTGCCCGTCCAGCTGTGGAAGCGGGCTGTCAACCCGAAAATGTCAGCACCTTGCTCAGATCACTCCAGTATGTGAGGATCACAATTTAGATAAGAACCCAGATTTTTCGGTTTAAAATTGGTATTTTCTACTTTATATCATACTTATATCATATATATATAAATTGGTAAAAAGCAGAACACATTCTCCACTTCTAGAGGCTCCATCTGCAAGCATTTGTACAATTCAGCAAGTACAGAAAAGTGTTGGATCATGTGGGCAGCAATTCAAAGATTTTTTTAACCAAATTATGCAATTATCTCAATGCACAGGATTATGTAAGAGTATCTAAAAAACAGGTTATTACAAGCAATAAAATCAGAGATTTGCAGTTGATTGGTTTTTTATGTATTTCTAAACTTGGCAATGGGTCTGTAATACCCACTGGGCTCTTTTGCTGCTTAGCTTAACATTTTTCAGAAGTAGACAATTCTTCATGGGAAGACAACGGAAACCCAAGGAAAGCTACGAAGGCTGTTATCAGAAAGAAAAATTTCCTCGAAGCACTTTAGTTGTCACTTTGAAGTGTTAGTGACATCCTTTGGCAGTGATTAAATGTGCCACATGCCACTAATCTTGTTTAGAATCCTTAAAGATGACAGCAGCCCTTACACAGGATGCTTCGATCTGATGACGATGGTGTTTATGCAGTGATGCGTGGCTCACGGGCACATATACAACACCATCAACTCTTCCATCTCATACCTCATCAGAGCTTTCCATCTGATCCCATTTGGAGAAGGATATCACACCTGAGGAATCCACATGTAAGCTGTTGCTCTTGTATGAGTTCAGGCGGGCACGCACTGTGGACGCACACTGCACTGTGCCTGCCAACGGCTGACAACGTGGAGTCGGGATGCAGGAGCATCCGCCTTCTCCAAGTGAGTTCTCCGCACTGCCATGCTTTCACTAGCCCTTTATTTACTTCTTCTACTAGACTTTCAATGCCACTGAGTGCTAAAAGAATTTAAGAATGTTAAAATAGATATGATGAGAATACTGTTTTTTGAACATCTTCACATATGAAGAGTAAAAGTCAGAGGATAGAGCTTCCGATTATCTCGTAGAAGAGAAACACCTTCACATTACATGTGGCATGAGCCATTCGGGGGTATTATATCTTCTCTTCTTTATTTGCTATTGTTTTCTTTTAAAGCATCTCACCAAGAACTAGCTTCCCTGTGCATTTTATATTCTGGTTTTCTTTCCCAGTTCACAATTTTATTCAGAATCTTAAATTAACTGTCCTTGGGAAGTGTACAACTAGTTTTACCCAAAGGATGGCTGAAATTGCATAGTCTTCAACACAAGATGAATTAACCTGTTTTCCTTTCGATGTTTCCCATGAGGAATTTGATCGTTTGCACCTTATTCTCTTCGGGAAACTTAGGAAAAACCACATGGAGGTTGTCTTCTCGATGGTACAACCATGAACTGGACACATTTCTTGACTTAATCAAGTTATGTCCTATTTTTGCCCGTATTGATCTTTATGTCACTGAAAACCAATGTGCACATTTGTCAGTGTCAGAGCACCCTCTGACCAACTCGACTCTGATCCCTTGTTGTTAAAATCCCACCCGGTGACCTGCTTGGGTTCCCCCAGCTAGGCGACAGTTGAGTCCTTAGTCATTTCAGACGGGGCCCAGAGATCATGGAAGAGATGCTGGTAGTGGTGAATCGTACCAAGATTTTCAAGCTCCATCTTAATCAGTGTAGAATAATGGAAGCTTTTTTAAATTCAGCAGGCAAGCACTATAATTAAACTTGCATGTCATCAATATTCCATCAGGGTGCAACTCAGCCGCCTGTCTCCCTGCCTGGTGCCTTTGGTGGCTGGGCTGTCTTCATCATGCTGGGCCTAGCAGCAGGCTATTTGCCAGGGCACCCACTGTGGACACTCTGCCTTCCCAGGGTAGCCCCGGGTCACAGAACCTGCCACTAGGCATTGCCCATTATTCCACTTTTCCCTTCTAATGATTTTTTGTTGTTGTTCAGATGGAGTCTCGTTCTGTCTCCCAGGCTGGAGTGCAGTGGCATGATCTTGGCTCACTGCAACCTCCACCTCCTGGGTTCAAGCAATTCTCGTGCCTCAGCCTCCCGAGTAGCTGGGATTACAGGCATGTGCCACCATGCCCGACTAATTTTTGTATGTTTAGTAGAGACGGGGTTTCACCATGTTGGCCAGGCTGGTCTCGAACTTCTAGCCTCATGTAATCTGCCTGCCTCAGCCTCCCAAAGTGCTGGGATTACAGGCATGAGCCGCCCTGCCTGGCCCTAATAATATTTTTAAGGAGGTGAATAATTCCCACCGACTTAACTCATCCCAGAGATTTAGGTCCAGTAGAGCCGGGCCCACACAGTTATTGAATCAGACACGAGAAGACGGAATCGACATGGCAATCAGCATTTAGAGAGGCTACTAAGTGCTGCCATCAATCACCTTCTCTTCCCAGAAGAGTACAGATGTCTCTCTGGATTTCTTATTAATAACCAGAAATACAGCTGTCCAGGCCATGCACATATTTTGTATCACTTGATAAAAATAGCTAATAGCATTCTATCTGTGACTCCTGGTTTATCTCATAAACTAAATGGATGGAAAAGAGAAAGGAATGCTATTTGAAATCCCATCTCAGCAGCACATGAATTCCAGGTAGGGGCTCCCTGGTTACAGAACAGAAGTAGCTGAAGTAGCACACACAAGAGAAATATCGGAGAACAGAAAATAACGTCTATAGGAACAATTTGTTGCACAAAATGCAAACAAAACACGTTCATTAATACTTACGTTTTATTTAAACATATTTTCAAATGCTTACAATTGTGGATTTTAGGAGGCTGTGCAAAAATCATGAATATTTTTAATCTGTCTTAACAGGCTTCTCTCCCACCTCTCACTGTGATACTGAGCAGAACTCCCCAAAGAAAAATCATTTCTCAACTGTGAAACTAGGGAAGACTAACGAGATGTGATAGCACACTGTATTCTGAACGAAAGTGAACTATTCTTCCATCATATTGGTCAAGTTTTCAAAAACACCTATACTTCAGGGCGAACGATTCTCAACATCCTCTAACGAATGTTTGCCTCAGAACCATTGAAAAGAAAAGGTTTAGAATTAATGACAGAGAACAATGTACCCACAGCTGCATTTTGCTCTTTTGAAAATTAGATATTTTTCTGCAGATAATACTACAGAACCACAATAAAAGTTATTATCATGATTTACATCTAGTAATGAACATGAAACAAGCACCCTCGAATAGCTGCATCGAGCATGAAAGGGCATGGGGTCCACTGCCAGCCGGGTTAATTCTAGATGGGCCCCACTGCCAGCCGGGTTAATTTCAGCAGATACTTCACCCAAAATGCTTCAGTGTGCATCAAACTGACACGAGTTCCTACACAACCACAATTTACTCACCTGAGATTCAGTACGCAATTTCCCCAGTTTCCCCTCAATATCCTTAAAATGATTTATTCTGCACAATTCCATCACAAAGTTTTTCACTTATTTGTCGAATCTCAACAATATTCTTGAATGAAGTATCCTCCAATTTTTGTTGCTGTTTAGACATTTACATTTGTGAACAAAGAGTTCGGGGCAGCTGCTCTGTAGAATGTTTCATAGTCTGGACTGATTTCGTGGTTTCTTCATAATTAGATTAGGGTAAAATATTTTCAGCTGCTGTACATCACATTAGGAGACCTGTCATGTCAACTTGCACCATCATGGTAGACACTTGCTTCTGTCTGCCAGGTCACCTTCGCAAAGATAACCTTTCCCATCGTAATTAATAAGTAGGATGTGGGGCAATAGCTCCTCAACCTTTCCCCTCATGGCTTTAGCACTTATAAAAAAAAATGCAAAAAAATTTACCAGGTGTCCATTTTCAAGGCTGAGGGTGGGGAAAGAATCTAATTAACTTTGAACAGCACCTGGATGGCAGAATCCCTCTAGACACTGACAACCCACCCCAACCCCAAGCTTTACAACTATTTCACCCAACTCTTTTCAACAGAAGTTCTCATTTTTATTCACATATATTGAATATTTCCAAACTATTCAATTCACTTTCCACAGAAATTGCTTTTTAATTACTCAAAGTTCATCAGATTATAGTAATTAATGATCATACTTCAGTGTATCTAGGGTAAGACTGACTACAAGGTACATCAGTAGTTTACACGCCCTACAGGAAGAAAACAGCAAGGACACATAACAAGCATCACTGCACCACCCACACTGATGTTGGTGACAACGTGCAGACACAATATTTGCGCCCGGAGTCAGTGAAATGTGGTGAATGATGTCATGTGTGCAAAGTAGTACAAATAGGTCAGGGAACAAACAGAGCGGACTCCTGGGAACCACGTGTATCCCCAGTGGCTGCCAACTCAGGCCAGCCTGCAGAGGAGTCTGCCACAGCCTGGGCTGGAGGCTACACACCTGGCTGGTGGATCCGAGACAGAGCAGGGCGGGCAACTGAAGACCAGGCTGGAAAGGTTCTAGCTTCACGTAAGGTACCAAATAAAAAATTAAAACTCTTCATCAGAACCAAGATGCATATGTCTTTCTTGTTATAATTCAAAATATCTCATAGCTAGTAAGATCTTACCGACTATAAAAGGTTGGAAACACGAAGCAGCCAGGACTCCCATACTGGGCTGGTGAGAGTGTGAATGGGCGCCACCAGTTTGGAAAACAACAATCTCATCAGGTTGAAGATGGGCAGGCCCATGGCTCAGCGACTCCACCTCAGGACTACATGGAGCAGAGCCCCAGCAGGTGCGCTCGGAGACACGCCCAGGAATACCTGTAGCTGTCTTTGCAGGATAGCCACACGCCAGAAGTCACCACAATCTCTAGCAATGGCGGAAGGAACAGGCGCCCTGCAGTAGATGCATGTCGCAGAACACTCCACAACAGTGAGCACAGGCTGCCTGAGTGTGCACAGCACATGCCTCTAAACACAGGGGAAGTTCATGCCCAGAACCATGAACAAAGGAAGAGAGACACAGTGGAAGACCACCGAGAGCTTCTTATTTACATAAGCCTCAAAAACAGATAAAACACAGCTTAATGCTTAGAAAATGCTACATGGGTAAAGATATAAAGACAACAAGGAAATCATTTACAGAGGGGTCTGGCGTTAGGGGTCTCTGAGAGGAGATGGACGGGAGGAAGGGGAGAGGCAGGGAAGAAGAAGAAGGGGGAGGAGAGAAACGAGAGAGGGAGTGGGCAGGACGATGGTCTGGGAAATGCCCTTCACCCCAACCCAAAGGTGTCTTCCTGTGTGAAGGGCTGGGCGGGGGTGGAACTCGGTGGAACTCTCCTGCCCTGCCTAAGTGGTGCGGCTCGGACACAGGGGCATCTCCCCACAGGCCTGTGCCTCCTGAATGAGGAACAGCCATTCCCCTCCAGTAGGGCCTCGGCAGGTGGGCCCAGCAAGTGCTCCTGTGACTCTGCCTCCACCTCCAGCCCTGGTCTCTGGGATGTGAAGATGGATGGAAAGACCCTATGAAGCAGCCTCGATTTCCCGGAGCTCCTAGCTGAGGTCACGTACATCCACACAGGCAACAGAAGCAAGTGCAGCACTGCGCGGTTCACCTGCTGTGGAAACGGCAGGCCAGAATTCCCTGTGGGGAATGGAGGATGGGAAGGGCCCCGATCCCCAGCCCCTGGCTCAGGTAGGTGCCATGACCTCCCAGGGCTGTTGTCCAGATTCACCGCGGTGCATGTGAAAGCGCTGGCAAACCGATGGCGCCCAATTAACAGAACTATTCTTGCAGCACTGGGGTTTGGTGAGACTCTCTCTGACTCAGAGAAAGGACGCAGGATGGCTGCCCTGTCCTTGGGGCCCCAAGCCCAGAATCTGAGTCTCTGAATCCCTGCCAGAGCCTGGTCGAGACCTTGAACTCTCCTAGCTGCTTCCTCACCCAGGAGACGGGAAGAGCCCCCCCCAAGACAGAGACGGTGGTGAGCAGGGCTGGAGCTGCGGGGCACCAGCCGCACCTGGCGCCAGGTCCCAGGAGCCACACGAGGAAAAGGAGAACTTCCTCGTGGGCTAGGAAACCCACTGCCTGGGCGGGCGAGGGCATTTCTTTCTGTTTGGAAACACGCAGAATAACACGCAAAGTTAGAAAAGGGAATGAGAGTCCTTGTGAGGGGTAAATCAGTGTTAGATGATAATTGTCCTGCTTTTGACGATTTTCTAAAAACAAAACAAAACAAAAAAAAAACTTTAGGGAAGCTTTAAACAGATACGAGGAGAGAAAAGTGTCTTATTTTCAACAACAAAAATGAAAGTAAATTCACCAAAAGACGGTACAGATGAAGCTCAAATATGTATGATAACAACATTCCTTGGTTGTAGAAAAAGAGGAATATGTTCTCATTGCCTGAAACTAATGACACGGAACCCTTGTGGGAACCAGGGGAGGGAGGTGTTGGTGAGCAGTTATGATGATGGTTAATTTAGGAAGTTGTAGGAAGGTTCTGCAGCGCATTCGACAGATGATTAAAAGGACAGGAGCCGGACATCTGGGCCGTGTGGTTTCTAAGGAGAGTGTGCCAGGCGTTGGAAGGAGAAGAACGGGAAGAGGCTGAGCCCTGGTGCCAATTTGCCTCAGAGGTGCAGGCAGATTTCGCTCACTTGAGAGCAGGGCGAGCTCTGCTTTTGAGGCCAGAAGTCATACAAATGCGGACAAGAGGCCTGAAGACCGAAAACCCGAACTGCAGATGTGTTTCTGCAGAAAGGCTGGCTGGGAGGAATTCACTTTTCTTTTTTTCTTTTTTTGAGACGGAGTCTCACCCTGTCACCCAGGCTGGAGTACAGTGGTACGATCTCGGCTCAACCCAACCTCCGCCTCCCGGGTTCAAGCGATTCTCGTGGCTCAGCCTCCCGAGTAGCCGGGATACAGGCATGCGCCACCATGTCTGGCTAATTTTGCATTTTTAGTAGAGATGGGGTTTTTCCACGTTGGTCAGGCTAGTCTTGAACTCCCGACCTCAGGTGATTCGCCCACCTCGGCCTCCCAAAGTGCTGAGAGTACAGGCACGAGCCACAGTGCCCGGCCCAGGATTTTTGACTCCTGGGCGTGATTTGTGTTGGGGGTGGCACCAAGTTGATGGCCTCGGTGAGGAAGCAGGGTCAGCCCTGCTGAGCCCAGGTGCTTCTGTGACTATGCTGAACGCTGCATGCGATGCCCAATAGCCCTGTGCACAGCCTTGGCCCACTGTACGCAGAGATCACAAGCTTCCCGAGCCAAACCCTTCAGGATCTCGCAGCTGCGGAGCTGGTCACCGTGTCACTCAGCTGTCAGCTGCTCTCTCCTTCTCTGGTGTTTCATGGACACTTCACTTTATGCAAATCCCACAAACAACACAAGACAGGGGTGGGACAGCATCGGGGGTCAGAGACCACTTCAAAACCACGCACTGAAAACTTTTCAGACAAGGCCAGACTACTTGATAAAAGTCATCTTCCATGTCAGGATGTCCCGGGACACCCTGGCAGAGCCAGCCCAGGGCACAGGGAGTGGGAGACACTGAGAATGATAACAACCTGCGGGATGGGAGTGCCAGGGTTCGCCTGTGCAACTCTAGAGTGGTTTGCGGTGTTGAAGTTGGCAATTCTGACCTTCATCTGCGCAAGGGAAACTTGTTGAACTATTTAAGTCTGAGAAACTTAAGGCCCTAAACCCTCCGTGTTCCTCAACGGCATCGCTAGAGAGAGACTCTCTCTGGAACTCGCCCCTGCTCTGTACGAGACACATGGGTCAGCATGGGCTGCGGAGAGCTCTGGGCAAAGGGCAGACATGCTGGCAACCCACCCCGACATGTGACCGAGTAATTAGATACCCCGACCGATGACATCCACAGGCTTCCCCAGAATCATACATGCTTCTTCGGTAAACTGTGGCCCCAGTGACCCTTGGGAGGTGGTGAGAAGCTCCCCACGACAGCCCCCCTTTTTGTGGCGCTTCCATGGGGATCACAGAGTCACCAACTGACTGTGCAAATTGGACAGGTGTCCAAAATGAAGCACAAATGAGCAAGAAGAAAAGCAAGTCAGATAGGCTAAAAAAATTGAGACAAAAAGTGCCATTTCCCAATTTCAGCCCTATTAATTAAAAACCAAAATTAAAACTGTGTGGAATCGCTCATTATGTTTTTAAATTAAACACAGGCTGACAAAACTAATTGCACTAACAGTCTCCCCCAGCTGTTCCCTGCTGACCTCTGCTCAGTTCTGGAAGGCTCTGGGTGAGGGGCTGGCCGGGGAGGGGAGAGTGGACCATTCTCAGGAAGACGATTGTCGCAGGAGAGAGCCAAGGCCACTCAGGGAGGATGGGTTTTGTTGCTTTTACTTAACTAACCTGAAAGAAATTATTTGCTTCCAAATTTTTTCTTGTTTTCTAAACAGAGGCTGTAGTCATAAATATGCATTTTATTGAACATCTACTCTGTGCAAGGCATAGTAGGTTATTAATAATTCCAGGGATTGGAGCATAAGGAGAAGGCGAGTCATCTGGCACCAAGAACTCCGAGTTGGGGGAGTCTGTGGTTATTTTTAGTGCTGCCACTGGTCAGCGGACACGGGTGGGAGCCAGTGCTGGACGTCATGGTGGCTTGACGTCCTTTGCCCAGGCTGGCCCTGCCGCTGTATAGCTCTAACACTGACTGCGGGATGGGGGACCAGCGAACCTCGGGAGCCCACACCCTCAGTGACAGCATGCGGTGGTGGCTGCTCTCATCTTACTGGCTGGTTGTAAGAATCAAAATAAATTAAGGATCGTTAAGAACTAATACATTTTTTGTATTTTTTTTTTTTTTTTTTAGAGACAAGGTCTCTATGTTGCCCAGTCTGACCTTGAACTCCAGGGTTCAAGTAATCCTCCCAGCTCAGCCTCCCAGCGTGTTGTGTTCACAGGCGTGAGCTACCACACCTGGCCAATAATTAATTCTATAAACTGGAAAGTGTTAAATAAACATTTCCCATTGGGAGAACTGAGGAATTTTAAACTGTTTTAATTTTTTTCCACTACTTTTAATAGCTCATTATTTCATAAATTAGATGTATACATGATGCCACTTTTTAAAACTAAAGAATCCATAATTGTACTGCCCGTAAGTAATGAGTGCTATTGTTTTGGTCTATTCCAATGTGTAAGTCTGCCTCCTGTATCTCATTGTGTGTGTGTGCACCTGTGTGTGTGTGCTTGTGTGGGTGTGCGGGTGCGTGTGTGCGTGTGTGTGCATGTGCATGTGTGTGCGTGCGTGTGTGCATGTGCATGTGTGTGCGTGCGTGTGTGCGTGTGTGTGTGCGCATGCGCGTGTGTGTGAGAGAGAGAAGAAGGGAGGGAGGAGAGAGATTACTGAACAAATATTTGAGTGTCTGCCTATCACACAAGACATCATGCCAGGCATAGCCTTCCTAGGGACACAGTGACAACCAAGATAAACACAGCTCCTGCCTCATAAGCATAAATTCTATTTGAAGAAACATAAAGTGAATAATTACCTATGCAATTAATAGTGTAATCACAAAAAGGATCAGTATTTCAAAGAATCATTTGGGTTACATGAGAGCGTGTAACAGAACACCCACCAAACAGCCTTTACAGTATGTGCTGTTCTTGAGCCCAATCTCTTCCCTTAGTGCTGTCTAGCAGGCGCTTCCTCGGGTTTTCTGACGGCTGCATAATATCCTCCTTACGTGGGTGGCATGGTTTGACCACTCCCCCATTGATGAATTTTCTTTTTATATAAAAAATAACACCGCACAGAGCATTCGTGAACATAAATTGTTAGTTAATACCTTATGATTTGCTTAAAATGCATTCCTGCAAATTGCAGTACTGAGTTAAAAGTCATAAAAATTTTGAGGTTAATGAGACATATGTCAGCTTGTTTTGTAAAAGGGTGAACCAATGCCTAATCTTACCTCATGTTTCTCAAAGAATGCCTGTTAAGTATTGCCCTTTAAAAACTGCCAATTTGTATGGCCAAAATCTTTTTCTTTTTCCTTTTTTTCTTTTTTTTGCTGTTGTTGAGACAGGCTCTCGCTCTGTCGCCCAGCCTGGAGTGTAGTGGCGCAATCTCAGCTCACTGCAACCTCTGCCTCCTGGATTCAAGCAATTCTCCTGCCTCAGCCTCCCAAGTAGCTGGGATCACAGGTGCCCACCATCACACATGGCTAATTTTTGTATTTTTAGTAGAGACAGGGTTTACCACGTTGGCCAGGCTGGTCTCGAACTCCTGACCTCAGGCGATCTGCCCGCCTCGGCCTCCGAAAGTTCTGGGATTATAGGCATGAGCCACCGCTGTATGGCCAAAATCTTTTACTATTTTAATTTGCATTTATTTGATTCGTAGTTATGTTTAAAATATTTGGTGGCTGTTTGTATTATTTTTCTACTTGTAAATTATGTCCAAGTCCTTTGCCTCATTTTTCCTATTGCAGAGTCAGCAATTTTCTTATCGTTTTCTAAGAGTTTTTGGTATATGACTGAATTAACTTTTTATCATAGCCTCCCTAAATAATAAATATAAAATCTACATTTATATTTTCTAGTCTATTTGCCTTATCATTTTTAAATTTTGACATATTAATAGTTTTCAATATTTTAGTAAATCAAATCAAATAGCTCCTTTTTTGGTGAGATTTTCTTTCCTTTGTACGTGTGCTTACAAAGCCCTTTCTCTTTCTGAAATCGGTTAAATATTCAAGAGTATTTTCTCTTTTTTTAGAATTCAGTTATTTTTATGTGGCTCTGGCCCATCTGGAAGTTGTTTTCAAGTACAATATGAAGGGAGGAGCTTCTTTACCCATAGCCAACTTTCCCACATGTTGTATTGAATAGTACATATCTCTCCCTTTATAACATAGTAAATACTGAAGAACTATTTCAGGACGTTTTACTCCAGTTCGATACCTTATTAACACGAATTCTTAATGGGACTAGTCAGAATCCTTGCTTTGTTCCTGATTTAATGGGACAGTATTGAGTAAAGATAGGTGTTATCATATTATGAATATTTATTAATTTTTACCTACTTAATATTTTAAAATCAGAAACTGTCTAAAATGTTATCAAATTATTCTTTTTAATCTTTGAAGATTATCATAGGTGTTGAATTCTCTGCCTCATGTACATTTAATTCACTGGTATTCTTTTTTCTGGGATATTGCCATTCTAAGATTTGGCTGCTATTGTGGGGTGACCGTCTTTTCAGTAAGGTAATTTAGCTATCAATTGGCAGGCAAAGGACGTATTTGAGGCAGGGGTGGTAAGAGATGGGTTGGCACAGGAGGTATGAAAACTTACTCCAAATTACAGACACTTTAGAGATCTGCTTTCTTTGGGGACATAAGAACAGCTCTGCTTGCAAATCCAATGCCCGTGTTACAGGAATGCAGTTTTATGTCTGGAAAGTCTCTTAGCATTATGAGGGGTTATTTATGTTATGAACACCAGTTAGTTTGCACCAGTTCCAGGAAAGAGATTCAATATGAAAATATGGACACGGATTCAGATCTAGTGTTGGGAGTATATGAATTTGACTTGTGTATCATATAACTGGATTCTCTGGTTTAGCTTATAAACCCAATATTTCATCATAATCCAGTAAACCAAATTAACTATTATGGACTGAATTGTGTGCTCTCCAAATTCATATGTTGAAGTCCTAACCTCTGGTACTTAGACTGTGACTGTATTTGGAGAGAGGACCTTTCAAAGGGGAATTCCATTAAATGAGGCCTCGGAGTGGGTGCTTATCCGCTCTGACCGCTGTCCTTAGAAGAAGCGGAAGTCTGAATACACAGAGGCACCGGGGCCGCCTCTGCGCACGGAGGAACGGCCACGCGAGGACAGGGAGGAGGCGCCATCTGCAAGCAAGAGGAGAGCCACGGAAGACACCAGCCCCACCAAGACCTCCATCCGGGCTTCAAGCCTCCAGAACTGAGAGACATTAAGGGTCTGCTGTTTGAACTTCCCAGACTACTTCTAAAAGGATGAACCAATCCATCGTTAGGGGAGCCTGAACAGACTAATACGTTAACAGAAAACTGAGCTCTCTCTACTGTTTCTCTCATCAAAGACCAGAATTGAAAGGTGGCCAAGAAACAAACACCAACAGAAAATCTTCCTACTCTGTCATCCCAGAAGGCAAGGATGAAAATCTTCACTCAGGGCAGCTTCGCTCTACCCAAGGGCTATTAAATGCAGCTGGAAAAGAGAGCTCCCAGGAGGGCAGAAAAACCTGGGAGTGACAATGAACGTGAATCTCATAGTGCTCTGCAGCCCACCCCAGCCCCCAGAACCCAGGCTTCGCACCCTGAAAAAGCACAAAGCACAGTCCACTTCTCTACTGAGAGCGGGTTCTCCACCGTGGCCAAGGAGTTCTTCAGGGACAATGCTACTCTGTGAGTGGCTGGATGAAAAAATATAAACAGGGTTATTCCCCTCTTTGGGTCTTTGGTTTGTCCCTTCTCCAAAAGGAATACCTTATTTTCCCCAACAGCGTGGCTTCCTGTCGAATAACTATTCCTACTATCCCTGTAAGAACACGCAACAGGGGAAAACACCTGCTGGGAACCTGCCGCCAGAGGCCCCACCCTCTCCCGGAAAACTGCTGGGACACAGTTTTCGGCACTGCACCCGCCTGGAGCTGACAGTCAAGCCTCACTCGATGCTAACGAGGGAGGAAATATGGTATCAGAAAGAGCACGAGGGTAAATGGCAAGACCTGAGTTTAAGTTCAAAATTGATTATTAGCTATGGGACTCTCCACAAACCACTTAGACTTGAGATGTCTCTGTTTTATTATCTGTAAAGCAGGGCCACCTCTACCCATCTCACAGGTTTTCTGAAAGTTCAGTCATGGTTGAAAGTGCTTTATAAACATTAAGTGTCATAGAGGAAATTTGTTAGAAGCATTAATAACTTATGTGTCCATCTGCACATTGCACATAGGATACGCCATTCTTTTTAGCATTGCCTTTGCAATTGATTTAATTTCCCGTGCTCTGTTCAGCTTCTGAGACCATAATACACATTACCCTGAAGTTTCTGTTTTCATTTCCATTGGTCCCACTCTAAGTAAACCTTGGCAACCAAAAGGGCATCATCCCTCCTTCTACAGAGCCTGGTGAGCTCACAGCTGGAACACTGCTCCATGGGACTGAAAGTAAACACTTTAAGTTTCCAGGTGATAACTGTTGGTCATGGCCAATGTCAGCACACTCATTTAAGAGGCTCATTTTCTTAGAACCACTCACTGAAATATACACTCAACACCAGATGTGAGCTTCAGAAGATATTTTAAGGGCGTCAGGAAGATGAAACTCTGCCTGCCCCTTGCAGCACAGAGGAATCCACACACACAAACATTTCTACACACTCACACTTGTATTCTGCTTCTGTATGTTTACATGTTGTTTCTTGTAAGAATAGAGATTGCAAAGCTCAACTTAAAAAATATTGAATGGTAACGTAAACAAATTATTAGGCAAACCACAGAGAATTGCAAAACTTTTGATCATTTTTTAGCTACCAAATTTCAGTTTTATACATTATATATTAAGAACCTACTGAGCAAGAAAATATTCTATTAAGTGGTACTTGCAAGAGATTATTCTAATAGAGGGTGTGCTAGAAAAGAAAAGAAAGATGTTAAAACTGATGAGGCCCCTACTGGATTTGAGGTGCAGAGAGCCAGCTTTTGCCTCCTGAACACAGATAGTCCTCATGACTCCTTTAGGAACACGAGCTCCATTGGAAACATCTGGAAGTTGACGATAAGAGAAAACAAGTCTGGCCAGGTGTGGCAGCTCACACCTGTAACCCCAATACTTTGAGAGGCTGAGGCAGGAGGATTGCTTGAGCCCAGAAGTTGGAGACCAGCCTGGGCAAAATAGGGAGACCCCATCTCTACAAAAAATGAAATTAGCCAGGCATGGTGGTGTGCACCTCCCAACTACTCGGGAGGCTGAGTCAGAAGGATCACTTGAGCCCAGAAGTTTGAGGCCACAGAGTGAGATCCTGTCTCATAAAGAAAGAAAAAATAAAACAATTCGTTTCACAGTTAGTAACTGCAAAGCCAGAATTAAAATTCTGATCTGATCTTAAAGCCAAAATTTCAGTAAAAAATTGAAGAGATTTAAACTAATGAGGTTGGGAGGGCCGTCAGGAAAAGGACACTCTGGTCACGAAACCACCTGTGTCAAACTGACTTTAGCACGTCCCTCATGGACCTGCTCTGCTTCCTGGGTCAGGGACCTTGGTGCCCAGTGTTCACCGTCTCCAGCCCTCAGGGAAGCACCTGCCACATAGCTGGGCCTCAGTCAGAGCTTCCCACAGGAGTGGACAACAAAAGGACAGAGACAGCCCCGGGATCCATCCATGATTCCCCCTCCATGAGAGCTCGGGGTGCCGTGTTCTTTTTCTTTCCTTCCTCTGAAATGTTCTTTTCTCTTTTCCTTTCTTTTCTTTTTTCTTCTTTCTCTTTTTTTTTTTTTCTTTGAGATGGAGTCTCGCTCTGTTGCCCAGGCTGGAGTGCAGTGGCGCGATCTCAGCTCACTGCAACCTCCACCTCCTGGGTTCAAGCGATTTTCCTGCCTCAGCCTCCCAAGTAGCTGGGATTATAGGTGCACGCCACCAGTCCCAGCTAATGTTTTGTATTTTTAGTAGAGACGAGGTTTCACCATGTTGGTCTCAAACTCCTGACCTCCAGTGATCTGCCCGCCTCGGCCTCCCAGAGTGTTGGCATTACAGGCGTGAGCCACCGCACCCGGCCTGTGTGTTGTTTCTTAACAGCACATCCTTCCTACCTGACAGGGATATTATGTACAATGGAAAGCTACCCACCAAGGAGGCGTCTTCAGGCTCTTGGAATGACAGTGCTGCATGTGTCATCAGTGCGTCTCTGTTCCCACCTCCATGTGGCCTAATTCGGGACGTTCCTGCCTCTGGGGAGCATTATGGCTTCAGCTGTTAACATCCAGTTTGAGCTACCGGCTGCAGGCCAGAACCTTCATCATTTTATCTCAGTATTTAAGGAAAAGGAACTCTGTGGGGAAGGTTTCCGAATCTTACTCATTAAACAGTTTGCTGCCCAGGCACTTTCACTGATTAGAGTCTGCAGATGGCCAAGGGCACCATCACCTCCCCCAGTCCCGGTGGCCCTGTGTCCAGTGAGCCACCACATCCACCTACAAATATCTCCAGAGCCAGCCCTCCTCCTTCTCCCACAGCCTTTCCCCAGCAGCCCCTGCCCTGTCCCAGTGCAGCACAGAATTGCCGCCCTGTCCCTCTGACCCCCTGATCCCACACCCACCAGAACCACCTGCACTCAGAACCCTTTACTGGCTTTTTGTTCAGGAGATCCTTCAAAAGCTGGACCCCATCTTCGTCTCCAGAAGGAAGGTGCCACCCTCTTTCCGGCTTCTGCTCTGGAGAGTCTAAATTTTCCCTGACACACACTGACCCCTGTTTACACCCTGTCCCGCGGTCCGTCTCGCTCCTCACTCCTTTCTTTGGAACCATCCCCCTATAGCCCAGCCGCCTCCATGGCCAGGGTGTGCACGGGCTCTCCCTGACTGTGCTTCTCTGTTCTCAGGTATTGCCAATCACCATGTCTTTCCTGCGGGATGAGACACTTGTCTGGGGTAACATGAGCTGCCTGGCTCGCTTCCCCTGTGAGCGCCCCTCAGGCAGCAGCCCAGGGTGGAGGGGGTGGGCAGAAAGGCCTGGGACAAGAAATGCAGCCTCATCGGATCCCTTTGCTTTCCAGAATAAGGATTTCATGCCCCACTTTCACAACACTGGACTTGAGAAAGCGGTGTCCGCACAAAAGTTTCCTTTTTGTTTATTCCTCCATCCATTCCCCAAAACATAGCAGTAATGAGTTTTCATCTTTATATACTGAAAATTTTACTAATCACAGGTTCCGGAATTTTGATGCCAGAAGACGCTTTAGAAATCTGCCAAAGAAGTCTGTTCTTGGGATCCCCGTTCTTCTTCTCAAGCAGTCAGAGGGGTTCCCACAATATTTAAAAATTTTAAAAAGTCTCTTGTCAATTTCTTTCCCAAGATACAACTAACAACAACAATAAAAAAGGTAGTTTTTCTTTGCTTTGGGCTAGAATTATATCAACTTAACATTGTACAATTAGTTGACTTACTTTGACCAGAATTTGATGGGTAGTTATATGTCTGAATAATACAGTTTGAAAAAAGTACCTTAAAATATTTTATTTAAAATAGTCAGTTTTGATATAAAAATTTTCAAAACATGGAGCTGCTGGTGAGAAATGACAGCGATCATTAGAAGGCTGAAATCCACTGATTTCATCAAATGCCTTTATTGTGCCTATGGAGAAACGGAGGCTCAGGGGCACGGGCACATTTGAGCTCATCGGGGGCTGGAGTCCAAGCCCCTGCACTGCGGTCAGTGTCATCCACACACCCTGAGGGGAACAGCAGCCACAGTGTCAGCAAGCTGGGACCCATTCCCTGAAGCACCACTGCTCCCTGCTAAGTTCAATCTCTGCAAAAGCAAGGACCCAGACCCTAAGTCATGGCCACAGGGATGTCTTGCCTGGCTTGTCTTACACGCTCTTCTTTGTCAAATACTCAGTTATTTATGAAAAAAGAATTGAACAAAAACATTCGAGATTGCACCATTGCACTCCAGCCTGGGCAACAGAGCAAGACTCCATTAAAAAAAAAAACAAAACATTTGAGGACAGTGCTGGAGTACGAGAGCTTGTTTCCTGCCCATAACACAGATGGACAGCAACACTCCCTTGGGAAGTCCATTCTCCCAACAGAATCTTCTGTGCCTCATGCAATCACGCCTGCCCATACCACCAATGCCACAGGTCAGCCCTGTGCACCCCCAGCCAGGTGCCCCCAGGGTGGGGCAGACACCTCAACCCATTTGCATAAGGCGCCTCCTATGTGGGTGTCGTGGCATTGACCAGGAAGCCATGGTGATTTGCGCATGATCCCCGCAACCTGCACATCGGGTCCTGTTCCACCGAGCTCCAAATCTATCGGAGCACCTGGCCACCTGGCTCACAGCACTGATTGATACATGTGATAAATGAATAAAAGGATAATTATAGAGTTGACTACCTAACTTGGTATAGCCAGCTTTATTTGAAATAGCTGCTGGGTATTTTTGCACTCACATAGGTGGTGTGCAAGTTACCAGAATGTTGAAAATAGTAATTTGTTAATGGGACAGTCAAGGAAGACAAAAAAGTACACACCTAAAAACATTATCTATTTATATTCTGCACAGAAGAACCAGCACCAATTAAACCAGCCTTCAGTCTCACAGCTGGCAGGGTGTTCAGGTTCTGCCTTCCATACAGAACAACATCTGCAGGGCTCACAGACAGAGGAATGCCCCCCAAGATACTAACTCACGTGAAAGATTGTGAGATTTCATCCTCAGGTACACACACCATGGTGTGACTTACAGGAGCACCCCGAGTTATATAAGAGTGTCCCTAAATTTATGTTAAGAATACTAATGAAGGATGAACT
The DNA here is from genome assembly GCF_009828535.3 of Hylobates moloch. Lineage (NCBI taxonomy): Eukaryota > Metazoa > Chordata > Mammalia > Primates > Hylobatidae > Hylobates > Hylobates moloch. The sequence continues at coordinate 174,496,329 of NW_026652277.1, forward strand.
GAGTCTCTCTGCAGCTGCCTCTGGGCTTTGTCTGGTGTGCCTATGCCCAATGTCACCCAAACCCAAAGAAGGGTTTGCAGCAGCAGCTGCACAAAGCTGCTGGACAAAGCCAAATCTTCAGGAGCCCAGTCCCACCCTCTCCTCTGAGAAGACCCCCATGTGACTTCCCCACCTTTGTGGCATGTGGTATGAAGAGTACAGGAAAGAACGAAGGGACAGCAGCCAGGGCACAGATGCAAACTACTATCAGAAACGTGTTCTCTTCCGAAAGACTCCAGAGCCGGTGCAACCCTCATTAGAACAAGCACTGGAGACGTGAAGTTTGCTCCTGAAGGTCTCCCAGCAAGCTGCAGGTGGCCCTGACCAAGCTTAGGTCACATGAAATGAGCCCCACTTGCAGAGCTTGTTCTGAACCTCATTTTGGGGAGAAACTTGGTTGTTCATGTCACTGAGAAGGAAGCTGAGTGAGGATGAGAAAAGCCGCCTCCAGAGAGGCAGAGCTGGATCAGAACAAGGTGCAGCTCTATTCAGCACGGCCCCCAGCCTGCTTCCTGGGCAAGAAATTCACATGTGAGATCCAGTTTCTGAGAGGCTTAGGAGCCTGCTTTGACATCACGATGAGGAACCCAATCATGTATTTATAGCTTAAATCAAGTGGAAAACCCCACATCAGCACAGGCTGCGATCTGAAGGGGCAGAGATTAGCAATCTAGAAATAGAAAAGTTATTGAAAGCCAATCTTCTCCCAGCTGATTGATCCGGAAATGACGGTAGGAAAAAGCTGAACTCACTTCAGAAGTTGGTGTCTAAAATTGGAGACTGCCTCAGCAAGGCCTGCCTGGGTCACGGGGTCCACCCCATCTAGTGAGTGCTCTGCTGTGCATCAGAGAGAGGGGGCGGGACTGGCATCTTCCCAGCAAAGTAGGGGCCAAGGGAGCGCTCTTTAAAAGCAGTGGATGATGTCTAAACCCATCCATCTCCCCAGCACATCAATAATAATGTTCCACTAGCTAGTCAGGTACTCAGATCCTGACATTTGTCAGTTGTGTGAAAATGCTAGAAAGTACCATTTCAAATGCTAATATGTGTTGTTTATAAAATATAAGGATAATTTCACCAAAGAAGATATACAAATGACCAAGAAGCATATGAAAAGATGCTCAAAGCCAGTGTCACTAATCCTTAGGGAATGCAAATCAACACCACAAGCAAATCGACATCCGATAAGATATCCCTTCTCACCTGTTGGGATAGCTACATCAAAACAAACGGAGCATCATGAGTGTTGGCGAGGGTGCGGAAAAACTAGAATTCTTGTTCACTGCTGGTGGAAACGTAAAACGGTGCAGGAGCTCTGGAAAACAGTATGGCCATTCCTCAGAAAGCTACACATAGAAGATGGCCGAATAGGAACAGCTCCGGTCTCCAGCTCCCAGCCCCAGCGACACAGAAGACTGGTGATTTCTGCATTTCTGCTTGAGGTACCGGTTTCATCTCACTAGGGAGTGCCTAACAGTGGGTGCAGGACAGACTGTGAAGCGCACTGTGCGTGAGCCGAAGCAGGGCGAGGCATTGCCTCACTCGGGAAGTGCAAGGGGTCAGGGAGTTCCCTTTCCTAGTCAAAGAAAGGGGAAACAGACGGCACCTGGAATATTGGGTCAGTCCCATCCTAATACTGCGCTTCTCCAACGGGCCTGGAAAACGGCACACTAGGAGATTGTGTCCCGCACCTGGCTCGGAGGGTCCTGTGCCCACGGAGTCTCGCTGATTGCTAGCACAGCAGTCTGAGATCAAGCTGCAAGGCGGCAGTGAGGCTGGGGGAGGGGCGCCCGCCATTGCCCAGGCTTGCTTAGGTAAACAAAGCAGCCAGGAAGCTCGAACTGGGTGGAGCCCACCACAGCTCAAGGAGGCCTGCCTGCCTCTGTAGGCTCCACCTCTGGGGGCAGGGCACAGACAAACAAAAACTCAGCAAAGAACCTCCACAGACTTAAATACCCCTGTCTGACTGACAGCTTTGAAGAGAGTAGTGGTTCTCCCAGCACGCAGCTGGAGAACTGAGAACAGACAGACTGCCTCCTAAAGTGGGTCCCTCACCCCTGAGCAGCCTAACTGGGAGGCACCCCCCCAGTAGGGACAGACTGACACCTCATTGAACCGGGTACTCCTCTGAGACAAAACTTTCAGAGGAACTATCAGACAGCTGAATTTGTGGTCTCACGAAAATCCGCTGTTCTGCAGCCACCGCTGCTGACACCCAGCCAAACAGGGTCTGGAGTGGACCTCTAGTAAACTCCAACAGACCTGCAGCTGAGGGTCCTGTCTGGTAGAAGGAAAACTAACAAACAGAAAGGACATCCACACCAAAAACCCATCTGTACATCACCATCATCAAAGACAAAAAGTAGATAAAACCACAAAGATGGGGAAAAAACAGAGCAAAAAAACTGGAAACTCTAAAAAACAGAGCACCTCTCCTCCTCCAAAGGAACGCAGTTCCTCACCAGCAACGGAACAAAGCTGGATGGAGGATGACTTTGATGAGTTGAGAGAAGAAGGCTTCAGACGATCAAACTACTCTGAGCTACGAGAGGAAATTCAAAACAATAGCAAAGAAGTTAAAAACTTTGAAAAAAAATTAGAAGGATGGATAACTAGAATAACCAATGGAGAGAAGGGCTTAAAGGAGCTGATGGAGCTGAAAGCCAAGTTTCGAGAACTACGCGAAGATTGCAGAAGCCTCAGTAGCAGATGCGATCAACTGGAAGAAAGGGTATCACTGATGGAAGATGAAATGAATGAAATGAAGAGAGAAGGGAAGTTTAGAGAAAAAAGAATAAAAAGAAATGAACAAAGCCTCCAAGAAATTTGGGACTATGTGAAAAGACCAAACCTACGTCTGATTGGTGTACCTGAAAATGATGGGGAGAATGGAACCAAGTTGGAAAACACTCTGCAAGATATTATCCAGGAGAACTTCCCTAATCTAGCAAGGCAGGCCAGCATTCAGATTCAGGAAATACAGAGAACGCCACAAAGATACTCCTCGAGAAGGGCAACTCCAAGACACACACATAATGGTCAGATTCACCAAAGTTGAAATGAAGGAAAAAATGTTAAGGGCAGCCAGAGAGAAAGGTCGGGTTACCCACAAAGGGAAGCCCATCAGACTAACAGCTGATCTCTCAGCAGAAACTCTACAAGCCAGAAGAGAGTGGGGGCCGATATTCAACATTCTTAAAGAAAAGAATTTTCAACCCAGAATTTGCTATCCCGCCAAACTAAGCTTCATAAGTGAAGGAGAAATAAAATACTTTACAGACAAGCAAACGCTGAGTGATTTTGTCACCACCAGGCCTGCCCTAAAAGAGCTCCTGAAGGAAGCACTAAACATGGAAAGGAACAACCGGTTCCAGCCACTGCAAAAACATGCCAAATTGTAAAGACCATCGAGGCTAGGAAGAAACTATAGCAACTAACGAGCAAAATAACCAACTAACATCATAATGACAGGATCAGACTCACACATAACAATATTAACGTTAAATGTAAATGGGCTAAATGCTCCAATCAAAAGACACAGACTGGCAAACTGGATAAGGAGTCAGGACCCATCAGTGTGCTGTATTCAGGAAACCCATCTCACGTGCAGAGACACACATAGACTCAAAATAAAGGGATGGAGGAAGATCTATCAAGCAACTGGAAAACAAAAAAAGGCAGGGGTTGCAATCCTAGTCTCTGATAAAATAGACTTTAAACCAACAAAGATCAAAAGAGACAAAGAAGGCCATTACATAATGGTAAAGGGATCAATTCAACAAGAAGAGCTAACTATCCTAAATATATATGCACCCAACACAGGAGCACCCAGATTCATAAAGCAAGTCCTCAGTGACCTACAAAGGGACTTAAACTCCCACACAATAATAATGGGAGATTTTAACACCCCACTGTCAGCATTAGACAGATCAACGAGACAGAAAGTTAACAAGGATATCCAGGAATTGAACTCAGCTCTACATAAAGTGGACCTAATAGACATCTACAGAACTCTCCACCCCAAGTCAACAGAATATACATTTTTTTCAGCACCACACCACACCTATTCCAAAATTGACCACATAGTTGGAAGTAAAGCTCTCCTCAGCAAATGTAAAAGAACAGAAATTATAACAAACTGTCTCTCAGACCACAGTGCAATCAAACTAGAACTCAGGATTAAGAAACTCACTCAAAACCGCTCAACTACATGGAAACTGAACAACCTGCTCCTGAATGACTATTGGGTACATAATGAAATGAAGGCAGAAATAAAGATGTTCTTTGAAACCAACGAGAACAAAGACACAACATACCAGAATCTCTGGGACACATTCAAAGCAGTGTGTAGAGGGAAATTTATAGCACTAAATGCCCACAAGAGAAAGCAGGAAAGATCCAAAATTGACACCCTAACATCACAATTAAAAGAACTAGAAAAGCAAGAGCAAACACATTCAAAAGCTAGCAGAAGGCTAGAAATAACTAAAATCAGAGCAGAACTGAAGGAAATAGAGACACAAAAAACCCTTCAAAAAATTAATGAATCCAGGAGCTGGTTTTTTGAAAAGATCAACAAAATTGATGGACCGCTAGCAAGACTAATAAAGAAGAAAAGAGAGAAGAATCAAATAGATGCAATAAAAAACGAAAAAGGGGATATCACCACCGATCCCACAGAAATACAATCTACCATCAGAGAATACTACAAACACCTCTATGCAAATAAGCTAGAAAATCTAGAAGAAATGGATAAATTCCTCGACAAATACACCCTCCCAAGACTAAACCAGGAAGAAGTTGAATCTCTGAATAGACCAATAACAGCTTCTGAAATTGTGGCAATAATCAATAGCTTACCAACCAAAAAGAGTCCAGGACCTGATGGATTCACAGCTGAATTCTACCAGAGGTACAAGGAGGAACTGGTACCATTCCTTCTGAAACTATTCCAATCAATAGAAAAAGAGGGAATCCTCCCTAACACATTTTATGAAGCCAGCATCATCCTGATACCAAAACCTGGCAGAGACATAACCAAAAAAGAGAATTTCAGACCAATATCCTTGATGAACATTGATGCAAAAATCCTCAATAAAATACTGGCAAACCGAATCCAGCAGCACATCAAAAAGCTTATCCACCATGATCAAGTGGGCTTCATCCCTGGGATGCAAGGCTGGTTCAACATACGCAAATCAATAAATGTAATCCAGCATATAAACAGAACCAAAGACAAAAACCACATGATTATCTCAATAGATGCAGAAAAGGCCTTTGACAAAATTCAACATCTCTTCATGCTAAAAACTCTCAATAAATTAGGTATTGATGGGACGTATCTCAAAATAATAAGAGCTATCTATGACAAACCCACAGCCAATATCATACTGAATGGGCAAAAACTGGAAGCATTCCCTCTGAAAACTGGCACAAGACAGGGATGCCCTCTCTCACCACTCCTTTTCAACATAGTGCTGGAAGTTCTGGCCAGAGCAATCAGGCAGGAGAAGGAAATAAAGGGCATTCAATTAGGAAAAGAGGAAGTCAAATTGTCCCTGTTTGCAGATGACATGATTGTATATCTAGAAAACCCCATTGTCTCAGCCCAAAATCTCCTTAAGCTGATTAGCAACTTCAGCAAAGTCTCAGGATACAAAATTAATGTACAAAAATCACAAGCATTCTTGTACACCAATAACAGACAAACAGAGAGCCAAATCATGAGCGAACTCCCATTCACAATTGCTTCAAAGAGAATAAAATACCTAGGAATCCAACTTACAAGGGATGTGAAGGACCTCTTCGAGGAGAACTACAAACCACTGCTCAATGAAATAAAAGAGGATACAAACAAATGGAAGAACATTCCGTGCTCATGGGTTGGAAGAATCAATATCGTGAAAATGGCCATACTGCCCAAGGTAATTTATAGATTCAATGCCATCCCCATCAAGCTACCAATGACTTTCTTCACAGAATTGGAAAAAACTACTTTAAAGTTCATATGGAACCAAAAAAGAGCCCGCATCGCCAAGTCAATCCTAAGCCAAAAGAACAAAGCTGGAGGCATCACACTACCTGACTTTAAACTATACTACAAGGCTACAGTATCCAAATCAGCATGGTACTGGTACCACAACAGAGACATAGATCAATGGAACAGAACAGAGCCCTCAGAAATGATGCCGCATAGCTACAACTATCTGATCTTTGACAAACCTGACAAAAACAAGAAATGGGGAAAGGATTCCCTATTTAATAAATGGTGCTGGGAAAACTGGCTAGCCATATGTAGAAAGCTGCAACTGGATCCCTTCCTTACACCTTATACAAAAATTAATTCAAGATGGATTAAAGACTTATATGTTAGACCTAAAACCATTAAAATCCTACAAGAAAACCTAGGCAATACCATTCAGGACATAGGCGTGGGCAAGGACTTCATGTCTAAAACACCAAAAGCAATGGCAACAAAAGCCAAAATCGACAAATGGGATCTCATTCAACTAAAGAGCTTCTGCACAGCAAAAGAAACTATCATCAGAGTGAACAGGCAACCTACAGAATGGGAGAAAATTTTTGCAACCTACTCATCTGACAAAGGGCTAATATCCAGAATCTACAATGAACTCAAACAAATTTACAAGAAAAAAACAAACAACCCCATCAAAAAGTGGGCAGAGGACATGAACAGACACTTCTCAAAAGAAGACATTTATGCAGCCGAAAAACACATGAAGAAATGCTCATCATCACTGGCCATCAGAGAAATGCAAATCAAAACCACAGTGAGATACCATCTTACACCAGTTAGAATGGCCATCATTAAAAAATCAGGAAACAACAGGTGCTGGAGAGGATGTGGAGAAATAGGAACACTTTTACACTGTTGGTGGGACTGTAAACTAGTTCAACCATTGTGGAAGTCAGTGTGGCGATTCCTCAGGGATCTCGAACTAGAAATACCATTTGACCCAGCCATCCCATTACTGGGTATATACCCAAAGGACTATAAATCATGCTGCTATAAAGACACATGCACACGTATGTTTATTGCGGCACTATTCACAATAGCAAAGACTTGGAACCAACCCAAATGTCCAACAACGATAGACTGGATTAAGAAAATGTGGCACATATACACCATGGAATACTATGCAGCCATAAAAAATGATGAGTTTGTGTCCTTTGTAGGGACATGGATGAAACTGGAAAACATCATTCTCAGTAAACTATCACAAGGACAAAAAACCAAACACCGCATGTTCTCACTCATAGGTGGGAATTGAACAATGAGAACTCATGGACACAGGAAGGGGAACATCACACTCCGGGGACTGTTGTGGGGTGGGGGGAGGGGGGAGGGACAGCATTAGGAGATACACCTAATGCTAAAGGACGAGTTAATGGGTGCAGGAAATCAACATGGCACATGGATACATATGTAACAAACCTGCACATTGTCACATTGTGCACATGTACCCTAAAACCCTAAAGTATAATAAAAAAGAAAAAAAAAAAAAGAAAGCTACACATAAAATAACCATATAATTTAGCAACTTTCACTTCTGAGTATATACCCAAAAAGAATGGAAAGCAGAGCCTCAAAGAGATATTTGTACACTCACATTCATAGCAGCATCATTCACAGTAGCCAAAAGATGGAAGCAACCTCAGTGTCCATTGGTGGATGGATGGGTAGCAGAGTGCGGTGTAGGCACACAATGGAAGGAAATGGTGATGCACATTGCAATGTGGATGAACCCGGAGGACATTACGTGAAGTGAAATCAGCCGGTCACAAAAAGACAAATACTGTATGATTCCGCTTACGTGAGGTACCGAGAATACTCAAATCATAGAGACAGAGAGTGGAATGGTGGCACCAGAGGATGAGGATTGGGGGAAAAAAGAGTTACTGCTTAAAGGGTAGCATTTCCATTTTGAGAGAGGAATGGAGTTCTGGAGAAAGATGGTGGCGATGGTTGCACAGCAATGTGAGTGTACCCAATACCACTGAACTGCACACTGAAACACGCTTGAGATGATAAATTTAACGTCACATGTTTTACCCATAATTTAAAATTTTTAAGTGTAAGGATAAATGTAACCACAGTATATGTGCATGATGTATATATAACAGCACATAGTTACACGTAGTTATGTTGATAATTTTTTATTCTATAACCTATATTTATCATTTTAAACTACAGAAAATACACCTAATGAAAATTACTAATTTGCCTGCTATTTTGTTTTAACATGCTTGAACCATAAGCTCAAAACACCTGTTGATACCTTGCGGTGCCTGCATTTGAATAAAACCTAAATCCTTCTTATGTCTCCATAGATTAGATGTACAGGCTGGATTTCATGTCATTTAGTCAGCAAAAATGTCACAGGAAAGCAATTTCTCATAGATATCAGCTTTCAAACTTTCTACACCTGAGGACCACTTGGGCGGGTCTAAGAGAGTGACTGTGCACCCCAACCCCCTGCAATTGTGAAAACTCAGAATCATGAGCCAAAGAAGGTAACCAGGATAAACTGGGTAGAATCAGCCACTTTTGGAGAGAGGGGATCACACCTTTAACACTACAGCTAGGCGTTTTGAATGAGGTCAAACCTGAAGACAATCTGAATAATGAGAACCATAGCCCTCGGTGTCATAAGGAACCTTTCAAGCCAGTGCCTGCCAGACTCTGAAACTCCCGGGCCCTGAGCGTACAAAGAAAAGAGGGAATTCCTGCCCGCATCGTTGGTAGAAAGTAAAGACACAGATGCCGGAGGGGAAGAGCACAGCCTGCACACAGCGGGAGCTCAGGAGATGTTTGGGGATTGATGGGCACATCTGCAGAACACAGTCTCCTCGATTAAAGCACTCAGTGTGCAGGGTGGGGCCAGGGAAAGGACAATGCCAGGTTCCTGGAGAGCTGGAGTGACCCAGATGAACAGGAGCAGGACTGCAATGCCACCGAGCAGTGCAAGCGAGGTTTGGTTTTCCGGAGCATTTGGAGAAACTGAAGGAAATGCAGAGTGAAGACAGCATTCCTGAACACAAAGCAGGAGGCGTGAAGTCCCAAATCCAAGCCCACCCTCGTTCCTTCCCCGGTGTGGGGCCCTTGGCACTTCACCCCTCATTTCATATGGTGGGCCAGTGTCGAGAGCCCGTCGCTTTCAGCCGGACTGTGGCCTTTTCCATTCCAAGCCACAAGAGCGTCCGACGTGAGACTGTGCTTCATGGCCAGGCAGGGACTTGGCATCTGAATGACTCAGGGCCAATCAGGAAAGCGGGAACCACAGCAGTTATTTTCACAGAAAGTGTTTCATATAAGGAATTGGCTGAGTAAGGCTGGAAGGCTGGAAAGGCAAAGAGGAACCCCCAGTAACCCCAAGATGGTAACTGCAGGGAAGCAGCTCCTTAGACTGAGGGAAGAGGGTGGTATTGTGACAACCTGGGAACACTGAGAAGGGAGGCACTGCCCAGCTGCTGGGAGCCTCTCTGAAGGGGCACAGGGAGGCTGGTTCTGGGAAGCTGGCAAAATAAGTGGACATGGAAATGAAAACCAGAAACTGGTTCCAATAGCTTTTGCCAGAATTAAGAGGTTTCCTTTCTTTTTTTCTTTTCCCTTTCCTTCATTCCTTCCTTCCTTCCCTCCCTCCCTCCTTTCTTTCTCTTTCTTTCTTTCTTTCTTCTTTCTTTCTTTTCTTTTCTTCTCTTCTTGTTTCTTTCAGCGCCTCGCCACGTCACACAGGAGTTCAGTGACGTGATCACCACGGGTCCCTATAGCCTCGACCTCCCAGGCTCAAGTGATCCTCCCACCTCAGCCTCCCAAGAAGCTGGGACCACAGGTGTGTGCCTCACCATATCTGGCTAATTTTTTATTTTTTGGTTGAGATGGGGTTTCACCATGTTGCCCAGGCTGGTCTTGAGCTCCTGGGCTCAAGTGATCTGCCCACTTCAGCCTCCCAAAGTGCTGGGATTACAGGCACGAGCCCCGATGCCTGGCCAGCATTAGGAGGTCTTCATGGGGACAGTGACAGGAATAGGAGGCAGAGCTGGGGGATCAGCACCTGTTCCTTCCCCCAGGCTGCCTGTCTCTCTGGCACCCTCTATTCACAGGGTGCATGGGGCAGCAGACATGGAACATGGACGAGGCTCCCAGCCCACCCTGCTCCCCCAGACCATGTGTAGAGGGTGGGTTTGGAGCTGAGAGAGGACAGCTCTGTAGTCAACACACTGTCTGATCCCAAATTCCTGTTCCTGGATTCTGCCTCACCCTCGCCTCTGTTGGGGGTTGAGAACCTGCCCCAAGTCAGGTCCTACTGCATTTTCATGATGGCTCCAGAGTCTCCCTTGAGTGCTGGAATCGCACGGGGCCCAGCACCGTTGGCTCCAAGGCTGTCTAGTAGGCTGCGCTTCCAAGTCTCGCTGCCTTCTGGGTGTGGCCAATGCCCCGCTGCTGCTGCCTCTGGGATCCCTGCTCCTCCCCATCCCCTGCCAGCTCACTCTCCAGCCTGACCCACCACGTTCGCTCTTGGTTTATCAGCTCATGCCTGTGATGCTTCAACCCGGTGGGTGAAAGACAAGATTCTGACTGCTCCCTGCCTCGCCCCCTCCTCATTCCTCACTGGTGATTCCTACTGAGGTCCAGGGCAGGCCAGGGCCTATGGGGAGACCTGCTATGGTTTGAGGGTAGCCACCCTCCTGCAGGTGTGCTAGCAAGGAGGAACCCACGTGGGGCCCAGGAAGTCCAATGGAGGAGTTGCCAGGGGCAACCACTGTGGATTGAGGGTTGCTCCTCCCTCTTGCAGGTTCAGAACTGCAACCTTTCCAGGGCATCCAGAGATGAGGGCACTCAGGAGAAGGGTCTTGCAGGCATGAGCCTCACAGAGGTGCAAATGGAAGTGCCAACACATTGAATAGGATATGGAGAATGTACACTTCCAGTCACAGGAAAGCTCAGGTGCAATGTACAGGGCGCCCTTCCCTATGTAAAGGTAACGGGGAGTGGAAAATTGCACCAATGCACTCATCCTTCACCGGTCCGTGTGGCCTCGCCCTTTTCAGCAGCCTAGTGAGAGGTCCACATGGTGAGGCTGTACGGCCTGCAACACACGCATGAGTGAATTTGGGAGTGATTCCCCACTGTCATCCTTCGGATGAGACCACAGCCCTGCCTGACAGCTGGATGTAGCCTCATGAAGAACTGCTGAGCTGCAGCCACACTTCTGCCCCCACAGCAATGGTAAGATAGTAAATGCCTCTTTTGTTTTTTAATGCCAGTAAGTTTGGGGGTAATTTGTTATGTACTAAAGGTAGTTAGTACACCTTGTAGAAAATCGAAACATACTATTTAATTCTGAGTAACATGACTGCCACACTTTGAAGTGATTAGTCTTCAGTGAGTATCCCTCTTAAAACATAAGTGTGACCTTAATTTTAGACGTCAACATTATCCAGGTAAAGTGGGCTTTTGCATAACATTTAAGAGTATGACCCTCACCGCTAAGGGCCTTTGTATTCGCAATTTTGATTCTCATATTTGAAATGCGACAATTGATAGTTCCTACAGACGATGGGAGTTTCTCTACTCTTAAGGCTACCCTCAAACATCAGCTAAAATTCCACTGAGTGTCCAACATGTTATTTATTTATTTATTTATTTTTAGACAGGGTCTCACTCTGTCACCCAGGCTGGAGTGCAATGGCATGATGTTGGCTGACTGCAACCTCCACCTCCCAGGTTCAAGCAATTCTCGTGGCTCAGCCTCCCGAGTAGCTGGGATTAGAGCCACGTGCCACCACGTTCAGCTAATTTTTTGTAGAGACACGTTTTTGCCCCATTGGCCAGGGTGGTCTTGAACTCCTGTCCTCAAGTGATCCATCTGTCTCTACCTCCCAAAGTGCTAGAATTCTAGGCATGAGTCACCATGCCTGGCCCCAACATGTTATTTAAATGCAATGTTCCTTTTGCCTGTTTTATCAGAGCCATGCAGAGTAAGTGGTCATTTTCTCAGACAAGTAGAATGATACTTCTGGAAAAGTTGAAGACAGTCATTAAAACTCAGGCTGAGGGAACAAGAATCTCATTTTGTCACTAGTCCTGGTCTGTTGTTATTACAGTAAAGAAGGCGTGTCTGGTAACCTCTCTATTCAGAATTGAGCAAGACATGCCGACTTGTGGCTGCACTGGGTCGAAAGCATTTCCTGTTAACACCTGGGACTGCCGGGTCTAAATAGCAGCAATCTCAAGGCGGTCATATTCACTGCTCCTGGAGCGCCCATGGTGTACTGACGCTGGTGACCTGTATATTGGAGGGGAGCCCCTCCACCACACGACTCTTCTCATGATCAAAGCACAGACACTCAAATTCAACCACACCAGCCCAGCCAAGTTATTCCAATAAGAATAGACTCAACGCAGCCTCAGATGGCAAGGTCAGCAATCTGAGAGCGAGCCGCCGAGGATAATTTGTCAACATCCACTTTCTTCTCTGTGCTCTGAAATCTATATAGTGCAGGGAAAAATGCAAAGTCAGGGTGCAGATATCAGGCTGAGTCTGAAAACCTCGTAATAGGGACCAGCAGAGGCTGCCCAGCACATGGGAGGGAAGGGTGGAGCTGGACACTGGCCAGAGCCGGGATCTCAGAGCATCTCACACCGGTAAGTCAGCAGCCTCAGAGATGCAAATTGGGTGGGGCAGAGCTCACCAAGGTTCAGATTCGCAGGAGGACAGCAGAGGATTAGGAAGGTCCATTCTCAGTTCAGAGGGAGGAGCCCAGGGATCTGAAACCTGTGGCCAAACAAGGCGTGTCTCCACCTAGTCATGATTTACGAGTTATAGACAAGTGCACGGCCTCAGCATTTCCTGTGGGTCCCGCTAGTTGCTGCTGGATTAGAGGTTGTGTGTATATTCTAAAGTCTGCTTGGAAAAAAATGTACAGACACCAAGGAAAACCCTGGGTTAAAATGTTATCGGGAGGTTAAAGAGACCCAGGGCGGATATGAGGGAGGGACTGCTCCAGATATGTGGGGATGGAGAACACTGGGGGAAACAGTCCCGTGCACACACTGAGCTCTGCATACCTCCTGCACCACGAGCGATACTCAACCAGAAGTCGCCAACATTCAGGGAAGAGAAGGAAAGCCGGCAGATACTATTCATCTGCTAGATTCACAGCAGATAACAAGCTTAACCAGTCAACCCACGGATGCTAATTAAAAAGATACGTAACTGATTTCCTGACATGTCCCCCTCGAGCTCCAGCTAGCACTGCAGAATGTTTCCGGTCATCGTCTTGGCTCTGTGGGTGCCATGGAGGCAGAGTACCCATCACTTTATTTGCAGGCGGCAATTTCAATTGGATACCTTCAATTCTTTTTCTTGGTTTCTAGATTTCTAACTGAGTCTTACCATCCAAAATAGTAAGAAAAAAATGCTCACTCCTCTACTGCGATCGTGTTTACGACGTTTATTTTCTGAAAGGGCTGACATTCTACTGGATAGAGGGCTGATCTCAGAGAGGGGCCGGCTCACGGGATGAGAGCAGTTGAGGATGCCACCGTCCCCTCTGTCCCGGGAGCCTGCTGCTTCTGTGTTTAGTGGGGACAGGAAATCCTTGCCTCCTTCACAGATATTGCCTCTCCTAAGGGAAGGAAGCCTTCCCCTTGGCTGAAAGAGAGGCAGTTGCCGTAAGCCTTAAGCCTCGGCAGAATGAGGCTCCGCACTCTTCTGCGTCCCTGGCTTGGAGCGTGGGTTTGATGTTGGCGTGGGCTTGCTGCAGCGAGCTGATGTGCAGCAGGCTGACCTGCAGGCCCTGGGTGGGCACCCAAGCCCTTTCCCAGCCCTCCCCAGAGCTGCTCCCCCCTCCCCACTTCCTCCCATCTGCTATACTAGGTGCACACTCACTGTAAAGGGAGATGCAGAACCGCAGTCTCCCGCTGTCTGTCCCTCTGGCCTGTGTCACGTGTGTGCCTGTGGATGAAGGGCACCTTCTCTGCACTGTGGTGCTCTAAGCCACCCTCCTCCACATGTACACAGACCCAGGAAGGCCTCCTCTCAGGACCAGGGGTGCAGGCTGCGGCACTAGGGATCTCTGTGCTGTGGAGGGTCTTGGGAAGCACTGGTCCTGGGTGCAGAGCAGTCTTGTCCCCCCAGAGCTGTCATTCCAACTGCAGCTGCCATGAGGGGGTGCCCAGGACCAGACTGCGCTGCGGTCTGGCTGCCCAGTCATCTGACAAGGACCCTGGAGGAGAAATTACTGAGTCGCTGTCCTTGGGGGGCTCCTGGTGCCCTCTCGACAACTCTGCACGGCCCTACGGACTCCCAGCTGCAGAGCACCTGGCCCTGAGCCCATGAGGCCAGCTGCTGTTTGATGGATGGAGGGTCCGCATGGCTCAGGAGGCACAGAACAGGACAAAAGTTTGCAAACTCTAAACCAAACTTGTCCAAAGTGCAGCCTGCAGGCGGCACGCGGCCCAGGGTGGCTTTGAATGTGGCCCAATACAAATTTGTAAACTTTCTAAAAATATTCTGAGATTTTTTTGCGATTTTTTTTTTTTTTTTAGCTCATCAGCTATTGTTAGTGTATTTTATGTGTGGCCCAAGACAAGTCTTCTTCCAGTGTGGCCCAGAGAACCCAAAGATTGGGCAGCCCTGCTAAACTAAGCTTGCCGTAAGACACACCAAAGCAGCCAAAATTTCCTTACCATTTGCTGTTAAAAATAGCTTTGATTTGTTATCCAGACCTACTGTGCCGTTCTGAAGAGTTACCATCAAATAAATACACATACAGAGCCATGAACATTTTCTCCTCAGTGAAATGTTCTACGGAGCTGTTGCTATCTTCACGAAGTGTGTCAACAGCCCAACGAGAGCTGCGTCGCCGGGGAAAGAGAGTTCGGGCAAGATTGTTGATTCTTCTTTCTGATCAAGAAGATTGTGTACTGGTCCTCTTAGAGCCCTGGAGAGTCTGAAAACAGGAAATGCTGAGTTCCTCATCAAGACAGTCTTTTATAGCCATCCATGTCAATAAATAGATTATTTTTAAAAAGGAAAGCAACATAATGCATTCAGGAAGTTATTTGTGGGAACAGGAAACCTCTTATTTGAAAGAGTTATTGACTTTGATTGGGGACAATAGTGCTTTGAACATGGCAGGTGGGTGCTGGGCAGAGGCTGCTGCCTGGCTGAGGAGGACACAGGCGTGTTAGAGGCCCGTGGTGTCCGTTCCGACGGGGATCACGCTAAACCATGGGATTGCTGACCTGGGAGCGGGGATATGCAGCTCAGGGGAGGTCTGTCTGAGCGACAGCAGGACACGCAACCCAGCAGGCACCAAGGACAAGAGGTCGCTATCTTTAGAGGGAGACCAGGTGAGGAAAGGGCTTGGGAATTAGGAAATACAAAATAGGAAATCAAGGAATGTGTTCAGAAGCTGTTTATGGAAATAAGAAAACTCTTACTTCAAAGATATGGGACATGAACCAGAAATAAGCATTATGATGATGAACACAGTGTTTTGTTTTTGTTTTTGAGATGGAGTCTCACTCTGTTGCCCACACTGGAGTACAATGGTGCAATCTGGGCTCGCTGCAACCTCCACCTCCCAGATTCAAGCTATTCTCCTGCCTCAGCCTCTTGAGTAGCTGGGATTACAGGGCCCCGCCACCACGCCCAGCTAATTTTTGTATTTTTAGTAGAGATGGGGTTTTACCATGTTGGCCAGGCTGGTCTCTAACTCCCGACTTCAGGTGATCCACCCACCTGGGCCTCCCAAAGTGCTGGGATTATAGGCATGAGCCACCGTGCCTGGCGAAAAGACAACGTTTAAACTTCATATTTCTACAAAATATTCTGCCACCAACACAGACACATAAAGAGTGAGCTGCAGTGCACCAAACGAATCAGGTCCTGTGGTTCTCAGGTTCTTCTGCTCTGCTTGGGTTCCAGTGCCATGGCCAGGGCTTTCTGCATAGGGATCCTCTGCCCAGCTTGCCAGCAAGCGGAGGGCACTCACAGTTGGGGGCAGGGCCCAAGTCTTCTGCTTAAAAGAAAACAGGACGAAAGCCAAAGGGAGGAGGGCCTCTCCCACACATCATCTTCATGCCTGGGAGGAGGCCGGCCTCCCTTCCCAGTGGGGAAGCCCCTGCAGTTCCAGCCCACCTACCCCTTCTCCTTCAGTTCCACTTTCTCTCCCACTCTCCCCCAGCCCAACCTGCCATCTCTCAGCCCCTGGTCCTGCCCCAATTTCCACGCTGTTAATCAGCTGCCTTTAAAGATGTTCGCGGCACAGTGGTACCTGCAAAGGTAACCAATCCCACAAGAGCAGAGAGGCTGTGACACCCGGCAAGGCCCTGGAAAATCCCCTCCCCAGCCCCAGCGCGACGTGCTCCTGAGATCAGCCCTGCTGGGTGGTCCCCTCCACAGCCGTGGACACATGCAGGCTCCTTCCTTCTCGGTGGGTTAAGACATAAGGAACTCCCCAATAGGAAACATGAAGATCTAGTAAAGTTTCCTCTCATTTCAATCCTATTTTGTGCCTGTTTCCAGTTCCACTGACTAGAATTCCTCAACACTGTCCCAATATTTAAATGTTTTTGTGTTTTAGCACTCCTGTTTTAAATCGGGAGGAACGCTTTCACTTTTCCAATTATTCCTCATTTGTTTCATCCTGTTTGTTTTTTGGCTATTGTGGCTATTGTGTCATATCTTCACAGTCTCTCTAGGTTTTTAAAGGTCTCTGTTCCCTGAGTTCTATGTGCTGCTTCTGAGGTCACCATTTGTTTGCTTTTCTCTGGGCAGGTAAGGAAGCTGTCAATCGTCATAACAGAAAGTTGAGTGTAAACAGGCTTCGCCATGAGGGATTCACTAGCTCGCCAATGAAAAGTCCTGGGAGGCCGGGTGCGGTGGCTCATGCCTGTCATCCCAGCACTTTGGGAGGCCGAGGGGGGTGGATCACTTGAGGTCAGGCGTTGGAGACCAGCCTGACCAACATGATGAAACCTTGTCTCTACCAAAAGCACAAAAATTAGCTGGCTGTGGTGGCACACACCTGTAATCCCAGCTACTCAGGAGGCTGAGGCAGGAGAATCACTTGAAACCAGGAGGCGGAGGTTGCAGTGAACCAAGATCATGCCACTGCAGTCCAGCCTGTGCAACAGACTAAGACTCTGTCTCAAAAAAAAAAAAAAAAAGTCCTGGGAGGTGCAGCCTGCGCAACTGCCTTATCCACTTCTCTTCTCCTGAAGGGCTGGCCCTGCCCCAGGCCGGTCTCCCCTAGAAAGCATGGCCGGTTGATCTCCGGAAGCGCAAGTCCACCCTGTGATTCCACGCCTCACTGTCTAGCGGCTCGGCTCCCTATTACACGGGAAGATTCCTCTTGATGTGAAGTCAGCCATGATCAGATCTCACCTAATCTCCATGTAGAACTTGTAACCAGGACCGTTCCAGGCACACACTTCAGACTGTCCCCTCCTGGGGGTGTCCCTGTGCTGAGCCCTCCCGTGAGGCTGGGCATCAGAAAATAAGACTTTTCCCCTTGAAACTCCATAGCCATGTGCTTCATGTTTCCACAGCACTTACCACACTGTGCTGCAAACAGTGCTCCCAAAGTCTACATATTCACGCTCAACCAGATTTAAACTTCCTTCAATCTACATGTTTGTATGTATCCTACAGTACCAAACACAATTTACTACACTTCAAAGAGGCTCATGATTATGAATTGAATTTTTTCTCTTGTCCTTCTTGTTTTGACTGATTAATTATTGGAGAAACTGGAACTGAGAGAGGATTTCTTTCATGGTCCAGCACTTAGGAGTAGTGTGTCATGATGTTCTCTTGAGAAAGCCTGGGCTTCTCTTCAACGGAGTTTTAGTTAACTTGGAGAAATCTGTTTCCAGTATGCTCAATTCTACCAAATTTACTTGAATTTCTATATAGTTGTTTTGCGTATTTTGAAAATTTATAACCTTCAAGGGCTACCAGGTGTCTTCACAACAGAAAGCTTGAGGTAGTATTAGGATGAAAGGTCAGAGGTTGACACCTTCCAGAAAGATGGAACAGACGGACATGGGCGTAAAGCCAAGGTTAGGTTTTACACATAAGAGGCAGAACCGCCTGATTCTGAGAAATAGAGATATAAAATAGTAGAAGATATTATACAATACAAATACCTTCTGCTCTATGTAGTTAAAAATAAGAAACGTGTTCATATCAGTATTTTTTTTTTTTTTGAGACAGGGTCTCACTCTGTCACCCAGGCTGAAGTGTAGTGGCATGATGTCAGCACACTGCAACCTCCTCCTCCAGGCTCAAGCAATCCTCTTGCCTCAGCCTCCCAAGTAGCTGGGACTATAGGCATGCGCCACCACTCCCAGCTAATTTTTTTATTTTTAGTAGAGACAGGGTTTCACCATGTTGGCCAGGCTGGTCTCGAATTCCTGGACTCAAGTGATCTGCCTGCCTGGGCTTCCCAAAGTGCTGGGATTACAGGCATGTATTTACCAACCTGAGTAGGTATTAATGCTATTCCATTTTTATCCTTGAAAAGGGGAAGGAAGATATTTTTGGATTATTCTAAAATTAAAAGTAAATTGTATGCTGCCTAGGACTCGCCACAAAATAACCTGGAGCTGTGTGGGTAGGCAGAGGGAGTGGACACATAAATAAAACAAGACTGGCCTGGTCTGGCAATTTCGGAAATTATCTGAGACAGATCTGTGGGGATTTACTACATTCTTTGCTTCCATATGTGCTTGCATTTTTTATGATAAAAGTCATCTTTTTTAAAGCAGGGGTTTAACCTCTCAAGCAACTGAGTGTGACCGTCACTTTTAAAATGCTTCTGATATTAAAATCGCTCCCAGAACAGCATAAAATAAGTCATTTTTAAAGCTGGTGTGGGATGTAGCTGTGATCCTGGGAAAACATAAAGCTGGTTTCAGGTATGGATCCACACCTGTGCTGTGTTCATACCAACAGCCCAGCTCAGGAACGTAGGCCAGCCGTCAAGTTGTGCAACCGGCACCAATTTCTCCTGCCAGCCAGAGCCTCCTTACCTTCCCACCTTATTTCCGGCCACTTCCCAGCACCCATTCTTACTCCAGGTGGGCCTAAATCCTCTCCGCTCTTCACGAGGCTCTTCCATGCTTATCCTGGCTCAGAACATCTCTCATCCCCCTGACTGGGCCTCCATCCTCCACGAGGAACCAAATCGTGGGAAAGCTGGATTCCACAAGCCGCCCTGCAAGCCCCCTGACGGCAGAAGGTTGCCTTCTACAACAGTTTAGCTAAAAACCTTCTTTTCGCTAGATAAAGTTGTATTTTACTTCCACGCAAAATAAACAAAAACTCAGTTTTCTGCCTTCAATCCTTCTGTCTTTTATTTCACAGAAGGAACTTTGGTTCTCTTAAATAAGGCTTCTACTCTGCATGTCTTTCCCAACAGATAAGATTGTTTACGTCTACTTAACAGTTCTCAATGTTTGCTGTTCTGTGTCACCCTCAGAGTTACAGACTACTGTGACTCATGCCTGGAGAAGCAGCAAGGTGGGGTGAGAAAGGCCAGGTGACCTTTGTCCAACCATGGCTGGCAAGCGACAAAGAAAGCGGGCTCAAAACGTGGCCTCTGAAGTCTCGATCCCCTGCATTTCTGCTGCGCCTTGAGCCCCCTGTGCTTCACGGGGCTGGGCTCTCAACTGCAAAGCAGGTATTTTTTGACCACAGATGAATTTCTAAAATTTGGCAAAAGGATTTAAAAACTCTAGAAATAGTGTGTATTTAGATATCTGTTCCCCAAATAAATTTGAGTATGACCTTTTTTGATCATGGTCATTAGTAGATAAAACCGTATTTGTTTACAAGCAATATTAACTCTATAGGATTTAGTTCACATTACAAAACCTGGTTGACCAACTACCAGCACTAACAGATAACTAAATAGTAGGTTTGGAGAAAGAAACTGTGAACAGAAAGGCTATTAAGTAGGAGATGTTGCTTTTTAAGTCACAACAAAAAAATTATAAATATTGTCACCGGGGCATGGTGGCTCATGCCTGTAATCCCAGCACTTTGGGAGACTGAGGCGGGTGGATCACTTGAGGTCAGGAGTTCGAGACCAGCCTGGCCAAGACGGCAAAACCCCAACTCTCTTTAAAAAAAAAACAAAAACAAAAATTAGTCAGGCATGGTGGCGGGCGCCTGTAATCACAGCTATTCGGGAGGCTGAGGAAGAAGAATCACTTGAACCTGGGAGGTGGAGGTTTCAGTGAGCCGAGATCACACCACTGCACTCCAGCCTGGGCAACAGAGTGAGACTTCATCTCAATAATAATAATAATAAATAAATATTGTCACTTATTTTTGCCAGTGCAAATCTATAAAACATGAGATGAAGGATAATGTGTAGGACATGGCCAGAAAGAGCTTGAATGTGAAAGTGAGAGGTAACAACGTGCTAGCAGCCCTGGCTCGCTCTCGGCACCTCCTCAACCTGGCCGCGCTCCTCCATCTGGCCGCGCTCGAGGAGCCCTTCAGCCGGCTGGTGTGCTGTGGGGGCCCATCTCTGGGGCTGGCCGAGGCCGGAGCCGGCTCCCTCTGCTGGTGGGGAGGTGTGGAGGGAGCGGCGCGGGTGGGAGCTGGGGCTTCGAGTGGTGCTCACGGGCCGGCGCGGGTTCCAGGTGAGCGTGGCTCGGCAAGCCCCGCACTCAGCGCGGTAGGCCAGTGCCTGCTGGGCTTGATGGGGGACGAGCTCCCTCTGGGCTGCAGGAGTGCCTGGGCTAGGTGCGGCAAAGTCCCTCGCCAGTGCCAGTGAGAGGTGAAGCTGGCTGGGCTTCTGGGATGGATGGGAACTTGGAGAACTTTTCTGTCTAGCTAAAGGTTTGTAAACGCACCAATCAGCACTCTGTATCTAGCTAAAGGTTTGTAAACGCGCCAATCAGCACTCTGTGTCTAGCTAAAGGTTTGTAAACGCGCCAATCAGCACTTGTCTAGCTAAAGGTTTATAAACGCACCAATCAGCACTCTGTGTCTAGCTAAAGGTCTATAAACGCACCAATCAGCACTCTGTGTCTAGCTAATCTGGTGGGGACTTGGAGAACTTTTGTGTCTAGCTAAAGGATTGTAAACACACCAATCAGCACTCTGTGTCTAGCTAACGGTTTGTAAACACACCAATCAGCACTCTGTCAAAACAGACCAATCAGCTCTCTGTAAAACGGGCCAATCAGCTCTCTGTAAAATGGACCAATCAGCAGGATGTGGGTGGGGCCAGATAAGGGAATAAAAGCAGACCACCCCAGCCAGCAGGGCAACCTGTTCTGGTCCTCTTCCACGTTATGGAAGCTTTGTTTTTTTGCTCTTTGTAATAAATCTTGCTGCTGCTCGCTTTCTGGGTTTGTGCTGCCTTTGTGAACTGTAACATCTCTGCGAAGGTCTGCAGCTTCACTCCTGAAGCCAGCGAGACCACGAGCCTGCCGGGAGGGATGAACAACTCTGCATAGAAGAAATGAACAACTCTGGACGCGCCACCTTTGTGAACTGTAACACTCACTGTGAAGGTCTGCAGCTTCACTCCTGAAGTCAGCGAGACCATGAACCCACCAGAAAGAAAAAATTCCGGAAACATCTGAACATCTGAAGGAACAAGCTCCAGACATACCATCTTTAAGAACTGTAACACTCACCGCTAGGGTCTGTGGCTTCATTCTTGAAGTCAGGGAGACCAAGAACCCACAAATTCCGGACACAAAAGAAGACTTGGTGAGGCCAGAGGCACAGTTCAAACTTCAGTATAAGTTGCAGAATCGGAAAAGTTTCAGCCTTGCTGCCCGTCTCCTCCCATTTTTGACTCTGGAAAGGCCTGTGAGGAACCTGTTTGGCGTATCGAGTGAGGACTGCTCTACTTTAACAGCAGCCACTTGTGTCTCCCATATGTTCTCACCCCTTCTGCTCTGAATCAGGCTTTGTTCCCTAGTGAAGCACAAAAAGCAGGAAAGCAGGGAAAATTGGAGAAGGTGGAAAGGGTGGAGAGGCAGTGCCAGAGCACAGATCTAGCCACAACGTGTCCCTTCCATCGCCTTTGGAAAATGCAAGGAAGGATGTACCAAAACTCTGCAGCTTACAACACTGTATTTTAGAAATTTTCTGAGTTTAAGAAATAGATGCCATACCCCAAGACAAAAAGAAAAAGTGGGTTGCACAATGGATTTGTACCATTTCCTGATACAAGTGATGCTCATTTCCCAAGAAAAATAGGCATAGCCGATGGCCTAGGATGCAAAATTATAAACCAACTCATTGCACCACTGGAAACCACGCCCTGCTTCTAGATTCCGTCTTGACATAAGGTCCAAGTTTCTCATCTGCACCCTCCACATGGCATCTCCTACCCCTAATTCCTCTCTGACACCTGCAGCCACTGCTGACCAGTGTGACCAGTGCTGAGCGGTGGCCCCAGGAAGGCTGAGCTCTCTCCCTGCAAGTTGTGCCAGGATTCTGTGCCCCGAAGGGAAAACTGTTCCTGGTGATTGCCATGTCCCAGTTCCTTCCTCTTGTGATTCCAGATCACAGGGCCAGGCCTCTCCCTGGATCTCCCCCTTCCCACACCCCCCGCCCAAGATCTTGCTCTTGGCGGCCTCTCTCTCAGAGATGAAAAGTCCTGTCTTGACCCTTGTGGCCCAGGGCTGGGGCCTGACACCCACAGCAGGTGCCCAGAATGTTAATGCCACCAACTTTTCCTGTCCCCTGCCGGAAATGCCTTGTCCACCAGCAGCTCCTGCTGAGATCCCTTGATCGGCTCCTTCTGTGAGTCTCGACACCACCTACCACCGCACTGTTCTCCCACGGAGATGACAGACAGCTTAAGTTTTAGTCTTCTGATGCCCAGCAAGAATATACAAAGAAAACTGGCCTAACCAATGTATTAATAGTAAAATCTGGTTCATTCGTAAGTAGAGTTCTGAGGGTTTTCAGATGCTGCTGTGATGTTTAAGGTACAGGCAATTTACCCAAGGCATGTGATGTTGAAATATGTTTCAGAATAAACTTCCGCATGAAAATTACAGGCAATAAAATGTACCAGCTTTCTCCTTCTTCATTAATGGAGGAACATAAAAGCTCAATTAAAAATACAGACTCATGCGTCACTTAGTTCTTTTTAGTCCTTGCAATTTAATAAAACATTGGTATTGAGGTGTCATAGGAAAATGGAAAGTTATTGCTCTGTTTCTGGCTCAGTAGCCATGTTCGGCTTACATCATAAATCCAGAGCCATGGGGAGTGTCTTTTCCCTACTTCATCAGAGCCTAGAATGCTCACAGGTGGGGTCCGGTGTGGGCAGCACAGGAGAAGCATAGAGAGGGTGAGACAGCCCTGGGGAAAGGCAGGGGCAGGGAACAAGCTCTGAGGGCAGGGCCAACATGTCAGGTTTACTGCTGAACTCCAGGGTCTAGAACAGCGTGAGAGGGAAGAGGGACTCCATAATTAGCTGTCGAATAAGTGGAATCCCAAGAAGAAAACTGGGTGGGAGTGTGGAGATAAATACTAGCAACAACGACACAAAGAAAGCAAGGATTGTTTCATAGCCGGGACAAGCTCATTCATCGGAAACCATGAAATGGAACCTGTCTCCCCACACCCAGCAAAATAACAGCCCTACTGCCTGTCCTCAGAGTGCCCTATGATCACCACCCACCTCAGTAAAGAGACAACCCATGCATTTGACCACATCCTAAGCCCTTTTTCCTCTTCTCTGTTTCTTCTCAAAGGTCAGGTGATCATGTGGGTTCCAGCTTTTATAACCACATTCCTTAGACCCAAACCACGCTAGGTAAGTGAAGGCAGGAATGAAGAAATGCAACAAGAAACTAGGGGAAGGCCTACCAGCTGATGGACATCGGATGGGTCTCGCCGCTTGCCCTCGGTGAAGCCCAGCCTGAGGCCACAGTTGGCAGCTGTGCTTCTGTGGCAGAAGATCCAAGCCCTGCCCAGGGGTCACAACATGCAACATGACTCCTTCCACAGGGCAGGGGCAACCCCTTACCATGGAAACACATGCATTTCCACGACAACTCATACCTACATGTGCCTCTGTGTTGGAGAGTATTGCATATTGCAGATGTCCAAAAGTGCACAAAGTTTTAACTTTATAAATCACACGAAGTGATGCTCTCCTAACTCAGAGTTACATTTTGGCAAGAGCCAGAAATGTAACAATGTATTTCCAAGCAAGCAGTGAGTAAACAGGAAGCAAAGTGTTTGCTCCCCAGGATCAATTATAATCTACAGACCACATTCCCTCCACTCTAGAGACCTAGAAATATGTTTTAAAAGTATCTCATTCGTTTAAATTATGACTCTTAAATTACTTTATTAGTTACTTGTGTGGCCATTTAAATAAGTCAGATTTTACTGGAAATAAATCAATGATTCATCTAAGGACAATCTATGACTCAAATATTTCCCTCCATTAATCAATAAATGTTCCTTTTCCCAATGTGCTTCCCCGCCAAGGAAATCAATGTCTCTGGATAACTAGGTAGGCGCAAATATGTCAGAGCACATCAGACTAAGAACACAGAAGGGAAACACATCTGGAGCTTTTCGCATCCGGGGCCTCACTCCACCACTGATACGCTGGTAGCTGATTCTCATCGGACCACACGAGTCAGAATGCACGTGGTGGGTGAGGCTGGGACAGCCTGGAGAGACAGGAGAGAGCAGCTAGCGAGAGGTCCTTGGGGTGTTCGGCAGCTATGGTCTCTAAGGTCCCGGCCCCCAGACAGGCCTACAACAGCCACGGCACCTCCGCTTCCCTTCTCAGGGCCCAGAGCCCACCAGGCAGCAGCAAGGGGCTACCGTGCAGGAGTTCATCTTGGACTCTGTCCCAGGCACGCTCTTGTAGGAACCCAAGAGAACTGGAGGAGTCTATAAGGAGGTGTTGTCATCTAGATGTAGCTGGGGACAGAGATCAGAAAACAGGGCCCAACCTCCTCGGTGAGGTAGGAGACGGGACTTGATTCTGGAGGCGGGGTTCAGACACTGGACCAAACTGAGAACCTGCTAACACAGGGACAGAGGTCAGGGGATGTGCCCATCAGTGTGCCATGTCAGTTTACTATTGCCATGGCAACACCCAAGCATTACCGCCCCTTTTCATAGCAATGACCCCACAACCCAAAAGTTACTGCCCTTTTTCTAGAAATTTCTGCATAAACTGCCCCTTAATCTACATGTAATTTAAAGTGCATATAAATATGACTGTAGGCCTGCCCTGAGCTGCTACTTTCTGCCTAGCAGGTAGCCCTGCTCTGCAGGAGCAGTCACAGAGCTGTAACACTGCTGCTTCAACACAGCTGTTTTCTTCCACCCTACCATCTGCTTGCTCTTGAATTCTCTCCTGGGTGAAGCCAAGACCCTTTGAAGGCTAAGCCCCAATTTGAGGCTCACCTGTCCTGCATCACCAGGAAGACTAGAGACCAAAGGCGGGGTCTCACTGGGTGCAGTCATCCTCAAGCCTTCACCCTGCTCTCTGCCCTCCTCTGCTCTGCCCCAGAGGCCCCAGGAATCCAGCAGACTCCACTGGATGTATCCACAGTGCAGCTCCATCCCCGAGAGCCTCACCTCCAGCCCACATCAGTTTTACCTCCCAACTTGAACATCTGTCACCCTTCCCCCCATGAACAACTTGATTTGTTTTCTAAGAGAAATTCTGAACCTACTTGTTAATAATTAAATGCCCTTTCTCCTTCCTTCCAATTTATAGTAAGAGAATGTCTTACAAATCTGAAAAGCAGCAAGAAACCTTGTGCCAGAGGAGGAGCTAGAGAGGCTATCCTTACTTGAGAGAGTGTGGTCCTGGGAGCCACAGGTGGCTGCGAGGAGGCCCTTGCAGGAAGAGGGAGATGTCACCGCAGGGCGGTAGCTCCAGAGCCCTGCGAGGGCCAACCGGCTTCCATGGAAGCGCCCCAGCCTCGAAGTCCCCATCCAGTGGGCGGAGCTTAGCACTGCAGGGAAGCTCAGACATGACCCTGATGGAGTATGGGTGGGTGTGCAGGCTGCGGGGACAGAGGCAGAGGAAAGCTCAGGCAGGACCCTGATGGAGTGTGGAGTGTGCAGGCTGGGAGGACAGAGGCCGTGGAGGGCAATGGTTAAAATGATCTGTTGGCCATTTCTATCACTGTCCATCCCACTTGTCCTCCCTCACACAGTCGGGACCAGAGTGCAAGGATCCCAGACCTCTGACTTTCTTTCCGCCCTAGTTTCATGGAGGCGAACTGATGGATTCACAGCCGTGCATCTTTGAGAGTTGTTGGAATATAGTTTCATTCCCTAGGATTAGGGAAGATCTTGGATTCGAATCCGTAGACTCTTCCTGAACCCCCACTGCATCCCAGCTTTTGAAAGAATTCCTCCCTGTGCACCATCACTCTTGATCCTCACGACAGTTCTATGGGCATCAAGTTTCTTAATGGCAAAGAGCCTTGTAGGACTGAGGCTCAAGCCGGGTTCACACAGCCAGGTGCCTGGTGCCCCTTCTACCACCACATCTCCTACCATCTCCTTGCTGCCTTGCTCCCCGGCTGAGCTGGGTCCATGCCTGTATCTCCATGGTATCTACAACACTGCTTTTAACTTCTGCCATCGAGTGAGCCCGCAGACAATGCACCATGGTGACGGACGATGGGCCCATGCCCTAGGAGGGAGGGGGACAGAGGGCGAATGAAGGGGCCGAGACGAAGGAGCTGTGAGGTCTTTACATTCACAGCCTCAGGTCTTAGGGCTAATGAGAACGAATGACTGGGATAACCCAGGTGCCTTTCTAGACCCTACGGAAGGAGCAAGAATCTTATTTGGCAGTGACACCAGTTCTACCCCACAGAGATGGGAAGAGATCAGGACAGCATTGACCTAAGGGCCGTCCTATGCTTACGTAAGGTCGGTCCTGCTGAGTCCTGCTGCCGGGAACAGGAGTCAGGGTGCGTAGGGCACCAGGCATGAGGATTTGTCACTGGGAACAAGGATGTGTGGAGACCGTGCGAAGCAACCCGACCTCTCCTACTGTGGGACCCTGTGGCCCAGGGTTATCTCCGTGTCACCTGGTGGGCTCCTGAGCAACTTTGTGCTTTTTTGTGTGCAGGGAGGTGAAATGACCCAGAACAAACCCTGAAATCCAAGCAGGTTGGTGTGACCTTCTGAAACCTCTGATGCCAAACCAGCACCTCCCAGGTACTCTGGAGCCAGCACACATGCTCTGCGCCCAAAGCCACGTGGCTTCTGCTGACAGGCCCCGGCCCATCAGTGCATCTGATCCTGCAGCCCATGTGGCTTAGCTTTCCTTCTCCCTCTGCCCCAAATTCCCCATCCCTCACTGGCCCACTTCTGCTCATGCTTCAGCCTCCTGGCTTCCTCTAGGAAGCCACCTTGCTCCCCGGCTGAGCTGGGTCCATACCTGTATCTTCATGGTATCTATGTCACTGCTTTTAACTGTGCTGTGTTTTGAGGACCTGTTCAGGAGCTGTTTCCTCCACCAAGCCAAGAGCACTCACAGCAGCACCCATGGTAGGAACTCTGTGCATACCTGGTGGATTAACATGTGCCAATTACAGTGGGGCCACAAATCCAGGACAGCACCACCATTTCCTTCACCCGAGGTTTGAAGGAGAAAGAACAGGGGTGAGGGGAGAATAGGATCGAGTACAAGTCTGGAGGGACTGACTGGGTGTGGGGCAGAGGACAGCTCTGTCTGAGCCCATTCTCCATGCTATTGAGATAACCACATGAAGACACAAGCCAACCAAGGCATCTGCCCTGCCTTCGTGGAAACCTGCGACTCTGCCGGGGCCGTGGAGATCCAGGCACAGACAGCAACGCCCCAGCAACTGCCTCCACAGTCTCTGTGGGGAGTAGCTGCATCGTGATCATCGCAACAGCAGCCACCGCGGGCAGAGTTCCTCCTGCGTGCCAGGAGCCATGGCGGGTGCGATACCTGCCTCACTTCGTTGACCCTGACAAGGTCACCGGCCAGGGGATCATTAGACCCAAATTTCAAAGGAGGAACACAGAGCTGTAGTCTGCACTGGACATGCACGTGCTTAGGTGATTGATAGCGCAAGGCACCATTACTGAGTGTCCGTGGTGCTGTGTATATATTCACTATTGAAAGAACAACAGCGGCGCCTCCCTGCCTGTGATCGTGGCCTTGTTGCTGTTCTAGTAGGGGCAGGGGGACACCAGTAGAGGCCAGCAGGGTTTTACACCCAGAAGCTAAAGAAAAGGAAGAGGTGGTTTGGAGGGAAAATTGTTGACTGAAGAATTCAACTATTGGGAGCCAGCTGACTCCACTCTATTTATTTTTCTATTAAGATGGTTTACTGAATTATTTGAATTGCAGGAATCCAGTCATTTTAATTTGCTCAGATGTGGCTTATTGAACTTTGATTTTCTGTGCTGAAGAGCAAACAGAACGTTCAAACAAATTTAAATTGGGCACGTTTAAAATAAGGCGCAGCGTTGCGTCGGCGGCTCTGTGTGGAGCGTTATCAGGATTTGCTCAATGCATGTGCACAGAGATGCAAAATTGCCTTCACCAGAATCAATCTTGGGTTATGTGTGGTCCAAAGAATGCTTCTAAGCCCCCTGCGGTAGGAGTGAGACCTGGAAGATATGGGCAATGGGACAAAGGCCCCCAGACCACCACTGGGGAGGGGGTTCTGTTCACAGGACGGAGGAGCCTGTTTGGGAAGAAGCAGGGACAGAGCTGGGCTGCTCTGCATGACACAGCGGGACAGGGATTGGCTGGGAGGAGATGGAGTGAGTATTCAAAAGGCAGGAGGAGGGAGATAGGGCCGCAGACCTCAGGGTGGGAGGGGTGTGTGGGGTGGGGAGGCCCTGACGGGTCTCTGGAAGGCGAAGGAGCTGACAGGGCTTCCGGGTTCGCTGTGGAGCAGCTGGGGTGCTCTTTCGTCTGCTCTGCCTGCCTCCGAGGTCTCTGGGTGTCTCCCTTGCTCACTAAAGCTTGTGTGTGGTGGATCTTTGAGGGGGGACTTGAAAAAGACACAAGCTTTGCCACTGGGACACTGCACAGGGCCCCCGCCAGGGTCCTCGACCTCAATTTCCCACTCGTGTCCCACCTGCCCGGCCCCCTCCTCTCCTCCCTGGCCTTGCCAGGGGCACATTTTTACCTCCAGTGCGGCTGCAGAAGGAGCTGGCCACGGGTGGCTGGGTTCACAAGTCAGGATCAAGTGATTAACCAGGGCCACGTGTGCCCCCTAGCAATGAGCAGAACCATGGAGCAAAACAAAATCACTCGGTTTGGAGGATGAAAGGGTGAGAACCAGGTGGCCAGGAGAGGGGCACACAGTGTCACCATGAGGAGGTGACATGATCCCCAGGTGGGGGGCGGGAAGGCGAGAGCGAGAGTGACAGTGTCAGCGTGAGGCTGGCAACAGACAGCGTTGAAACCACAGTTGTGCTTAGGGGCTAGGACGTGCCCAAGGTTAGCCAAACAACAGAAACCCCGCATGGGGGCAGCCTGGGAGCCCTCTTTCCACACCTTCATGCTCACATGAACCCATGTGGGGCCATCTCCTGTCTCAGTTTCCTCATCTGCAAAATGAGAACGTAATTGTGCTCCTAAAAAATTACAAGGACTAAGTGAGTTATTACATGCAACGAAGTTAGAATGCCCTCACCATGCACAGCCTGAATGTAGAGCAAGAGATTTCAGTGGAGTGGAAATAAATCCACCCTTGCTTCAGGGCTAACTTTAATAGCATCCCTGAAAACAAAGGAAACTCTGAGTACAACGGGAACCTCCTGCCGAAGGCCAGCCCTGAGCAGGCCCTCCCCACTCGCCCAGCTGAGCACGGCTCTGGCCGCTCTGTGCCTGGAGGCTGCGCCGAAAGCGCTCCCCTACCAAAGCCCTCGCTTTCTCAGTGCCGAGCCCCATGTTTCCATGTGGATTTACACCACTGCTTTACCCCTGCAGAGAAGACTGGTTTCCTGTCCCAAAAACAGAACTCGTGACTGAATTGACACCAAGATGAACTCAAGGCCAGGAGCCCGGGATGAAGGTAGCATCCCAAGGCATTCCTGCAGCGTTACCGGAACTCTCTGCACACAGGCACCTGCCACGGATATGTGTGCGTGGCTTCCCAATGTGATACAAGAAAAAGAGTAGACATGCCCGCAGTGGAACAAACAATAAATATTTAATTGAATGAGGAAATAAGTGAGGATCCCGAGAAAACGGTGTTGCTTAAACTGAGCATGGCCGGTTCCGGTTTTTAGAACCTCCAGGGGATCCTGGAATCTGCTTCTCCCCGCTGGATTCGTAGGTGTTGGGCTCTGCTGGCCCTGTGGTCAGAGGCGCTACCCGCCAGGCAGGCCAGGGGGTCCTCGCGGGACAGGTGTGGGAGACTGAGTGCAGGCATCTCAGACAGCTGCTTGAAGCCTCGGGCATTTTAATAAATGTCCCCCTATTTCATAGGCAAAAGCTTGGTGCCCCTGAACAAAACCATCCAACTGCAGCTGAGTGAAGACAGCACTGGCGGAAGCAGCTCTGTGCCCATGAGGGTTCTGCTCTGCAAGGCTGTGTGCACACACCAAGGACACCAGGACCAGAGAAAGCCACACGAAAGTTTTAATATTCGGCCCTCAGGCCAAGTGGCAGGAAGCCAAGCTAAGGCCCACCCGCCTCACCAGGAGGCTCCTGGTCCTGCTGCTGTGGCCAAGGAGTCCACACTGCGTTCCCTCCCCAAGGAGATGGCAGAGCTGCACGGTCCCGCAATCCCGCCACATGGCTCCGGTCTAGGGATTGGGTGAGGGGCTCTGGGAGCCCTGGAGGTGGCCTGTCAGGGGAAGGACCAAGCTGAGGGGTGGAGGGAGGAGGGTGAAGACGTGAGGCTGCTTTGGGACCACATCACAACCCACGAGTCTGATGTGAGCACCCAGCATTGGGGTGATGGGGTCTTTTCTCCCATAGCTTTTTCACATAAATCCACTGCTCTGGGAGGGGAATGTCAAGCTGTCCTTACATCCAGAGTGAGTCCTCGGGAGCGACCATTCAAACCTGTTCATTCCACACGATCAGGGCTAAATTGGTCTATTCCTTGACAGAGCATCCTAGCCCCAGAGGCAATACAGAAATACAGACATGTCAGCACAGAAAGGCAACAGGATTCCCACCAAGTGTCTATCACAAGATCAGACAGTCTGAGCTACCTGCATGGCTAGAATTATGCCTCAAGGTGCCAAACAGCTTTACACAGTTCTCAGGATTCTTCGAAGGGAGAAGAACTCCCTCTATGAGCTCGAAGACCCGCGTTGGAACTCCAGGCATCCTCTGACACCTCGATGCTGCTCTGCGAGCCTTGGTTTTCCTCTCTGTGGATGGGGACACGTCCGCTCCCTGGGGGCAGGAGGGGACAGTGGCTCAGCTCTGCCGCTCCACAGTGAGACTCCCTGGGTTGTGCCCCTAAAAGTCTCTTCCGCTAGATAAGCCTCAGTTTCCTCAGCTATTAAACGGACGTGTACCATCTATTTAGCAAACACTGCCCCTGCACTGTGGCAAGTCCTAGAAGCAACTTGTTTCAAATTTAAATGGCCACGTGTATAAATATGAACCATATGCTTGCGTTGAAGATACAGATCTGTTCTTCTCATTTTTTCTCAGGGGAATTCCTTGACCACGGAGACCCTGAACAGGCATGCTGTGGACAGGTGTTTACAGGGCTTACTCTGTGGCATGCCATCTTGATTATAATGTTTTATAAAGGACATTAATTACATGAAAGCATTAAATAAATAATTAATGTGATCATCAACAGTAAACAGCATAATAATCAACAGCACGTAGTCCATATAATATATTCTTGATGGTTTTAAACCATAACGAAAATAGAAAATAAAAAACTGTAGGTTCTAGAAGATTCAGGCGTTGCCAACTCATCCCAGGAGACCTGCGCTGTGTCGTAATGTTGCTTCTCCTTTTATACCTGACTCTGCCATCTGATTGCCCTGAAAATTAACGGCCCCAGGTTCCAGCCTCCACTAAGAGTGCTGCCAGGACTTGACCTCAGGAGTTCCTTGGATTCTTTCCTTCTCTGTTTTCACAGCCCGCATGCCAGGTTAGGCCCTCCTCATCTTATGACTCACTCACGCTATAACAACCTTCAAAACGATTTCCTGCTTTTAATCTCTCTCCACTCCAATCCAGCCTGAGACCTGCCAGGCTATTCCCAAAATAACTCTTCTCGTGTGTCACTCCCTGCCCCAGGCGCCCGACACCTTCCCCGCCAAGCTCTCTGTTCCCCTGCTCCTGGCTCTCCCTCCTGCACACAAGCGCATCTCACCTCCTGGTTTTCAGGGTACTGTGCTCAGCCAGGGCCTCCCCTGCTGCCCTGTTAGAAGCCTTCGTCCCTCAGAGTCCAGGGAGCTCCAACCCTCTCTGTGATGTGTTCTTAACTTTACTCCACATTTTGACATGATTTATCTGCACCCCACCATTAGTACCATGTGTGCCATGACATACGTGACATTTTCTAAGGCCCCTATCTAAATATTTCATCTTCAAAAGGAGTGGAGGCTCCTTTGGTTTGAGGCAAAAGCATGTTACAAAAGAACAATGCTAACTAGATTGCAGGCATTTATGTAATGATCTATTTATCCATCTTCTATACGCTTACACAGGGGAAAGGAAATGAGAAATTGAAATGCCAACAAAAGAAAACAAAGACCAGAATGAGAGCTCAAGAAGCACGTGAGGCCGGGAGGAAGCCACACAGGCCACAGGCTCCTGGGCAGCTATTCACCGTGTCCCAGGAGCAGTCACCCATCAGCTGAAATCCTCCCTCTCTCTGGAGTTAGTTACAGGTCAGGGCGTCCTGTGTTGGGGGAAAAGAACTGCAGATGCACAAGCATGCATTAAAATTAAATGACATTGAAGAGGAAGAAGAAGAGAAGTGGACGTGTGGGTTCCCCTCCTCCCACAAGTGTCCCCTGTCAAGATGTGTTGTCTTGAGAAGATAAAATAAGGGAAGAACAGAAGAGTAAAAGGGGTAAAGTGAGGCGACAGAGAGAAAAGAAAAGTAAGGAAAGAAGTAGTCAGAAAAAAATAAAAGAAGCAAATAGCGCTCATCCTCCTACCTCTGCTCAAGCTATAAACTAAAATCACCCCCTACTGAATATGTGCCCAAGAAGAAGGTGCTGTGAGAAAAGTGTTCTATCGAACCCAGGGACTAGCGTGTGCAGAGATGGATGAGGGAAACCCAGCCATGGCAAACTCAAGGACAAGCGAGAATAACACTGGACGGGGAGCAGACGCTCTGCTGTGCAGAAAACTCTTGCAAGCCAAAATTTAAAGATACACACGAACAAAGTAGAACAAAGTAGAATAAACAAGGACAGAAAAAATGAGAAAATTGGATGCTAAAAAAATCCTACTCTAAGTTGCATATTAAGTAAAATACTAAGAAATGAGGGAAAAAAGTTACAAATGTCATCCGTTATTATGCCAAATAATAACTAACTGGCCTGTTTGGCTTCCAGAGAGGATCAGGAACCATCTTAAAAACAAAACCAAACAACACAGCAGGCTCCAAAGTGCTTTTTAACAAGGTAAACAAGGGTACTTACTAACAATATCCCATAGAACTTAGAGAAGGCTTGGCGGAGGAGAGAGAGCATGTCGCCTAAGTGAGAAATGATGACGATTGTGGCCGGGGAGCCACACTGTCTTTCTCTTCAAGCACGGAGCATCTCACTCCTCCACATTTCGGAGAGCAAAGCTCCATGGGAGCGTGTAAACATTCAGGCTAATTGTCACTCGGGATCATCCGAAAGTCAGGAGAGGGCAAGAGGCAGTTGATTGCAGCAAGGATATGACAATGTCACTTTTAGTAACTGACTCAGTCCAACACCTCAGAGTCAAGTGCTTAATATAGGGCTACTCTTTCCGTTGGGTGGCAAGTTTAGCGAAATTGACCACCTGTTCCCTTGCAAGTCTGCCTGTCTCCAGCCTAAATCAGAAGGAGCGCCTGGCACCGCAGCTCGCAGGAGGTGCTGCAGCGATTGGATTTTGCCTCCTATCACTGCCTGTGAAATCCAGATGTTCTGGGACCTTCTCCAGTCCTGAAAAGGCTGCAGATCAAGCTGCTAAACACGCGGAAGTGATTCTTGTTGTTTTTAATATCCTTAGTTATGTGTCTTTTCTGGAGATTCTATTTTTGTACGTTTAAAACTCTGGTTTCCTTGCACATCAGCAGGGCCTCTACTAAAGAAATGGAAAAAAGGAGCGTGTGAGCCATGCACGCAGAGTCCCGCGGCTCCATCGCAAAGCCCCAGGAGGACTCCCTGTTCCATATTTGTGGACCGCTCCAAGTCCACTTAGTCACGATCTCTTGCCCAGTCTGTGGCCAGGGAGATCTAAGGTGTACTCAAATTGTTCATAAAATGTCTCCAGCAGTTTTTTAGAAGGGCTGCACCATTAATATCCCCCTTCCCCGCAATGTAACATGATGTTGTTTGCATCCTTGTGAATACAGTGTGCCCACCAATCTGAAACTCTAGCCGTGTCCACTAGGTTTTCGTCCTGGGCTTTCCCAAACAACAGCTTAATTGGAGTCAGCAATTTGAGAGAGAAAGGCCACAAAAATAAAAGCAATTCATAACAAGTTCCACTCACCAAGCTTAGACACACCCCTTAGGCACAGGTTACTCCTGTGGTTTGCTGGTGAAGGCCGGAACCTCTCCTCTTCATTAGACGTCTCTCTGTCCCCTACCTCAAAGAAATTCCTCTCTCCCTTAACGATGATTCTCACCGTTCTGTTAAATGACAAAATTGATAAAATGTCTCTACTGTGCATTGTCTGACAGTGTAGCTCATCAGGAATTTATGAGTCATTTTTGACAAGAGGATAATGAACCTCTTTATGACTGGGGCTCGCTGCCCGTATGTCTCCAAAGGGCTGGATGGTCCACATGCCCTCCGCCTCCCACACAAGGAGGTTATTTGCCATGTGGATATCCAGAGACTCAAGAAGGAATTTCACTTGGCAGATCATTTAACCAACACAGGAACCGGCTGCTTTATTTCCTGTTGAAGCACTCACCTGGGCCACAGAGGAGGAGGAGTTAGACGGCCTGGATGGCGCTGCTCCTCCTTTAGGGGAACTTGCTGGGAACATCCCATATTGTTTGGAAGACTCTGTAGTCTCTTTCTGTTCACCCCTCTCTCCATTCACGGTCTTCCGATACAATACAGTCACCACTCCGATGATTCTTGATTCCTTAACTAAATTGTGGAGAGATTTCTAGTAACCTCCAGGATAAAAAATGTCTGAAACTGCCAAGAACAAAGCCTGGCCCCAGGAGAGTTCGTCTAATACTTTTTGAGGCTCTGACCACCTGGTAACTGGGCAGGGGCACTGCACTCCGAAGTCGCAGTTGCAGGATCCAGGAAGCTGATGCAAACCTCTCCCTACATGGTGAGAACCCTTTACCTTCCCGTAAGCTTTAAATATCACTCGCATTCTGCTAGAGCAATTCTGCGTCTCTAGTTGAATCTACTGTTGTTGGTGGGAAACATACCACAAAGCATAATTATCTGAGCGACCTGAGCACTTACTGCGTCTTTCCATGTTGAGAGAGAAAGAGAGTAATTCATTCATTTAAGAAATATTGATTGAGCATACTTGCTGTTTCATCATCTAATGTATTTACCATTCCTCCCAGCTGGGTTTTAGATACCAATGTGATCCATATGCTATTTGCTTACATAATTCTGCTTGATCCATTTATTCAATAAATAGATATTAATCACTTAGGCTATGGGATCAGCTCTGGAAACACGGTGGTGAGGAAGAGATGCTATCCGGCCACTAAGGAGCTAATATTCTGGTGGAGAAAATGTCACTAAGCAAATAACGACATAGACAAATCTATGAATACAGTTGATATGGCTGCTGTGCTGCGAGTTACTACGTGAATGGACGCAGGAAGGCTTGAGCCCAGGTTGGAGAGACAGGAACGTCATCTCTGAGAAAAGGTCACTAACTCTGAAACCCAAAAGGCGGGTCCAGATTCTCTAGGAAAAGAGAAATGTGCAGAGCAGCCCGCACGAAGAATACCCAGTGGCAAAACAAACACAACACGAACAGAACAACCCCCCAGGAGCAAACCCGGAGCCAGAGACAAGCGCAGTGTCATTAAGAAGACCCACAAAGATGTACGTGGCCAGAACTGGCCAGAAAATGGGGTTAGCCCTTGTTTAAAATTTTGAGCTTTATCCTAAGTGCAATGGAGGTCTTGCGGGGTTTTAATTAGAAGAATGTATTTTTCTGATTGTGTCTTTTAGACTGGGTTCCCCAATCCCCAGGTCTCAGACTGGTACAGGTCCGTGGCTTGTTAGGAACCTGGCTGCACAGCAGGAGGTGAGAGGCGGGCAAGTGAGCGTTACCTCTCCAGCCTGAGCTCCACCTCCTGTCAGATCAGCAGCAGCACTAGATTCTCATAGGAGCATTAGACTCTCATAGGAGCTGGAACCCTATTGTGAACTGTGCATGCAGAAATCCAGGTTGCACCCTCCTTATGAGAATCTGATGGCTGATGATCTGAGGTGGAACAGCTTCGTCCCAAACCATTTCCCCTCCCTGCACTCGCCCGTCTTCCATGGAAACATTGTCTTCCATGAAACCGGTCCCCGATGCCAAAAAGGTTGGGGACGGCCGTTTTAGACTGCACAGCAACTGACTCTGATATGGGGAAGAGCCGGAGTGGGATTAGCAGCTAAGAGGCTCCAGCGGCTCTCCAGGAAACAATACGCTGTCGCCTGCACTTAGGCTGTGGGGAGAAGCAGCCCCACGTGAGATCTGGGTGATGGACCATCAGCTGGGTGGGGACTGAATCAATACGGGGGTGATCAGAAATGAGAGATGGGAGATGCTCATCGGAAACCTGCATAGGTAGATGGAAATGCGTCGTTTGTATTCAGATGATTTCTCCAAGTTCATCTCTATCCTGAACTTATCTTCCAAGCTTCAGACTAATATCTGCACTCTCTGGTAGAAACCTTTATTCTAATATTCCCCAGGAAACTCAGTGAACATGTCCACAGTTCAAATCATTGCCCCTGAACCATCCATTAAAACCAACAGTTCCTCCCCCATTTTTCCTTAACCTAGCAAATGTTCATCAACTGAAATGGTCCATTTTCTGCATCAGCTTGACAGGGCTGCATGGTGCCCAAATACTGGTCAGGGTTATTATGAATGTGTCCGTGAGGGTATTCTGGGAGAAGACGAACGTTTAAGTTGGCGAATGGAGTCAAGCAGATGCCCTCTCCAATGTGGGTGGGTCTCACCCAATCAGTGAAAGGACAGAACAGAAAAGCCAACTCCCCCACAAGTGAGAGGGACCCCTTCCCACCTGGCTGCCTTGAGCTGGGGCAGCAATCTTTTTCTGCCTTTGGACTCAACCTGAAACACCAGCTCTTCCTGGGTTTTGAGCCTTCCAGCTCTCAAACTATACCATTGGCTTTCCTGGTTTCAGGCTTTTGGACTCAGACTAGAACTTACACCATGGGCCCTCCTGGGACTTCAGCCTGCCAACTGCACAGATCTTTGGACTTGTCTGCCTCCATAGTTGTATGAACCGATTCCTTACAATAAAATCTGTGTGTGTGTATGTGTGTGTGTGTGTATATATGTGTGTGTGTGTGTATTTGTATGTGTGTATATGTGTGTGTGTGTGTGTATACAGATATAGATATAGATACATATCCTATTGGTTTTGTTTCTCTGGTGAACCCTGACTAATACACCAGCTAAAGAGGAAATAATATTGTCTAGGGAGAAGGTAAAGTTAGAAAAAGACTCATGTAAGCTATAGGATATCCCCACATTGTAAATAAACCATAGTGCAACCCAAGAAATAGAAATGAGAACGGAATTTGACCACAAATCAAGTAGGCTGGAACTGTGGCAGAACGTCCCCTGGGCATGCAGCCACCTGGCTGGAGATGGAGACTACATTTCCCAGCTCCATTCTGCCAAGTGTAGTCATGGGGCTAGGTTCAGATCAATGGTATATGAGGGAATCAATGAACTCCCAAGGAATCTCCATAAAGATGAAGCCACTGTCCTAGACTTCTTCCTTTTCTGTTTTCTGAAGGCTGAAAATCCAGTTTGAAAATGACCCAGTTTAAACTCTGCAAACAAGAACCACACCCTAAAAGATGGTAGAGTGAGAAGATGGAGGGAACCTGGGTTGCTGGATGACCTGGTGGAGCAGAGCTTCCACACCAGCCTGGACTGTTCAGCTCTGGGCCGGATCACAGGAGGGAGGCTAATATCTCTCCTATTTAAGTCCTAACATTCTGAAATCTCTTTGCTACAGTGTTTGGCTTGTACTGAACTGAAACAGACATGGAAACACACATACTGGACCAAGCAACATGGATGGATGGCCATTTCCTCGACTGGGACAGAAGGCACGTCTGCCTGCTCTGCTCACTTCTGTAGCCCCAGAGAACGGGGCAGGATCTGGCACGGGGAGGACTCAGTGACTGTGTGTGGAATGAATGGATAGTGGAAGAAATGCAGACTGGCACTAGAAGGATGGTGGAGAAGTGGGGAAAGAGTCGATAGTTAAATCTCTTTACAAGGATTTGCTGTGCAGAGAAGAGAGTGACTGTAAGGACTGGGGTCTGGGTGGGATTCCTGCCTGTGCCATGCAATGGGCATGTGTGTACGTGGGTGACATAGGAAATGCTGGGGCGTATTTC
Source organism: Hylobates moloch (assembly GCF_009828535.3). Taxonomy (NCBI): domain Eukaryota; kingdom Metazoa; phylum Chordata; class Mammalia; order Primates; family Hylobatidae; genus Hylobates; species Hylobates moloch. The sequence goes on from NW_026652277.1 coordinate 174,535,158, forward strand.
CACAAAAATATAAAGACTCCAACAAGAGAAAGGACTGCGACACAAAATAGAGTGTCGTAAATTTCCTGGTATGTGTAGCAGGTGAAGTACTTTCTTCATATCACCAGAAGGGAAGAAGAAGAGGATGGGTGGGTATACAGGAAAACCTGTTGGGTCACAGGCAGGAATTTTAGGATGTATCTGAGTGATGACTCTTAAAAAACTTCTGTCTGGTGGGAAGCAAGGTCAGCCTCTGGAGAGAATGCTGGCCAGTGGAAGTCAGGCTGAGGTCAATGGAGAAGGTTGAAAACAGTCATTGTGGAGTGAGAGCAAAGTGAGTATAGAGCTATGGTCAGAATAAAGGAAAGTTCTCAAAGGCTGATGAGGTTGGGTACCATGCATTTTTATAGTAACCATCTGCCCAGTGTGTGTCTTTTCCAGGAACTGTCAGGTATTAGACAGACATGAAGAACAGGAAACACTCGACTTCTTCTGGGGCTGCGATTTTCCCCAGTGATCAAAATTAAAAGACTGAAGGGCAACTTCCATTGAATATTGCAATAGAGTAGTTACTGCCTCTCTGTTGGAGAGGGAAGAAGCTGCTGGCAGGAAGGGCTGGTGGACGAGGTGGCGAACTCATCAGCGGACAGGAGGTTCTGATGGGACAGGCATCTGCACTGTGGCTTTTTAACCAGCCTGGTGGGAGGACGGGAAATGGAGGCAAGAGGATGTGCTCAATGATTTTGTCAATTAGAAGTGATTAAGTTTCCAGGATGACAAAGTTTAGAATGACGGCTAATTTGGAGTAGAGAAAAACATCACTGGAGATGAGGAGGCAGAGGAACGAAGAGGTCAGGTGGTCAGATGTGTTTTTCAGGAGGATGTGGAAGATGCCAAGTAGATAGCAGGCATGGTAGTGATAAGGAAGACTGGCATGGATTCCAGAAACCCCTATGAGTGCACCATAGTAACAGGTGGAGTAGACGACAACTAAGAGGAGAGGAGGGGCGGCATCATCAGATTGCATGAGATTTAAAGAAGCAAATGTTTGTCCAGCTAATAGAAAGGCTGTGGTCAGAAAACTACCTGAAGAGGAAGGATGACTTGGCACTCAGGTCTCAGGGGCAAAGAGAGAGCAAATTGCTTCCACTTGAGAGGATCACAAAGGAAGTGGGTTCTCAGGAGCCATCAGATCCTAGTTAAGGCAAGCAAGAGGAATCTCGACAGAAGAGTCAAAGGTAAAGGCTGATCAGAGAGAGGGATGGCCAGCAGACCAGTGCTTGGGAGGGCAACTGGAGAGACAGGCCTTGAATGTGTGGAAGGAGGTTGTCCCTTGAGTGGTGACCAGGACAAAAAGGGAGGCCAGCTTGGTCGACTTTGCTCTGCTCATCTTGCAGGAAAGCACCCAGCCAGGGACACTCTCCCTTGGGTTGACAAATTATTCAAACGGCTGGGACTCCATCTTTTATCCCTGGGTAACTAGTTGATAAAGACACCCTAGTGTATTTTCCTGACAGGCTGCTGAGGTTAACGAGGTCAGTCCGATACAGCTGGATCTTTATCAATCCATCATTGTTTCTTTTGTAGACACACGTAAGCTGTCATTTTAACCAACTCTTGCTGAGAATGGATTCTTACCAAGAATGGCCATCAAGTCCATGGCTTTGGGACGTGCAGAAGGTATTGCATTCTGGCTTTTCAAACTGGGGCCTCATTCAGCCATCTACAGTCTTCTGATATTTTTACAGTTCACAAAGTCATGGATTGAAATACACAGCTACTCAATAAGGAGACTTGCCTGAGACCAGGGGACTGGAACCACAGTGAGAGCAGAAGAGACGTTTCACATTTATAGGTTCTACTTTCTCTTTATGATTGTCGCACTGTGTGTTCCCAAAGCAGGAATGCCGGGAGGCCTGGAATAGGTCTTCTGAGTCCTGGTTCTGCCACTTGCTAGCCCTGTGACCTTGAGAAGCCCATGGGGACCCCAAGCGCTGTAATTTCTTCATCCAATGAGTGGAAGTAAGTCCCTGACACTGCTTACCTTACAGGTTGCGGCTACGGCTATTCAGAGATGAGTTGTACATGAAATACATCATGATTCCATGTATATACAAGGCACTAAATCATTACTGATATTTTATTGTTCAAGGTGTAACATAAGACAACATAGATATTAACCTTAACAGTTAAAAATATCTTTGACCTAAATTGGGGCTGATGATTTCTGATGCTATAGTTAGATGTTCTTTCATGTTCTCTCATCAAACACACACTTTCACCCTGGTGTGTTTGCTTTTCACCTTTTGCACGTGTGCTTTTCAAAACTATCACTAGGAAGCTGCTGGTGTGATTATATTGGGTTTGTATTGGGTTTGTTAGAAAGTAATTTCTCCATTTTCCTTTTCAACTAGGACTACGTAAAATCACATCATCTGAAGTGTGTGCTAAGAACGTCCCTAAACCCTTGTGTGATACTTCTCCTTCTGAGCCTTGTGCTTGCTAATGCCTGCTTTATAATACCTTCTCCCTGAAAGCTTGGGATCCGTTTAACTCTGCCTCCCTCTCTCTTCCTTGATGCGATTGTTTCCTTCAACTCTTCATCTGCCTTCCTCCCGACAATAAACCTCTCCAATTTCCTTTCTTAGAGGCTTCCACTCCAGGGTTCAAGGACTTTCCCGCAACTGCATGCCTTCTTTTAGAGGAGAAGGAGAAGGAGAAGGGGGCAGGTGGTGCACAGAGCACGATTGGGTCTAATTCTCCAATATATCTGTCCCTTTTGAATTGAGCTAACTTTTCTTTTCTTTTTTTTTTTTGCACCTAAATGATGAAAAAATTTATTCTGCGTCAAAATATCTGGAAAATGAAGCTGCATTTGGGGGACATTATACATGAGGAATGATCCATATATGGTGAGTACAAAACTCAATTATAGAATTATTTCTTAGCTAGTACCAGATACTCCAAATTACAAATGCTTAAGTAAAAGTAAAATATGATTTGCCATATCTAAAGGCTAGAAGTGAAATATGACAGAATTTAAGCCAGCAGATATAAATGCAGCACCTATGTATATATTTTTACAAAATCAAATATTGGGGAAAAAAATCAAATATTGAGAAAAGCTCTGGCCTTAAACACATCTCACCTGAAATCCAACCAGAAAGCCAGTCCATGATTTTAGCCATTTTAATTCATTGTATGAAAAAAAAAAATTATGAATGCTAGGAGAATCCAGTGTCAAAAAGGGCACTTTTTTGGGTAAAACTACAAAAAAAACTTGTTTTCTGAGAACATTAAGGAAAACACTTTAAATCATTTTCAAAATGTCTAATTGATATGATCTTCAGAAAAACATTATCTAGTCCGTATAGAAATTCATCTTGAAATAAGAATGAGGCAGAGTGATTTTTTTAAAGGGTTATATATACAAGTCCTTTAGATCAGTGTAACATGGCTGTGATCATCTTACAACAAAACTCAAAATCAATTCAGAGAGCAGCGTGGCCTTGGAGACCAGCCACACCCAACACAATTGTAGATACTGGGCTTTGCTCTCAAGTTAAGGAGTGAGCAAATGAGTTCCGTATCAAAGGTCATATGTTCTCGCAGTCATTCAAATTACATCCCAAAAACTTTTCTTGTATTCTCTATCTTTTGACTTTTTTTTCAAAGAACTGATTGCACAGTATACAGAAATCCTGCTATACTTTACTACTTTAGGTGGAGTCTAATTTTTTTTTTAGTTTATCAGTGCTTAAAAATCTCCAAAATAGCTTAGTGAGGCTCATGACAGTGCTGGCCACATGGAAATGTAGCCTTTTGTTGCCTTTAAACACTGTCACACCATCTATGACTGTCCCATTGGTCTGAAGTGTACTGGCAAACTAAACAACCTGTAAGACAAGCTAAAGCTTGCTTTTTGCCAATCAGTTTAAAGTCCAGCATCTCTTCACTGATTTGCTTTCTTTAGGTATTGATATCAAAAGCACAAAGCATTTATTATGCATTCAATCATGTCGCTAAACAAAAAACTGAAGTCTCCTGAAGCCATTTAAACCAGCTGCTCCAAAATCTCCTGACACCACTTTGTTAGTACCATCAGAAACTTTCTCAACTATAAATGAAAGAATAAACGGTAGTGCTGCTCTCCAGATATAAGGCACTGCTCCGTATCTTTGAACATTTGATTTGTTTTTAACTAATAACTGTGTCAAAAGCCTCGAAAAACCCTGAAATTAATTTTCCAGCTTTACTGTCACCAGCCAGAAGTAAAATTCTTAATTTGCCTGTTAGCTGATTGCTGTTAAATTTTAAATTTATTTTTTAAAAAACAGTTGGACTTCCATCATTATAAAGTATATAAAATTTCCAAAAAAAGGAACAATTTTGCTTTTCTTTGTATTACTGAATACCTGAGGTAGTTGAGTGAAAATGCATGTTTAATACCCCTGTCAACACCATTCAGCACTTCCCTTAGGTTACTCATGTTAGTGTTAAGTAAAAATAAAACTGAGAACAGTTTTTCTATGCTAATGGCTTAACATTTAAGTTCCTGTGATAATTATTCTGATCCAATTTTAACAATTGGATTTAGGAGCAATCTACTTGATGAATTTAGTGAAAGCATCATTAAGCCAGTTTCTGGCATTATGGGGGAATATTAAGAAGAATTAGAATATTTGTTATACTGTGAGACTACAACAAAGGAAAGTGCAGAGCTCTTCTCTTTCCCTCCCTCCGCCACCCTTTTCTTGTGTGTTTGTTTTAAAGCTGGGTGTCATACATTTCAGAGAGCATAAAGTATACATTCTCACAGAGACAGGAGTTCAAAAGTTGCCTGGTCCTCAGAAACAACTGGCTAGGTAAAAACTTGTGCATGTGATTCTGGATAGGGGGTCAGCGCCCGTCTGTTGGTTAAGCAATCTGTCTTTGGTTTGGCATCTGCCTCTGTGGTGGGCTGTTTCCTGAGCCTTTACTTCTGTTTTGACTGAGGTGGTCCACTTTGCAGAGCCTTCTGTTGTTGGTGCTGCTTTACCTGAGTCAGAATTTCCCGAATTTTTCTCTGGGCAACCTGGCAAGCATAGAAGTGACCAGTTATTTTGACAACCATTTGGTCATTCTCATCAGGTGTCTGGTCACAAGGGACAACAACTTCTGCACTTGACAAATTCTGAAGTTCATTCACCGTTTTGCCTCCTTTTCCAATAACTCTGCCAGCAGCAAAGGATGGCACTCTGATATGAGCTTCGAGTTTCACCTCTTCCTTAGGACTAACAAAGTTTTCTTCTTTAATTTTTCCATAATTCTTCCCTGAGCCTTGAACTGAGCCTCTGGTGGTCCAGTGATAATCACCATCCTCACTTTAGCATCTGGCGCTTCCCCTGGAGCAATCTTAATTGAAGCTCCAGCAAAGCGAGAAAGCTGCTTGATGTGCTGGCCCTGCTTGCGGATGATGGCACTGACCGATAGAGCCGGGATAAACAGATGAACGGTGTCCGTTTCTGATTGCTCAGACTGCGGGGAGGTAGGGAGGAGTCATGGCTGAAGGGGGCTGAGGTGGGAGGTGGCATCCCTGAAGTGGGTGGGAACAGACCCAAGGCATTCAGATTTAATCCAGGAATTCAATGTGCTTGAAGAGTCATAGAAGCAGTATCATTTTCCTAAGACTCCCTGATTTTCTTCACGATCTCTTCCTCAGCTTTGGCACGTGTCTCCACATTGCCTTTAACTGTAATGGTGCGTTCTGGATTATACAGCGTCAATTCCTGCAGTGGAGATATTGTAATTTTAGTGTCTGTGTCTTGCTCAATTTTTTTAAGATTTCTTCCTTCTTTACCAATAAGACGGCCAACAAAGTTATTATGAGCTAAAATCTTCAAGGGGATCTCTTCTGTGAATTTTATATGTTGAGCTTTCTTGTGCGTAATCTCCAGAATAGACTTACAAGCCGCAGAGGTGCCTTCAGGAGTAAAGAGGATAGTAATAGACTTCTCAGCAGCCCCTGCATTTTCTTTATGGTGGACGTCGATTTTTAGACTGGGTCTGTTTGGTGATGTTCCGAATGGTGGCACCTTATTTTCCCATGATGGTTCCAACAAATTGGGTGGGAACCAGCAGGTGCAGAGGCAAATCACGTGGTTTCTGCTTGGACACGGATCCTGGAGACCCCTGCCTTGAGGAGCCCCTCTGCCCAAGCCCCCGGCGACCTCGGGGCTGCAGCGAGGGGCTTTGCTGGGCGGCCATTTCATCAGGGATATATAGGCTACTTTCAAGGTGAAATTCTCTAACTGAAATCCATTCCGTGTGTCTAGAGCTTGTCTAGCGCTTGTCTAGCTCGGTCCTTACTGGAATAGGTTACATTCCACAACTGCAGTTTCCGAGTCAGTGTTCACGTGCTCACAGCTCTCCACCACTCCATACTGGACTAGTAAACCATCCAGCACCTCCCACTGTAAGTGAGGCGGGATATTTCGTATCTGAAGTTTCCGAATCCTTTGCCTTTTTGGGGCCGAGTGCTCAACTTCTATGGGTTTCCCGTGCAGTTCTATTTTACCTGAAAGCGCCTCGATGGCCTTGAGGGCCCAGCTCTCGTCCGGGTAGTCCACAAACGTGTAGCCAGTCTTCACCAGGAAGGGTCCCTACACGGGGATCTTGGCGTCCTTGAAGATACTTTCTAGGTCCGAGGGGGCGGCGTTCTCGCTGAGGTTTCCGATATACAGTTTGTTCGTTGTGAAGAGTGGTTGTTTAAAAAAAATTAATGAGAAAAACGAAAATTAAAACCACCCACGGTGATGGATGGATCCAGCTGGTTTTGTTCCCCTCGTCTTCTCGCCTTTAAAATACACAAACACAGTAAGAACCAAGCACAAGAACGAGGAGAAAAAAATCAGATCCGAGGCTTGTTTTTCCTTGTCTAGATATGTTTTAAAAGAGAAAGAAAAGAAAAAGCCTAGCTACAACCCAAACGCATCCACCAGTCTTGAATTGAGCTAACTTTTCACAGTCATTTTTTAACCATAATGCTCATCTACCAAGCAATACAGTGGAAGTCGTGTTTATCACCTGTTATAATTTTATTACCTGCAGAATGCTTACTTGTGTATGGATGTCAATGGCTACATGTATTGATTAAAACTCCCTTCCCAATTATGTTACTATGGGAACAGCTAGAAACATTTCCAATGTTAATTACCTTTTGTTACACCTGGGTCACATTAGCAGTCACTTTGCATGGGAGGGGTGCTCGCTTTGTTTGGATTGGCATTCTGCCTCCTACACGGGGTTCAATTAACATTAGCTGAGACTATTTTCTAATTTAAAGAACATGCATATTGTCTTCATTATTAAGCCTAGAACATGATTTTCTCCGGTTGCCCCATCAATCGGATAGAGATGCCACGTAGTTTATAATCAAAGCTAAGGCAGCTCAGCAGTGTGTTACATCTAAGAGGCTGACATATAGGAGAGATGTCATTTCCTTCTTAGTCTCCATCATTAAAAAGATCTTTTTTTCTTCTGAAGTCTTTCTCTTGGTTGCTCAACATTTCTTCACAGAAGGAATATGAAGGAAATAAAGTGATACATAGCAGGTGCAATCACAGAAGCAGGATTTTGTTTAGAAGAATGCAAGGCTGCATTGACTGTGATTACAATTCAGAAGAGCTGCAGGTGCCAATGTCCTTTCTGCAATTCATTAACCTTATATGTACCTTTCTACTTTAAGGGATTTTTTCCACTCAAGAAAAATTCAAAAGGAGAATGGAAAAAATTATAGAAATATGAAATGGGACTTACAATGAAATAGAATAATTTGCCTATTTTTCTCAGGTAACATTTTATAAGACAATTTCAATTCTTCCAGCTGTTGTCTTCAGAAGAGCTTAAATATAATTCTGGATATTATTTTCATTTTATAAGAAGATATTGGCTCACACTTCTTGCAGAAAGCTGAGGAGCCAGAACTTGACTTCATATAACAGAGGTGAGAGTTATATCTGGAAAAGAACAATTCTCCCCCCAAATTAGGACAAGTTCAACAATATCCTAAATCACAGTGATTTTAAATACTCCTCATGCTTATAAGAGATTTTAAAATAAAACAGCAATCTGTGAGGTGTTGATAACATGCAGTATGTAGCCAAGGTGACCCAAGGTCAGTGTCTCCTTCTAGATGCATCTGCAGGTTGTTAGCATTCGCCACCCACACACCTGGCCCAACAGGAGCACTGACCAGGCATGCGCGTACTGCTGATGAAATGCAGCCTGGTTTGCTCCAGGGCACATGTTTTCTAAAACACATGTGTAACTGATAGACTTAGCGACTGACTAGGTGTGAAGATAATATAAAAGTTGCATTAGTCATGAGCCAATTTCTCTGATGCACTCACGTTTTAAGTCACTGTGTAACAGCAGGTCTGTGCAATTAACACAAAGGACTGTGACACAGGTGAACACAGCAAGACACTGGGAACACACTTTGATGCCTATCGGCCCCATGTTTCTTGTGCTGGTCCTGTCTGGCCATGTGTTTGGGTTTGAAAGTGTCCAGATTGCCTGGTTCTCCTGGATCTTCACGCAAAAGAAACAAGCACACGATAGTGACCTGGAACACTCCTCGCTGGCATCACATTTTTGCAAAGCCTGTAACTGTCCCGTCTCTGCTCTGGGCTCCAAGGCTCAGCCTTCTGATCTTTCCTGACCTGTCCTTCCCCTAGACTGCCTTCCTCTTTTTCCTTATTACAGTAAAGTTCTGTACATACTGCAGCATATTCCATTTATTGGGAATTGAATATATTTCTTCTATGCCAGGATTTAAAATTAGGATTGTTATTATTGTGGTTTATGCTCTGGTTACAGAATTTCTAAGGTTTGGGTGTTCTATGCCAGCACCATATTTTCACAAAGCCTTGCTCTCTGCAGTGGGTGATTTTGCACAATGCAAACTTCTCAGGTACTTTCTTCTGAGCTCCAGGTCCCCATAGCCAACATCTACTCAACATCTTATTCTGAGATGTTCACCTCAAACATGTCAGAATCAACATGTCAACATGTCAATACCTCTTGCAGGATTTCCTAACTCCACAGATGGTATCCGTCCAATTGTGCAAGCCAAGAGCAAGGCGCCAGCTGGGACGTTTCCCATACCCAATCTATCATCGTGTCCCATTAAATTTTACCAGTAATGTTTCTCGAATGTGTCCGCTTCTCTTTGTCTCTGCTGCCACCTTCATCTTACACCTGGATCACCACAGCAGCCTCCTCCCTGTCCACAGCAGTCTATGAAACACTAATCTGAGCAGATCACCACCCTCCGCACAGACCCTTAAGAAACTAGAAGAAAACTCGCTCGACTTGGTAAAGGCAACATTACAAAAACATCCAGTAAACATCACACTCAGTGGAGAAACTTTAAAATCAGAAGCAAAGACGCCCATTAACATCACAACTGCTTAGCATCGTACTAAAGGTCCTTACAGACAAAAAAGAAGAAAGAAGCAAGAAGGAAAGAGTCAGAAAACAAAATAAATTAGTGGTATAAGATTTGGAAGGAAGATAAAAAACATCCTTATCAGCAGATGACACAATCCTAGACATAGACACTCCAACAGAATAGAAACTATTAAAACTAACGAGAGTTCAGTGATGTTGATGGATTTACAGTGGGCTTAAAAATTAATAGCAATTCTCTTTACCTACTGATACAGACTGAATGTTTGTGTGTCCCCTAACTCTTATGTTGAAATCTAATCCCAAGTGTGACGGTATTTGGAGGGGGGTCTGGGAGGTGATTAGGTCATGAGAACAAAGCCCTCATGAATGGGATTATAAAAGAGACCTTATGAAAGAGACTCTAGAGAGACCCCTCACCCCTTCCACCATGTGAAGACTTGGCAAGAAGGCACTGGCTGTGAACCAGCGAGCAAGTGTCCACCAGACACTGGATCTGCGGGTTCCTCGATGTTGGACTTCCAGCATCCAGAACTGTGAGAAACAAATTTCTGTTGTTTATAAACCACTCTGTTTATCGTTTTTCATTACAGCATCCCAAGTGGACTAACACACCTGCAATAACCAATTACAGTTTTTATTAAACTTACGTGGTGAAATTTTATCAAATATCTCTCTGTACCAATTGAGAGGACCACATGGCTCATGTTGTTATCAACAAGAAAAGATAGGCAACCCAACCCAAAAAACAGGCAAGGAATGAAAACAGTTCACAGCAAGAGAAATGTAAATGACTGGCAAGTATGTGAAGAGTTCCTCAACTCAGTAAATGTAACCAGAAGAAATAAAATGAGGAGATGACACTTCAAGCCATCATATTTATAAAATGTAAAGGCACCATACAACCAAGAGTTGGTGAGCGTGGGAAGATATGGGGCCTCTTGCAGTTCTTCTGGGAGCGTCCCCTGCTGTGACTGCATGGAGAACACTCGAGCAGTCATGAAGATGAAGAACGAGTATCATCTGTGCTCTTTCCATCCCATGCTGCATAGCCTGGAGACCCCAGACCCCTAGCCCTCCACGACTCGATGGGTACCCAGGCAAGGGGATGGCTACTTAGGCAGGCTTTACGCACAGTACCCAGGGGGAAGTAAAGTCCCGTGCCAACTGTCTGTCCAAAATGAAATATCACAGGCACAGCCTGTTACTGTGTATCTTAAAGGATACCTTCATATCTAAGAATATAGAGAGGGTGGAATCGGGAGGAAAAGTAAAATAGTATTAAACAAGAAGAGTCTTACTTTGAACAGTTGTGCTAGAGTTCCTTGAATAGTAGTAACAAAACTCTACATAGGAGGTTTTTGAAAAACATTAAAAGAGTAAATGGTCTTCAGATTCATTGGTGGAAGGGTGACAGCCATTCAAATGGTTAAGTTCAATTTAGGAGTGAATATTACTCAAAATAGAACAAAGTCCAACATCCCTATAATTAGTGTGCAGGAAGAAGAAAAGTACCCAGCAAACTTGAGAGTAAAGGCTGATCAGAGAAGAGAGTTAGCAGAGCAGGCAAAGGAAGAGAAAACCAGCATCTGCTAGATGCCTCCCTTGTGGCAGCACTGGACGGATAACGCTTTGTGCAATGCCGTGGTTGCCGGGAAGGAGGCAGCTCCACTCTCTGTGCAGGTGGATGGCAGCCCTGCAGCCACGCAGCCTGCAGAGCAGAGCCAGGTTAGAGCACAGTTCCATCTCACCCACACGGTTAGGGGGTTCCAACCATGTGGCAGGGAGACTTTCAGGAATAAGTGAAGGTCGGTTTCCAAAGTGTAGCATGATTCTTCGTAAGCAAATATTGTTGATTCATTACAAAGGTAAATAGAAAGAGTTTCAATGGAGCAGTGAGGAACAAAACCAGGTGACTGGGTGGTGGGGAAGTGGCAGAGGAATGAAAATGGCTTATAAATTAAGGATAGTGAATATCTGGGCACATTTAAAGTTATCGATGACAGTAATGGAAGGAGTGCAGAATCAAGGCCAAGGGTCATTATAAAGGAGGAGGTCCAGACAGGTGCACCTGGATCAGATTGGGAGGTGACTAAAAAAGTGACCTAAAGTGTATAAATACATTACCCTAATTATGGTGATCATTATCACTTATCTTCAGAGAGTAATCTTTCTTTCTTTTTCTTTCTTTCTTTCTTTCTTTCTTTCTTTCTTTCTTTCTTTCTTTCTTTCTTTCTTTCTTTTCTTTCTTTCTTTCTTTCTGTCTCTCTCTCTCTCTTTCTTTCTTTCTTTCTCTCTCTCTCTCTGTCTCTCTCGCTCTCTCTCTCTTTCTTTTTTCAGGGTCTTACTTTGTTGCCCAGGCTGAAGTGCAGTGGTGCGATCCTGGCTCCCAGGCTGGTGGCCTTTACCTCCCAGGCTCAAGCAATCCTCCTGCCTCAGCCTCCAGAGTAGCTGGAACTACAGGTGTGCACTACCATGCCCAGATAATTTTTGTATATTTTATAGAGACAGGGTCTCCCTATGTTGCCTAGACTGGTCTTGAACTGCTGGCCTTAAGTATTCCACCTGCCTCAGCCTCCCAAAGTGCTGAGATTACAGGCATGAGCCACCACAACTGGCCTGAGAATACTTCCTTTTGCTAATATTGTACAACCACAGAAAAAAGGAAAATATTCTCTGGTAGAATTAAATCTATATACATACACATTTATTAAAATATTTGTGTTTTTTATTGGATCTAGAAAAAAACTGACTTAATTCAATGTATTTTTGTCACTATGTATTAATTCTGTTGGAAACATAATAGGATTGAGCTTGATGTCAAATAACAGAATGAAATCACTTTTTTTTGCATAAAGGAACATAAAGCCATTTATTGACCGCTGTTCACAAGTATTTACAATAAAGTAAACATTATACAGTTGGATAACATTCTGATTACTGCAAAGTGGTTTTCCTGGCTTTTGAAATCACTTTTAAGAATAGTCAACTTGGATTTGACACAGAAAAATCTCAACTCTCAAAAAGCTAAGCCACACCAAAGAAACTGCTTTATCAGGATATTGAAAACATTTAGGATGTTAAAAATAATTTCAGTGTAAACAAAAACGCTTTCTTCCTTGCAACTTCCATTCCTCTTGCCTTGGAACCCTGGCAAAAGCTAAGAAGTTAGAAGACATTCCAAGACGTTTCACAGGCCCTGAGAAGGTACTTACACACCCACTGAGAGTTCTCGTCACCAGGCAGTGCACACTGCTAAACAGGCCTTTACCAGTAGGCCTTTACCAGTACTATTTACAGTTACAATAAATAACTTTCTCTAAAGTTCTACCACAATGACTTCCTTCTCATACAATTGAACTTGCTCACTTTCAAGTGTAATTACATTTTTGAAATACATACTTCTGAACAAGTCCCCACCATTAATTTTCATGGGCAATACATGATAAAATAAATGCATTGTACCACAAATTGCAACGTATTAAGTTCTGTGGAGTAAGTGAAGCCAGTCATGTAGGCAACTGGGAGAGATATGAAACAGAAGTGACACACTGCTCCGTGTTGATATTCAAAGTAGAGAAACAAGGAAGAGGTGTGAGCCACAAGCTGTGAGCCTGCAGTGGGGTTCCATACTCATTCCCCCAGCCAGGTACTATAGGCTTGTTTTAGCATGCCCCTTATCCGGGTTGTGCCTCAGTTTCCTCCTCCTTAAAACAGCACTGAAGTTCATCTCACCTCTGCTTCCCTCACCGGTTGTCATAAAGATGTAACAAGATAACGGATGTGGGGTGCATGTTAAGCTGGGCACGCATGTAGAAAATCATTACTTTTATTAATGGAGGAATAAGAACAATAGTCCCAGAAGTCAGAAATAAAGACACAACATGTCCTCAAAATATCCTTAAAAATGAACACATGGGCTGAGTGAGGTGGCTCACACCTGTCATCCCGGCACTTTGGGTGGCCGAGGCAGGAGGATTGCTGGAACCCAGGTGTTGGAGGCTAGCCTTGCAACATAGTGACACTCCATCTGTACCAAAATACATACATCAATAAACACATGACCAAAAAGAAGAAACCATTTGATGGCTTCGCTTTATCCTAATCTTAAATCACATTGTTGTTCTTTACATCATCTTTTTTCTTCATAAAAGTCAGAATCTCAAAGGAAATTGGTCAAGATCCTGATGTGCAGATGGGTTAAGAGGATTAGTAAATGTCAAATAACAAAATAAAAAGAAGAAAGGGATGAAATTAAGTCCTGGCACATTCCTCAGTTAGTTGTATTTCCTCTTTCTGGCCCAGACATCTCCTGGATTTATGGATGCGTAAATGTCCCTTCTCGTCACCAGGACAGCTTTAACTACCATCAAGAAGTATTTTTCAAATAAGCATTTCAGTCTCTGTGTCTGAAGGGTTTATTTGACTGATCACAACTGAGAACAAATTAGGGGTTGACAAGGTTCTATTGTGGGCAGAACAACCGTGATTTTCTAAATGGAAGCACATCTTTAAAACTGTAAGAGGGTTTCAGTTTTCATGTACGCCATATTCTATTATCGAACCAGAATCTTCACTCTAAAGTACTCTTCAAAATCCTGATGGAATAATAATCAAATTGATGCAACTTAAGTTTAATCCTGTTTACTTCTTAAATTATCACACAATGTCTTTTTTCCCTATCCTTACAAATCTCATAGTTTACCATTGAAAATATATATATGTATGTCAATTAAAAAAAATACAGTGAAATCCCTGAACATCTGAAAGATTCCATTCAGTTTTGCTGTTCTTATTAAAACTTATTTCAAGTCTGGAGTATTCAAAGTAACACTTGAGTCTTAATCTCTACAGCTGCTTTAGCCTTTAGTCAGTTAGACCTGACAGATCATCCTCAAACACTGCTCTCAGCACCCTGGTGTCCTCCCAGCACAATGTACTTTGTTCTGTACTCTTCAGTATATTTTTCGCAAAATGATATGTATAGATGCATGCACGAGTGCATGTATGTGTGTGTATGTGTGTGTATGTGTATAGTGTTTGTGGGATATATGTGTATGGGATGTGTTGTGTGAGTGTGTATGTGTGTGTGTGGTGTGTATGTGTGGTGTGTATGTGTGTTTGCATTGTGTGTCTGTGTGTGTGTCTATGTCATCAAATACTATCTCTTTTGATTACATCCTGGAGGTGCATGTGTTATGCATCCTTCTTCTCTTCCAGGAAGAGGAACTAGGCATGTATTTCCCTATTCTTCCCACTAAGTACAACTGGAAACCCTGGACGCTTCACGGAAGATGACTGTGACAGGTGGAGAGAAGAAGGCAGGATGGCTCAGTGCCTCAGGACTTGAGGAACGACATGGTGGAGAATTCCCTGGGTTTTCCTTTGCCTCATGTGTACTAGACCTGGAGCCAAATAAATCAGCAACCCAGGAATTCCAGCAGGCACAGACAAAATAAAATCCCAACAAAAGCGTCTAGCCACAGGACCAGGGAAGGGGCAGAAAACTCTTAGACGATAACTGCTCTACTTTAGCCAAACGACACAGAAAACCTTGGCCCACCTTCACCCATGCCAGTAAAGGCTGTGTAGGTGGCCTAGAATTCCACCCTCGTTAGTCTGTAAGGAGGTGCCCCGACATCCCCCCAGGGGTGGTGTCCGCTGATGGTGGTGGACAGTGAGGACTCTGACCACTGCCCAGGGGTAACAAGGCCATAACTCTTCTTGGGATTAGTGGAGGCCACACAGGGAGCTGGAGCCTCCACCCCCACCAAGCAGGAATAGCCCCACAACTTCCTTCATTGCAGTAATGAGGTGGTGACCCCACTTCCTAGGTTGGAGTCACGTGAGACTCAGTCTGTTAAAATAGAAAGCTTATATAAGATCCAGAGTCTCATAACATAGTGCCCCAAAAGTCTAGGTTTCAATTTAAAAAAAAAAAAATCACTAATTACACAAAGAACCAGGAAGATCGCAAACAAAATAAAAAGATGCCAAACCAAGATGACAGAATGTTAGATTTATCTGACAAAGATTTCAAAGCAGCCATGATAAAAACGCTTCAACAAGCAATCACAAACCAGCCTAAAACCAATGGAGAAACAGAGCCTTAGCTAAGGAATGGGAGATATAAAGAAGAACCAAATGGAAGTTTTAGATATGAAAAATACAAAAACAAAATGAAAAGTTTACAAACTGGGCTTAATAGCTGAGTGGAGGGAACAGAGGAAAGAAACAGTGAAATGAAGGATGAAACAACAGATGCTCTCACCTCAAAACCCAGAGAAATAACAGCAGCATAAACCCAAAGCAAGCATAAGAAAGAACATAAATAAATGAAAGGAAATGAAGAAAGAAAGACAGAGATAGAGCAGAAATCCATGAAACTGAAAACAAAAACAACAGAAAAAACCCATTAAACAATGAGCTGATTAAAAAAAAAACACGACCAATAAAACTGACAAATCTCTTGCCAGACTGATAGAGAGAGAGAGAGAGAGAAGACACACAAGTTCACAAATTACCAGTATCAGGAATGAAACAGAGAATCACTACAGATCCTGCAGACTTGGCAAGGATAATAAGGGCGCACGATGAACGCCTCTACACACAGATTTCATGAATCAGACAGAATGCGCGTAGGGATGCCCACCCTGCGGGTGCAGCCTGCTCAGGAGTGGCTGGGCCTAGGTAAGAGGTCCACACGGGTTTCAGAAAGAGGCTCAGGGTTACCGGGGGAGGAAATTCTGGCATCCCAGGTACCCGGAGAATGTTTTTGGAGGGAAGGGTGCGAACTGTGGACAGGCACATGACCTGACCTTCACAGACTCACATCCTGTGGTGAGGGCAAGGCCAGCAGCAGGCAGAAGAAGCTCTCAAATGCTCAGGGTCAGGGCAGGGGCCCCTCTGGTCCAGCCCTAAACACTGCTGCGTACAGATGGTTTTTTTCTTGCCATTGCCAATGAGATAACACTCATTAAAACAGAGGACGACTAAGGATCTGGAGTCAAGAGTTAGCAGCCTTCAGGAAGGCTTAGCAGGCTTTGCAGCTATTCCTTTCACTATCTAACAAGTATCTGTGAGGGTTCTTGCTATAACTCAGCAGCTGGGCCAAGCATGCAGTGTGGGGTTAGGAAGAGATGCATGGACGCGCTGTGGCAGCCTGGGGAGGGTGTCGTGCACCTGCGGAAGTAGTGTGAGCCTCTCACACCACAGTGAGGTCACAGTTCCCCTGCACTATCTCTTGATGTGTGATGTCCCACCGAGGCCCACAGGTGGGCTGTGTCCCTCGATGTCTGGAACATACACTGAGGTCACAGGGTTCTGCCTTCCCGGCGCCTCCTTCTAGATATTGCCACATGGTCAGTGGATAAGCAGACAGCACCTGAGTAGCTGCTGAAACACAGCGTCTCTCCCGAGCTTTCTCTTCCTTAGTGCTACCTGCTCAACGCTGCCTGTGCCTCATGTCTCGCTCCTCTCTCTCCTGAGTGGGGAGCACAGGGAGAGCACTCTCTGAAGCTCTGGGTTCCTGACAGCCTCGTTAGAAATGAAGCCAAAAAGCGCAGGCACAGATCAGGAGAAAAGGGTTATGTGACCCCTGGAAATGACACGTCTGTCCGTGGAGGTGGCGTCCTTCCCCATGCCCCTTCCCAAGGTCAGTTTCTGACGAGTTTCCATCACCTCCTCTGCCGGGCCACCTGTGCCTTCCCACCACAGAGCTCTGCCCCACGCCCCAGAACACAACTCACTTTCTCTCTTTTCAGGGCGGGGGAAACCCATCTCCGGGGTGACCCACAGCCACTTGGATCTCTGTGTATCAGAAGACCGGCGCCAGGCCCACAGCCGGGTTTTCACACCTGAGGAAGTGGAAGGGGTTTTTGTTTTGTTTTGTTTTAACGAAGTCATGCTTGATTAAATAAAATGAGAGAAAAGTAAATTTAAGGAATTGTGAGGGAGAAGAAAGAGCAGATTGTTATGAACAGTTGGCGGGATATCTGTGCAGATAGACAGTGCACAAAAATTATAGGACACAGCTACTGATTTTTTCTCTGTTCTCTTTTTAAAGGACCAGTGCGTAGATATCTGGGTCACAGCCCTGGGGAGAAATACAAAAATATTCACGCATGATATGGAGGGAAAATAAAGAATAGAAATATCCAGGAGTGGCTGAAAACACACGAAGAACAAACACAGATGCACGATTTATGTGTCCTGGAAGCAAAACCATTCCTTGCCTAATGCAGCCATTTATTCAGTTTTATTATTCTAGCAAGTAACAAACACAAAACTGAGCTTTGTGAAATATCCGGAGGGAAGCAGAGGAGGAAAGTGCTGCCTGTGATGTCCTGGGGTCAGCGCTGGCCAAGTTATCTGCAGAGGCGACCGGGGTCATGGTGTGAAGTTCCATCGTGGAGGAGGCTGACAGGCTTGTTAGTGTGCCCCTCACAGCCAGCGGTCACCACACCCTGTCACCCATGTTAACCTATCGCCGCCACAATCACCCAGTTCCAAGTCCCAGTGCTTCACACCTCAGCTTTCACAATGGCCTCCCTGATCCCACCTTTCCCTTTGGGTTTATGCCAAGAGCCCTGTTGGGTTAGGCTTCCCCACACGCTGTTCCAACCATGTCCGTCTCCCGGCCAGCCACCAGTGATGAATTATTCCTTCCTGTGACTTCGAGCCTAATCCCAGCCCACAGGGTATCAGGCAGGGTTACCCCCAGCACACCGCGGGGATGGGAAGAGGTGCAGACAAGTGTTCTTTCTGTGCTGCTGGTTTGAAACACGGAACACATTCCCACACAGAGACAACAGCTTGAATTGTGCTTGGGTTCTCATGAGAAACACAGAAAAGGCATTTGACTCAGAGCTGAGCCCTGGTGCTCTTGTTTTGGGTCCTGGGGAGAGACAGCTGTGAGATGGAGGCAGTACGAGGTGAAAGAAAATAGTTATTTACTGGTTCCTTATGGCTGAATTGTGTACCCTCAAAAAGATGTGTTGATGTCCTAACCTCTGGAACTGTGAATGTGATGTGACCTTATCTGGAAATAGGGTATATGCCAATATCAGGAAATTAAGACAAGGTCATTGGGGTGAGCCCTAACTGTGCCCAACCAGTGTCCCTAAAGGAGGAGAGACAGAGATGCACAGAGGGAAGACGGCCACCTGGAGACAGAAGCAGAGGCAGGGCGATGCGTCCACAAGCCAAGGAGCACGTGAACAGCCTGAAGCTCCAGAAGCAAAGAGAAGGGCCTGGAACAGGCTGTCCCTCCCTGCCTCAGCAGGAGCCCACCCTGCCACACCTCCAACTCGGACTTCCAGCCTCTGGATGGGAGAGAACAGAGTCTTGCTTGACCACGCAGTTTGTGGAACTTTGTTTACTGCAGCCCCGGGAAACCAATACCAGGTCCCAGGCAAATTTTTGTCAGAAATGCAAGTTGGCTTTGGCAGCCTGTGCTGGGCCTGTATTCTGGTCTGTTCTCTCTGCTGCAGGCCAGGCCTCAGGCTGTACTGGGCACCCTCCCTTCCCTTCTGGCCTGTGCTCCTTCTTCAGCTCACCCTGAGGAAACTCCTTCTCCAAACACCAACCCACCCAAAGCAGGGGGCTGAGGAGCAAGCCTCACCAAAGCCTTCTGCCTCGCCAAAGCCTTCTGCCTCGCCAAAGCCTTCTGCCTTGCAGATGTGAGAAAGGAAAGGCAGTGGAGGGTGGGCAGGCGGAGCACTGGAAGGCCCCAGAGACTGCAGAGCACCCCTCCAGGCAGCCCAAGGTGGGAAGCAAGCCCGGCACAGCCCCTCCTCGTGGCTTCCCTCCAACTTGGCTGGGTCAGTTAGTGGCTCCACTGCAGAAGGAGCTGCATCTTCAACCGCAGTGCCCGTGGGAGGCATGGACGGTAGCTGCCACCATAGAACCCGGGCCTTCTCCCTGCATGGGGCATCTGAATTAGTCTGACCAGGCTTCCTGCCAGCTGCCTCTTAAAAAGGAGTAAACTTATCCAGGAGACAAAATTGTGGGGATAGCCAAAAAATGCTGGGTGAGAAGAGGAATGAGAGACAGCTTATCCTAGCAAATACTAAATTACAATATTAATAATAGCACAAAAAGGCAAATTAATGGAACAGAAAAATCCAACAACAGATGCAAGCACAGCTGTGCATCACTTAACGATGGGGATACATTCTGAGAAAGGCATCATTAGGTGATTTTGTTGTTGTGAGAACATGACAGAGTGCCCTGGCACACACCTAGGCTGTCTGGTGTAGCCCATGGCTCCTAGGCCGGAGCCTTCACACACACGGCTGCGCTGAACACTGCAGGCAGCTGCAGCACCCTGGTCGTGTATCCAAACATAGAAAAGCTGGGCCAGGCGTGGTGGCTCACGCCTGTAATCCCAGCACTTTGGGAGGCCGAGGCAGGCGGATCATCTGAGGTCAGGAGTTCAAGACCAGCCCAGGCAACATGGTGAAAGCCCATCTCTACTAAAAATACAAAAATTAGCTGGGCATGGTGACGCATGCCTGTAATTCCAGCTACTCGGGAGGCTGAGGCAAAAGAATCGCTTGAGCCCTGGAGGTGGAGGTTGCAGTGAGCCGAGATTGCACCACTGCACTACAGCCTGGCTAACAGAGCGAGACTCCATCAAAAAGAAAAGAAAAGAAAAGAAAAGAAAAGAAAAGAAAAGGAAAAGAAAAAAAGAAAGAAAAGAAAGAAAGAAAGAAAGAAAGAAAGAAAAGAAAGAAAGAAAGAAAGAAAAAGAAAAGCTGTAAGTTCTCACCTCAAGTCATTGTAAGGTTTTGGAAACAGACTTGAAGCAAAATGACATATAACTAAACCAGTTTTATCACAAGTTAATTGATGTCAACAAGAGTTAAATTCCTGCAGTATATTTCAAGTCACAAAACCATCACCAAGCCTCTAAATAAAGACCAAACCGCTTCTAATATTGAACATGGAAATAAATGTAAGCTATGCAGACATTTAAGAAAAACAGAAAAACAAATAAGACAATGATTTCCCACCGACTCCAGGCCAGGGTCTCGAGACACCGGAGCCTGTCCCGGCAGCTCAGCATGTCCTGCGAGGCAGCCCCTATCCTGGCCAGGACACCATCCCAGCGGGCATCAGTTCTTTTTCACATCAACACTGTATTGAAATGACATTGAATGAAACCATGTCATTTGAGGACCTGCTGCACAGGTAAAATACCATATTATACTCTTATGGGACCACCCTCAGATGTGCGGTCTGCTGGTGACCAAAACGTCCTTCTGCGCTGTACGGTTGCATATCTAAGAGGTTAAGACATCGTGATTTGTGAAGTCAGAATGGAAAAGGGGGGTTATAATAACAAATTATTCGTTTGGAAAAAATAGTTAAATCCCTCATTATACACCTCACAACCCAAAATGTCAGAAAAGACAAAAGCAAACGTGTGAAAATTTAACACTGAAGTGCTAGAATCAAGTAAGGGTGATCATTTATGCCATCTTTTGATGGATACAACTTTTCCAAGTGTAAAGCATGACTAAATTTAAAACTTTCAGATGTCAAAACACTGTGACCGAAATTTAAATAAACTGCAAAAACAGGTTTTGTGACATGCATGCAAAGCATCAGTGCTCCACGTACAGAACTCACACAAATGAGGAAGAGAACAAGGACCCTGCTCATGGCTGTGCGGAGGATCCGGAGCCAGAGGGAGCAGGGAGTGAGGATGGAGAACGGGCTGCTGGGACACATATGGGAGGGAGATCAGGACACAGGCTGCGAGTGGAGGCCAGCGCTCACCTCTGCAACAGAGGGAAGGAGGTGGAGTGTGTCTGTAGGCAACTGGCAGGTAAGGAAGAGGAGTCTGAGTTCGTCTGAGGCTCAGGTTTTGCAAGGGGGTGGAGGCATCGCCATTGCTGGGAACAAGGAGCAGAGCCTTGCAAAGAGGTTTCCAAAAACAGTGAACATCTGGGATCATTGCTGTGTATTCCCTCAACAGAGAGCTGCAGAATGGCCCAGGTGCTCTGTAGGAGATGGAAGAGAACAGGAACCAAAGACCAGCCACAGCTTGGAGGAATGGTTGCCAAAGAGGCTGGCGCTGGGCACACACTGGCACCAGGAGTCTCTCCCAGCTCTGCTCTGCCACCCTGAGAATGGGAACAAGGCCAGGGAATTTTGCAGGTGGGAGCCAGGTGAGGAGAGCTGGAGTTCCAAGGAAACTGGGACGTTAACAGGGAAGAGCAGACCACTGGCAATGACAGATCCTGCAGGTGAAGCTGGAGCAGCGTGGAGTCGGAAGGGAGTGCGGCGCACAGCAGACGCTCCATCCAGGGCGAGTTTTAGATTCCAGTGGTAGTGCATATCTCTCTAAGATCCAGAGTGCACCAGAAACACAGGTCAGCATGCTGAAATGACCCAGAAATGTTACGAGGGTTGCCTCTCACAATTAATTGTACTTGAGGCAAGCCCATTTGGTATAGATTTTTCGCTGACGATTGTTTTATTGATTTATTTGTCATTTTTCTTTTTTCTTTTTCCTTTTTTTTTTTTAGATGGAGTTTTTGCTCTTGTTGCCCAGGCTGGAGTGCAATGGCATGATCTCAGCTCACTGCAACCTCCACCTCCCAGTTCAAGCGATTCTCCTTTGTCAGCTTCCCGTGTAGCTGGGATTACAGGTGCCCGCTACCACGCCCAGCTGATTTTTGTATTTTTAGTAGAGACAGGTTTTGCCATGTTGGCCAGGCTGGCCTCAAACTCCTGACCTTAGGTGATCCACCTGCCTCGGCCTCCCAAAGTGCTGGGGTTACAGGCGTGAACAACTGTGCCTGGCCCTATTTGTCATTTTTCTATGAAGACAAAAGCAACTATGCATATTTACCTTCACTTTCCCTTAAATAGCTTTCTGAGCTCCAGGCACAAAAGGAACTAGCGAAGGTCTTATCTAGCACAGGGCACCGTGCAGACCGGCAGATAGCAGTTATCAGAGGCTGGCATGAAGGGAAGTTAGTCCCCGCGGTGCTGATTTAGGCAATAATGCTCAGCCTTATATGCCAGGCTGTTTGAGTTTCCAAGGCACCCCTAAACTAACCCATTAGGAAGGAAGAAAAGGCTTTGGAGATCATTTTCCCCTTAAAAAGACTAAGCATTTCATGTTTGTTTGAAGAAAAGTAATAGTTCTAAGGCCATATCAAAATCTAAACCAATACATATTGACTTTTTTATCATACAATAAAATGCAACCGTATCTGAAAATACAAGACACGAGTATTTGTACACATTCTTTTTAAAGTAGTTAAAGTAACTTGGCCCCAGAACATGAATTAATGAGGACGTGCATCCGAGAAAGTAGCACATACTTCAATACAGACGTATCTGTAAATCTCACCCGCTGGTGTAAGATAGCTGCTCCGCACATATGCACAGAGGTGATATAAACTTGGCAGGACTTTCAGATTGGTTATGTGTCAATAACTGACCTTAACTTAATGAAAAGTGAGATCCCAATATTTCTAAACACACTGAACAACTCTTCTGCTTGTTCATGAACCTAGAGAGGGGTGGAACAGGCTAATTAGGTTAAAAGTCTAACCATTATATTTTTTCTTATTTGTGTGTCTGTATACAGGCATATATGAGTAAGGATTAAAAAAATTAACATTTAAAGGTTATTGACTTCGACAGCAAGGCCAATATACTTGACACCAGCCGGCAAACTTTTTCTCTACATGTACGGGTAGCAAACATTTTTGGGGCCACACAACCTCTGTCACGCCTACTCAACCCTGTCTTTGCAGTGGAAACTGCCACAGACAACATGTAAACGAATGTGCATGGCTGCGTTCTTAGAATGCTTATTGGACATTGCTACCATTTAGTGAGCTCCTCTTATGTGCTTGGAATGCACTATTTATAAACTCTCAAGTTGGGAACATAATATTAATTACATTATTCATCTTCCAAACTCACTAAAAAGAATAGGTTTCCACAAATACTTATTTATGGACATTGAGATTTGAATTTCATACATTTTTTATGCATCATGAAATCTTCTTCTGACTTTTTTCCAACTATTAAAATATGTAAAAATCATCCCTAGCTCACATAGCCAGAATGTATGCAAGGTTTGATATCAATGAGAGCTTTAAATGAATTCACGCTTGTTTGAAAAGACAAGTAACCTGCAATCTTTCCTTCTTCTCTGCCATTTTAGCTGCCTTTGAACAACACATGTCTGTGACGATTTATCTATGAAAACACGTCTATTTTACATGGTCTTCTTAAACCCCACGATGGATACTCTGAAACTAACTCAGTGTTTGATCATGTACTGTTAAATGTCAAAGGAATGATTAAATGAATGCATCTCCAACTCTACTCACTTATCATTAAAACATTCATCCATGGAGGGATAGTCAGTCTCACTAGTTTCAGATTGAAAGCTGACTACTTTCGGCTCAGGAACTGCAAGGGAGCATGATCATCAGTCTTGCATTGATCCCGACAAGCATCATCCTAGTTATGCTGATTAGAGTATATCTGGGAGATCTTATAAAGAATGTTCATATTATAATTTGCAAATGCTATGTGCCAACTTTCAACCAGAGTTTCCAGAAGGAATTTCATGGCAAGTTTCTGAAAGAGCGGCAGCTTTGAGATATGTGGGAGGAAGAAGTTAACTCTAAACCTTTAGCTGGCTTAAATTCCCAATTCGGAAATCTTAAAGCCCCAAAATACCCTGAGTGCTATTTCTTATAATTACTGTTAATAAGACTTTCACTTATGTAAGGATTCCTCCTTGAAATAACTCAAGGCACAATTTTAAACAACAAAACACTGTAAAATGGGCATCTTTGTATTAAATTCCTATTCCTATTTTATTTTAGTTAATAAGTATTCAAATTTTGGTGAACCCTATACAACAATAACTACCATTTAGTGAGCTCCTCTTACGTGCTTGGAATGCACTATTTATAAACTCATAAGTTGGGAACATCATATTAATTACATTATTCATCTTCCAAGCTCACTACAAAGAGCAGGTTTCTAATCATTATAATAAATGGAGAAATATGTCACCTAAATAAAAGAATGGGTGGGTGATATTGAACACAGAATATCTGCAATGCACTTCTTTTCCCCAAAGGAACCCAGGAACCCAGATGAAAATCCAAGGCTGTCTGACTGCAGAAACAGAGCTGTCAGTCACCACCTAGAAATCTCTCCCCAAAAATAAAAGTGTAAGACAAAGAAAGGCATTATCAAAGAATCTAGGAAGTCCTTGTGTGAGAAACTAGCACTAAATAATTCACTTTTTGAGACAGTTTGAGCATATTTCTAACTCTAAATAAAGGGAAATACTTGGTCATAAGAAAAATGACCTCTGTGTATTAAATGTCTAGTTTGTGCCTGGCATTTTACATTTATATCAAATCCTCATTATGGACAGAGTAGCCCATTCCAATCACCCTTATTTTACTCAGAAGGAAACTCCGGCACAGCGAGTTTGATTTGTGCAGAGTAGCAAGGCCACACCTGCCTGGCTGCCACTAAATCACAGTGAGCCTAAAACCTCCCACGAAGCAGGGATGAGCTCCTGTGTTTAATCTCAGATAGTTGAGGAGAAAACGCTTTGAGAAGCTGCATGTTTAATACTAAAGGGTGATTTCACCGTTAAAAGTCATCTTACATACACTTCATAGGAAATGGAAATGACCCCACTAGTCTGTGTACCTTTTAACACCTGGGTTCACACAAGCAAGTGCTCCATCGTTATTTTACAAGTTGACTAATTTCTTAACAATTTCATGAGGATCTCTACTTGAAATCTGTCAATCAGAGTCGTGTGTCTAACGAAATGGTTTAACATCAAAACATCTATGGAGAAGGACAAATAACATAAGAAAGTGGAAAGGCAGGGGACATCGAGGGTGCGACTCAGGGTCTCCTCCGCTTGGAAGGGTTTCCTAAAACGACTGCAGCCTCCAACAAGAGAGTGAAAATACCAGAGGGGCAAAGTTCCATCTGACAACACTTAGAATTCATCTGATTGCCAGGACCCGGGAGCACAGGCCTAGCCCAGACACTGGGTCCTGACGTGGCCATAGTCACGTCTGTACCCCCTCCATTGCCACAACCCTCCCTTGCCAGAGATTTCACCAGATGGTGCCTAGTAAAAGAATTTAAAAACTTCTAGAATATCAAGCTTTCCAAATGGCTCTTTCTTAACAGAAACTTTCTAGTTTCACGAACAAAATCACAGATGAACATGCTAGAGCTTCGTAAAGCTAGGCAGCTTTCCGGGCAGTGCTGGGTGATGGCGGTGGGTCTGCGTCTGGGCCCCTCCTTCTAAGCCCAAGCCTGGGGGATGGGAAAGATGCACAGCTGCTTCAGGGGCATTTCACCCAGTGGGCGGGAGGCAGAGTCAGCAGAGCCGGACTTCAACAGAAGCCCCCGCCCCACCTTGCAACCTCGCTCATCAGCTCAGCTGCTTCCCCCAGGAGGTGCCAGCTCAGAGGAGGAGCCAGTGCCAGCCTCGGCCCCAGATCCAGATCCTCTGACTCAAAAATAGCCTGATTCCCATCGTGCTTCCCCACCAGCGGGATACCACCATTTGTGCAAAATATCTAGGTACACATTTCACACGTGTTATAGACTCATTAAAATAGTCCATTTTATTTGGAATGTCATAGTGGGGTAAATATAAATACAGTAGGAAAATATAATCAGAACCAAAATATTATCAGAATATAATACAATCAGAAAAATTAAAAAATATAAGCAGAATAACTCGGTAGGTGAAAGCAATTTGCATTTTAGGAATTGGTGAAGAAAGTGGAGTGTGACTCAGAAGGTCCAACCGTCCATCCTCAATTCCAGCCCTGTGTTCCAACCCCTGCATGACTCTGCCCCAATTCAAAACCATGCTGGAACGTGAGTTTGGAGACTGGAGATCGCACATGCAGAAGGAGAAGCTGAAGACACTTAAAGTGGAGCAGCGTTTTGTAAGGCCGGGCAGACACGCAACACAGCAGGTGAAAGTGATGAAAAATGGAGGAGCCGCAGGGGGTAGGAGGCAGGGAGGGCTCCCCTTATTTTATTGTATTTTCCCTCTTTTGGTTGTGAGGACAGTCCATCCTGGTTCTAAAATCACCGTGGCCCACACCACATGGAACCCACAGGGCCCGCAGCCACAGAGGCTGGGGTGGCACTTCCAAGACTGGTGGCTGCAATGGGAGTGGAATGCCCACCTGGCTTTGGGTCCGTGACCCTCACTAGCCTATCCCTGGAGTTCTGTAAAAAGAAGAGCCAGGACACCTTTCTGATGGGGCTGCCCGAGCTTGTTGTGGATGCAGAGCTGTTGAATTCTCCAATCCCATTCTCTGAAACGCTTGATACACGTGCTTCTCCACGTGAGGCAAATGCCTCCCTTTTTGAGATTCGCCCTTCAGTCTACTACTTAGACTTTACCTCCAATGACACTTCAGTTTCCCTGAGCTTCAATCGCTGCATTTTCAGCCCGTTCCTCTCTGCATTTCTGGAGTAATTTCGGTTACTCTTTGCACAGCTCCCTCTCCGAGTCCCCAGGACTCATCACAGCTCGCGAGACACCATCGCCTCCAAGGTCTGTCGGTGCCTACGCTTGGCGACTATGACAACCGTTGAGTGATGCAAGGTTTGGGGCGCTGCAAGGACTTAGAGAAAAAGCTCTGTAGAGATTGCAGTAAAAGAGCCCAGAATATTGTCGGAGTAAGGCCCAAGTAAAGTTGTCAACAAGTTAGGGCAGATGTAGCTTAAACGGACCCCCGCCTGATGGGAAGGCTGGGCTGGGGCTGGCAGGCTTGGGTTGCCCCTGCCTTGAACGTTTCCCAGCCCTGCCATCCTGGCTCAGTGCCCAGCCTCTTGCTCAAGTCCCCGCTTCTGGAAAGTAAAGCACTAACTTTTAAGGACCAGCTGAGGTGCCGCAGTGAAGAAGGTGGCCTAGGCCCCCCAGATGGTGTGGGAGCGACAGAACACGAGTGTACTGCCTTCCTCATCCCCGGGGGGCCCCACACGTGTGCACGGCCTTCTTCACCCCAGGGGGTTCCCACACGTGTGCACTACCCTCACCCCAGGGGGTTCCCACACGTGTGCAATGCCTTCCTCACCCCAGGGGGTCCCACACGTGTGCACTGCCTTCCTCACCCCAGGAGGGTCCCACACATGCGCACCGCCTTTCTCAGCCGGTGGCAGGGGACCCCCAGTAGTATCAGGAAGGCCGTGCCAGTACGTCCAAGTGGCAGCCGGGATCCAATACCAATACTAAATACAAACAGAAGCGAGAGCACTGTTTCTCAGTTGGGTGCACTGTGATTAGAAAATAAAGTCCGAACTAACTCTACAGTTAGGAAATGACTGAATTTTTCCCTGAGTCATAATTTCCTTTTTCTTTTTCTTTTTTTTTTTTTTTTTGAGATGGAGTCTCGTTCTGTCACCAAGGCTGGAGTGCAATGGCGCAGTCTTGGCTCACTACAACCTCTGCCTCCCGGTTCAAGCGATTCTCCTGCCTCAGCCTCCCGAGTAGCTGGGATTACAGGCATGCGCCACCACACCCGGCTAATTTTTGTATTTTTAGTAGAGATGGGGTTTCTCCATGTTGGCCAGGCTGACCTCGAACACCTGACCTCAGGTGATCCACTCTTCTCAGCCTCCCACAGTGCTGGGATTACAGATGTGAGCCACTGTGCCTGGCCCCTGAGTCATAAAGTACATTTTTGTAATATGTTTCATGGACACTTAAAAGGTAAGTATAATCTATTTTCAGGGTGTGGATTTCTCTCTTTCTCTGCATATATGTCATACACATGCACATGTATGGACATATATGTATGTATGGGTATATCAAATATGCTATATTGAGTGTGTGTGTGTGTGTGTGTGTGTATAAATATATTTGCCTCTGATTTGTGGTATCCTAACAGCAATGAGTTAAAGTTTCCTAACTTTGTAATACTTTTTCTTCTTGTACTTTCTGCAGTTTTTGCTTCATAAATTTTGACGCTGTTACTTGATTTATGGAGGTCCATGGCAGCTAGCTCTTTGTTGTAGACTGCGCCTTTATCGTTATTCTAAGGGCCCTTAACATTTGTTTGTTGAATTTAACCTTGCTTGTTATTCATATTGAAAACGATATTAAAAAACACCAAAATCCTTTTATACCAGACTTTTTGAGTTACTCTTTCACAGACACATTATTTAAGATGCATTTCTTAATCCAAGTGGGTCATCTTTGCTTCTTCCCTCCATCTGAGAACTTTATGAGGTGTGCTCACCCCACGTATGCTTTGTGACATGGCCACAGCCTCAGCTTTGTCACCATACGTCACCGCACAGGTCCTGGTTTTCCTGCCGCCTGTTTCTAATCTGTGGCCATTTGGCCTGGTTTCCTAGCTCTATGCTGAGTGTGCAGGTTCCTATTGTTTTAACGTGGACCATCTGTAACTGGTTTTAAGAGTTTTATGATCAAAACAAACATCTTTTCTTGATTCACCAGCTTTACACAGACTCCTGTCATAGCCTAGTCTGAAAGACAAGTTAGCTCACGCCCTCCCTCCCTCTCCACTTGCATTTTTGGTTTATTAGATTATAATCCTTTGTTTTTCCACCCATTCGGTACCTTTGTATTGGACTTCTCAAGTTGAAATGCCCTCTACTGACTCTGCTCAGAGTTGAGGAGATGAAAACAGACTCTTCCCACCTCATCGTCCACGGTTCCAGCTTTTGTTATGTTCTCTTCTGAGAGCGAAAATGCCAAAGAATAATCCCACGTTCTTTGGCTTTAGTTTTATATTCAAATAGACTTTTTCTATGTTTCATGGTTTTTCCATTTATCCCTTGGTTTCCTGGACTGAGTAAAAAAAAGTCTTTTTTTTTTTTTAAAGAAAGGCTTATGTTTTTATGTCACTCCATTATCTGATTTTTCTCGTATTTAAAAATGTCTCAATTTTCTTTCTCCTTGAAAACAACCTTAGCTCTGTATTAAATCCTCACGGATTATGTCACGTGGTGTTTTTCTCTTTAAAAATTCCATTTGAAAAAAATGTACATATTATAATGACAGAGACTAGGTAGGCGTGTGACAGAAGGAAACTGGTCCACCAGGTGTCCCCAGTCGCCACCCCTCACCCTCCCCATCAGCCTCCCAGCCCAGCCCAGCCTCTTTCTCCAGCCTCTGAGAGCCCACAGCAGGTGGACAGCTCCAGGCAGTCAGGGGGAGCAACTCTGGGAGCCACCTCCATGGGTGCCTCGAAGGGAGGTGGAGGAGGTGGGGCGCACGCACGGAACCAAAGGAGTGTAAAAGGACAAGGAGCTGGGCTAGCTGGTGGAGGGTGGGGCAGGCCCACGGGGAGACCCTCACTCCACCCGCCTTCTCTTCAGATGCTGGGGACGGGAGTGAAGCTCTGAGTTTCTGTTTGCACAGCTTCCTCGGGCCAGCCTGGACGTTCCCGACCTGCCCCACACCACAGAGACTGGCTCCAGGTATGCCGGGCAGGGAGGCTCCTGGTGGCCCGGGCCCAGAGGGAAAGCA